>NC_044032.1:312335109-312978699 GCF_901765095.1 Microcaecilia unicolor | reverse complement strand
ACCAGCAGGGCGAGGAGTATGTGAAAAAAGATAACTGCCATGGCAGAGGGCTGCGACAGAAGCAGAGTCATCAGGGCAGAGCCAGGTTTCTGTGATGGCGAGCAGATGGAGGTGAAGCGAGATAAAGAGGTCCTGGATATAGGGGAGTTTGTTACAGATAGAGCGGGCATTCCATAGGGAGCAAGAGAAGGGCAGAGAAGAGGAGGGGAGTAGAGGAATAGAGATGAGGTTAGAGAGGTCGCGGTGAGATCTGTAGAGTTGGGATAATAGTTGGTGAGGAGGGCCAGGATTGGGATTGATGTCACCGGCTGAGAGTAAGAGAAGGAGTAAAAGAGAGCGGAGGAAAGTAGGAGAGGTGTGGCCACGAAGGCGAGAGATATTTAGGTGGAATGGGGAAGGCAAAATGGAGGGAAGAAAGAGACGAAGATTAAAAGCCAAGAGGGAGGAAGAGGGTAGGAGAGAAGGTGAGGTGATGAAGTCGATGGATGGGCAGTGAGTTCCTGTAGCGGAGAGAGGTAGGGGGTGAGGGAAAAGATTAGGAAGGGACAGGGCTAGGAAGAGAATGTGAATAGGGGCCATAAACGACTGAGGTACTTTAGCAACTGGGAAGAAGATTAGATGTAAAGAGAAAAATGCCGGCGCGTGGCAGCTAGAGTGGAGGCCCTGAGTGGATCGGAGTGGACCTGGGTGTCACCCCAGAGAAGGCTGTAAGGATATGCAGATGAGCTGCAAGTCCTCCACAGCACCTGAAAGGCAGCCGGTGGTAGAGCTGGGCACCTCTCAGCTGAGGAAAGGCTTACCAGGGGTTAGGCCGAAGCCAGCATTCCTCCCCCTGATCAACCAAGGAGAATTATGCAAATTACCTCTATTCTTGGAGCAAACTCTATACCAATATATCTCACAAATATTGATTGCAGAAATTCTGAAAACAAGCTAGAATACAACACTCAAGGATCAAAGGGGTCCTTTTACTCAGCTGTGGTAAGAAGTGGCCTGCGGTAGTGCGAGCTCGTCTTTTGGGTGCACACTGGACCATTTTTTACTTCATCTAGGAAAAGGGGCCATTTTTTATGGGGCCAGAAAATGGATTTGCGCTAAAATTGAAACCAGCTCGTGTCCATTTTTGGCCTGAGACCTTACCGCCACTCATTGACCTAATGGTAAAGTGTCACACTCTACCCGCATGGTTAAGCATGCAGCACGCGCCAACTGCCAGGGCCGGTCAAGGCGAGGCGGCCGCATAGGGCCCCGCGCGCGCCTCAGGTCACCCCGCCCGCCCGACCTCCAGTCCTTCCGTCCTCCCTCCCTCCCAACAAATCCGATGCACGACGGTGGCGTGGAGGGGGCGGTCCGCCCCCCCCCCTGATGTCAGCGGGTGGGGGGGGGTGCTCCGAGTCGCTGCTCTCCTGTCTCCTGCCTTTAAAAACGCAATTTGGAAGCGCCGAAAGTGACAGGCAGCACCTCGCGTCTGCCCGCCCTGCTACTAAAATCTGTTCGCCGTCATTGGGCCTTCCCACATTGAGTCCCGCCCTCCTCTGAGGTAACTTCCAATTACCGCGAGGGCGGGCAGGACTCAATGTGGGGAAGGCCCGAACAACATCAAAGAGATTTTTAGTAGCAGGGCAGACGTGAGGCGCTGCCTGTCACTGTCTCTCCGACGCTTCCAAATTGTTTTTTTAAGGGCAGTGAGGGTGGTGGGCGGCAGAATGGAGCTCAGCTGGTAGGTGGGTCTGGGAGGGGGGGAGGGACTCAGATGGGAGAAGGGTGGGGGTTCTCAGGTGGGGGAAGGGTAGGGTGGGGGTTCTCAAATGGGGAGGTGGAGAGGGGATTCACGGATGGGAGAAGGGGTGGAGAAGGGGGTTCTTGGATGGTTGAAGGGGACTGGGGTTGGGGAGGGGATTCTCGGATGGGAGAAGGGGACGGGTGGGGAGGGGACTGGGGTTCTTGAATGGGATAAGGGGACTGAGGTGGGAGGGGTATTCACGGATGGGAGAAGGGGTGGGGAGGGGGATGGTTGAAGGGGACTGGGGTTGGGGAGGGGATTCTCGGATGGGAGAAGAGGACAGGTGGGGAGGGGACTGGGGTTCTTGAATGGGATAAGGGGACTGAGGTGGGAGGGGGTATTCACAGATGGGAGAAGGGGGTGGGGAGGGGGTTATTGGATGGTTGAAGGGGACTGGGGAGGGGGTCACGGATGGGTGGGGAGGGGACTGGGGTTCTTGGGATAAGGGGACTGAGGTGGGAGGGGTATTCACGGATGGGAGAAGGGGGTGGGGAGGGGGTTCTTGTATGGTTGAAGGGGACTGGGGTTGGGGAGGGGATCACGGATGGGAGAAGGGGGCGGGAAGGGGGGTTCTTGGATGGTTGAAGGGGACGGGTGGGGAGGGGACTGGGGTTCTTGGATGGGAGAAGGGAACTGTCACTGGGGTCTGAGAAAGGGCCATATGGGGCCTGGGGCTGGTGGGAAAATGGGGCATGCGTGGGTCAGGTGGGAGAATGGTTCTGAAAAGGGGGCCCTAATACAAGGCATGTGGATGAAGGGGGCTGAAAAGGAGGGTAGGTGGGATAAGGGGGCTAGTACTGGGACTGGAGGCTGAAACTGGGGACTGGGGGCTGAAAAGGGGACAGGGAGAAGTGGCTGGGGAGCTGAAGCTCGGAACTGGTGGGATTATGGGGCTGGAACTGGGGGCTAAAAAAAGGGGTGGAGAGGGGCAGATCCTGGATGGGGGAGCGAGAGGGAGGGCAAACCCTGGATAGATGACAGAGGGGAGGGCAAATGGTGGATTGAAGGGGCAGAGAGAGAGGGCTGACAGTGGATGGAAGGGATAGAAAGGGCAGACAGTGAATGGATGGGGGGAGAGAGAGGGCAGACAGGGGCAGATGGTGGATGGATCATGGAAGGGGCAGAGATAGAGGGCAGATGTGGATGGAAGGGGCAGGGAGAGAGGGCAGACATTAGATGGAGGCGACAGCAGAGAGGGCAGACACTGGATGGCAGAGAGAGACCGAAGACAGATGCTGGATGGAAGAAAGACAGTGAAAAGAAGATGAGGAAAGGAGAAACCTGAGACAACAAACTGTAAATAAAATATATATTTTTATTTTTTTACTTTAGGGTAAAGTAGTATTGTTGATGTGTTAATAAATGTTTATAATATAGAACATGTAAACAAGGTAATCTTTTGATAGGACTAATTTTAATACATTTTTAATACATTTTGTCTAACGTTCGGAGAACAAAACCCCCTTCCTCAGGTCAGGATAGGATACTGTAGCAGTACTATACTATATTGACCTGAGGAAGGATGTTTTGGCCTCTGAAAGCTAAATCTATTAGTCCAATAAAATGGTATTATTTTATTTTCTATATTTGTTTTATTTCTATTTGTTAATTTGAAAAAGTGGTGATTGGTATTTGTTAGGTTTTTTTTTTCAAATTTACATCTGCTGTCTTTATATTTTGCACAGTACTAGGGGACATTTTCTGTTTCTGTGGTGGTGCATTGTATGCAGAGTCTGGCATCTTGGGGGTTCAGTTTAATTTTTGTCTAAATAGAAAGTTTTAATATTACTACTTATTCTATAGTGGATTAGGGTGTATCTGTGTTTATGAAAAAGACATGGCTTTCACTTGGCATTGACTGTGCAGGATTGACGACGATCTGTACTATTCTGTCTGGTTTCATTTTACAATAGGTGAATTGATGCTCTAGTGCTCACTGTAGTGTTTTAAGATGTTTTCCATTTCTTTGTGTGATTTAGTAGAAATGGCTGCTTATGGTATGGTAGAATTGCTCTATAGGTCCTGAGTGTTTTGTATTCTCGGCATACCTAGTACTGGATTTTGGAGGGGGATGTTAAAAAATGACTGGAAGGGAGGGAGGGGGGCCTTGGAGCTGGGAGGGAGGGAGGCCCTGGAGCTGGGGGCCTTGGAGCTCGGAGGGAGCGGTCTGGGAGCTTGGAGGGAGGGGTGGCCGGCCCTGGAGCTAGGGAGGGGGCGGAGCTAGGGGCGGGGCTAGGGTGGGGCCCTATCAAATTGGTCTGCGTAGGGCCCCGCACTTGCTAAGACCGGCCCTGCCAACTGCTGTTTACCGCCGGGTAAGAGGCCTTGGTAGAAAATAGAAAATTATTTTCTACTGCAGGATTCAGCACAAGCCAAATTCTGAATTACTGCCCAGCTCACGCGGAAGCCGGGCAGTAGTGCCAATTTGGCGTGTGCTGTATGTGCGTATGCCCTCCCGTGCCTTTGTAAAAGAGCCCCAAAGTTTCCCATCTCTGGACTAGTTCAGCAGGTTGGAGTTATGCACTGCTTACTGTGCTTTTCCTTTGAGTACACACACACACATTAAAAAAAATACAGACATACCCCCACACAGAACACACATATGCACATACTATACCCTATAAATTATGACAGCTTATGAACACTATTCATGTTCTGCTCAAAGGCAGTTACTGACTAAAGACAGGTTCTCAAAAAAAATAGAACTCTGTTTTAAACCATGTGGTTCCTATTAAAATCCTCGTCACTTCTCCTCTTAGGTAGAGCTACATACCTAGAATTTATTGCTGATCCCTGTTGAAGCTGAAAATGTTTGCCTTTTCACACACACATATACTTCACCTCTTCCCTAAGAGTACAAGAGATGCTGCTCAGGAAGAAAAGATACAATAGAATTCACATCAACCACAATGCAATGTCAAATAATTACTTAGCGTAGACACCAGTAAACTGCTCATAAAACTTCATATAAACAGTAAGAGAGTTATGGAAACAGTCTACTTATCTAGAATCTCATGAGCACAAGAAAAATGAATGTCAAGTGCAAAATGCGCTTTTAAACCAATAATGGCCGTCAGTGTCACTTTTATCAGATCTGAGTGCAGAAAAAAAAGCAAGCAAGAAAACATTTTCTAGTGCCCAAAGTTGAGTCTTGGACACCAGTTTGAGAGGGTAGCACATTCCGTTTCCAATGAAGTGAAAGTGCTTAAAGTATTAATGTACTGTTGTATTATTTGTATGCTATGCATATAATTAGATTACCACATCAAAAGTAAACGTAATGTTTAATGCATGTACTAAATATTGCTACTACTTGGGTTTCTGCCAGGTGATCTGGATTGGCCACTGTTGGAAGCAGGATACTGGGCTAGATGGACCATTGGTCTGACCCACTATGAATATTCTTATGTTCTTAGCATTGAATGTTTCCTGTTTTGTATTTAGTTAAAACTGATACTCAATGAAATTACATGGAAATACTTTTAATGGTTTGGACAAGTTCCTGGAGGAAAAGTCCATAGTCTGTTATTGAGATAGACATGAGGGAAGCCACTGCTTGCCCTGGGATTGGTAGCATAGAATGTTGTTACTAATTGGGTTTCTGCCAGATACTTGTGACCTTGATTGGCCACTGTTGAAAGCAGGATACTGGGCTTTATGCACCATTGGTCTGAGCCAGTATGGCTATTCTTATGCTCTAAAAAAAAAAAAAAAAAAAAAAAGTAGGCACTAATCTTTTAGAGTGGAATTTTATAACAGACCACCTACCTTGTGTAGCAGGTATACACAAGTTACATCAGTCTGCAATGGGAAAGTATTTACATCTGCTTTGTGACATGCACAAATTTGCCAGTTTTCTTTGTATGCATACACACTTGGGAGTCGATATTGAAAGCAATTTAAATCATTTCTCTGGAGCTAACCCCAGATATTCAGTGGCACTTAACCAGTTAGTAACACTGAATATCCACAGTTAGCACCTAAGCTGAAAATGGCTATTTTGGGGGTAGTCCAGAGGTGGAGTTGGTACTTATGGGGCTAAGTCTGATATTCAATGCCTAACCAAAGAAGGTAGCTACATAAATAGGTCCACATAAAACAGTCATATGTTTACTTTATGCGGCTAATACATATGCGGTTATGTATGAGTGTTGCACTTAACCGCATATGCAGTAGCTAGGTGGGGCACAGATTTTTTAGAAGAGATGGTGCCTAAGCACCAAATGCCTGCAGTGCCAATGGCTTTCTCTGCCTCCTCCCATCTACCGCGCGAGTCTTACATGTACTCCAAGTCCTGTCTCTTCCGCCCGCTCTCGCCCATCCGCTTGGTCGCTCATTTTTAAAGCCCCGAGGTGTTCACCCTCCGACACCGGCGATTCACATAACCAGCCTTCTGCCACCGGCGGGGTCTCTCCCTCAGACACGTCCCGCCTCCTCAATGCAACTTCCTGTCTTCCGCAGAGGTGGGACGCGTCTGAGGGAGAGGCCCCGACACTGGCAGAAGGCTGGTTATGTGAATTGCCGGTGTCGGAGGGAGAACACCTCAGGGCTTTAAAAACGAGCGACCACGCGGATGGGTGAGAGCGGGCGGAAGAGACAGGACTCGGAGTAGGTGCAAGATTCGGGAGGGGGAGGAGGCACTACGGACGAAACATGTAAGATTTGGGGGGGGAACAGAGCTGGAGAAGGGAGAAAGTTGCCCAAGAAGGTTTAATAGACAGGAGTGGAACTCAGTCTATCTAGTCCGTGATAGGGACACAGGGGCACTACTAGAAAGGGGGGTAAGGAGATAGGGACACAGAGAGGGCACTACTGGAATGGGGAGGAGGAGATAGGGGCACAAAGCGGCATAACTGGAAGGGGGAATGGGAATATGGAGAGATGGGGAGAAAGAGATAATGCTGGAAAAGGGGGAAGATGGGGACACAGGACAATGTTAGAAAAAGGGAGAGATGGAGACACCAGGAGGGGCAGATATTAGAAAAGGGGGGGATGAAGAGACCAGCCGCCTTATTTTCGAAAGAGAAAGATGTCCATATTTCGACCCAAATCAGGAGATGGGTGTCTTCAACTGCAATCTGTTGCGGAAACGGCCAAAGTTGACAGGGGCGTGTCGGAGGCGTGGTGAAGGTGGGACTGGGGCGTGTTTATCGGCCGAGGAGAGATGGGCGTCCTCGGCCGATAATCGAAAAAAGAAAGGCGTTTTTAGCGCGAATTTGGGTCACTTTTTTGAACCCTTTTTTTTTCACGAACAAGTCCCCAAAAAGTGCCCTAAATGACCAGATGACCACCGGAGGGAATCGGGGATGACCACCCCTGACACCCCAAGTGGTCACTAACCCCCTCCCACCCAAAAAAAACAACTTTAAAAACATTTTTTTCCAGCCTGTATGCCAGCCTCAAATGTCATACCCAGCTCCATCACAGCAGTTGCTAGTGGGTGCAGTGGACTTTAGGCAGGTGGACCCAGGCCCATCCCCCCCTACCTGTCACACTTGTGGTGGTAAATGGGAGCGCTCCAAACCGCCCCCAAAACCTACTGTACCCACATCTAGGTGCCCCCCCTTCAGCCATAAGTGCTATGGTAATGGTGTAGAGTTGTAGGGAGTGGGTTTTGGGGGGCTCAGCATCCAAGGGAAGGGAGCTATGGACTTCAGAGGTAGTTTGCTTTGTTTTTTTAATTGTTACAAGTGCCCCTAGGGTGCCTGGTTGGTGTCCTGGCATGTCAGTGGGACCACTGCACTACGAATCCTGGCCCCTCCCATGACCCAATGCCTTGGATTTGGTCATTTTTGAGCTGGGCGCCTTTGGTTTCCATTATCTCTGAAAAACGATACCGCCCAGCTCAAATCCGCACAAATCCGATGCATTTGGCTGGCATAAACCGTATTATCAGAAAAAAGATGGACGCCCATTTTTTTTTTTAAATACGGTTTGTCCCGCCCCTTCACGTACCCATTCTCTGAGATAGACGCCCATGGAGATGGGCGTTCGCATGCCCCTCCAGGTAGGCTTGTGCTGAAAAAGGGGGGAGATGGGGACACAGAAAGGGCAGATGCTGAACTTGGGGGTAGGATTGGGACAAGGGACACAGAAGGGAGATACTAGACAGGACAAATAGTGGTGCAGAGGAAAGAAGGCTGGTGCACTTGGCGGCAGAAGAAATGTCAGATGGGCAAGAGACCCTGTAAAGGCAGATGAAATGGAGAAAACAGAAAAGAGACAGTGGGACCAAAGCACATGAGAAAATAAATTATTCAAACAGTAGAAAAAGGTATTTTATTTTGAATTTGATTTTAGAAATATGACAGTATTTAAAAATGCACATCTCCGATGTCTTCAAATTAGCAACCCTGCAGGGTTCCGAGTGCACAGATTTTGATGGGTAGAATCAGGGACTGTAAATCCCACATGAATTTGGGATGTCAGTTCACACTAGGACTGGTTGAAAAATCTCCCTTCTGGAGCTCGATCACTTGGCAGCTCTATACACAGCTATTTCATAGTGGGGACATAAAACGATGTAGAGAAGGGGACACTGCCAACAGATGTAGAGAAGGAAAGGAAGAAGACAAGAAGCGAGAGAAGAAATGGAAAAGCCAACCTGGAAAAGAATTTGTATGGCTGACTCGTGGAACATGGGAAAAAAGACTGGGACCAGCCAAATTCCCAAACAAAGGTAGAAGAAAATTATTTTTATTTAATACTTTGTAAGGACTAAGATGTACCTGCTTTGTAAAAGGTACATTTTTTTCTATTTTTATTTTGCAAAGTACAGGAGAAAATGCATTTCTGTTTCTTTTTTACCAGTATTGCACTGTTTATAGAGTCTGGCTTCCTTGGGCAGCGAGGAAGGAGGTCTCTATTTCATTTTTTGTTGTTGCTCTCTATTCTGTATTAGATTGGTAGCATGGAATGTTGTCACAATTTGGGTTTCTTGCCAGGTACTTGTGACCTGGGTTGGCCACTGTTGGAAACAGGATACTAGGCTAGGTGGACCATTGGTCTGACCCAGTATGGCTACTCATGTTATATAGATGAGGGTCTGTCCATGTTCTGCATGTGTGACTGAGGTGAAGGATTCTGCTAGCATGTAGTGTCTGTGTAACAGTGCAGCTTGTTCCAGTTTCCCAATAGTAGGTATATTGGTGCTCCAGGGCCCGGTGTAATATATATGGTACTGTCTTTTCATAGGTAGGTTAGGGCTGTTATGGTGTGTTGAGTTTTGTGTTCTAAGGCAGTGTTTCCCAAATTGGTTCTAGAGTACCCCCTTGCCAGTCAGGTTTTCAGGCTATCCACAGTAAATATGCATGACATTGATTTGCATATACTGCCTCCATTACATGCAAATCTTTTTCATGCAGATTCATTGTGGATAGCCTGAAATCCTGAATGGCAAGAGGGTGCTCCAGGACCACCTAGGGAAACACTTCTCTTGGTCCCACTAATATTTATAGCACCGTCTTTTCATACGTAGGTTAAGGCTGTTATGGTGTGGTAAGTTTTCAGTATAGGTTTTGGGTGTCTTTTTTACAGGGGTTTGTGTTATTTCACAAAGTGTCTTGCCCTATTTGAATGTAGGTTGTGGGGCAAGGGCCACCTTTGTGGCCTTTGTCACCCAAAATAAAAATGCTCAAGACTACTGTTCTTCACATCCAGTAGAGTCACCTCACAAACAAAAGCCCATTTGATTTAAACAAAGTGTCTAGCAGTGGAAGGAATGTGTGTGCTATTCCTGAGGTGATGGTCACGATTTGAATATTTTTACTTTGTAGTTAAGAAGACAGGTTGCCTGCTCTGGCCAGTCCAGGGACCTCTTCTGCATCCTGCCTTCTGATGCTGTTTCCTTGTAGGCAGGACACAACGGAGACAGCCTGTATTAATCCGTGCCTGCTACAGCCCCTGAGCAACAACACAGACACTGTTGTTTAGCTGATACCAACTGGAGCCTATTTTATAAAAGTCTGCTCCCCCTGAGATGAAAACCTGGCTACGCCTCTGCGCATATGTATTAGCCAGCCATGTATGCCCGGATATTCAATGACAGTGCCATGACATGGATTTGGCATTGAATATCTGGGGATAACAGCAGCAGCCAAAAAAAATACTGACTACCGCTGGCTGAACTTTAACCCCTCCCTTCTGTCCGTTGGCTTCTCTTCCACTCCTCATCCCTGCACCAACCATTTTCTTCTTACCTTTTCCCTCCCTCCTCCTGTCCCTCCAATTAAATTTTCCTCTCATTCTTTAACTGAGGCATCCATCAAAAATATTGCCTTTTTGCTCTCCTCCTCTCTCCATAAATCCCTCTGACTTCCCCTCTGGTAGCTCAACCTGAACTTCGCCCGCAAACACATCATTGACACTCATGCCCCTGTCCGTTCTCATGTCTCCTCGTTCCCCTTGGTTTTCCCCTCAACTTCACCACTTCGAGTCACAGCTTCACCATTCTGAGTACCCCTGGTACAAGCTCAATTCACCATCCTCTGCTTATTGTTACCATGTGCTTCTCCGCGAATAAGAACAAAATAGTAGCCATACTGGGTCAGACCAATGATCCTTCTAGCCCAGTATCCTGTTTGCCAAACAGTAGCCAAGCCAGGTCACAAGTACCTGGCAGAAACCCAAATCATGGCAACACTCCATACTACAAATTCCAGGGCAAGCAGTTGCTTCCCATGTCTGTCTCAAAAGCGGACTATGGACTTTTCCTTCAGGAATTTGTCCAAACCTTACCCAGATACACTAATCACTATCAAGATCTTTAAAAATAAGTACTTTGATTACTGAATTTTCATGTTCTTAAACCACCCCCAAGCTCTCCACCACATTTTTATCAGCTCTCCCATGTTGACACCCTACCATCCTCTTATGAACTCCTCATTGCTCCCCCTGTCTTTGCTGATGCCTTGGCCTCCAAATTTTCACTTCTCCGATGTTCTCTCCCTCCACCACCGCTCAACCTCCCTTTCTCTCATCCCCCCCCCCCCCCCCACCCCTCTTCCTCCTGGTCGGTCTTTAATCCCCTCTCTTCTGTCTCCATCCATGACCATACAATGTCTGAATCTCTCCTCCTCTCCCCTTGATCCTTGGCCTGCTTACCTCTTGAAATGCCTTGCCCAGCCCCTTCTGCCTTTCCTCCTTCAGGCTAGTCTCTTATCTGAAATTGTCCTTTCCCCTTGAAAACATGCTTTGGTCACTCTCCTTCTCAAGAAACCCCAATTCGATCCCTCTTGCCTGCCCATTTTTGCCCTTTCTCTAGCTTCCCATTCCTTTGCAAGTTCCTCAATAAGCTTGTCCTTTCTCAGCTCAAGTCTTTCGTTGAGCAAATTAATGTTCTTCACCCTTACCAGACATGCTTTTGAGCAGGTCATAGCACCGAAACCCTTCTTCTATCTCTCTGTAACACCATTCGGGTAATCCTTGATCAATGTCACTCAGTTGTTATTGTCTCCCTCAATCTATCATCCACATTTGACCTAATCGTACCCTCCTTCTTCGTCATCTTTGTTCCATTGGTATCTCTGGATCTGTTCTCTACTGGTTTGCCAGCTACCTTGCTGACCGTTTCTTTCAACTGGCTCATTCCTACCTTCTTACTACAGTTTTCCCCCTCTCTTCCAGTATTCCCGAGGATTCCATTCTTTTTCCTGCCCTTTTCAATATTTCCCTGGCACCACATTTGACAGTCATTCAGGAACATAGGTGTCTTCCATTTTGCTATGCTGACATCAAATTCTTCCCTGTATATCCGACCCCCTTGCAGGGGCCCTATACTTAATTTGTCTTAGCTCTGTCTCCTCCTGGCTGAAGAAGAATGGGCTCTTCATTAATTCAACAAAATGTGAGGCCATTGTTTTTGGCAAACCACTCTCCACCTTACCCTCATCTTCCGTGACTCCATTAAAATTTTGGGCGTGACATTTGACTCCAAACTCACATTCAAAGACCAGATTTGGCTCAGTGGTTCACTCCTCTTTTTTCACCCTCCATCAAATTTGGTTTGTCCATCCTTCCCTCATTCCATCTGCTCTCTCATCTATGCCCTAATTATCTCTTGACTCGGCTACTGCAACTCTCTGTATGCCGGACTCCCTCTTCACTCCTTGAAATGCCTTCAACTGATCCAATCTACATCTGTTAAACTCATTCATCATGCACACCATTTTGACATTTTCCCTTTCTCTTTCTTGAGCACTGGTTTTCTGTCTCCTTCCGTATTCTTTTTAAACTGTTTACTTAAACAGGCTCCTCCCTACTCCCCCTCCCATCTTCTGCATTCCTCCTCAGATAATCTCTGCATTTCCCCTCCCTCAGTGCTTTGCCTTTCTCTTACATGACACTGCTTTTAGTTACCTTAGTCCTCAGCTCTGGAATTCCCTTCCTCCCTCCCTCAGCTCTGCCACCTCCCTTCAAGCCTTCAAGGCCCTTCTCAAAACTTTACACTTCTCTGCTGCTTTTGACTCCTCTTCCAGCTAGTCTCCTCTTCCTGTCTGTTTTGCCATACCCCGCTTTTTTGCACCTATTCCCACCAGCTCTTTGCCCTCTTCTCTTTGTTCTCCCTACTACCTTCTCCACTACCATCATTGCCTTTTTCTATTGTTTGTACACTGTGTAGTCACCAGTACTGGATTTGTGGTATATCAAATGCTTGAATAAATAAATCCAAAACCACCCTTCGGATGTCTTCCTAGTTTGGATAAATTTATATGGTGTATTTGCATTTTAGACTTTGGTATATAAAATGCTTTTTTATTCATGGAAATACTCTCATAGGGGGCAATTCTATAACTGGGAGCCTGGACGGAGCCTATTCTATAAAGAAGTGTAGATGCCTATTTTCCTTTATAGATACAAAAATAAGCAGTGAAAATACATGCCTACAATTTAAATGACAGCATTTACACCAGCCATAAGTTCTGGTCACCTGCATGTAACTTACTCTTGACTGTGAAGTTTGTGTTGGCAAGATGGATCTGGCTTAGCAGCAGAGGGTATATCCATGATAAAGCATAATTGTGAAACATGATTCATGACGGATGAACTACCTCTAGCTGACAAAGATAAGTACATATAAAGAAAAATTCATAATCCTTTTGTAAATAAAGAGATAAAAGTACATTTCAAAAGACCAATGAAGATGATAATGCTTAATTCTTGGGTTAAGCATTAACCATCGAGTGGTGCTGCTGAGGTCTTGGGTGAGATATCAAGCTATTTTTCAGATTTCAGTTATAGTGGAATTTTCTGTTACTAGCATTGCTGAAGATCGATTGTTTGGTCATTTATAAAAGGAGTTGATCTGCATGTAACTTATATTCTCCTGGATTCTATATATGGCAACTAAAGTTGTGAGCACAACTTAATTAGCCAATCAGCACCAATAATTGGCTGCTGGCATTAACAGGGAGTTACGCACACATCATATTCTATAATACTATGCATGAAACCCCTATAGGGCTTCATTCTATATGTCGCACAGCTTCCTTCAATCAGACAGCTTAGATATAAATCTATATTCAGTTCTTCTTTATATTATCAGGCTGTAGTACTTTGGAATCTTCTGCCTCTGAAAAGTCACACTATCTCAAATTTTGTTTTATTTTTGAAATTTATTGTAGTTCCTGGAAAGTACTGATCCAGTCTTCTTAATTAATCCGCAACGAACTGGTCAGGTGTTTTGCGGAATAGAAGTACTGTATAGTATAGGAAAGGGAATGGGGCTTGATATACTGCCTTTCTGTGGTTTTTGCAACTACATTCAAAATGGTTTACATAGTATATACAGGCACTTATTTGTACCTGGGGCAATGGAGGGTTAAGTGACTTGCCCAGAGTCACAAGGAGCTGCAGTGGCAATCAAAACCAATTTCCCAGGATCAAGTCCACTGCACTGCCCACTAGGCTACTCCTCCAGTAGCAGTACTTAAAAAATCAGCACCAAAAAAAAGCGCCCCGGCATATTCTATGAATTGCACTTAAATTTAGGTGCAGTTTATAGAATATGCCTAAATCTAGGCATAGTTTATAGAATATGCCCAACACCCATTTTCTGTAACTATATTTAGGCACAGCCATTTATACCAAGGCAAACATGGTGTAAATACCGGGCATATTCTATTATACTGCACGTAAATTCTAGGAATGCCCATGACCCACCCATGCTCCTCTCAATGGTGGGGTTTGCCAGGGGTCTGTGCTGAGACCGCTGCTTTTTAACATATTTATAAATGATCTAGAGATGGAAGTAAGTAGTGAGGTAATTATATTTACTGATGACACAAAGTTATTCAAAGTTGTTAAATCGCAAGAGGATTGTGCAAAATTACAAGAGGACCTTACGAGACTGGGAATCTAAATGACAGATGACGTTTAATGTGACAAGTGCAAAGCAATGCATGTGGGAAAGAGGAACCCAAATTATAGCTACGTAATGCAAGGTTCCACATTAGGAGTCACCAACCAGGAAAGGGATCTAGGCGCCATCGTTGATGATACGTTGACACCTTCTGCTCAGTGTGCTGCTACGGCTAAGAAAGCAAATAGAATGTTAGGTATTATTAGGAAAGGAATGGAAAACGAAAATGAGGATGTTATAATGACTTTGTATCGCTCCATGGTGCGACTGCATCTCAAATATTGTGTTCAATTCTGGTCGCTGCATCTCAAAAAAGATATAGTGGCATTAGAAAAGGTGCAGAGAAGGGCTACGAAAATGATAAAGGGGATGGGACGGCTTCCCTATGAGGAAAGGCTAAAGCGGCTAGGGCTCTTCAGCTTGGAGAAAAGGCGGCTGAGGGGAGATATGAAAGAGGTCTGTAAAATAATGAGTGGAGGTGGATGGGTAGATGTGAAGCATCTGTTCACGTTTTCCAAAAATACTAGGACTAGGGGGCATGCAATGAAGCTACAATGTAGTAAATTTAAAATGAATCGGAGAAAATCTTTCTTCACTCAACGTGTAATTAAACTCTGGAATTCGTTGCGAGAGAATGTGGTAAAGGCGGTTAGCTTAGCGGAGTTTAAAAAAGGTTTGGACGGCTTCCTAAAGGAAAAGTCCATAGACCGTTATTAAATGGGCTTGGGGAAAATTCACTATTTCTGGGATAAGCAGTATAAAATGTTTTGTACATTTTGGGGATCTTGCCGGGTGTCTGTGACCTGGATTGGCCATTGTTGGAAACAGGATGCTGGGCTCGATGGACCTTTGGTCTTTCCTAGTATTGCAATACTCATATACTTATGTACTCAGAGAAATGACTTCTTTTCTCAGAAAGAAGGTTACCTGAGACTAGAGAATGACACGGGTACAGAGATTCACGGTAACTATGGGAACAGGGGCAGTGACAGAGCCTGCAGGGATAGGGTGGGGACAGACCCTGAGGGGATGGGGCGAGCATGGGGACAGATCCCGCGGGGATGGGGACAGACAGAGCCCGTGGGGACAGGGACAAACTTTGTCCCTGTGTCATTTTCTACTTTGAAGCCTGTTAATGAACTGGACAGAACTGTTATTTGTTTGAGTGTTGTGACGATGATAGTTTGATTTTTTTTTTTTTTTTTAAAAACAAGCAAACATGTTGGCCACAACTAGCAAAATTTGCATGGGGAATCCTGTACATTCCTGCTACCAGCACATCTTCTAAGAAGACATCTTGTATTGCACGAAGGACTGTGGAAGACAGGAGAGATGTACTGTCCTCTTTCTGTCTTGCCTCTGAGACAGAGGTAACCTTCTGGAGATCTCCTGGGGGGGGGGACCCTCAAGTAAATCTTTACTCCCCCAGGCAGAATTCCAGGCAAGAAAAACTCTGGCTACTAAATAAGTATTAGACATAAATGTTTATTCAAATTGTCAAAGAAGCCAATCAGTAATTATTGAAATAGTAACAAATAAATTCCCATTACAGTGTAATATGTAGCAAATAAAAACAGAGTTTTCTCTAGGAGCTGTCAATATGTCCACCTGCTAGTGGACACACTGAGGTTCACCATTCTCAGTTCTGTTTCCTCTTAAATACTTTTTTCTTCCTTTCTTCATTACTCAGTGAATATGCATCTTTCCAGAATATTCTGTTTCCTGTTATGAATCATATTCCATCAAATTCTATAATTTATTCCCTTATTATATTGGCAGTTAGGGCAGTGGCGTACCTAGGGTAGTTGACACCCGGGTCCGGTCATTTTTTAACACCCCCCCCCCCCAAAAAAAACAAAATCCAGTACTAGGCATGCCGAGAATACAAAACACTCAGGACCTATAGAGCAATTCTACCATACCATAAGCAGTCATTTCTACGAGTCACACAAGGAAAAGGAAAGCATCTTAAACACTACAGTGAGCACTAGAACACCAATTCACCTATTGTAAAACGAAACCAGACAGAATAGTACAGATTGTAGATCCTGCACAGTCAATGCCAACTGAAAGCCATGTCTTTTTCACAAACACAGATACACCCTAATCCACTATAGAATAAGTAATCATAAACTTTCTATTTAGACAAAAATTAAACTGAACCCCCAATGCCAGACTCTGCATACAATGCAACACCACAGAAACTGTCCCCTAGTACTGTGCAAAATATAAAGACAGCAGATGTAAATTTGAAAACACTAACAAATACCAATCACCACTTTACAAATTAACAAATAGAAATAAAACAAATATAGAAAGTAAAATAATACCATTTTATTGGACTAATACATTTAGCTTTCAGAGGCCAAAACCTCCGTCCTCGGGTCAGTACAGTATAGTGCTGTTACAGTATCCTATCCTGACCTGAGGAAGGGGGTTTTGTTCTCCGAACGTTAGTCAAAATGTATTAAAATTAGTCCAATAAAAAGATTACCTTGTTTACATGTTCTATTATAAACATGTATTAATACAGCTACAATACTACTTTATCCTACAGTTTGTTGTCTCTGGTTTCTGCTTTCCTCATCATCTTTTCACCGTCTTCCTTCCATCCAGCATCTGTCTTTGTTCTCTGCCATCCAGTGTCAGCCCTCTCTGCTGTCTCCTCCATCCAATGTCTGCCCTCTCTCCCTGCCCCTTCCATCCACATCTGCCCTCTATCTCTGCCCCTTCCATTCACTGTCTGCCCTTTCCCTTCCATCCACTCCACTGTCTGCCCTTTCTTTCTGCCCCTTCAATCCACCATTTGCCCTCCCTCTCCCATCCATCCAGGGTCTGCCCTCCCTCTCGCGCCCCCTTCTCCCCTCTGAACACCCCCACCCCAGTCCCCTTCTCCTGTCTGTGACCCCCCACCCCAGTCCTCTTCTCCCCTCTGAACACCCCCACCCCAGACCCCTTCTCCCCTCCCCTTCTCCTGTCTGAGACCCCCACCCAGTCCCCTTCTCCCCTCCCCCTCCCCTGTCTGAGACCCCACCCCAGTCCCCTTCTCCCCTCCCCGTCTCCCATCTGAGATCCCCACCCCAGTCCCCTTCTCCCCTCCCCTTTTCCCCTCTGAACACCCCCACCCCAGTCCCTTTCTCCCCTCCCCTGTCTGAGATCCCCACCCCAGTCCCCTTCTCCCCTCCCCCTCCCCTGTCTGAGATCCCCACCCCAGTCCCCTTCTCCCCTCCCCTTTTCCCCTCTGAACACCCCCACCCCAGTCCCTTTCTCCCCTCCCCTTCTCCGGTCTGAGACCCCCACCCCAGTCCCTTTCTCCCCTCCCCTTCTCCGGTCTGAGACCCCCACCCCAGTCCCCTCCCCTCCCCCTCCCCTGTCTGAGATCCCCACCCCAGTCCCCTTCTCCCCTCCCCTCCCCTGTCTGAGATCCCCACCCCAGTCCCCTTCTCCCCTCCCCCTCCCCTGTCTGAGATCCCCACCCCAGTCCCCTTCTCCCCTCCCCTTTTCCCCTCTGAACACCCCCACCCGAGTCCCTTTCGCCCCTCTCCTTCCCCACCTCAGTCCCGTTCTCACTACTGTCTGAATCGGCGAAGCAGCATTGCAGGCAGCGCCTCGTCTGCCCTGCTGCTTGTAAAAAAATCAAATCTCCTTCTCCTCGTCTTGATGTCGACTCGGGCCTTGCAATCAATCACTATGTCTCGCCCGCCCTCGCGGAAGTTACCTTAGAGGAGGGCGGGACATAGTGATTGATTGGAAGGCCCGAGTCGACGTCAAGACGAGGAGAAGGAGAGATTTGATTTTTTCACAAGCAGCAGGGCAGACGAGGCGCTGCCTGCGATGCTGCTTCGCCGATTTTTGTTTAAAGGAGGCGGCGGGAGCGGAGCACCCCCCATCCACTGGCACCCGGGGCTGACCACCCCCACCGCCCCCCCCCCCCCTTGGTACGCCACTGAGTTAGGGCCTGTCATGCATATAAGCATAAGTTTTCATTAGATAATGGATAAAGTTACTCTGTACTACTCCCACCCTCTTGCTAAGGCTATAATTTTGCTCACACCCACTTTTCCTTTTGATTATTTATCTGGATGCAGCGATAGGAGTCTCTGTCTTAGTTGCTGACCAGTAGCATAGCATAGGCCAAATGTCAGACCACAGCCTTAGAAAGGTTTTTTTCAGAAAAAGCACATTATAGCTCTCTTGCAACTCTTAAGTCTGCTCCCAGCTCAAGAAAAGCAAAATAGCTATATTAAAATAAAAACTAGAAATATGTATGGTTTGCACCTTTTCATGGCCTCTATGATATACAATACTTAATCCTGAGACTATTGATGATTATTCATCCACAGGTTAAAAAATCATAACATTGCTTCATAAGGCATATTTCTCCCCCACTAGGGCATACAGAACAGGTTGTATTTTGTACCCCTGGACATTTTAACTGGGTGGATTTGGATTCCTTGGGGTAGTAGGTCAGTTATTGTTGGGGTTGCAAGGGTAGAGCGTAGTGTTGGTGGGGTTATTATAGTTGCTCGCTGTTATTGTTTTCTATTTGTGATTTATAAACAACAGTTGCACAGCATGTTGTTCCTTTTTATACTTTAATAAAAAGATTTAAATATAAAATAAGTTTCGAGGCTTCTGCAGATGAGGACAGAGCCCACAGGGATGTGGTAGGGAGGGAGATAGAACCCATTCGGACAGGGCAGGGATGGAGACAGGGCTTGTGGGAACAGGTTGGGGATGGAGACAGAACCATGGGGACGGGGCAGGCTGGGAGCAAACTTTCTCCCGTGTCTTTCTCTACTTGGGATATTTCCTCTCTTTATAGTTTTGATTCTAAGAGTATTTTTGCTTTTTTTTTTTTTTTTTTTTTTTAATATTCATCTTTATTGGATATCACCACAAGTACAAGTAAAAAACAGAATAGAAAACTGGAGAAAACATGTGATGGGAATCTGATCCCCACCCTCCCCAATCAAACAGAACACAACATCATAACATCTACAAATCCAGTAAAACAAAAGTAACTTGTGGGCCTCCATTACAGTTTCCATTTTAACACCACAAACCCCCTCCCCTATCACACAAACTGAAAAAAGAATAGAACAATAGAGAGCTAATACACCAGAACCAGTATAATAAACATAATGTGGATAATACCAGAGCATGAGACACATCATATAACAATATATAGCTATGTAAAAACAAAGTAAATAAGATAAATAACTGAGAGAGTAAATAAATACGTGAGTTAATAAAGAAATGGATATATAACTGAATGTAGGTGCCATGGTCAAACATGCACATCAAAAGAAATGTGCACATTCAGAATGTTACCCAAATTAATCATTAAGAAGGAGATTTCATTCCCTATGAGTAAGTAAAGTCCAATAGGATTCCCAAGTGGATTGAAAAGAGTTCCATTTAACTTAATTTCCATCTCCCAGAGACTGGCGTTCAAGAAGAGCCAGTTCAAACATGTAGGTGTGCCATAAGGACAATTGCGGGGTTCTTTGTAATTGCCATTGAGTGAGAATCACTTTCTTAGCCAAAAGTAATGCCTTTGCCAGAAAGAGGCACTGTGCCTCCGTTGCCGGCTGGGTGCAATATAACCCTCATCCCCAGGCACCGGGAGAGAAAGCTCCGCACCTGTTGCCATAACCTCTGAGTTTTTTCACAAGTCCAAAACATATGACCCAGAGTTGTCTTATCCTGGCCACATTTGAGACAACTGCCAGATTCAGCAAAACAGGCTTTAAATGCCCTCCAAGGAGCAATATAGGTGTGCAGTAAAAATTTGTACTGTTCCCTATGAAGCATATTTGTAAATGTTTTTTACAATATTACTGAGGAAAACTTGAAGTAAATCAACAGATATAGTACAATCCAATTCTTCCCCCCATGTAACTGCAAGATAATGCAAAGGAAGGTCTGGCAGCAAGTTAGAAAGAAATTGCACATAATGACACAAACGCGGCTGCATAGAGTCTCTAATTGTGAGCACAATGTCACTTGCTGAGGAAAGGAAGCCTGAAGATGAACCAATGGCTGAGAAGAGACGTGGAGGGGCATAATCGAAAGGGACGCCCAAATTTTGTTGAGGACATCCTCGCAAAATGTCCCGATGGAGGGGCGGGGAAACCCGTATTATCGAAACAAGATGGACATTCATCTTTCGTTTCGCTAATACGGTCGGGGACGCCCAAATCTTGAAATTTTGGTCGTCCACAGAGATGGTCGTCCCTAGACTTGGTTGTTTCTGATTTTCGACGAAAATGGAAACCAAGGAATCCCATCTCAGAAATGACCAAATACAAGCCCTTTAGTCATGGGAGGAGCCAGCATTTGTAGTGCACTGGTCCCCCTGGCATGCCAGGACACCAACTGGGCACCCTAGGGGCCACTGCAGTGGACTTCATAAAGTGCTCACAGGAACATAGCTCCCTTACCTTGTTTGCTGAGCCCCCCAAACCCCCCTAAAACCCACTACCCCCAACTGTACATCACTACCACAGCCCTTATGAGTGAAGGGGGGCACCTAGATTTGGGTACAGTGGGTTTCTGGTGGGTTTTGGAGGGCTCGCTGTTTCCTCTACAAGCGTAACAGGTAGGGAGGGGGATGGGCCTGGGTCCGCCTGCCTGAAGTGCACTGCACCCACTAAAACTCCTCCAGGTACCTGCATACTGCTGTGATGGACCTGAGTATGACGTTAGAGGCTGACACAAAATCTTTTTAAATATATTTTTTGAGGGTGGGAGGGGGATTGTGACCACTGGGGGGGAGTAAGGGGAGGTCATCCCCAATTCTCTCCGGTGGTCATCTGGTCATTTCGGCCACCTTTTTGTGCCTTGGTCGTAAGAAAAACACGACCAGGTAAAGTTGTCTAAGTGCTCGTCAGGGATGCCCTTTTTTCCATTATGGGCCAAGGACGTCCATGTGTTAGGCACACCCAAGTCCCGCCTTCGCTACACCTCCAATGCTGTCCCTGCGACGGAAAGCAGTTGGGGATGTCTAAAATCAGCTTTCGATTTGGACGACCCTGGAAGAAGGACGCCCATCTTCCGATTTGTGAGCGGAAAGGGAACATCACAGGCTTCCTACGGCAAAAAGAGCAGCGATCGATATTTACACTGCAGTCTGTAATTCCGATGGGTTTAAATGTCTCTATCGAATGGAAAGCCTTTCTATAAAGAAATTTACATATAAAGAAGTGACGTCACACGCCAAGTATTTAAGCGGGGACGGTTGAGGAAGAAGCAGGCCGCTATTTCAGTTTTGATGCCAGATGAAGCACATGAGGCGAGCTAGACAGTCCAGAACATAGCCGCGAGACTGATTTTGGGTAAACAACGATTCGCACATGCACAGCCTCTGCGCTATAACCTCCATTAGCTACCTGTACAGGAATGTATGACTTTTAAAATCTGTACTTTAACCCATAAAATTATCTATGGACTTGCCCCGGACTATATGTTCAACTTGATTGATCTTCCACTAAGGAATTCTGTGCCTGCTGCACGGTCATATCTTCAACTACATTTTCCTAACTGCAAGGGCGTCAAATACAAGATGATTTTTTCCCCTTCTTTCCGCTATTGTTGCCCAAAATTCTGGAATGCACTGCTGAAGCATCTCAAAATGCAAATGGACCCAGGGCCGGACTTAGCAAGTGCGGGGCCCTATGCAGACCAATTTGGTGGGGCCCCATCCTAGCCCCACCCCACCGTAGTCCCGCCCCCATTGTGGCCCCGCCCCTACCCTAGCTCCACCCCATTAATAAGATTATTCCATTTTTAGAACATTTTTTATTTATGAAATTTCAAATAAAGACCAATGAAGCTAAACTTGTACAAAAAAACTGATTGAAATAATAAGCACAATGCTATCATGAAACCTCCCCTGCCCAGAAATTATTCAGTTCAAGTCCACTACAATTAGTAGTTCCAATTCTCATAACAAAGGAGAATAAAGGAAAAATATTAAGAAAAGATTCAGTACTTTCAAATTCCCCTATTACTCTGTAACCCATATATGCAATAAAATAAAAATGAAATGAAAAGATATACAATAAAATAGTGATGTGTAAAATATAATGTACAATATAAAAACATATAGACCACCAAGGTATTAAAATTGTTTTAAAATATATACCACAGCTCTCTGACTCAAGAAGACTCCGACTCTGTCTGTCATCCATAATTGTCTGACAACACACAGAAAAAAAATAAGTAAAAACAAATTGTCACAATTAATACCTTATACACCAATATACCAGCCCTACCGAAAATGCAGACCGTCAACAATATGAAGCTAGCAAGGGATCATAATATCACAATTCTCATGTAGAGCCACAAAACACCCTTTTAGAGGTAGTGTGTCATGATGTAGGCTCTACACCCTTTCTGATGTTTGGTGCCACCTTAGTAAGGCCAACACACAATCTCTCCACTGCAAAAGACTATACACAAACTTGTGCAAAAGCACACTCATAACCTTAACAAACCATAAACAGCACTAATTCCAAGGACAGAACGAGCTACAACCTTATGTGTGGCGTGGAAAGGCAACTGTAATTACACCTGGCTCTAAAACACCAGTGCACAACCTAGTGAAAAAAAACAAACAAAAAGGGATTCAAACTATACGCTAGCAGAATACTGCACCATCCTTGATCACACCTGAAAAACACATGAAGGCAAAATACTGAACTGGAAAGTTACCTCAAGAAGTCAGACTCAGCATGCAGCAATACTACAAAAATTGAAACGTACATGAAAAATATCACAGATGCACATTTACAAAAACTGACATATTCCAATTAATAAATCCTGAATAAAATAGTTTTTTCTACCTTTGTTGTCTGGTGACTTTGCTTTTCTGATCATGCTGGCTCAGTATCTGATTGTGCTGCTATTTGTCCTCTTAACTCCGTTTCCAGGGCTTCCTTTCCATTTATTTCTTTACTTTCCGCCTTTCTTCTTCATTTCTTGCCCTACATCCGTAAGTAAAAGCTGGGTCCTCCGCAGACTTGACTGTCCAGTGGATCCAGCCTCTGCCTATTTTCTATATCCATGTGCACTTTTTCTCCTCTCTTCCTTTTCCCTGACCTCATCTCCTTCCTCACTCTTCCCTCGCCTCCATCCATGTCCAGCATTTCTTCTCTCTCCTCCATCCACTCCTGTCCCCCCTGCCATCCATCTATGTCCAGCAACCCCCCCGTCCCCTCTGCCCTCCCCTGCCATCCACCTATGTCCAGAAACCCCCCTCCCATGCCATCTACCCATGTCCAGAAACCCCCTTCCCCTGCCATCCACCCATGTCCAGAAACCCCCCTCCCCTGCCATCTACCCATGTCCAGCGACCCTCCTGTGCCCCCTGCCCTCCCCTGCCATCCACCTATGTCCAGAAACCCCCTCCCCTGCCATCCACCCATGTCCAGCGACCCTCCTGTGCCCCCTGCCATCCACCTATGTCCAGACACCCCCCTCCCCTGCCATCCACCCATGTCCAGCGACCCTCCTGTGCCCCTGCCCTCAACCTATGTCCAGAAACCCTCTCCCCTGCCATCCACCCATGTCCAGCGACCCTCCTGTGCCCCCTGCCCTCAACCTATGTCCAGAACCCCCCTCCCCTGCCCTCCACCCATGTCTAGCGATGCGACTCTCCTCGTTCCCCTGCTCCCCCTCCCTCCAGCCACCTGAGCCCTCCTCCCGTCTGAGCCCCCCCCCTCCCCGACCTGCCAAACGACCCTTTTCTACCACCTGACCCGCCAGCACCTCACCTAACCCAGCATTTTTTAAAAATCTACAAGCGGCGGTGCCTCGCGTCTGTAAAAGAAGAAAAATCGCTTCGTCCATTGGCCGGCCTTCCCTCATGTCCCGCCCTTGCGGAAGTTACATCAGAGGGCGGGACATGAGGGAAGGCCGGCCAATGGACAAAGCGATTTTTCTTCTTTTACAGACACGAGGCACCGCTGCTTGTAGATTTTTTAAAAATGCTGGGTCAGGTGAGGTGCCTGGCGGGTAAGGTGGTAGAAGAGGGTCGTTTGGCGGGTCGGGCAAGGGGGGGGCTCAGACGGCTGGAGGGAGGTGGAGCAGGGGAACGAGGACTGGAGAGTTGCGTCGCTGGGCATGGAGGGCAGGCGGGCGGTGGTCGGAGAGGTGAGGCAGACTTGAGGTGCGCCACGCGGGGCCCCCTTAGGTGCGGGGCCCTGTGCAGCCACCTCGGTCGCCTCTGCCTAAGACCGGCCCTGAATGGACCACATCCTCTTCAAGAAATTGCTGAAAACTTACCTCTTTGTTAAAACATACTCTCCTAGTTACTCTGCTGATTAATATTCCCCAATACATTCCCCATCTTGCCTAGTTTTCCACTGTTAGTTAATGCTCCCCTTGTATAACCTTTGTTTGCTTTATCTGTACCTTCACAATTTGTAATTTTCCTAATTTTCTCTAAGCCACATTGTGCCTGCATGTGTGGGAAAATGTGGGATACAAATGAACCATAAATAAATAAATAGTGACTAGGAGGTGTTTAAGAAAAATATTCCCCTGACGCAGCCATTTATTGGCGAAACAGGGCTTCCCTGTTGGGAGTTGAAGATAATGCAGAAGTGGATTAAGAAGCTGCATTAATTCGTGGAAGATTTTCACGCTTTTTTCACCATCCAAGATAAGTAACGTTTTTTCGTTACATTGTATTCAGCGTTAGTGTCTTTATGAGTGTTTGAAAAGGTGCTATGGCATATACAGCATGAAAATAATTCAGGTGGAGTTTTTTTTAAGATTTATGATTAATGAGGTGCCCTCTCTAACTAAAAGGTGTGTCCTTTAAAAAGAGGAGTTTCCAGTTACATTGAGGTCTTTTTTTCTCCACGATCTTTCATGGTTGAGAGTACATATTCACCTTTGAACACTTTAATAATAGTTGTAGAATTTTTGAATATAGTGGGGATTATATTCTACATATTCCAAGATTTACAGTGATTTTAATTACCCCCATATAGACTGGGTTAATGCAGGGGCGTAGCCAGCCTTCCGTGGGTGAGGGGTCCAGAGCCCGGGGGGAGGGGGCACATTTTAGCCCTCCCCCCGGCGCCGCCCCCCCCTCCCGCCACGAACCCGCCGCCGCTGCAGCCTACCTTTACTTTTGCTGGCGGGGAATCCCACTCCCCGCCAGCCGACGTCTTCTTCTCAGTCCTTCCTGCTCTTCAATGTGTTTGCTGACGTCCTGCACGTTGTCCGTGCAGGACGTCAGACTCAGAGAACAGAACTGTTCTCTGAGTCTGACGTCCTGCACGTACAATTACGTGCAGGACGTCAGCAAACACATTGAAGAGCAGGAAGGACTGAGAAGACATCGGCTGGCGGGGAGTGGGATCCCCCGCCAGCAAAAGTAAAGGTAGGAGGCGGCGGGGGCGGGTTCGCCGGGAGGGGGGTCCTGGGGTGAATCTGCGGGGGCCCCAGCCCCCTCAGGCCCCACGTAGCTACGCCACTGGGTTAATGTAACATCAGAGCATGCTAGGGAGATAAATTTCCTTGATGAAATAAAGGACAGCTTTATGGAACAGCTGGTAAAGGAGCTGACGAGAGAAGGAAAAATTCTAGACTTAGTCATTTGTGGAGTGCATGATCTGGTACGGGAGGTAACGGTCCGGGGGCCTCTTGACAACAGTGATCATAACATGATCACCTTTGAAATTTGCTTTCAAAAAGGTAAACATAGGAAGTCAAATATGTTAGCATTTAACTTTAAAAAAGGAAGCTATGATAAAATGAGAAGAACAGTAAAAAAAAAACTTAGAGGAGTGACTGAGAGGGTTGGTAACCTACAACAGGCGTGGATGCTGTTAAAAAACACTGTCCTGGAGACCCAGGCCAAACATAATCCACGTATCAGAAAAGGAGGATGGAAAATTAAACGACAGCCAACGTGGTTAAAAAATGAGGTAAAGGAGGCTATTGGAGCTAAAAAGCAAAATGGAAGAAGGAACCGAATGAAGAAAATAAGAAGCAGCATAAGGAATGTCAAGTCAGATGCAAAGCTCTGATAAGAAAGGCAAAGGGATTTTGAAAGAAAGATAGCGCTAGAGGCGAAAACATAGTAAAAAATTGTTTAGATACATTAAAAGCAGGAAGACGGCAAAAGAATCGGTTGGCCCGCTTGATGACCAGGATGTAAAAGGGGCGATCAAGGAAGACAAAGAAATAGCAGAAAATGAGTTCTTTGCCTCTGTCTTCACCGAGGAAGATTTGGGAGGATACAGGTGCCGGACAGGGTATTCGAAGCTGACGAGTCGGAAATATCCGTAAACCTGGAAGACGTAATGGAGCAGTTCTGCAAACTGAAGAGTAGCAAATCTCCTGGACTGGATGGTATTCATCCCAGGGTACTGATAGAACTAAAAAAATGAGCTGGCAGAGCTACTGTTAGTGATTAGTAATTTATCCTTAAGACTGAGCGTAGTATCGGAAGATTGGAGGGTGGCCAATGTAACGCTGATATTTAAAAAAGGTTCCAGAGGAGATCTGGGAAATTATAGACCAGTGAGTCTGACGTCGGTGATGGGCAAAATGGTAGAGACTTTTATCAAGAACAAAATTGCAGAGCACATTCAAAAGCATGGACTAATGGGACAAAGTCAGCATGGATTTAGGGAAGGGAAGTCTTGCCTCACCAATCTGCTGCATTTCTTTGAAGGGGTAAACAAACATGTGGACAAAGGTGAGCCGGTTGATATTGTGTATCTAGATTTCTCCGAGGACAAGCAGGCTACTTGTTCTCACGACTGGGTTGACGTCCACGGCAGCCCCCACCAAGCGGAACAAAACTTCGCGGGCGGTCCCCGCACGCAGGGTACGCCCACCGCGCATGCGCGGCTGTCTTCCCGCCCGTGCGCAACCGTTCCCGCTCAGTGTTTTCTTTTCCGCACTGGAGAGAGCCGCGTTCGTCTCTCTCTCTGTCAGCCCCGGAAACCGGATCGCGCTTTCGCCGCGAATTTTCTCTTTTTTTCTCTTCCTTTAGTTTTCTCCGTTTTTCTATTTAGTTTTTTAAAAAAAAACAAAAAAAACGCTGAACTTTGTTTTCCCTCGTCTCTTAACGGGGGCGTCGCGTTGCGGCCTAGTGGCCGCAAGGTCGATTTATTTTCGAGGTGTGATTTTACCGCCACCATCGACGACTTTGACTTCGCCGACGCGATTTTTCCATCAATGTCCTCGAAGGTCCCAGTGGATTTAAAAAGTGTGGTCGGTGCGGCCGGCATATCTCGCAGACCGACACTCACGCTTGGTGCCTCCAGTGCCTCGGGCCGGAGCATGATACCAAGACGTGTACCTTGTGTCTCGGTCTCCGGAAACGGACACAGGTAGCGAGGCAAGTGCTTCGGGACCGTCTTTTTGGAACTTGCGCCGGCCCCTCGACGTCGACGGCATCGGTATCAACGGCCGGTTCTTCAGTACCGGTATCGATGTCCACGAAATCGGCAGCGACCCCAGGAGCACAGGTCCCGTCGGCCCACCGGCTCTCCGGAGACGGCAGGGGTGAGAGGCTGCGTGGGCAATCGGCCCCGGTCACTCCCTCTACCCAGGGCCCTCGGGACCGAACCCTGTTGGACCCGATCCCTCGAGGCCGAGGGGGATCTACTTCCTCTTCGTCGGGACCACCAAGCGCCGATGACGGGCACCGCAAGAAGGCGAAGAAGCACCGTCATCGGTCGCCCACGACGCATCTGGCTCCCGGCGCCAGGGATGAGGCGACGCCGAGGAAGCGGCAGCGTTGAGAGGAGAGGTCCCCCTCTGTAGTAGAGGTACCGCCGCGGCAGGGTGCCAGCACTTCGGTGCAGTCTCGTGGACCCGAACAGCTTCCGGCACTGACACCTCTACCGGCCCCCTTGCCTTTCCCGACAGCGGGCCTGGACGAGTGCCTCCGAGCCATCCTTCCGGGCATCCTGGAAGGGCTGATGCGCCAGACTGTGCCGGTGCCGGGGGTGCTTGCGCCCTCGGCACCGTTGATGGAGGCGCCGGCGTGCTCTAGCCCGGTGCCGAGGCCTTAGACGCTGACGCCGCTTGCGGCGCCGGTCTCGACCGCCACGCAGGTGGAGTCGACGTCGATGGAGGGAGCTTCATCCCCGCCGGCGCGGGAGTCCACCTTTCGACGACGCCACCGAGGTCTCGGTGCCTCGACGTCGAGCCGGGCCCGGTTGAGGACTGAGCTCATGTCCGATACCGAGGAAGAGGCCTCGTGGGGGGGAGGAGGAGGACCCCAGATATTTCTCCTCGGAGCAGTCTGTGGGCCTTCCCTCCGACCCCACTCCTTCACCAGAGAGAAAGCTCTCGCCACCTGAGAATCTCTCCTTTGCCTCCTTCGTTAGGGACATGTCTATCTGCATTCCCTTTCCTGTGGTCTCTGTGGATGAGCCGAGGGCTGAGATGCTCGAGGTCCTCGACTATCCATCACCACCTAGAGAGTCCTCCACGGTGCCGTTGCACAATGTCCTCAAGGAGACACTGCTTCGGAACTGGTTGAGACCATTATCTAATCCCACCATCCCTAAGAAAGCAGAGTCCCAATACAGAATCCACTCGGACCCAGAGTTAATGCGGCCCCAACTTCCTCATGACTCGGCGGTCATGGATTCTGCTCTCAAGAGAGCACGGAGTTCGAGGGATACCGCTTCGGCGCCCCCGGGGCGGGAGTCTCGCACTCTGGACTCGTTTGGGAGGAAGGCCTACCAATCTTCCATGCTCGTGACCCGCATCCAGTCTTACCAGCTCTATACGAACATCCACATGCGGAATAATGTGAAGCAACTGGCGGACCTGGTCGACAAGCTCCCTCCGGAGCAGTCCAGGCCTTTTCAGGAGGTGGTCAGGCAGCTGAAGGCGTGCAGAAAGTTCCTGTCCAGGTGTATATATGACACCTGTGACGTGGCATCTCGTGCTGCGGCCCAAGGTATAGTGATGCGCAGGCTCTCATGGCTGCATGCCTCTGACCTAGACAACCGCACCCAGCAGAGACTGGCCGACGTCCCTTGCCAGGGGGATAACATTTTTGGTGAGAAGGTCGAGCAGTTGGTGGACCAACTACATCAGCGGGAAACCGCCCTCGACAAGCTCTCCCACCGGGCGCCTTCAGCATCCACCTCAGCAGGTGGACGTTTTTCCCGGCCCAGGCAGGCTGCGCCCTAAGCCTACAACAAGCGTAGGTACACCTAGCCGGCCCGAAGGCCTCATCAGGCATAGGGACAGTCCCAGCGCGCTCGTTCCCATCAACAGCAAAAGCTGGGGACGGGCTTTTGACTGGATCCATGGGAACATAGCCGCCATCAAAGTGTCCGTGCCGGACGATCTGCCATTCGGAGGGAGGTTAAAACTTTTTCACCAAAGGTGGCCTCTTATAACCTCCGACCAGTGGGTTCTCCAAATAGTGCGGTGCGGATACGCCCTGAATTTGGCATCCCCTCCACCAAATTGTCCTCCGGGAGCTCAATCCTTCAGCTCCCAGCACAAGCGAGTACTTGCAGAGGAACTCTCCGCCCTTCTCAGCACCAATGCGGTCGAGCCCGTGCCACCCGGGCAGGAAGGGCAGGGATTCTATTCCAGGTACTTCCTTGTGGAAAAGAAAACAGGGGGGATGCGCCCCATCCTAGACCTGAAAGGCCTGAACAAATTCCTGGTCAAAGAAAAGTTCAGGATGCTTTCCTTGGGCACCCTTCTGCCAATGATTCAGAAAAACGATTGGCTATGTTCCCTGGATTTAAAGGACGCATACACTCACATCCCGATACTGCCAGCTCACAGACAGTATCTCAGATTCCGTCTGGCCACACGGCACTTTCAGTATTGTGTGCTGCCCTTTGGGCTCGCCTCTGCCCCACGGGTGTTCACCAAGTGCCTCGTGGTGGTTGCGGCGTATCTATGCAAGCTGGGAGTGCACGTGTTCCCATATCTCGACGATTGGCTGGTCAAGAACACCTCGGAGGCAGGAGCTCTCCGGTCCATGCAGTGCACTATTCACCTCCTGGAGCTGCTGGGGTTTGTGATAAATTACCCAAAGTCCCATCTCCAGCCAGTACAATCTCTGGAATTCATAGGAGCTTGCTGAATTCTCAGACTGCTCAGGCCTTCCTTCCCGAAGCGAGGGCCAACAACCTCCTGTCCCTGGCTTCCCAGACCAGAGCGTCTCAGCAGATCACAGCTCGGCAGATGTTGAGACTCCTAGGTCATATGGCCTCCACAGTTCATGTGACTCCCATGGCTCTTCTTCACATGAGATCTGCTCAATGGACCCTAGCTTCCCAGTGGTGCCAAGCCACCGGGAATCTAGAGGATGTCATCCGCCTCTCCACCAGTTGCCGCACTTCACTGCTCTGGTGGACCATTCGGACCAATTTGACCTTGGGACGCCCATTCCAAATTCCACAGCCCACGAAAGTGCTGACGACGGATGCGTCTCTCCTGGGGTGGGGAGCTCATGTCGATGGGCTTCACACCCAAGGACGGTGGTCCCTCCAGGAAAAGGATCTTCAGATCAACCTCCTGGAGCTCCGAGCGGTCTGGAACGCACTGAAGGCTTTCAGAGATCGACTGTCCTGTCAAATTATCCAAATTCGGACAGACAATCAGGTTGCAATGTATTACATCAACAAGCAGGGGGGCATCGGATCTCGCCCCCTGTGTCAGAAAGCCGTCAGGATGTGGCGTTGGGCTCGCCAGTTCGGCATGCTCCTCCAAGCCACATACCTGGCAGGCGTAAACAACAGTCTGGCCGACAGACTGAGCAGAGTCATGCAACCGCACGAGTGGTCGCTCCATTCCAGAGTGGTACGCACGATCTTCCGAGAGTGGGGCACCCCCTCGGTGGACCTTTTCGCCTCTCAGACCAACCACAAGCTGCCTCTGTTCTGTTCCAGACTACAGGCACACGGCAGACTAGCGTCGGATGCCTTTCTCCTCTATTGGGGGACCGGCCTCCTGTATGCTTATCTTCCCATACCTTTGGTGGGGAAGACCTTACTGAAGCTCAAGCAAGACCACGGCACCATGATTCCGATAGCGCCTTTTTGGCCCCGTCAGATCTGGTTCACTCTTCTTCTGGAGTTGTCCTCCGAAGAACCGTGGAGATTGGAGTGTTTTCCGACTCTCATTTCGCAGAGCGACGGAGCACTGCTGCACCCCAACCTTCAGTCTCTGGCTCTCACGGCCTGGATGTTGAGGGCGTACACTTCGCTTCGTTGGGTCTGTCTGAGGGTGTCTCCCGTGTCTTGCTTGCCTCTAGAAAGGATTCCACTAAAAAGAGTTACTTTTTCAAGTGGAGGAGGTTTGTCGTTTGGTGTGAGAGCAAGGCCCTAGAACCTCGTTCTTGCCCTGCACAGAACCTGCTTGAATACCTTCTGCACCTATCAGAGTCTGGCCTCAAGACCAACTCAGTAAGGAATCACCTTACTGTGATCAGTGCTTACCATTATCGTGTGGAGGGTAAAACCATCTCTGGAGAGCCTTTAGTCGTTCGATTCATGAGAGGCTTGCTTTTGTCAAAGCCCCCTGTCAAGCCTCCTGCAGTGTCATGGGATCTCAACGTCGTCCTCACCCAGCTGATGAAAACTCCTTTTGAGCCACTGAATTCATGCCATCTGAAGTACTTGACCTGGAAGGTCATTTTCTTGGTGGCAGTCACTTCAGCTCGTAGGGTCAGTGAGCTTCAAGCCCTAGTAGCTCATGCTCCGTATACTAAATTTCATCACAACAGAGTAGTCCTCACCCTAAGTTCCTGCCAAAGGTGGTGTCGGAGTTCCATCTTAACCAGTCAATTGTCTTGCCAACATTCTTCCCCAGGCCGCATACCCGCCCTGCTGAACCTCAGTTGCACACATTGGACTGCAAAAGAGCATTGGCCTTCGACTTGGAGCGGACACAGCCCCACAGACAGTCCGCCCAATTGTTTGTTTCTTTCGACCCCAATAGGAAAGGGGTCGCTGTCGGGAAACGCACCATCTCCAATTGGCTAGCAGATTGCATTTCCTTCACTTACGCCCAGGCTGGGCTGACTCTTGAGGGTCATGTCACGGTTCATAGTGTCAGAGCCATGGCAGCGTCGGTGGCTCACTTGAAGTCAGCCACTATTGAAGAGATTTGCAAGGCTGCGACGTGGTCATCTGTCCACATATTCACATCACATTACTGCCTCCAGTAGGATACCCGACGCGACAGTCGGTTCGGGCAGTCGGTGCTGCAGAATCTGTTTGGGGTGTAAATCCAACTCCACCCTCCAGGACCCGAATTTATTCTGGTCAGGCTGCACTCTCAGTTAATTGTTCTTCGAAGGTCAATTTCTGTTATACCCTCGTTGTTGCGAGGTTCCATTGACCTGGGTTCTTGTTTTGAGTGAGCCTGAGAGCTAGGGATACCCCAGTCGTGAGAACAAGCAGCCTGCTTGTCCTCGGAGAAAGCGAATGATACATACCTGTAGCAGGTGTTCTCCGAGGACAGCAGGCTGATTGTTCTCACCTACCCTCCCTCCCTCCCCTTTGGAGTTGCGTTTGATCATTTTTGCTTGTCATTCAACTGAGCGGGAATGGTCGCGCACGGGCGGGAAGACGGCCGCGCATGCGCGGTGGGCGTACCCTGCGTGCGGGGACCGCCTGCGAAGTTTTGTTCCGGTTGGTGGGGGCTGCCGTGGACTTCAACCCAGTCGTGAGAACAATCAGCCTGCTGTCCTCGGAGAACACCTGCTACAGGTATGTATCATTCGCTTTTCAGAAGGCGTTTGATAAGGTCCCTCATGAAAGACTACAGAGGAAATTAGAGGGACATGGGATCGGAGGTGTAGTGTCTTACTGTGGATTAAAAACTGGTTGAAAGATAGGAAACAGAGAGTAGGGTTAAAAGGTCAATATTCCCAATGGAGAAGTGTAGTTAGTGGGGTCCGTCAGGGATCTGTGCTGGGACCTCTGCTTTTTAACATTCATAAATGACCTAGAGATGGGGGTAACTAGTGAGGTAATCAAATTTGCTGATGACACAAAGTTATTCAAATTCGTCAAATCACGGGAAGATTGTGAAAAATTACAAGAGGACCTTACGGGACTGGGAGACTGGGCGTCTAAATGGCAGATGACGTTTAATGTGAACAAGTGCAAAGTGATGCATGTGGGAAAGAGGAACCCAAACTATAACTACATCATGCAGGATTCAGTGTTAGGAGTCACGGTCCAAGAAAGGGATCTAGGTGTTGTCGTTGATGATACGTTGAAACCTTCTGCTCAGTGTGCTGCTGTGGCTAGGAAAGCAAATAGAATGTTAGGTATTATTAGGAAAGGGATGGAAAACAAAAATGAGGATACTATTCTGCCGTTGTATCGCTCCATGGTACGACCACACCTCGAGTATTGTGTTCAATTCTGGTCGCCGCACCTCAAAAAAGATATAGTGGAATTGGAAAAGGTGCAGAGAAGGGCGACAAAGATGATACAGGGGATGGGACGACTTCCCTATGAGGAAAGGCTGAAGAAGCTGGGGCTCTTCAGCTTTGAGAAAAGGTGGCTGAGGGGAGATTTGATAGAGGTCTATAAGATAATGAGTGGAATGGAACGGGTCGATGTGGAGCGTCTGTTTACGCTTCCAAAAATACTAGGAGAAGGGTGCATGCGATGAAGCTGCGGTGTGGTAAATTTAAAACAAATCGGAGAAAATTTTTCTTCACTCAACGCATAGTTAGACTCTGAAATTAATTGCCGGAAAAAGGCGGTTGACTTAGCGGACTTTAAAAAAGGATTGGATGGCTTCCTGGAGGAAAAGGCCATAGAATGTTATTGAATGGACGTGCCAGAAAACAACAAGGGTGCTGGGCTCGATGGACCCTTGGTCTGTCCCGGCATGGCGATGCTTATGTACTTATGAGGGATAAGGGCAGGCCCAACCAGAGTCTTAGGAAATCCAGCGATTTTCTAAGAAGGGGTGCCACATTCAACTCGTATAACTTCTGCATATTAGCTGGTATACGTGTGCCCAAGCATTTAACTGAGCCTGCAGCCTCCTTTAGCGGAAAATTGGTCCAGGTGCTTCCAATATTTAAATGTATCAGCAAGGCGTCAGAAACATTTAGCTTGAGACCAGAAAGCTGACCAAAAGCCGAGAAAATCTGAAGCACAAGTGGTAGCGTCCGCCGTGGATCAGTCACAACTAACATAATATCATCTGCAAAGACCATACACTTCAAAGGGACAAGAGTCATTGGTAAATTGATCCCTGAGACAAGTGAATTACTTCAAAACTATAATAACAATGGTTCTAAAAATAAAATATATATAATATAGGTGAGGAAATACCTCTGAAGATAATCCATTCACCATAACAGCTGCCGTAGGATTAGAATATAATATTTGCAATGCCTGAAGAAAAAAAAACATCTTTACCATATTGACCCAGCAAGAAGAATAGAAAAGTCCATTCCACCCTGTCAAAAGCCTTTTCTGCGTCAAGGCTAATCTCCGGAGCAGAGACGGATAATTGAGCACACTGTTCCAATGCTGAAATTAATTTTCACACCAGCATGCTGACCTTTCACAAAACCAACCTGGTCATTCCCCACCAACTTGGGTATATAAATGGCCAATCTGTCTGCCAAAATTTTTGATAAAAGCTTAAGATCAACCATAAGAGAGAAGGGCCTGTAAGACTCTGGCAAAAGAGGGTCCTTCCCTGGCTTGGACAAAACTGTAATCAAAGCCTGATTGGACCAAGGAGGAAAAAACCCCCACTGTATAGAGGAGTCAAAATAGGCCCCCAAAAGACCCACCAATTTTGGCATTTAAGATTTAAAAAAACTCCCCACTGAAACCATCTGGTCCTAGAGATTTGTACAGCTTCGATGCCCTGAAGTTCCTGGCCAGGAAAAAGGTTAATTGAAGCATGCTCTCTCCTCCTCAGATAGTGTAGGGATGCCACAAGATCGCAAGAAAGATTGTAGTTGTTCCTGGGTCCCCCTATCTTCCGCCCTATAAAGAGAACTATAAAACTGTATAAATAGAGATTCCAATTGCTTTTGCTTAGTCACAACCCTGACCCTTGGCATTACAGAGTGAGGAAACCACCATCAGCCCAGACCAACTCTTTGTAAGATTAGCCAATAGCCTTCCGGGCTTATACCAAATTGAAAGAGTTTATATTATATAATAAAACACATTCTTCTGGACAAGCTCCTGTAGAAGACCATTTAAGGCTGCCTGTGCCTGGTCAAAAGAATGTTTACTTGAAGCAGTAGGGCGAGACTGCATCAATCTCTTCAGTAACCAAACACGCTACTCTAATTCTACAAGACGGCTTGCGAGACACTTTTTACACCTAATGAAAAAAGCAATGAGTTCCCCCCTAATCACAGCCTTCCCTGTATCCCACAACAAAACCGGGTCAGAAGTGAGCCTCATTATTATGTAAGAACTCCTCCCACTTTTGTGTAAGATAAAGTATAAAAGGTGAGTTGGAAAATGCCACCAACCCCCTTGTCTTGGAAAGGGAAATGGGACTTGATATTCCGCCTTTCTGAGGTTTTTGCAACTACATTCAAAGCAGTTTACATATATTCAGGTACTTATTTTTGTACCAGGGGCAATGGAGGGTTAAGTGACTTGCCCAGAGTTACAAGGAGCTGCAGTGGGAATCGAACTCAGTTCCCCAGGATCAAAGTCCACGGCACTATAACCACTAGGCTACTCCTCCACTCCACTAACCACTAGGCTACTCTTCCCGGAACTCCCCCCAAATCAGTAGTTTTGTAAATAGGTGTATGATCTGAAATTACTAAAGGCCCAATATCTGCTGACTCTATAATATGAAACAGATCTTTTGTGACAAAAACATAATAGATTTGGGACTGGGTAGCATGGGCTTAGAGACGTGGGTAAAGTCTCTCCTGTGGAAGGAAGATTCTCCAAGGGTCCACCAAATCTAGGCTAGTGAGAAAAACTCCCAGGGGTTGAGACCTTTGCAAAATGGTATTAGTATCCAACTGAGGATCTAAAATAGTATTAAAGTTGCCTAATAGAATCTTAGAGCTAGCTGTAGTACACAACTTTGCCGGGAGGTTTCAAAAAATGCTTTTTTAGCATTATTTGGTGCCTAGATAGAGGCAAGGGTAACATTTGCCCAATGTAAAGTGCCCTCCACAATAACATATTGCCTCTACGGATCTTTGGTAATCTTGCGTGGTGTGAATGGCAGAGATTTGTGAATTAACAAAGCTACTTGTGCTTTATTTGTGGGCGCAGATGCGTAATAACACTATCTGGCTCATTTTCGAAAGAAAAGGGCGTCCAAAAAGTGGCACACAAGGCACATAGGCATCCCGGTGAAAGAAGGTAGCCCAAATCCAATAATCAAAACCGGGCCGTAAGGGCGTCCTCAGCGCGAGGACGCCCATCTAAGGTCGTCCCCACAGGGGGCGTGTTATGGGCGGCGTTACGTGATGTGCGCCACCAGCGTATAACGACTTGCGAAATGGTTTCACATGGGTCGGAACATGGGTATTCTTAATTAGACTTGAAATAAAAGCGACCAGAGTAAGGGGGAAGTCGTCTTTAGACCCATTAGCGATTTTGTGCAGTTGGAGAGTGGCGAGAGCATTGTTGGGAGAGAAAGCTGAATCGTTGATTACAGAGAAAGCTGAGAGTTTATTGAGTACCCTGTTACCTTTGTCTGTGTGCCATAGTTGGAACGTTTTCACCCTCACCTGCCTCATTTGTGTTTTACCTTTCCAGCTTTCCCTACCCCTTCTAGCCCCCAAACCCAGACACCACTACTCCTTCCTCTATCTCCCCCATCCCATCCCCTCTCCCTCTCAATTTACTGTTCCCAAGTTCATATTTCATTCCCTTACCTGTTTGTAGTCTGTTTGTCTCTTTGTCCTGTGTACTGCTGCAGCGTGTTTGTGAAGACTCTCGTTTGCTGCTTGGAGAGTGAGTGAGTGGCGAAAGGGAAGAGAAATGGGACTTAATATACCGCCTTTCTGAGGTTTTTGCAACTAAATTCAAAGCAGTTTACATATATTCAGGTACTTATTTTGTACCAGAGGCAATGGAGGGTTAAGTGACTTGCCTAGAGTCACAAGGAGCTGCAGTGGGAATCGAACTCAGATCCCCAGGATCAAAGTCCACTGCACTAACCATTAGGCTACTCCTCCACTCCAGGGTGTGGCAGGAGAGTTTGTAGTGGGTGTGTGTCAGTGTTGGGAGAGTGAGTGGCAGCTTCTGTTGCTGCTGTGTTTCACCAAGTTGGTAGGGAGAGGTGAGCACTGGTGGCACTGCATTGCACCTGTAGTGTGGGAAAATGGAGGCACAAAATGCACAGGTGGCTTACATGTTGGAGGAAGAGGGGAGGCACCGCAGGAGGTATGCCCCAGAGTTTTCAGGCCCTGTAGCAGTTTCCTAGACCTCACTGACCTGCAGTGTCTCACTAAGTACCGCTTTGATAGGGCTGCCATTCAGCACCTTTGTGACCAGCTCAAACCCCTCCTGCAGCCCAGGACCCATAGGAACAATCCCATCCCTGTGCACCTAAAGATCACTGCTTCTCTCTCTTTTCTGGCCACTGGGAGTTTCCAGTCTGTCCTAGCTGTGAACACAGGTCTCACCCAGCCTTCCATTTCTAACTGCCTTACCCAGTTCCTTGATGCCTTCCTTACCCACACCTCTGCATACATCACCTTCCCTACCACCCCCAGGCCCTGCAGAACAACATGGCTGACTTCTACACCATAGCTCGCTTCCCCTCTGTCATAGGTGCCATTGACTGCACACATGTCGCACTCAGACCCCCCCCCCCCCCCCCCCCCAGGCACGAGAGGCCATTTATAGGAACAGGAAAGCATTCCACTCCATGAATATGCAAGTTGTGTGTGACACCCAGGGGGAGATTCTAGATGTGTGTGCCTGATACCCAGGTTCCACCCATGATGCCTATATATTGCAGCACTCAGGAATGTTCTGCAGGTTTGAGCGAGGGGATGGCTCCTAGGTAAGTGCAGCATGGATCTGCCCTCCACCAGGCAGCCCTCAGCATTGTCTTCCTCCTGCTCACTCCACAACCCACTATTCCCCCCCCCCCCCCCTCCACAAGGTACCTGCTCCAAACAATACACACTCATCTTTTTCATCCTGCTTCTCCCCAAAGGTGACAGAAGCTACCCACAGCGGAGTTGGCTCATGACCCCCATAGTGCACCCACAAACAGGGTCAGAGGAGAACTACATCGGGCCACCCGTGGCATCATCGAGCTCACCTTTGGACAACTTAAGAACAGGTTCCGATGTCTGGGCCATTCTGGAGGGGAGCTCCTGTACAGCCACCAAAAGGTGGCAAAGATATTCCTGGCCTGCTGCATGCTACATAATTTGGCAATGCGCAGAGGACAGGCCCTCCCAGAAGAGCCTCAACCACCAGAGCAGCAGGCCCCAGATGAACAGGATGAAGAGCCCCCTCCACCTCCTGCCCACAGAACAGAGCAGAGTGCACACCAGCTGGGGGTCAGAGCCAATCAAAGACTGATCAAGAGAAGTTTTCTGTGAGAGTAAGTTGACATTTATTTATATCACACACAGTATTTACACACCAACACCCTCACCCCCCAGCATGTCCCATCACTTTCCCCGCCCCCTCCCCTGGCCCCGTCCCCTCCTACCCCTCCCACCATGTTCCTTTGCAGCTGGTGCTGCAGGGGAACTCTGTTGAGAGTCTTCTGATGAGCTCCCACTCTCCTCTGTGTCCACAAGGCAGCCTGCTGCCTCGGCTACCCTGTGGAAGACCGGCCACCTTGCTGTCTGTGGCTTGCCCTGCAACCTGGGCACAGGACCCAGAAGAGGAGCTGGTGTGGTTGCTGGACCAGTGGCTGGGGAGGCTGAGGATCTCAAGCTCCACTTCTTAGCAGGTGGTTGCTGTTCAGTGGTGGAAGTCGACGCCAGTTGTTGCTGCATCAGGGCTGTATTAGGTGCTCTCAGGTCACGGTGTAGGCCCTTGATGCTGTGCTCCAGCCGTTCAAGCTGCTGTATCACATCATGTTGGGCCTGTACTGCTTCCCATTGCACCTGGAGCGCTTCCCGTTGGAGCTCCAATTTCTGGTGCCGGTAGTCTTCCAGCTGCACATTCTGGCCCAGCAATTGTGTGGCGAGGCGCAGTAGCTGCCTCCTCTGGCTGGATGGCCTCTGCTGAGGAGGTGCCCCCCCTTCTGCATCTTCTGCTTCTTGTTCAGTGCCACCATCAGCAAAGGCTGAGGGTGGTGGAGGGAGAGCCGGTGCTGCTGCAGCTGGGTCCTGTGGTTCCACCCCATGGTCCTGTGTGGTTTCTTGTGCAGGCCCACTGATTTGCTGCTCTGTGTGCTGGAGCTGGTGGCCACTAAGAACATAAGCACTGCCATACTGGTAAAAGACCAAGGGTCCATCAAGCCCAGCATCCTGTCTCCGACAGTGGCCAATCCAGGCCTCAAGAACCCGGCAAAAACCCCAAAACAAAAATTGAAATTAATAATGTTCAATGGACTTTTCCTTCAGGAATCTGTCCAAACCCCCTTTAAACTCAGCAATGCCAACTGCTGTCACTACATTTTCCGGCAATGAGTTCCAGAGTCTGTCTACACGCTAAGTAAAGAAAACTTTCTCCTATTTGTTTTAAATCTACCACATTCTAGCTTCATCTTATGTCCCCTGGTTCTATTATTGTTAGAAAGTGTAAACAAACACTTCACATCTGTCCACTCCATTCCACTCATTATCTTGTAGACTTCTATATCACCCCTCAGCCGCCTCTACTCCAAGCTGAAGAGCCCTAACCGTCTTAGCCTTTCCTCATAGGGAAGTCCTCCCATCCCTTTTACCATTTTTGTCACCCTTCTCTGCACCTTTTCCAATTCCTTTATATCTTTTTTGAGGTGCAGTGACCAGAACTGAACACAATACTCGAGGTGCGGTCTCACCATGGAGCGATACAACGGCATTATAACATCCGCGTGTTTGTTTTCCATCCCTTTCCTAATAATACTCAACAATCTGTGTGCCTTCTTAGCCGCCGCAGCACGCTGAGCAGAAGTTTTCAACGTCTTATCCACGATGACTCCCAGATCCCTTTCTAGGTCTGTAACTCCTAACGCAGAACCTTGCATGACATAGCTGTAATTCGGGTTCCTCTTTCCCACATGCATCACTTTGCATTTGATGTTGAGGTGTGGGGGGGGGGGGGGGCAGGCTGTTCCTCCTCAAACACAAGTGAGTTCTTTTCACCTCAGACCAATGAATTCTAGATGTGTTAATGTCACGTTTCTCACCTGTTCAGCGCTCCTCCCGACGGAAGATCTGATTGTTTCCTAAGTCTGGCAGCCGTCATCTAGCTTGGATCAAGACCACGGCCATCTTGGTTGACTCAGGGGAATCAGCCATGTTTCAGTTTCCTGGTCCAGCAGCCGTCATCCGGTTTGGAGCAAGGGCAGCAGCCATCTTGACTAGCTCAGGAGGGGGCAGCCATCTTGTGTAACGAGAACAGGAAGGAACTCCATATTTGGGTGTTAGGTTTCTCTGCTGACGGGGGCAGCCATCTTGTTTCAGCTGCACATGCTTTGGCCTGATTCCTTCACTATTTAAAGCACTGCCTCCAGGCCTTCATTGCTTCAGCCTCAATTGTTCTGAGGAGTTGCTGTCGGAGTGCTGTTCGTCAGCTAGCTTCTGTTCCTGATTTCCTGTGTACTGGACTTTGGCTAGTTTCTTGGATTTCGCTTGTTTGCTGCCTGCCTTGACCCTGGACTGACTTTGACTATTCTTTGCCTGCCGGAGTACTGGTCTATTCTCGGCCAGCCTGGTCAGCAGCTGTGCAACCCCACCGGTTCCAGAAGTCCTGGTGGCCACCTGCAGCTGGGAGCTCAACTCCCGGTGAACGGTGGTCGCTTCCCAGGTGAAGCTAGAGGTTGTCTGGCTGCCTGACCAAGTGCGGTGTCACTCCATCTCTGCCGTGCTCAGTCGGGGCACAAGGGCTCACATTCGCCAGATCATAACAGTTAAGTCGGGGTTATGCCTTAGAGTTTGCAAGACTTTTTTTCTCGATGCCTTCAAAGTCGGAGGTAGTTCAGGCCACACTTTCATGCTTGTTGGACCAAGGGGCTGTGGAGCTGGTTCTCCTCCTTGGGAAGGGGCTGGGATGACCCATTTACTTCATGGTCCTGGGGCTGTTCCTGTCCAGTCTAGACTTTAAAGAAGTCAATGTTGCCCCACATTTTCACATGGAACCTCTTCAGACTGTCTTCACATTTGTTAAGCAAGGCAGATTTCTTACCTCCTTGGACCTTGCAGAGCCTTGCCTGCATATTCCCATTCCAGAATTGCAGAAGCATTACCTCTGGTTCTGCATATTGGGTAGCCATTTTCTATTCAGAGCATTGCCCTTTCGGATGGACATGACGCTTCGGACACCTCTAAGGTTATAGTGGTGATGACAGCCTTTCTTTGCAGTCAGTAGGTTTGGGTCCACCCCTTTCTGGACAACTGGTTAATACAAGCAAGTTCAGAACAGGAATCCAAGGAAATTACGGCTTTGATCATTGTACTGCTGGAATGTCTTGGACGGATGGTGAATTATGCCAGGAGCCAGTTGAACCCTTCCAAGGTGATGGAGTACTTGAGGATTCGTATTGACAAACACAAAGGCCTGGTCTTCCTCCCAGTGAAGATCTGCAGGCTTCAGGTCCAGAATGTAAATTTCTGTGCACAACTGGCTGCCAAAGCATGGGATTAACTGCAGCTTCTGAGGTTGAAAATAGGGACTATAGAAGTGGTGCCTAGGGCCAGAGAGCCTTGCTCTCCAGGTAGGCTTCCTAGTCCTAGGATTTTAAAGTCCACCTGCCGCTCTCCAACCTTACTGGAAGTATTGGGGTGGGGTGGAGTTCTGTTGGAAATCCACCACCACCACCACCAATACACACACACACACACACACACACACATACAATAGTTTTCTGGGGAGTGCACTGCAAGGGCAAGGTAGTGTAGGGCAAGTGGTCTTTGAGGGGAGATACTTTAGCCTATCAATTACCTAGAAACCTGAGCCATCTGCTTGGCTGGCCAGGATTTTCTTCACAAGCCTGGCAGAGAAGGCTCTCTGGGTGATATTGGACCATGCCACCATGCTGGCTTGTATCAACAGGCAGCAAGGGACCAAGAGGGCAGTAATGACTCTGGAGAGGGTGGAGAGCAAGTTGTTAGCCCTCTCAGCAACTCACATGGATCAGAGAACACACAAGCAGGATACAGGGGAATGGGAGCTGGTTCCAGAAGAGTTTGGTCTCATTGTGGATCACGGAGGGTTCATTTTTTGAGATCTTATGGTCTTAAGGGAAGCTGTAGCCACAAGCATAGACATGCTGGGTCAACTGTGGCCCCACAGGGAGTCCACTTGTGTTCCCCCTCCCCCCATGGCATCTGATCAGCAGAGTTCTGCGGAGGGTAGTAAGGCATACCTTGTTGGTGATTTAGCAGCATCTGATTGGCTGTGATGCCCTTGGTACACAGACCTACAGTGCCTTCTGGAGGGTCCCCTTCTTCCTTTAACAAGGACCTCGGAGATCCTCTGGTAGGTTCTGCCTCCCTTTTTACCCTTGAGCCACACCAACTGAAGAATAAAGGTTACTTGGCATTGGTTATTCAGATCTTGTTAGTCTCTTCTTCCAGATGTGGCTCAGGGCTCAGATGCAAGACCCCCCCTCCCCCCCCCCCCCCCCGGCCAAGTTTACCTTCTTTCTTCATGTTCCAAAAGCCGGCAGTGGTAGCAGTTCTGATACACTGCCCTGGGGCCTCTTCTTTACTGTGACTGCCTCTAACAAAGCAGGCGGCCACGGTAAAGAGAAGATGCAGGTGCCAGCGGCAGGGCAGCATATTGGAATTGCTGCTGGCTTTTGGAACGTAAAGAAGATAAATCGTGGGGAACGGGGTGGAAGAAGAAAGGGGGAGATCCCTGAAGCGTGCTGCCTGAGGCCTCCACCTCAGGTGGCCTAATGGTTGGGCCACCCCTGCCTACTTTGCCTCTGTGGCTTATGTTCACATATGGAGACTGTTTGAGGGCTGGTGATCTGAGAGGCATACTTCACTGTGGAAAGCACCGTGCCTGCTAGTTGGCCTTCCTACAGCAGTGTTTGGAGCATGATTTAGTCCTTAAGAACATAAGAACTGACATTTTGGGTCAGACTGATAGTCCATCTAGCCCACAAGTATCTGGTAGAATCCATGCTACTGACCCCAGGGATAAATAGTAACTTTCCCATGTCTTCCTTAATAGCAGTTTCTGGACTTTCCTCCAAGAACTTGTCCAAAACTTTTTTAAATGCAGATATGCTAATTGCTTTTTCCACATCATCCAATAACCTGTTCCAGAGCTTAACAATATTCATTGAATGGAAAAAATTATTTTCTCTTATTTGTTTAAAACTATTAACCATGCAACTTCATGGAGTGTCTTCTTCTTGTCTTAACTTTTTGAAAGAGTAAACAATCAGAATTTTGTGGACCTCTAATCATATCTTCCCTTTAGCCATCTCCTCTCCAAGCTGAAGAGCCCTAACCTCGTAAGCCTTTTCTCATATGAGAAGAGTTCTAGCCCCTTAATCATTTTAGTTGCCCTTTAAACCTTTTCTAATTCCGCTATCTTTTTATAGATACGGTGACCAGAATTGCACACTGTACTCAAGATGAGGTTGCACCATGGAGCAATACAAAGGCATTGTAATATTCCTTGTCTTATTTTCTATCCTCAACTTATCTATTTTCTCTGTTTCACTGATTCTATCTATTTGATTCTATTCTAACCGTATCACCTCTGATTTGGCAATAGCCTATCAGTGCATTGTAAGCCACTTTGAGCCTGCAAAACTGTGGGAAAAACGTGGGGTATAAATGTACAAATAAATAAAATAAATAAATAAATCTGCCATTTGGACGCCCAATCTCCTAGTCTCGCGAGGTCCTCCTGTAATCTTTCACACTCCTCCTGCGACTTGACAACCCTGAATAACTTTGTGTCATCTGCGAATTTAATTACCTCACTAGTTACTCCCATCTCTAGGTCACTTATAAATATATTAAAAAGCAGCGGCCCCAGCACAGACCCCTGAGGGACCCCACTAACTACCCTTCTCCATTGAGAATACTGACCATTCAACCCTACTCTCTGCTTCCTATCTTTCAACTAGCTCTTAATCCACAATAATAATGCCCTACCTCCGATCCCATGACTCTCCAGTTTCCTCTGGAGTCTTTCATGAAGCACTTTGTCAAACGCCTTCTGAAAATCCAGATACACAATATCCACCAGCTCCCCATTGTCCACATGTTTGTTCACCCCCTCAAAAAAATGCAGTAGATTGGTGAGGCAAGACCTCCCTTCACTAAATCCGTGCTGACTTTGTCTCATGAGCCCATGTTTTTGTATGTGCTCTGTAATTTTATTCTTAATAGCCTCTACCATTTTGCCCGGCACCAACATCAGACTCACAGGTCTATAATTTCCAAGATCTCCTCTGGAACCTTTTTTAAATACCGGCGTTACTTTGGCCACCCTCCAGTCTTCCGATACCTCACCTGATTTTAGGGATAGATTGCATATTACTAGCAGTAGCTCTACAAGTTTATTTTTCAGTTCTATTAATACTCTTGGATGAATACCATTTGGTCCTGGTGATTTACTACTCTTCAGTTTGCAGAACTGACCCATTACATCCTCCAAGTTTACAGAGAATTCATGTAGTTTCTCTGACTCGCCCGCTTCTTCCTCCTAATGGCTGTCATGACCTGCATTGCAAAAGGGGAGGAAGTGTGTTGGTCAAAATAACCAGCTCTTGTTTTACAGTATTCGTATACATAGCCTCACAGGCAAAGACCCAGCAAAGAGATGGTGAGGAATGGGATTGGCAGGCAAACCACAGATGTCATTGTAAATGATACAGAGCTGGAGACAAGGAGGGCAGTGTACTACAGAGAATGATGTGCAAGACAGCCACACAGCACAGGCAGGTGGGTAGACATAGAACTGTAGATGGAGAGCAGAGGACACAGTGGCTACAGCACAGAGGTGTGGGAAGGAGATATGCAGAGTTTGGTGATGGGGAAGGCCCCCAAAGCTGTGAAACAGTGGTGATAGGGAAGGCCCCCAAAGCTGTGAAACAGTGCTAACCTACACACAATTTATTTATTTTATTTATATTTTATATTTTAAATATATTATTTACATATATTATATACCTTGCTGGAAACCCTCCCCCTTCCACTCTCCCCCTCCCCCCTACTACTCCCTGTGTCATGGTCTGTAATGAAAAGTCATTTGCATTGCATGTGGTGTTCTCCCCCTTTCCCTACTGAGGGACCACCACACTGTCCCCCACTTGTGTAAAACAGAGTGTAGTACAGCACAACAGATACCTCAGCTTCCTAATGGTGAACCTAGCTGAGCCCTCAGGCTATGCTGATGTGTCAAGGGACCCAATGCCATGGATCCCCCTCCTGGGGCAAGAGCCCATGAATGATGCGCTCAATGGGGGTCAAGTTAGTGGTGTCATCTGCTGGGGGGTTGGCACCAGCCTTCCTCCTCACATCATGCCTCTGCCGGCGCCACCTTCGTTTGCAGTCTTCCACATCCCTGCCACAGTGGAACCCTTACTGCTTCCCATTCTCTTTGCTTCGTTGTAGCAGCTAGCCTTTGGCCCATGGGAGCAGAGAGATGCATGTGCCTCCTCTGTATTTGTTGAACCCGCAGTTCAACTTCTGGATTGGTGAAATTACCCTTGCGGGTGGGTGGTTGCTTTGAGTGCCATTGTACCACTGCGATGCAAAGAATCGAAAATACAGAGAAGGGTGCTTAAATACGCTCTCAGGGACGCCCATGTGAGAATGAGATGGGTGTCCCTGAGATGGGCGCCCTAATTTTGATTATCGACAAAATCCCTAAATGTCCCCAACTGCTTCGCTGATTTGGGCGTCCTAATTTCGATTATAGGTAGGGAACTATGGGTGTCCCCAGCTGCACTGTGTTTTGGGTGGCCTCATTTTGATTAAGGGTGATAATGATGAACGTCCACAGCTGCTCTTCCCATTTGGAAGTTTGCATTCCCTTTATTGGCGCCTCTTTAAAACGGCTTTCTCTGTGCTTGCACTTTAGAGGTTTTTCTTTAGATTATGGCGTGGTATTTCAAAGCGTTTTAGCTCCAGTTATAGTAAACCTTGTTTTTGCCACTGTATGCTTTTGTACTCTTGTTTTTTTTTGTGTGTGTGTGTTTTTTTTTTTTTTTTTTTGGGGGGCGGGGGGACTTTTTTGCCAATTCTTGAAAGATAACTGGTGTGTGGGCTTTGTTTCAGACTGGGTGTTAGCTGGTAGCTTAGCATATACTCTGCATTTTCTACATGTGTCCAACTCTCCATTCTCTGCCCTCCAGGAGCTCCTTGCTGTCTGTGATGTGCTCCCTCACTGCCCACCCCCCATTCTCTCTCCTTCGTTGAAGCAGGCAGCCTCTGGTCCCTTGGAACCAACAGATTCTTGCACCACAAGTTCAAGGTAAGCTCATACCTCAGCCACCTCTTCCCTTTCTGCTATGTAGGTGCTAAACAAACACTTCTTGCATCTTGCAGGACAGCTGGTCAAGAGGATTGCAAGAGACAGCAGTGGATTGTAATACACTAGACTCTGAGAGCCATGACTGTTTCTACCCAATTCATTCTACAGATGTCTTGTTCTCTATTGGACACAATCAGTTGTGGCTGCCTGTGGGGTGGGGGAGGGGAAGAGGCCCTGAGAATGGATCTGTGCATCCCTCATGGTCAAGGGTTCCCCATTCTCTGTATGTTCTCTGAATTCAAATCTTACCTCTATTTTCACCAGGTTCACGGGTATCCACAGCTGGTAGTTTTTTTTCCTGCTTTACACCTCATGTGTCTCCCCACTAGGTTCCATCCTTCTTTATGTGGTGAACCCCGGTCCCCTGTTATGAAGTGCCCACCCATTCTCAGGGTTGTTGGGGGTGGGGAGGTGGGGGGAAGCATATATGCACTGAATGTCTTTTCTACATTATTCAACACAGTCTTACAATCCTCCATAGTTATGGAACAACATTTCTAAATTCTATCCTGCAAACTATTTTCAAGGTGGCCACAGATGCGTGCCTACCACGGCCTTGAGCCCTTAAGTCATGGTGAGGGAGAGGGGTTCTGGTTACCCTTCCTATTCAAAATTACCTGCAGGTGGCTACAGCCCGGTGCCTATATAATTCCCCTAGCCTGTGCCCTTCTGTACCTGATGTATTATGTTGCAATTGTGATGAAGCAAACGTCCATCTAATGCTTTTACCCTTGGTTTCCCTTTTCTCCTCAGCACTATATACCATTGCTGATACATTCAATGTGAAAAGATGACCCAGCTGTTTGTAGTTCCTTCCTGGCCCTCACCAATGAGGTTTGGTTGTGGGTAAGGGTGTCTGGTGATCAGAGAGCAAACATTGTCTATGCGCTACCTATGGTTATCTCCAAGTTTCTACTTGGCAGATCAGTAGTGCTAGACAACATACCTATTATTTACACACCTCTGTGCTGTGGGGCTCTATGGTAAGGGGGGAGAGGCTGGATGGGCATTTGTGTTCCTCAACAGAAATGCCCACCCAGCCTCCCCCCCCCCCCCCCCCCCCCCACCATACAGCCATGCAGTTTGGAAGGAACAGGTGGCCTTCTGTATGGCCACACTTATCACGCATATGTACCAAAGTTTCTTTGTCACAGTTCACCTGTCATGCAACCCAGATTGCTGCCTCAAATCAACCCCAGCATTTGATAATATGTAGTGCACAAAGTAGAGACACAGACCCTTTATATCAAAAATATTAAACACGTGTATTTAACAAAACAGAACTATGTACAAAGATATATGAATTGTCCTCAATGAGGGCTTTTCTGCTGCATGGTCCTTTGCAGCAGGCTAATGAGCAGCACCAGGAGCAGCCTCTGCACCCTGAAGTGCTGCTCATTAGCCTGCCGCGTTGCCGCCATCTCCAGCCTGATCGCTGCCACCTCCTGCAGCAACTGGTTTTGGCTATTCACCAGTTGCTGCAGGAGGCGCAGTGCTGGGGGTGGGGAGGGATGGGGATGGTGTGGAGAGGGCTGGAGGTGTTGGGCCCTCCTCCTCTTCCTCAAGCGGAGGCAAATCTGCAAAGGGGTCCTCCTCCTCCTGCTCCATCACCAGTTGAGGCAGTCCTGCCTCCTCTTCCTCCTGCCTCTCCTCCTCCTCCTGCACTACTGGAGCAGACACTCCTGCCTCCTCCTCCTCCTCTTCCTGCTGCTGGCGCCCTGTGTATGTAAAAGGATTGTCCTTGAGATCAGCACATTCAACATGGCTTGCATAGTGTAGGAGCTGGCTGGCTGGCATAAGGCAGGAATGGGGAAAGGTAGGGTCATTGGTGAGCCCTGGGCTATACACATGGGGTGTGAGATGCATGAGATGACATGAGAGGGAACCCAGGAAGCTGGTCTGAAAAAGGAGTACACTATAAGATGTGTTGGCAGGGAACACATCTTTACATTACTTTCAAATCATGCTATGACATCCACTAAGAGCAGGACATCAGGCAAGAATACCATGACACAGTATCCACCCCAGAAAGGGGGATACAGAAGTGAGGCATGTCATCTCATTCATCTCAGAGGAGGTTAGTTGGAAGTTACATCCACACTCATGGGAGGGTAGCTGCAACCTCAGGTCTTGATCTGGGACAGAGGTGTTATGACTTACTAGTTGCCTTTTAGCCACATGGAAACTGATATTGTACACGACATTTGCATTATTAAATAAATACATTTATAAATGAGTACAGGTGCCCTGTTTATAATACTTACGTCTAGCCCTGAGGCACTGTCGCACGCTCCGAATAAGATTGGGTCTCTCCGGCCACATGCGCCGGAACCTTCTCCTCCGGGACTCCAGGTCCCGACGTACACCAAAATGTCTGTAAGATACAAAAATGTCTGTAAGATACAGGTTTATACACCAAGAGTCAGGGGATGGCCCTTCTTGCCTTCTCAACATAAAATCATTTGGCAGCCACATTGTAGAGACACACAACACTGATGATGTGTGTGGGGGGGGGGGGGGGACATGACATTGGTACAGGTGATGTCATTGAGGTGGACATGAGGACAGAGAGTACCGTTTGTGTACAGTATTGTTGGGAAGTGAGAATGTTTTTCCTTTCTAATACATTGATTCTTTTAATGAATGTGGGTGTGCACATACTGATTACCCTTGAATGCAGACTACAGTTAGTGCTTACATTGCTGAGGGAGCTCTTAAATGTGGTGCTACAGGAGGGGAAAGGGAAGGGAAATGGGACTTGATATACCGCCTTTCTGTGGTATTTTGCAACTACATTCAAAGCGGTTTACATATATACAGGTACCTATTTTTTTTATGTACCTGGGGCAATGGAGGGTTAAGTGACTTGCCCAGAGTCACAAGGAGCTGCAGTGGGAATCGAACACAGTTCCCCAGGGTCAAAGTCCGCTGCACTAACCACTAGGCTACTACTCCACTCCTGATAACCCAGGAACAGTGGGGGGGGGGGGGGGGGGGGGAAAAAAAACCAATTACCTTTCCAGGATGTGTTGTATTTGTGTCCATGTTGTTATGGCCACAGTCCTGGGGGGCAGGTGGTGGTGGTGCATGTACAGCCTGTGCCGGTGCCTCAGGCAGAGCTGCACCAGGAGCAGACTCTCACCGACGCTGTAGTTTTGCTCCCTGCGGAGAGACATGTTTCTCAGTGAATAACCGTTGGAAAATGTGCATCGCCTTATATGGACGCCCATGTGTGATGGACGTCCTTACATGAACAGTTCCATATATGGATGACCATCCCATATATGGAAGGGTCAGTACGTGCACGTCTTGGCATCTATAATGGCTCCACGCATGGACGTCAATGGAACGTTGTCACGCATGCGGGGCCTTATTTGGATGAATACGTATTCATACGTGCGGAGCCTTCCTTATATGGATCATTATCAAGTGTGTGAACCTCTTCATATATACACAATAAAATATGTATGTTCCTTATATTTCCCATAGCTGCATGTTCCGGAAGTAGAGTGCATGTAGTTGCGGACATCCAGGTACGGGGAAAATAAATAAGGAACATTGAGAAGTATAAAGTACAGTAACAAGGACGTGTTTCTCACAGAACTACCAAAGGAAGTCCCTGTTACAGGGCCGCCGTCCTTAGGTTGCAGTATTTTTCCTATACTTTGGGCAACCCTGATTTGGGCATTTTCAACTGCGATAATGGAATGTCTAAGGGCGTCCTTTTTCCTATACTTTGGGCGTCCCTGATTTGGGCATTTTCAACTGTGATAATAGAATGTCTAAGGGCGTCCTTTTTCCTATACTTTGGGCGTCCCTGATTTGGGCATTTTCAACTGCGATAATGGAATGTCTAAGGACGTTCATACTATTTTTCCATTATATCTACCTGATTTTGGCCGACTTCATGAGGGCGTCCTCATTCAGACTTGGACGACCTTTCGAAAATAACCCAGGAGCATTGCAATTTTTGATGTTCAAGATCATTGAGCTTAGTTTCCTGCAAACCCACAATGGCAGTTTTATGTCTGTGTAAAAATTGTAAAATTTGGTATCTCTTAATTGGAGAATTAATACCTGACACATTCCATGAAACTACCTTCAAACCCTTATATGACATAATATAAACATAGAGTAAAGCCTAAGAATAAGAAGACTCTCATAACCCCCTGCCAGGAGGCCCAGCCTCCCTCCTGATGAGCAGCAAACCAAACAAAGAATTCAAAAGCAAAGTAAATTATGCTCTGCATAAGACCAAACTGTGTATGCTCCCAAAAATACCAATCTTCACCCCCCCCCCCCCCTTCGCACTCCTATCCAACCCCACATCTCAATAGACAAAATCGGTCAGAATCTACTACTACGAACATAGTATATCAAAAATACTTAAAAGAAAAAACAGAAGCATACAAGAATAGAAATAGCTGGCTACAGTCACTAGAAGCATCTTTTTCACTTATTGGCGTTATGATCCATAAATAAGCGGGAATGCCGTTATAAGAAGTTGGGAATCAAAACATGAGAAAAGTAATCAGAAACTGCGCACTCAGTCAAGAATCAGTTTGGAAACTACTGCTATACTTGGAGCTTAGCAGCATCGCTAGTCTCAAAGACATTAACTTTACCATCCCTTATTACATGAAGCTTTTCTGGAAACTGCAAGGTGAACCGCATCTGCTTCTCCACAAGATGCTGACATACCTCCGAGTATCCTCTGTGCAGCTGCGCCACTGAAGATGAATAATCTTGAAATAAAAGCACTTTGGAATTTTGAAATTGTATGTCCTGCATCGCTCTATACTTTCTTAGAATCTGCTCTTTATGAGCAAAATTGAGGATCTGAGCCACCATAATTTTGAGGTCGGGTTGCACCCTCCACAATTCTGCCCTTGCGGTGTGCTCGTTCAATATGTAAAGGCACCAGCGGGGAGTCCGACAGTAACTTCTCTGTAAACCACCTTTCCAGCGAACCTGGCAAATCTTTCTTTCAAAGCTTCTAGAATACCCACCACTCAGATATTATTTCAATGTGCTTTGTTCTCTAAATCATCCATCTTGGCAGTGCAGCCCACCGCTTCCTTCTTGAGCCTTGCAAGTTCCTCCACAACTCCATTAATGGTGTCCTCCGCAGAACTGACCCTAGATTCCAGATCCGTAGCCCTGGTATTAATTTCAGCTACTCATTGCAATAGAGTTTGAACACTGGAAGTAAATAACTTATATTTTCTCTATCAAGTTTCACTATCAATAATCTGTAATCCCTATTACTATGTAAGCCGCATTGAACCTGCTTTGAGTGGGAAAGCGCGGGGTACAAATGTAATAATAAATAAATAAGTACATTGATCTTAGTACCCAGAGCCGCCACCACCACTGCTGTAAGCTTCTCTATCAGCGCTTCATGTACCACGGGGCCGTCGGCTTGTTCATCCACCATCTTATGTTCACCAGGTGTTAAGCACGCTTTATTGTTATCTTTTCTGTTGCCTTTTGAAGTCATTTCCACCCCAGATTTCACAGGATATTTGTCCATAGAGAGTAGGGTGATTGGCTGGCAGCTCAAAGATGGAAAATTTTTCAAAAAATATATCTCAAAAGCGCCTGAGAAAAGAGGGGACCAAAGAGCTCAAAGGAAACGCAACCTCCTAGCTCATTGCATCACGTGACCCCCCCCCCCCTCCCCATTTTTACTTTTTAAAATCTCCACCCTTAAACACAGAGCTATGGACTAGAGGCTTCTAAGGGACCCCAAATCAGTGCCCTCTCTCCCTGAGTAGTAGATCTAATGTACTGCACTGGGACTATTTTGAATTAGACCAGGGGTTGGAGTACTTGTTACTTTTAGGCAGCAAGGTCTACATACCCCTATGGGTATTCTAGAAACTCTCCCAGGGTTCAGGGCTTTCAATGGAACAAGTATAGAAAGTATGCAGAACATCATAGAATTCATTCTAAACCCTGTGTGCATAGGGATGTATATATATGTGTGTGTATAAGTTGTTTCTGATCTGGAAAGGAGAAGGGTGGGTTGAATGAAGCAATGCCCAGTTGCTTGGGAAAGAATAATAAAAAGAAAACATTAAATCTTATGGCCAATAGATTTCAAAGATTTTACACTTTAACCATAGGTGCTTACTGCCCCATGGCAAAAAATATAGCTGTACTTCTCTATCACTAGTTGACAGTACACATAATAACCAGTACCAGACTGCATGGCTCAGTCACTAGCTGTCACCATATACAGCAAGCTATATTAAGAAAGCTATACGGTTCAGTTACTAAATTTCAAGGTAGAATTTATACCAAAGGAACTGAAATACACATCTGAATCACAAAGATCCAGTGTAGCAGGGATAGGAGGGTGACAACACCGGAGGGTGCATGGTAGGAATAGCATGTTGAGCATGCCTCATGGAATTATTTCCAATATTTCTCTGTTTAACGATAGGCATTATATACTGCCCTTTGGCCAGACCAACAGATCGGTTCACATTTAGAAGGAACAAAAATTACATAAATAAGCAAACAAAAACAGTTTCATTGCTTCATAATAGACAAGTAGAGCAGGGGAATCTAGGCAGAAGGGGTAGTAATAATGTCAGACAGTCATGAAGAAACAAACAAGAGGTAGCAACTAAGACAGACCAGTTTAACAGTAGCTCAGGCCCAACTCCAACCTCGAGCATCATGTGCTACCAGGCAACTGCGGGACATGCCAGTTTAATATGAGTCATGAGTTTTGAAAAGAGTACATTCCAAAAAAGAAGCTGAATATTGAGTGACATCCAATCAAGAGTGTAGGAATGGTTAATAGATATTCAAATATGGAGTAAGGAATTAAGAATTTTTCTAAGTAATCAGAGATGCCCTGAGAATAAGCTCTATGTGCCATTATCGTAAGTTAAATTCAATTCTAATATGATATTGGTAGCCAGTGTTGATCAATCAAAAGAGATATCATGATTATACTGAGTCATGACATTTTTTAGAATCTGTAGACACTTTGGAGAAGAGAGAAAGGAATATGATCTTCAGCTCTATCCTCAGAGTTCCTGGACAGATACACCATAACTAGAGAGAGGAGTAACAAAAGAGTTGGTCAAGTGGTTGCTGGGAAGGCGTGGGAAAAACAGTACACTTTTAGCTGAGATTTGAACTTATCCAAAGAGGTTTCCAGCTTGAGATAAAGAAAGGAGGTTTTTCCAGAGGGTGGGGGCAGTTACACTAAAGAATGAAGTTCTGATGTTGTCCAAATACACTTGCCTGGAGGAAGCAATGTTAATTTTAATTTAAAAAGCTTGATATACCGCCATTTCGGGTTCACCAGTCATAGTGGTTTATATTACAATAAGTAAAATAATTCCAAAAGTAAGGAAAAGGAACACAAAATAGGAAAGAAACAATCACATTAAATTAAAAGAACAAAAAGTATAAAATATTCAAAGTATAGTAACTGCAGTAATGAACAGACTCGTCCTACATCAGACAGTGGTCAACATACGTTAGTCAAAGATCATCTTATATCATTGGTCAGGCAAAAGAATTTCCAAATGAGAGTTGGAAAATGAGTTTTAAGAAGGCCTTTAAATTTGGTAAAAGAAAGTTCAGATCAACTAGATGTTGGTAAGCATTTGTAAGCAAATTAATTGTAGAAACTGTTCATTGTATTGTGTTGTTCTACTGTAAGCCAATTGACCTGAGCTCCACTTGGAAAACATGGGATATAAGAACTGGTAGATGGAAATGGAAATGGAAAAAGGTTGACTTGATAATTTAGTAAGGTATTCCAATAGTCTAGATTAGTGTGTGCCTGCTTTATGTGTATTTACATATGTGTGTGTGTGTTGGCTCTGTGTGTCTATGATTGGGGCAGTAGAGAAGAGGAGAGAGGCAGTTTGGAGCAATTCTTTTTCTACTGTGTTTCAGTGTATCAAAGTTTCTATGCTACAGAAGCTGGAACTCTTCCCATATAAATGCACTGGGCCACCTTATCATGACCTGAATGGCCCTAATGCCACTTGACTAAAAATACTGTGACAATATTTAAGTCACCACTGGTTACACAGTAATGGAAAGCAAAATATGCAAATGCATGTTTTACATCTGCTTACTATGCAAATACCTTAACATGCAAGTCGCATTAGGGCCCTAAAACCACGGTAACATAACCCCACCTTTTTGATGAGGTTATTTTACTGCCCAGGAGCATTGGGCTGCAAAGCCGTAGCCCGAAACTCCTGGGCTGGCAGGTCAGGGCTTCCCTCCCACCAGCATCAGACCCTCCCTGACAAGCCCCCTGGCACCAGACCCTCCCCTTGCAGCAGTCTCCCCTAGGCTCATGACTCACCCCCCCTTGCAGTAGCCCTTCCCCTCATGGGCCTAACCCCATAGGCGGCTACCTTTAAAAGCAGTGATGGTCCACAGGGGTCTTCATGTAGGAGCGAGAACCTGTTGCTCCTAGACCGGCAGATACCTTCAGAAAAATGGCACCCCTAAGGAAATAAGACCCCTAGTAGTAGCTGCACCGGCCTGGGCAGGAGCAACTGGACCTCACTCCTAATCGAAGTCCTCCCTGGTGCACCAGTGCTTTTAAAGGTAGCCCCTGTGTGTGTGTGGGAGGGAGGGGGGGAGACTACTGCAATGGGTGGATTGGAATCTGAGGTGGGGGGCTACTCCAAGGGGAAGGGGTCTGATGCTGGGGGGAACCCTCCTCTACCAGTCCAGGAGTAATGGGCCACAGCTTTGCTGCCCGATGCTCCCAGGCCACGGAAATAACACTACTTGTGAGATGGCTCACAAGCAGCATTATTCATTTAAAACAGGATTCAGTAACTTGTGGTACTGAGATCCTATAGATTGGAGAATCCAACAATGAATCAAGGTGCAGTAAAAGGCAAACTTTTATCACACCTTGAAGAATTCCCCCCCCCCCCCCCCCCTTAATGCCATTTTATTACTGACACATGGTAAACTTTTTTCAGCACAATCTAGTGCATAAGCCCTTGATAGTTGGAAACACCAAGGAATATTTCTCTTCTAGTGTCAGCAGAGAAAAGTCCTTCATTCTGCCTGCAGAGCAAAGAAGCAGGGCAGCTGCTGCTTATCAGTAGAATAGTCTGATGTGGCAGTGTAGGAATGATTTATGTAGGTGATGTTGTAAATTAGTGTTCCCACAAACAGGATATTCCTGTTGGCAAGGGACACTGCGTTTGCTTAGAGCAAGATATATGATTTTGTAAATGTCAAATGTGCAAACAAGGAAAAACAACCTCAAATCCTTAAAAAGACTACTGGTAAACAGATGAAACAGGGTTTTAGCAAGCAATTTGTTGACTTTTCTTTTTGTAGCATATTTGGTATGATGCCATGCCAGCAGCAATAGTGCTCAGTGAAATGTTCATGCTCTATAAAGTCATTGAAAAGTTGGTGTACACTCTTATAGTGCACCTCTACTTGACTAAGTTCAGATGTACGGTCAGAGTCATGATACTTCCTGGCTTTTAGATGGAGAATTGGAAACCTGTATATTGTAGTTATGTGTAGGGGAAAGCCAGACTAAAAGGATTAAATGTTCTGTGAGATGTTTTTAATAAACTTTTAAGCTCCTAAATTAAGGTTAATTTTCAGCTAAAAACTTATGCTCCTATGTTTTGTTAAAAATAGTGCACAAATTTAGGAGCTCACCTTTTTTTAAATATCTGGCCTATACACTTTTTCTTCTGATTTCTGTATACATACCAATGTTTTATACCCACTGCAAATGAAAGCAGGGAAGAACAGAGGGACCCTTTTACTAAGCCGCTTGGCACCTATGTGCGCCCAACGTGCGTCAGTTTTGAGTTACCGCACGTCTACCATATGGCTCACGCGGTTTCATTTTTGACACACATCCGCTACACGAGCCGGAAAATATTTTTATTTTCTGGCGCGCGGGTGGTAATCAGCATTTTACGTGCATAGACCATTACCACCCGCTTACTGCATGAGACCTTTCCGCTAGGTCAATGGCTGGTGGTAAGGTCTCAGACCCAAAATGGACGCTTGGCAATTTTCATTTTGCTGCACGTTCATTTTCAGCAAAAATTTTAAAAAGGCATTTTTTTACAGATGCGATGAAAAATGATTCTGCGCATGCCCAAAACACGCGTCTACACTACCGCAGGCCATTTTTCAGCGCGCCTTCATAAAGGGGCCCCAAAGTGAATTATGAAGTTCTTTCATGACAAGTGAGATGTAAATCCGAGCATGGTGTCAGCAGTTTAATCCATATCAACCCAATGCCTCAGCAATTATAAGTGCTATGGATTTTTAGTATCCAGATTGGTCCTGAAGAAATATGGCATCTGTAGGTTGTGATACCTCCATCTATGTCAATTCAGTTTCTGTCTTGGTTAAAGACTGAGACAATTCTCACTGGATAGATCAGCGATCGCCATTCAGCACTTAATCATGGTAAGATTACCTTAACCGTATCCCTTGACCTTATAGTAGCTTTTGATTAAGTGGATCATTCTCTCTTCCTTATACGTCTTTCAGATATAGGGATTATGGGACAGGTTTTGAGTTGGTTTTCATCTTTCTTAACTGGTCACAGTTTCTCTGTTTTGATTCCCTCCTCAGTATACACTGTCAACTGTGGGGTACCCTTGGCCTCTGTTAGCACCACTTCTTGTCAACATCTTTATTAGCCCTCTTACATCACTGATTCAAGACCTAGGCATTATCACCTTCTATGCAGAAGAAATTTTATTAATCCACTACACTGACTCACTTTTTCCAGATATGTCACATTTTCAGTCTTGATTAGATGCTATTTCTTTCTGGTTGCAAAACAAATTTCTTTAATCACTCCAAAACTGTTGCTACCTGGATTACAGGTAACCAATGTTCTCCTACCTTGTTTTACAAGATCATCCTATTTCTTTAGTTTAGCAATTCAAATACCATGGTGTGATCATTGATCAGAAATTATTTTCTGAAACACAGGTGAATCGATTTATAATTGGTCCTATTATTTCATTGGAGGGGGCAAGCTTCAACGCTGTCACTTCAAACCTAATGCTATCATATAATACTCAATTCCTTACTGTTTATATATGGGCAAACTCGCATAAAATCTTCAAAATAATATTGCCTGAATCACAGGTTGCATCCCTGATCAAAACTAGCTTTTTCACTTTGCACCAGTTTCATTCAATCTATACTTTTTTGGGTACTGTCGCTGATGTGACAGTTCTCTATGCTTTGTTTCCCACATAAATTATTGTAATACTGTCTATGCTGGTTTATTACAATCACTCCTTAAACATATGCAATCTGTACAAAACATGGTTCTTCAAATATTTTGTCATGCTAAACAATTCGATCAAATCACCCCTCTGTTCATTGAGCATCACTGACTCCTTGTCATTTGAATCCAATACCAAATACTTACCCTTACAGACAAAGTTTCATCCCTCCATATCTCTCCTCATCTGGTATTCCTTATGCCCCTATAAGGATTTTACACTGTTTAAATGATTGTTGTCGGGGATCACGTGGTGCTATGAGCTAGGCAGCAGTCTGTTGCATGAGCTCCGGAGCCCCCACCCACAAAACGCGCAGAACCGGAGACTACAGCGGGAATAGTTTAAATCGGCGAAGCATATGAACCCTGCATGGATAGATACCTCCAAAGTACGCCGGCAATAAAAGCACAGATGTCCAATAAAAAAGAAAAAGTTAAAACCGTCATCAGCGAAAACAAAATGGCGGACGGCATGCATGAGATGCCAGTAACATTTTCAGAGGCCCAGCTGGAACAACTTACCACTGCAATCACAAAAGCGTGGGAGTCGAAATGGATGGCATTGGATCAAAAGATAGAATGGTTCCAAGCCACGCTAGCAGGTTTGCAAACTCGTGTGAACGATGTGGAAGTGTGTGTAGCAGCAGTGGAAGATGATTTGCGGGCTTACGGCCCAGATATAACCAGCCTCCAACAGTAGTTAAAGGCACAAACTGCCAAATTGGAAGATCTCGAGAACCGTTCCTGCCGGAACAATGTCCGTATTGTGGCACTCCCAGAATCGCTCCCGGAGCGGAATTTGGAGGTATGGCTAGAGACATGGCTTTCAAAAGAACTGGCCCTAACAGACACCATGGGGCCAGTTGTAGTAGAGCGAGCTCACCGTGAAGGGAGGAAAATGGCGGTGCAAAGCAGACCGCGAGTTGTAGTCACCAAACTGTTAAATTATAGGCACAAACAAGAAATCCTCCAAGGCTTCCGTTTGAAGAGAGACACTTTAAAATGCAATGGGAGGAATATTTTAATTTTTCAAAACTTTTCGATGGAGGTGCAAGCGCAGAGAAAGCAATTTCGTCCGATATGTACAACCTTAGTCAACAAAAAAATTCGTTTCGCACTGCAATACCTGGCACAACTGAAAGTGCAGATGCAGGACACTTGGCACACATTCCATACTGTGGCAGCCACGCAGAAATACTTACACGACAATAACATACAAAGTTCAGGACAAGAGTAAGTCAACGTGCCTTGCCAGAGAGAGGGGAGCACAGAGGTTGAATATATGTGAGTAACAAATAGGAATAGCCTTTAAACACTTGGCCATTGTGGGTGGGGGTCCCAAGCACGATTACGTGATCCAGTTCCAGAACCAGGTTGGGCTTGGGAGAATGGAAAGGGTAACAGGCAAGGGGGGGAAGGGAGTGGAGGGTTTGGGAGGGGAACGTCCTAATTGGTGTAGGCGATTAATATGTATAACTAGATTTAATGCAAAAAGATGGTGGAGGCGTTTGAAACTTGACAGTATTGGTGCACAGGAGCAGTACGGGCCATGTAAAGTCAAAAAAAAGGATAATGGGTTGGTCAGGAAGACGGATTCAGAGGTACTATGCCAGCACGGATAATATCATGGAACGTGGGGGGCTTCAGTACCCCCACGAAACGCTCTAAGATACTACAGGCGTTACGCAGGCATAAGGCCAATATTGCCTGCCTGCAGGAAACACGTTTGAACGACCAAGAACACGCCAAGCTGAAAAAGACATGGGTAGGAGAGTGTCATGCAGTGGCAGCACAGGGGCGGAAGGGGGATTTGGCAATTTTGATCCGAAAAGGGCTCCCATGCAAAATCAAATTGGTAGCACAGGGAGGGCAAAGGAGGTTCCTAATATTGAAGATTTGGTTACAGGGAGTAGAATTTATATTGGTAAATGTATATGGCCCTAATGGACATGTACCTGGCTTTTATACAGCTTTAGTTAACATTTGTCTGCAATATAAAACAGCAAAATTGATAGTCTTGGGAGATTTTAATATGGCCTCAGATCCAGAATTAGATACATCGAGCCCCACCTTCCCACATTACCAAGGAAGAAGGTTTAAAGATTTTTGTGCCTTGTGTTGGTGGATGCCTGGAGGATCTTGCACCCAGGGGATAGGGAATACACCCATAGATCGCGGGCACATGGTACCTTGGCCCGTCTAGACTATATTTTGGTAGAGTCCGCCAAGTTCCCCTGGGTGCAGTCAGCAGAGGTGGGCCCTGAGGAGATCTCGGACCACGCTCCTGTGTGGCTGGATTTAACTATACCTGCTGAAAGAGAAGGGGGAAGGGGATGGAGGTTCCTAGCTTATTTACAAGGAGATACACATTTTCAGACTTATCTACGTGAAAAGTGGGAATCCTATGCTAACTATAATGGGGTGCAGGCAGAAGCGCAACCGGTGCTGTTTTGGAATGCGTCCAAGGCAGTGCTACGGGGAGATATCATTGCGTACTGTAGTCTCCGACGCAAGCGTCAGGTAGCTAGTATTGTGCAGTTAAAGAAGCGATTTCAGAAGGCTAGGCGCACACACATGCGTAGACCTACATCAGAGGCTTTAGAGACCTTGAGAGTGATCCAAGTGGCGCTGAATACCTTGTTACATGAGCGGGAAACTTGGTCTTCATTATATTACAAATACAAATTGAGTAGATTTGGGAATAAAGCGGGCCCTCTGTTGGTGAGAGTGATAAAAAATGGGGGGGGGGGGGGCGGGCTTTAAAAAAACGATCAGGGTCTCTGGTTAACTCTAGAGAAGAGATTGGGCAGATATTTGATAGATACTATTCTAATTTATATGCCGCTGGACCAGTAGGGGAAAGGGAAGCAATAAAAGATTATTTGCAGAAAGCGGGTTTAGAGGGGCTCACAACAGAAGAGAAGGAAAGATTGAATACTCCCTTGACCCTGGAAGAGCTACAAGAGGGGATTAAAGGATTAAAACCCCGGTCGGCCCCAGGCCCAGATGGATTCACGGGGGAATATTATAGATTACTGACCCCAGAGGCATTAGCTTCCTTTTTGGACTATTATGAGGGAGTAATAGCAGCTGGCCAATTCCCGCAATACGCTAATCAGGCATTAATAACGTTAATCCCCAAACCTGGCAGGTCACCAGATAGGGCAGATGCCTATAGGCCAATATCACTTCTTAATGTAGATACAAAGCTGCTGGCCAAGATGATGGCAGAGAGATTGGCGGGCTGTCTGCCTCGATTGATAGGCAAAAGAACAAGTGGTATTTGTGAGAAACCGGCAGGCCACCCAAAACGTTTGTAGGTTACTTTTGGCAATGGCAGCGTGTATAGAGAAATCTGAATTGGCCTGGGTGCTAAGCTTAGACGCCGAAAAGGCGTTTGATCAAGTACAGTGGGATTACCTGATTCAGACACTAGAACATATAGGCTTTGAAGGATGGTTTTTGAGTGCCTTCAGGGCTCTTTATTGCCACCCAACGGCAAGAGTGTTGGTAAATGGCCTGCGGGAGTTTGAAATTAAGAGGGGTACCAGGCAGGGCTGTCCCCTCTCCCCATTGCTGTTTGTTTTGGCGTTAGAGCCCCTGTTACGTACATTGAAAACAGCTAAAAATATCGAAGGAGTCCTGGTGGGAGGACAGACAATAAAAGTGCTGGCATATGCTGACGATCTGCTGCTGACAGTGACCAACCCGGTAAGATCCACAGAGGCCCCGATAGAGCAAATTAGGCAATATGGGCATATGTCTGGATTTAAGTTAAATTTAACAAAATCAACCATGTTATTTGTAGGGCCCGCTGGGGGGGGGGGGGGGGGGGGGAACAGGGGGGGACAGATACCTTTTCAGATAGCACCAGGTAAAATTAAATATTTAGGAGTTATGGTTGCGGCCGAGATGAGAGAGTTGTATGACCTTAACATACAGAGATTGTTAACAGATACATAAAACAGTTTGCAAGCATGGACAGCACTGCCTCTCTCCCTGCTGGGCTGAATAGCTTTGTTTAATATGATCATTGCCCCTAAGTGGCTATACGTTCTACAGACATTACCATTATACTTGAACAAGAAAGATTAGAAGGAGCTGGATAGAGTAGTACAAAAATACCTTTGGAGTGGTAAAAGAGCTCGCCTCACTATGAAGGTACTGTGTACGCTGGTGGAATATGGGGGACTGGGACTGCTGAGTGTGCGGTATTTCAATTTGGCCTGTGGGATGAGACACGTGAATGATTGGTTCCGAGGTACAAGTGACTTCTCAGATACCGTGATGGAGCTAGCCTCACCTCAAGGACCCACTTCAGTAATTATTTGCACTCGACAGGAGTACCCATTCCACAGACTTTACAACAGTCCCAGATTATGGGAACAGCAGTGGCGACCTGGAAGTGGATTTGCAAGATACATCAACTCTCAGCGCAGGTTACTCCGTATCTACCCATTTGTGACAACGCAACCTTTGAACCAGGCCGCATATATGGGACGTTTAAGAGATGGAAAAAATGTGGCCTAGAATATCTGCTGCAGGTGTTGACCCGGGAAGGACGCATGAAACCTTTTGTGGACTTACAAAAAGAGTTTGGTATCCGAAACGGAGAGCGGTTCTATTACGAACAATTAAAACATTATGTAGCGTCACTCCCCTGGGAACACCTGGCGGAGGACGCACAGGAGGAATTGGCATTGGCCTTTTCACTGGAAGCCCAACAGAAAGTGCCACTCTCCTATCATCATAGGTACATAAAAGATACTATGCCAGAACCGGATTATAAGACTATATCTCAGCAGTGGACAGCAGATCTGCTAGTGGACATCACACCAGCAATGGTGCAATCACATGTACTTTCGCTTAGGCGAGAGACCTACAAGTCTACACATTGGGAATTACAGTTCAAATTTGTTTTTCGAACACATATACCCCCCAGGAGAGCGTTCTACATGGGTCTATCGCCCTGGGGAGAGTGCCCGAAGTGTGGAACAGAAGGTGCCACTTTAGGACACATATTTTGGACATGCACGAAAATAGAAGGAGTATGGAGGATAATCATAAACTATGTCAATACAATATGGAGCCAGCGATGGAGTTATAACCCAGCCCTACTCTTTGGCCAGCCACAGATGCGGAGGCCGCTGGCAAAGGGCTTTACGGCTTTCGTCGTGCGAGCAGTGATAGCTGGCAAGCAAATTATCCTAGCAGAATGCCTGTCGCCTAATACCCCTACCCTCCAGCAGTGGCGGGCACGAATGCTGTTAATGATGCGGATAGAGAGAGTGGGGATCACTGACTTTAAAACGCAACTGGGGGTGAAATTTCAACAACAGTGGGCACCTTTTTGGAATACATTGACACCATCAGCACAAAGTCATTTATTGAACATATAAGTAATGGATATGTTATAGCTTGGGGAGGGAGGAAGGGAAGGGGGGGATTTGTTGGGGGGGGAGGAGGAAGGGAATGGGGGAGAAAATTGAAAATTTAATTGTTCTAAGAAATGCCTTGTTTGTTGTTACTTGGTTCAATAAAAATGATTTAAACATAAATGATTGTTGTCTCCACGTACCCTCTGTTTCTATGGCAAAACTACATTCCACTAGGACAAGTGCTTTTTACTGTTTGGCTCCTTCTCTTTGGAATGCTCTGTTGAAGGTCCTGCAACTTGAAGATTCATTCATTAAGTTCAAGGGTTCGCTGAAAACTCATTTATTCATTTATAGCTGAATAGAGAATACTGGGGTGTAGGGGATATGAGCCCCATTATCGGTTTGGTCTGTATGTTAGAGTGCTTCCCTGAACTGGCCATATGATTTGTTTTTATTGGGTGTACGGTCTATAGCTTTCTTTTTTTCTCTGTCTTGTCAAAATCGGTGTTCTTTTCAACTCTTGTAAATTGATTTTATATTGTAAACCAATTTGTTATGCCAATAACATGAATAGCGGTGCATCAAACCCAATAAACTATAACCATAACTATGCAATGCACTGACAATAGAAATAGTCAAGAAGCCAATGAGGTTTCAAAATTTAATGTGGTACTTTGCTATGTTTATACAGATGTAGCACCTCCCTCAGATATAGAAGAATATTTACCACCAAGGGAGGGGTGGGTGAGGAGAGTAACTGACAGAAGAACCACCTAAGGCACTCCAGCTTATTTGCCCAGGTGGAGACTAGGTAAAAGAAGAGGGGGGGGGGGGGGTTTGCCTGTGAGGGGGTCATACTTTGTCCATATTTCCCAAACAACCGACCCCCCCAGCTTTCCTGAAGGGTGCTATGTATGCAGCTTGACCCTGAATAACACTAAATAGCTGTGTAAGGGAAAGTCACCTGACACACTCTAAAAAGAATAACAGCAAGCTTTACAGTAGGAACAAATAAGGAAATACATATAAGATAAACATATCAATAGATGAACGATTTGCACAGGTGGTCAGTGACTCAGATGTTTGGAGAGACTAAAGTGGGGCAGGGCTAGGGTGGGGTAGGGTAAGATGAAGCAGGGCAATTTAATATCCTTGAGGTTGGACAGCAACATCTATGTTGGCAGTAAAGAGACAGTGGGGGCAATTTTAAATACAGCAGGGAAAGACCCCTTCAGTGTGTGTCACTATCTGGTGCAGCAGCACCAGCTCACAGCCCCCCCGCCCCACACACACACACACAGTACCTCTATTACAGCTAGTAATATGCACACTGAACACACTCCAGGGAATTGTGCCAAAAAATAAAAATAATGTCCCGTAATAGTACAACATATTAGGACAATATTTGCAGTATTCTAGAAAATATGCAGGTACTTTAATACTTTGCTCCCATACAGCTAAGCGAATTTGAGGAAACAACTTCATGTAGTTTGTTTTGTCAGCAGCAGACATGGAACTCCTATTAATATAAGTGCATTTTTGAGCTCTATTTTTTATTTATTCAGTCACTGTATTGTGTATTGATGCTTGGGACATGGGAATCTTTTAGTAACATTTTATACTTTTGAGATTTGGTTTTGGATTTGTAGTGGAGTTTTTTTCTGACTAGATGCTTCCAAACTTTTTTTAAATGAGGTTGTGAAATTTTTGACTGAGGTCTTTTTCGCCACCAAGTTTTGCTTAAATGAACCATTTTTAGGGGGATTTTCTTTTGGTTTTTTGTTGTTGTTAGACTTTTACCATTGTCTTCAAAGCACATAAGAGTAGCCATACTAGGCCAGACCAATGGTCCATCTAGCTCAGTATCCTGTTTTCCAAACAGTGGCCAAACCAGGTTACAAGTACCTGGCAGAAATCCAATTAGCGGCAACATTCCATGCTACCAATGTATAATGGAATGTTGCTTCCTCATGTCTGTCTCAATAGCAGACTATGGACTTTTCTTCCTGGAGTTTAAGAAACCTTTTTTAAACCCAGATATGCTAACCGCTGTTACCACATCCTCCGGCAAAGAGTTCCAGAGTTTAACTATTCGTTGAGTGAAAAAATATTTCCTATTTGTTTTAAAAGTATTTCCATGTAACTTCCTCAAGTGTCCCCTAGTTAAAAAATCAATTTACTTCTACTTGTAGTACACCACTCAGGATTTTGTAGACCTCAATCATATCTCCCCTCATCTGTCTCTTTTCCAAGTTAAAGAGCTCTAACCTCTTTAGCCTTTCCCCATGTGAGAGGAGTTTCATCCCTTTTATCATTTTGGTCACACTTCTTTGAACCTTTTCTAATTCCGCTATATCCTTTTTGAGATACGGTGACCAGAACTGAAAGCAATACTCAAGGTGTGGTTGCACCATGGAGCGTTACCAAGGCATTATAGTATTTTCAGTCTTATTCACCGTCCCTTTCATAATAATTCCTAGAATCCTGTTTGCTTTTTTGGCCGCTGCCACCACACACTGAGCAAGAGATTTCAGCCTATTATCTACATGATACCTAGATCTTTTTCTTGCGTGCTGACCCCCAAGGTGGACTCCAGCATCAGGTAACTATGATTCGGATTATTCTTTCCAATGTGCATCACCTTGCATTTGTCCACATTAAATTTCATCTGCCATTTGGATGCGTGGAGGGGCATAATCGAACGCGAACGCCCAACTCCATGGGAGTCTATGTCCGAGAACGGGTACGTGAAGGGGCGGGACAGACCATATTTTCAAAAAAAAATGGCCACCCATCTTTTTTTTTCGATAAAACGGTTTGTGCCCAGCAAATGCATCTGAGTTGTGCTGATTTGAGCTGGGTGGTTTCGTTTCTCAGCGATAATGGAAACCGAAGGTGCCCAACTCAAAAACGAACAAATCCAAGGCATTTGGTCATGGGAGGGGCCAGGATTCGTAGTGCACTGGTCCCCCTCAAATGCCAGGACACCAACCAGGCACCCTAGGGGGCACTTGTAACAATTTTTAAAAAAGTCAAATACCTCCCAAGTCCATAGCTCCCTTCCTTTGGGTGCTGAGCCCCTCAAATCCCCCCCCCAAAACCCACTGCCCACAACTCTACACCATTACCATAGCCCTTATTGCTGAAAGGGGGCACCTACATGTGGGTACAGTGGGTTTTGGGGGCGGTTTGGAGGGCTCCCATTTACCACAACAAGTGTAATAGGTAGGGGGGGGGGTGGGCCTGGGTCCACCTGCCTGAAGTCCACTGCACCCACTAACAACTGCTCCAGGGGCCTGCATACTGCTGTGATGGAGCTGGGTATGGCATTTGAGGCTGGCATACAGGCTGGAAAACAAAGTTGTTAAAGTTGGGGGTTTTTTGGTGGGAGGGGGTTAGTGACCACTGGGGGAGTCAGGGGTGGTCATCCCCGATTCCCTCCGGTGGTCATCTGGTCATTTAGGGCACTTTTTGGGACTTGTTCGTGAAAAAAAAAGGGTCCAAAAAAGTGACCTAAATTCGCGCTAAAAACGCCTTTCTTTTTTTCGATTATAGGCCAAAGGCACCCATCTCTCCTCGGCCGATAAACACACCCCAGTCCCGCCTTCACCACGCCTCCGACACGCCCCCATCAACTTTGTTCGTTCCCGCGACGGAGTGCAGTTGAAGACGCCCAAAATCGGCTTTCGATTATACTGATTTGGGCGCCTTTGCGAGATGGGCGCCTATCTCCTGATTTGGGTTGAAATCTGGGCGCCCATCACTTTTGAAAATAAGGCTGATTAGTCTTCTAATTTCCTAAGGTCTTCCTGCAATGTTTCACAGTCCTTATGTGTTTTAACAACCTTGATTAGTTATGTATCATCTGCAAATTTAATCATCTCACTCATCGTTTCAATTTCCGTATCATTTATAAATATTTAAGTAGTACCGGTCCCAATACAGATCCCTGTGGCACTCCACTGTTCATCCTCCTCCACTGAGAGAAATTACATTTAACCCTACCCTCTGTTTTCTGTCCAATAACCAATTCCTAATTCACACCAGAACCTTGCCTCCTATCCCATGACTCTTTAATTTTCTCAGTAGTCTCTTATGAAGAACTTTATCAAAAGCTTTCTGAAAATCTAGATACACTACATCAACTGGCTCACCTTTATCCACATATTTATTCACGCTTTCAAAGAAATGAAATAAATTGGTTGACTGAAGCAATGCTGACTCTGTCCCATTAAACCATGTTTGTCTACGTGTTCTGTAATTTTTCTTATTTATAATAGTTTCCACTTTTTTTGCTGGGCACCGATTTAAGGCTTACGGATCATATTCAAAATCTGCACATTGGTCCACAAAATCATCTACAGCGTAGTCCCAGGATACATGACAGACCTCATAGATCTACCAACTAGAAACAGAGTCAGATCAGCACGATCATACCTAAACCTACATTACCCAAACTGCAAAGGGCTAAAATACAAAACAACTTATGCATCTAGCTTCTCCTACATAAGCGCACAACTATGGAATGGACTCCTGTATGCAGTGAAAACAATACATGACCACCTATACTTCAGGAAATCATTAAAAACCCACCTCTTCAAAAAAGCTTATCCCACCGATCCAACATAAATCCCCACACCCAGCAACACAACATTATCAATGATCATACTGGACAATTTACTATCCTCTTTCCCCCTGACCCCATGATGCCTGATTCACTTCTACCTCATTTGACCACAACACAATCTTGTATTTGTTATCAACTGAAATGGCAAACGCCTTTACGGTACTTTGTAAGCCACATTGAGCCTGCAAATAGGTGGGAAAATGTGGGGTATAAATGTAACAAATAAATAATTTCCTGGATCACCCCTAGAACCCTTTTTAAAAATTGACATCACATTGGCCACCCTCCAATCTTCAAGTACTACGGACCATTTTAACTACAGGTTAAATATTGCTAACAGCAGATCAGCAATGTCATGCTTGAGTTCTTTGAGTACCCTTGGATGTATGAGTAATACTGATTGGTTTTCTATTTTATTTACTCTTTCCCTTTTGTGGTATTGGTTAGCAACATTATTTTTGTACGTACTATGACAGTAATCAACCCACTCCTAAGCCAGGGCATGTGGAGTATGATATCAGTCTCTCAAATTTACTGCTAGCGCTCACCATAGTACATGCATTGTGCCAAAGAAAGTTTCCTTCTGATGTTCATAGATGTAACACAGATAGGTGTCCTGCGGTAAGTCCTTTCAAGCTGTGGTAAACATGTACTATTGTTTATTGCAGATTAGTAAAGAGACCCCTTTGACAGTTAAGTTTCTAAACTGGCCTTTTTGAAAATTTACTAATGTTGAGTGCTTAAATTTATGTTCAAAGTTTCACCAAACTTTAGGAGCATAGAAAATGAATGGGAACAGAGACAGATGTGTGGCAGGGAAAAAAGTTGGGACTTCTTGCTGATTTTCAGCACATGGCACCATACTGGCACCTAAATTAGTCTCATAAATTTAGGAAAATGAATGGCAGTCCTAAATTTAGGAGAATAACTTTTAAGCTCCTAAAGTTAGGTGAATTTTCAGCTGAAAACTTTAAGGGCTCATTTTCAAAAGTGAAAAAGTCTCAAAAACGGCATAAAGTGGCATTTGGATGTTTTTTTTCTCCAAAAAATGTCCAAATCACAATTTTTGAAACTCAGATTTGAGACATTTTTCCCTGCAGGGCATGCAAATCACAAGGGGGTGTATTGGAGGTGGGATTTGGGCGTTCCCAAACTTGGATTTTTTTTCTGCCATAATGCAATAAAGCAAAAATGTCTAGGGCTAACAGACAAAGGCCCTGATGCACAAACCTTACCAGGGAAGCAATGTGTAATTTAGAATGGTTCAAGCCGGTTTAGCGATGATAGTATTGTGCAAGACATGCACAAAGGTGTTCTGCGGGCTCTTTTCCATTTGTGGTGGCAGCCAACGAGAATCATACGTAAAACTATGAGAATAAGCTGATTACTATTCAAATGTGCATTTGAAGTGATGCACAGCCATTTCCGACTGAGGCAGAGAAAGGAATGCCTACATTATCTGAGGGAATTTTAAAGGGAGGGCAGGAGCTGTCGGTAGTAGCTTGGATCTCTGAAGTGCCCCTGGAGCTGTTGGCCGCAAGAGGTGTGTGCAGGGCTGGGGAATGGGGTAGGGCAGATGATTGGGCCTGCTTATGACCTGCGCAGGAACTCTGAACACCCCCGTAGGCCGGTAGCATCAACAAAGTCTCCTGATTCTGCAGGGGAAACCATCCACAACCAGCTGAGCCATCTGTGAGACCTCTGGAAGGAACTCGGGCCAGCAGCATTGGATGTCCCATTGTCTGCTCTTCGCCCCCCCCCCCCCCTCTTCAACCCTGGCTTGCTCTGGAGCTGGCCAAAGAGTGGGCAGTCACAGACTCACCTGGCAAAGGCAGAATTAACCGGGGTAGCCCCAGCACCAACTACATGATGTGCAGCCTTGATTTGTCCTCGATCCTGCTGCTGACTGTGTCCCATGGTTTAGAAAAAAGCTACACACACCTTTCATACATGCACAATAAACCCATGTATGAAAGCCATGTGTAGCAGTGGCTTTGCTGTCCTGCTCTAGTGGATTGTAGAATTTGCCATTTCCTTACCATTCCATTGTTTATCAATACTTCACCCCTTTGGGCTTCCTGATGACATAACCACTTCTGTTCTGGGCATGTGCATAGCAGCCATGTTTAGTGATTGGTTGTTCTGTGCATATGCTGACTTTTTCCTACCAAGCTGCTCGCTGTTTTTGTGAGCAGCTCATTTGCATGCAATTTTTTTTTTAGCATCGCTCGCTATTTCTACATTGTTAATTTTTACCAAGATAGAAATAGTAAGCAGTTCTTTCCAGGGACTTGGTCTAGACCTATTTCAATCATGCCTGTCAGAAAAAGGTGCTCTTTATGAGCAGACGAGCACTGGAGAGCAATTACTGCCCCAGTGGTCACTGACTTTCTCTCATCCCCCAAAGATGTGAAAGAAACAGTATATACCAGGCCCACATCCTACTCTAACTGGTACACTTGTGGTGGAACATGTGATCCCTCCAAAACCCAACAAAAACTGTACCTACATAGGCTGTTTATACAGTTGGGTACAGTAGATTTCTGATGGGTTTTGGAGGGTTTGCAATACAATATAAGGGGGTAATGGTTAGATGTGTACCTGGGACCTTTTATGTGGTCTACTGCAGTGCCCCCTAGGGTGCCCCACTGCTCTACTGGGATGTTTGTGTGGCCAGTGTACTAAGAATGCTGGTCCCCCCCCCCCCCCCCTACATCCCAATGGCTTGTTTTTGTGCATTCTTTCCCTTGGACCCTTTTTTTTTTTTTTTTGAAAATGGTCCTAAAAGATAGACACACTTGTTGGAATGTATTGTATTTTGCATGCATTGCCTGTCACCTATTATTTCTCTGTGATTACTCTGTGACCTCTGATGTGAATTACTTAGAGAGGTCACACAGCTATGCAACTTCCTGTGGGGGCAGATGCAGCACATGCAGCACATGGAGCACATGGAGCTCATGATCTCTCCTAACCTGAGAGGATCTATGGTGGTGTGAGCATCCATTACCATCTAAGCACATGGAAGGAGCTGATAAGACAAATGTATAGTAATATGTAAATATAAGCCTGTCTGATTATAATCTAACTGCAAACTGTGAGTAAACAGATGTTTTGTTACTTCAACTTTAAAGTGACTCAGCAGTGAATTATTCAGGGGTGAATGAGAGAGAGATGAAGAAAGAAATTAACATTTCTAAAGCTGAAGCTGTGTGTACTAAAATCTGCTAATTATTTACTACAAATAATCCAACAAAAGGGTTATGGGCCCAGGGTCCAGGAATTGAAAAAGAAGAGAAGTATTACCAGGCAGAAAAAAAGGCCACATTTTTTTTTTCTCTTAAGTTTTAAAGGAAAGATTCAGTCTGTCTCTCTCTCCCCCCACACAGCAGACAGAAGGCTAAGAAAATGGCTGAGGGAAGAAATTCACCATTGTTCTATTCTCTCAAGGTGCCTAAATTAACTGAGTTTAATTATCAGCATTGGGAACTAAGATTCATATGTCTCCTTCGAGCAAAAGGATTAAATATATGCTTAGACCAAGACAGAACAGCTGAAAATATGGCTGAATGGGACAATGCAAACTATTATGTGAAGTGCATGCTTTTGGAAGCTCTCTCAGAGAAACAAGCCATATTAGTGGAGGGAAAAGATACACCAAAGGACATTTTATATAAACTGAGAACTATGTATGCAACTACATATGCAAAGCAGCAACCAATTTGGCTGGCAGAGTTGAATGAAACCAAATTAGGGGATAAAAGTAAATGTAATGATCACATTATGCATCTTATGTCTTCATTTCAAAAGCTAGAACTTTCTGGAATTCCCATGTGTGATGCATTGAAAAGAGCATTTCTTTTTACCTCACTATCAAAGAAGTTTGATGTTTTTAGGTCTGTAAATGAGGCCATTGAAGGGCAATCTTTTGAACAGGCAACATCAAAACTAAGGCAGGAATGCATAATAAATGATTCTGAGGAGATGTGTTCTCAAAGCAAGTCAGAGAGAAATGAAACAAATTTCTTGGCAAAGAACAGAGGAAGGCGGAGCTATGGGAAAACTCCACCCAAGGGCAAGCTGATTTGCTACTCATGTGGAAAGGAGGGACATGTATCTAAATGGTGTAAGGAAACACAAAACACTCCCTCTAGCTCACCTAAGCCAATGGAACTAAAGAATTTTCAAACCAGGAAATGTATGAAGGACAAAGATAAACACAAGGGCTTTCTAATGGCAGAAAAATCTTTGACTATGGTAAATAATAATTCAAATGAAAGTACTTGGATTTTGGATTCGGGGAGCACATGCCATTTAACCAATTGTAAGGATTTCTTTCAGGAAATGTGTCCAGAGGAAGGTATTCTTAAAACTGCAAACGCAGGGACTGCTAAGATCCAAGCAAAAGGTATTGGATTCTTAAAATGCAAAGTGTCTAATGAAGTTAAAGAAATTCCTGTAAGTGATGTCTTGTATATTCCCCAAGCAGTTTGCAATATGCTTAGTGTATCTACATTAGATAAGAAGGGATTTGTGATTCATTTTGAAAACAGTAAGTGCACAATCTCTAAAAATGATGAAGTGTATGCTGAAGCTTTTATGCATAATGATGTTTATAAACTGAGCATTTCAGGTGAAGCCTCACATATGGCGCAAGTAAGGAAGAATGATGAAAAATGTAGTCTGGAAATCTGGCACCGCCGCCTGGGACATCGTGATTTTAAGGTGATCCAGGATCTTTACAGTAAGCAACTGGCCACCGGCATTCAGATAAGTGCAGATGCTGGTAAAATGGAGAAATGCATAGACTGTGTTACTCAAAAAGGTATGAGACCCTCATTTCCTGCATACACAGGAAATAGGAGTAATAAAGTGCTGGACTTAATACACAGTGACTTATGTGGACCGTTTAATATCCCATCATTGGGAAATAACAGATTTGTGCTAATATTCTTGGATGATTTCTCTAGATATTGTGTGGCCTATTTGCTGAAAGAAAAAAGTCAAGTCACAGACATGCTGAAGAAATACGTAGCCATGGTGAGCAATAAATTTGAAAGAAAACCAAAGGTTCTTCAGACCGACAATGGTGGTGAGTTCACTTCACAAAGCATGCGCACATTTCTAGAACAAGAAGGCATTCAGCATATCACAACAGTAGCTTATACACCAGAGCAAAATTCTGTTGCAGAGAGAAAATTTAGGTCACTTGTGGAAATGACCAGATGTATGCTGTCAGATAGCAATCTCCCTAAAAGACTATGGGGGGAAGCCATTCTCACAGCAGTGTACCTACAAAACAGAATGCCAACTAAAGGCGCTGAGCGCACACCACATGAGACATGGCATGGTAGGAAGCCAAACCTGTCACACATAAGAACATTTGGAAGTACAGCATATGCTCATGTACCAAAGCAAAGAAGGCATAAGCTGGATTCCACAACAGAAAGGGGCATTTTAGTTGGCTATGCTCCAGGACACAAAGGATATAGAATTTTGAATCTGAAAACTGGCATTGTTGGCATAAGACATGTTACATATTTTGATGAAAACAAAAGGGTTGATAAAGGCTGGATTATCCCAGATGAGCCTTATCATCCAGAATATGAAACTAGAACCATAATAGACATGCCAGTGTATATAAATGCCATACCAAGGCAGATGTCTGAAAGCAACTCACCTGTATCTAACGAGGAACAGGCAGAGGAAGCAGACACAGAAAGGATCATTGAAGAAGACAGTACAGTTGGAGAAGGGGAATCAATTGGAGAAGGACTCTCAGATTTAGAGGATGCGGAAAGGTCAGACCAACCTGTTGTCAGACGCTCATCCAGGGAAAACAAAGGTGTTCCACCCCCAAGACTGTCTTACCTAACAAAGTCAGCAGAAGCTCAAGAGCCCTTAACATGGGATGAGATTGAGAAAATGCCAGCAGAAGAAGCTGCTGAATGGCATAAAGCTGCACAAGAAGAAATTGATGCATTGGATAAAAATAATACTTGGATTCTTACAAAATTACCTCCTGGCAAGAAAGCTATAGGATGCAAATGGGTATTCAAGTTAAAAAGGAATGCACAAGGAAAAGTGGAAAGGTATAAAGCCAGATTAGTCGCAAAGGGATATCTTCAAAAATATGGAGAAGATTTTGATGAAGTGTTTGCACCTGTAGTGAAACACACGACAATAAGAACACTTCTGAGCATTGCAGTCTCAAAAGGCATGCAAGTCAACCACATTGATGTGAAAACAGCGTTTTTTCATGAAGATATAACTGAAGACTTGTACATGGAACAGCCAACAGGTTTCATAAATACAAAACAAAGACAGCTAGTGTGTAAATTAAACAAAGGTCTTTATGGATTAAAGCAAAGTGCAAAATGTTGGAATGAAAAATTGCATGAAATATTGACAAATTTAGGATTTAAGCAAGGTGAAGCAGATAAATGTTTGTACACTAGGTGCACAAATGGACAATATGCATACATTTTAGCTTTTGTTGATGATCTGCTCATTGCAAGCGAAAGTGAGCAAGAGTACAAGGACATTGTAAAGTGTTTAAACCACAATGTTGAGATAAAAGAACTTGGTAATGTGTCATACTATCTTGGTATAGAAATTGAGAAACAAAATGATGGTTCTTATCTTCTAAGCCATAAGCAGAAAATAAATGAGCTTATTGAAAGTTTAGGTATGCAAGATGCCCAAGTTGTAAGCACTCCCATGATCACTGATTTTCTGAAGGATGAAACAGTAAGAGAACCTTTACCAGATAACATCCAATATAGATCAGCCATAGGTAAGCTTTTATATCTAGCTACCACATACAGGGCTGATATAGCAAATGCAGTAGGAATTTTGAGCAGAAGGGTCAGCTCACCTACCAAATCAGATTGGACTGCAGTTAAAAGGATGGTAAGGTATTTAAAGGGTACCATTGATTGTAAATTAAAGATTTCAGCCAATAGTAATCCAAAACTAATATGTTACTGTGATTCAGATTGGGCAGGGGATCATTCTAATTATAAATCCACAAGTGGATATGTGTTTATGTATGGAAATGTACAAATTTCATGGGCCAGTCATAAACAAAGTATTGTGAGTTTGTCTTCTACAGAAGCTGAATACGTGGCCGTATCGGAAGCGTGCAGAGAACTGATGTGGATTGAAAAACTTTTGCTGGATTTCGGAATAGCTGAAAAGAGACCAATCCAGATAATGGAAGATAATCAGAGCTGCATCCGACTGTCACAGAATGACAAGGTTCAGTCACGCACCAAGCACATCGCAACGAAATACCACAACGTGCGAGAGTTGGCGAAAGAAGGGGTCATCAGTCTACACTATTGTCACACCAGTGAGATGACAGCTGACATCATGACCAAACCGTTACCCAGAGAACATTTTGTGAATCTGCGTATAAAGCTTGGACTTTGTATGAATAAATAATTGCATGACAGTTATGCATGAGAAGGGGTTTGTTGGAATGTATTGTATTTTGCATGCATTGCCTGTCACCTATTATTTCTCTGTGATTACTCTGTGACCTCTGATGTGAATTACTTAGAGAGGTCACACAGCTATGCAACTTCCTGTGGGGGCAGATGCAGCACATGCAGCACATGGAGCACATGGAGCTCATGATCTCTCCTAACCTGAGAGGATCTATGGTGGTGTGAGCATCCATTACCATCTAAGCACATGGAAGGAGCTGATAAGACAAATGTATAGTAATATGTAAATATAAGCCTGTCTGATTATAATCTAACTGCAAACTGTGAGTAAACAGATGTTTTGTTACTTCAACTTTAAAGTGACTCAGCAGTGAATTATTCAGGGGTGAATGAGAGAGAGATGAAGAAAGAAATTAACATTTCTAAAGCTGAAGCTGTGTGTACTAAAATCTGCTAATTATTTACTACAAATAATCCAACAACACTGAGCAACAAAAACATCTAGCAAATGGACATTTTTGAAACAAAGTTGGATGTTTTTCTGGTTTAAAAATGGCCATGTTTGCTACTGGATTTTTGGACGTTTTTCCCAAAACATCCACAATCGGGTTTAGATGGCATATTGAAAATGCCCTTCTTAGGCTCCCATGCTTGACTGAAAATAGAGGATAAATATAGGAGCCTAACTTAGGATCCTAAATTTGGGAGCTCAGCTTTTTTTGAATATCAGGCCCAATACTTTATGTGGGGTCTCAGACAGGCAAGAGGGGAGACACAGGCTTTGCTAAGAGCTGCTGCTTAAACAGAGAGGTATCTTGCAGTGAAGCTAAATCTTCCAGAATACACAACTTCCTGCCCTAGATATAAAGCAAAGGTTACAAATTTGTTCTGACAGATATATAAAATGCAGTTTTTCAATATAAGCATTACTTGGCAATATAACACATAAATGAGTCATCCTTTCATTTTTCATTTATACCCCTCTGACTGGTCCTTTTTTTAAAATCAATACTACAGGTACAAAAATACCATAAGGAGGGGGAAAGTTAGAAAGCTAGTATAGTACTAAATTCTTCATCCAAAACCTGGATCACATGGTAGATAAAATTAAGTTGAAATGGTGGTACACGTTTAGTGAACAGTCCTTGAGATATCTGAAACCTTTGTAAGAAAAGGAACCTTTTATTGGAATAACAAAAAAGATGTGGTACTTGAGCCTTTGAGACCACAAAGCTCTCTTCTTCAGATGATAACATTTTTGCTTTTCTGACTGAAATCCTCATGTCAAGTCGCTGCACTGTTTGATGCATTTATGATTTCCATTTTATCCTGTAGGGGGCATTGCAGAACCATTCATAGCAACAGTCTGACAAATAAACCATTTTCAACACTTTTAATCAGCTGAAAAGCATAACCATTTATACCTTCCTAATCCACTGGGTGCCTCCTTGTGCTTTGCTGGCATAAACATGAACATATATATACCTTACAGTTTGCACAGATGGTAATCAAGTTAAGTTCGTAAAATGTGTTCTACTATTTGAACATGTTGATAAATATTGGTTCTGAGTCATTGTGTAGTGAATGGTCATAGATATGAATGGAGATATTCTAATAAACTGGCATCTACAAAAAAAGAATGGTGTTTTATCCTACTGCAGTCTTGCTTGTCAAAATAACAAGTTCCTTCACTATCAGTCAACTGCTTCATCTATTTCTGCCATACAAGTCAACAAGGATAAAGAAAGATGGAATGGGATATTTAACTGCATTCAGGGACTTCCATTGTCCAGCTGTGTTAGGACTCAGTTTGCAAAGGGTTATTTTGTAGGTTGAGTTTGCATCATTTAATTTGGTTATTCTCAAATCAGTTCTTAAGGCTCCCCCCCCCTCAACATCTGGTTTCTAGAGCATGCCTAATGAATATGCATGAATTGCATTTTACATATATCAACTTGATTCTTATACTACATGCAAATGTTTCCATTCATATTCATTAAGAATCTCCTGATAACCAGACTGGATTGAAGGGGTTCCTAAGAGACTGGTTTGAGAATTACTAATCTGTAGTTGACACAACAAACAAGGGTAACAGAAAAATAACTGTCTCCCCTTTTCATGTCTATCCTCACTACTTGTGGTAAAAGACACATGTGAGGAAGAATGAACCCGTTGAACATAATCCATCTGTACAATGGCTTTGCCAACTTCAGTTTTCAACAGCCACAAGTGAGTCTTTTTTGGGATATCTACAGTGAAAAGCAGACTAAATGTTTGATTGCACTGTCTTCATTGTATGTAAATGCATATTTTTGTGGAAATCAAATTATTATTATTATTATTTATTGCATTTGTATCCCACCTATTTGCAGGCTCAAAGTGGCTTACATAATTTGTTACACACAGTTAATCCTGGATGTCAGGTACAATTATTGTTGTGCAGAGATTAATTAAGGGAAGAAGTAAAGAGAAGAAGGAAGGAATTTAATAGGTATGTTAGACGATCGGTTTTCAGAGGTGGATTAGTACAGTTCTGGGTTTTCATTGTAGGCTTTGTTGAAGAAATATGTCTTGAGGGATTTGCGAAAGATAGTTGTTTCGTTGATTGTTTTCAGGTTTTTAGGTAGTACGTTCCATAACTTCGTGCTCATATAGGAGAAGGTGGTATTGTGCATTGTCTTGTATTTTAGTCCTTTGCAGTTGGGGTAGTGCAGGTCGAGAAATTTGCGGGATGATTTTGAGGCGTTTCTGAGAGGTAAGTCCACAAGGTTTAACAGATCTGTTGATTGATTTTTAAGGATGGGAGATAGCTACCCTTGGATTAGGCTAGAAGGCTCATCATCTGACTCAATAAACCTCACAATCCCAAAATATCATCTATCATTTAATGGATTAAATAAGAGGGTGAACACAGACCTAGTTTAATTTATAAATTCAGAGCAGAGTCCTCACCCACAGACTTACATTAACTTAGAACATGCGAGCACTTGAGGAAAAAGTTTCAGTCATAGGTACCTATGCTCTTCAATATGGAGAAAAAGACTTGGACCAATTCATAGTCTAAGCCAAAAAAACTTCATGTAAGGGTGAGTCCCAGTTAGTAATCCAATTCAAACTTAAGGCAAAGTTTCAACAAAATCAACACTAGCTATCACACACACACAGAAAATTAAGCATCCTTCGTTTTGCTTGCTGCTTTACTGGAGTTCTCACTTTGTTTAAGTTAATGTGATTCTGAGTGTCTGAGGACTTTGCTTTGAATTTATAAAGTAAACCAGGTATGTGTTCTCCCTCTTATTCAATCTAGTAGATGACAGAACAAATTGTTAGCTTTTCTGATGTCAAGTATCCCAACAATGACTGGATAAATGTCATATCAGGAAATGCTAGGGAGGTAAAGGTCCTAGACCAGGGGTGTCCAACCTCAGACCTCACCAGGTCGGGTTTTCATTATTTCCCCAATGAATATGCATGAGATCTATCATTGCATACAATGGAGGCAGTGCATGCAAATAGATCTCATGTATATTCATTGGGAAAAACCTGACTGGATTGTGGCCCTTGAGGACCAAGGTTGGACAACCCTGTCCTAGACAAACAGATGATAGCTTCAAGGAGCAACTAGTTTAGGACCTGGCAAAAAGTTGGGGAGGGGGGATGGGGCTACTTTAGACCTAGTGCTTGTGAAATGCAGGATTTGGGTATGAGAGGTCCACATGGCAATAGTGATGATAACATAATCAAATTTAATAACTGGAGTGAGAACACTAAGAAAATCAACTGTGTTAGCATTTAACTTTCAAAAGGTAGACTATAATAAAATGAGGAAATCGTGTGGGGGGGGGGGGGGGGGGACCCTAAAAGGAGCAGCAGTAAAGATTGAGAGTTTATATCAAGCATGGACATTGTTTAAAAATACCATTTTGGAAGCCTTGACCAGATGTATTCCTTGTATTAAAAAAAGGCTGAAGGAAGGCCAAATGACAGCCAGCATGGTTAAAAGATTAGGTGAAAGTGAATTTTATAGCCAAAAGAATATCTTAAAAAAAATAGAAAGCATGTCACGTAATGCAGTGGTGGACGCGTGGCGCATCAGCTGCTCTGGGTCCCATCTCTAATCCGCTATTTCTAGCACTTTCCCTGACTCAGGATGAGCAAATTTTACTGCAATAGTGTCTCTAGAGGCATATGGACAAATATCTTACCTGATCTTCGATGGCAACAGCAGCTAAACCTCGGCGAAAGGAAGATCGGCTGTGGGCCCCGGAATCAAAAATGGTGGCTTCCCCTCCTCCGGCCTCACAATCACACATGCACCTGGACACTATGATAGCAGATCTAACTGAGTCAGTGGTGCGGGCACTGAACCCCAGATTTACTCAACTATAGAGCAACTTACAGGATTGACTGCCTTGACATCTGAGCTAACGCGCCATACCGGGGAGCTGGAGGCGCGGGTGTTGGAAGTGGAAGACACCCAAAATGCCCAAGCGAAGAGTCTGGCTCAGTTGGAGCGTCTGACTCAGGAACACCAAGATAAGATAGATGATCTGGAGAATCGCTCCTGACGTGACAGCTTGCGGTTTGTGGGGTTCCCAGAAACCATAGCTGAAACAAAGCTAAAACCTGGCTATTAGCGACGTTTCTGGAGGTGGGGGAAGGAGGATTGATCCGCCTGGACAGGGCGCACCGCATGGGCCAAAAAGGGTGAGAGACCTACGACCTCGGGTGATCATAGCAAAATTCCACCGCAATTCACAAAAGGCATCTGTACTGTGGCTTTACAAAGGCTGCAGGGAAGACACAAAATTTGATGGGACCTTGATCAAAATATTTCAAGACTATTTAGCTACCTTGACAGCCCAGCGGCAAGCTTTCTCCTCTGCGTGTGCCATGTTGGTGGAAAAGCAACAACGTTTTGTATTACAATACCCTGCCATCTTAAAGGTGCTTACTAATGGTAAATGGGTTGTGTAAACATCGCCAGAGGCCATTATGGACTGGATTCATCGTCTTGCTACTTGACCAGGAGTATACTTGAGCACAGACTACTGAAGACCTGCTGCTGTCTGACCGTGGAGACCGCGATTAGAACTTACTGCCTATTTAGAGATAAGATCTTGGTTTTGAGGTTCAAAGTTTGCTGTTTCATGGGTAGTTACTGAAGGAAAGCAATAGAACTGTTTATATTTCTCAAGATTTTAAGGATTGGAGGTGGGTACCCTCTACCATTATAGTGACTCACTGGCCTGCCCGTCGTGGAGGATGGGTTGGGCATGATTAAGAGGTGATAAGGGTGGGTGGCAGTGGGGACAGGATGGGAAGGGATTGGAAGGGGTGGGGGAGGGCGGTGGGAGAGATGAGGAATGCCGGTGGAGAGAACCAGGGACTGTTTCACTTTGTAACTTGTATATGTGTGATTGTGGGGGAGGGGGGTGGGTGTTTGTTCTGCCTCTCTTTTCTGGGATTGGAGTGACTTAGTGCCATTCTGTTGGGGACACTGACTGGCACCCCGCTAGATATTTTTGCACCCTCCGGGTTGAGGCTGGGCGGCCCAGGGTGTTTCCTTTTCTGGTGCTTGGCTGACTCGCAGATCCAGTATGGGCCGGACTATTAGTGCCTCCTGACTTTGTGTAATCTCTTGGAATGTGTCTGGAATTACATCCCCCATAAAATGATCCAAGATTTTATTCTTACTTAAGCATCACAAAGCATCAATTGCATGCCTGCAAGAAACAAAACTCTCAGATACTGAACATCAGAAGTTACGCCAGCAGTGGGTGGGGGAGTGCCACTTCTCTTCCTCTGCAGGTCGTTGTGGGGCAGTGGCCATACTTATAAAGAGAGGCCTATGTGTCCAGGCTGCTGGAGAAGGATACTGAGGGGCGTTTTGTGCTGGTGCGTTTAAATTACATGGGTAAGGAGTATTATCTTTGTGCAGTCTATGGACTTGAACGCATATGACGCAGGTTTTTTTCACACCTTAGTCCAGCTGGGCCTTAAATACGACACAGCCTTGTGGATAATTGTGGGAGACTTCAATCAGTTATTCGACCCAACCTTGGATAGATCATTGCCTAGAGCGTGTAATGCTTTGGATAGGTGTCAGATGCTAGATCTGGTGGACCCATGGCGTACACCCAACCCAGAGAGACTACTCCCATCTGTCAAAGGTTCACCAAACATGATCACGCATTGACTACATTCTGACTTCTACCTTTATTTTCTCCGGAGTGACTGCTGCAATGCTGGGACCAATGGTGGTGTCTGATCACATTTTGCTCTGGGTAGACTTCATCATGAATCCTTCATCAGACACATTGCGTCATTGGAGGTTTCCCTCATACATGACCACAAATTCAGATTTTCGAGACCACATAACTAAGAAATGGAAAGACTATGCAGAGCTAAACAGTGAACATCAAGACACACCCATTTTATTCTGGGAGGCCTCGAAAGCTGTGACGTGAGGTGAAATAATTAGTTATATGAGTGCCCATAACAAAAGACTGTCTCAAAGAATAATCTTACTGGAACGTCGTTATAAACAAGTCAAGCAAGCCCATATCACATGCCCCTCGGTTGCTAAGTATGAGACCATGATGGTCACGTTGGCCGCCTTGAACTCACTGATTCATGAGTGAACAAAGAAACAGTTGTTTTTTCGCCACTTTCAATACTATCGGTATGGCAACCGGACAGGAAAGTTGCTATCCTGGGTGGTGAAGGCATGGTCACCTAGAACATTTATTCCTACTTTAATGGCCTCAGTTGGCTCCCGTAAACACTGCCCGGCAGATATCATGCAATTCTTTTATGACTATTTTTTGCTAATGTACCGGTCGAATCCAAGTCTGGTGGGCCCATCGGTTCTTGATTATCTTGAGGACTTGGGCATCCCAAAACTTCCCCCAGAGGCATGCAGTCAACTAAGCGCCCCACTGCTCACGCAAGAAGTACAACTTGCGATAAAATGTCTCTCACTGGGTACTTCACCGGGGTCTGATGGGTTTTCTTCAGAATACTATAAGACGATGGTACAATACATATGTACCCCACTAACAGCCTATTATGAGGCGGCGGTCTCGGGGGGGGGGGATGCCTTTTCTTCTTAGACTAATGAAGCCCTTATAACACTTATACCTAAGCCCGGTAAGACCCTGGACTCTTCTGCAGCATTTAGGCCAATTTCACTGCTCAATGTGGACATTAAGATCCCAAATTTGGTGGGGGACCATCAGGTGGGGTTTGTTAAGGGGCGACACCCAGGTCTGAATGTTCGTAGGGCGCTGTTGGCTGTGGTGCAGAGCTGGGCCTCCCGGGAACCTTTATTGTTGACTAGCCTTGATGCTGAAAAAGCTTTTGATTTTCTGCGCTGGGACTATTTATTTGCAGTGTTTCAGTATGTGAGGTTAGAGGGCTGGTTTCTCCAAGCGGTGCTAGCGCTGTACTCGACACCCTCAGCCATTTTGTTGGTTAATGGGCTGTGATCTCCAACCTTTCCAGTAGGCAGAGGCACCAGGCAGGGATGCCCTTTATCTCCATTACTGTTTCTCCTGTATATGGAACCCCTGCTATGCACTATTGCCAGAGACCCTGAAATCTCAGGTGTCCTCCTCCCCCAGCTCACCATTAAAGTCCTAGCGTATGCGGGTGATATTCTTCTCACCCTTACTAATCCACAGCATTCCTTAACACACTTATTGGATAATATTTGGAATTTGTTCTTTACTCGGGTTTTAGGCTCAATCTACAAAAATCAGTTGCTTTGCCGATACAGGCCTCCATTTGCGATGGTTGGACTGGGGAATTCCCACTTTGGTGGGCCACCACCCAGATTAAGTACTTAGGCATCTATATCCCTGTAGATTTGATGCAATTATATACTATTAACCTTACACCTTTATGGGCTACAACAAAGGCCTCGCTCTCAATGTGGCAGAATCTGCCACTTTCTTTATGGAGTCGGGTTACCCTTTACAATAATGATACTAATACCTAAGTGGACTTATGTGATCCAGGTACTATCGCTCTTCTTGCTGTGTAGGGATGAACTTGGACTACATCGCCTGGGAAAGAATTTTTTGTGGAGGGGCTGTCGTGCTCGTGTTCCTCTTTCCCAAACATACCTACCCAGGCCTAAGGGGGGATTGGGGGTTCTCAGTGTTAAGATGCTATCAGTGGCAGGCTTATGAGCAAAAATGGATTGTGGTGTGTCTGAAGCACACATATAGACAGGGTACTTAGTGTAATAACGCTGCCGTTCTACATTACCGCATGTGACAATAGTACAGACATCAAATTGGAGTATTACTGGTAGGGAGCTTAGAGCTAACCTAAAGGTGTGGACAATTGGGTAAGTGCCAGTGGTACGGTACATGTCATCGGGGTCGGTGATCTCAAAATCTCGTGTGTGAGTGAAGTCAATTATGGCGATAAGGCCAAGGGCTAAGAATGGGTAATATACATATTTGTTAATATGGTAGTTCAAAATTTTACGGTAGCAATTGATCAACAGGTAGCTCAATTAATGTTTACAGGAATGGGATGGTTATGGCTTCTATGGTAGAGGAAGATGGTTCTGCAAGGTTAACAAACTCAAACAGCTCAGGAATCCTGTTCCCAACCTGTCTGAAAAAGTACCAAGGTTGCCAATCTGTTTCCAATACCGCGTAAGTAATGAGCCAAACATCACCTGCTCCCCTGTATTAGGTTGGGGTAGTGGGACATTTCCTTGCTCTACCCTTATTCTAGCAAATCCACAGAGTAGTTCTTCTAATATGATTGTTGTTCCTGGCCCTGTTGTCCAGGAATCTATTAAGGGTGCTTACAATTTGCAAAACCTGGTAAGAGGATCCCAGGCCAGGTTATCATCTGGACCTGGATCCCAGGCCAAAACAGGTCTCATGTAGGCTCTGTTCATACAGCGGTAATCTGCTTCTAATTCTATATGAAAGGAAGAATATTCTAAACAGCAAATAGTTAAATACCAAAAAGGAAAATAAGCTTATCAAAAATGTATGCAAGTGTAAAGGTAATTAGTAGGTGTAGAATTAATGCTCAAAAAGGTTGAACTTGTTTTAAATGCTTAGATAGAAATTATGTGGAAAGGGGAAAAGAGGAAGTTGAATAGAAAAAAGTTGAAATATTAAAAAAAGTATTCTATATTTGTGCAAAACAACTTATGCAAAATTAACTCAAAACTAAAAGCTCATGTATAACAATCAGAATTCTATATTTCCTAGTTGAATTGTTTAAATGCTTAATTGTTTGCTGTTGACGTAAAGTACTTAGACAGAAAAAGAGGAAGTTATAGTCAATGCGTATGTGGAACAGACCTTATACTAACCTAACTTATCCTAAAATGTCTCTAAAATAAACAGAATAAATGCAATGCTTTTATAAAACAGGATAAGAAGCATTAAACTATTGTTTGCTTCTAGCATAAACCAGCTAAATGCAAATATGTTGCAAGACAGGATAAATAGAAGTCCATACAGTCTTAGTATATACTTATACAAGTATAATTAATGCTGATGTTATCTGTTTCCTACCTCTGGTGTCAGGGACACTTCCGGATTCAGGCACATCTCCAGTGCTAGCTGTGTTCGAGGCACTTGTACTTCCTCATTTTGATACTCCAGCTTCAATAATGTAAAAAGTCTTTTTAACTGTGTCTGAATTTAATTCTGTAGCATGTAAGTAACATTGAGTCTGTCAAGTAGACTTAACGCAGTACCCAAGTACTCTCGTAGAATTAGAGTCACAGCTAAAATAAAAGCAATCAGAATGGCTGTGGTTCTGGTGTGTCACCTGATTCTGTTATGTGAGAGTTAATCTTTGGTTCCTGGACCGGAGCTTGTCTGAAGACTCTGATGTCTTTCATATGAACCCTAGATGTGTGGTCTTGTAGTTTAACTGCAGTAGCTGTTACGGCTTCAACTTTAAAGGGTCCAACATACACCGGATCCTTCCAGGTCTTGTGTGTGTAGCATTTTCTATGGACTAAGTCTCCCTCTCTTCAGATCTTTGGGGATCTCTGAGCTATCATCCTCCCTTCTGTCTGGCGATTTCTGAGAAAAGCAAGACAGAGATATTATTATTATTACAGATTGTAGCTGATCCCAATACACTGAGTAGGTGTCAGGCAGGTGATTTTCTGGGTTACCAGGAACCAGTCTCATTCTGCATCCTGTGCAAAGTTGAAAAGGAGTACATTTCAAAGTGGCAGAGGGTGTGGCTCGTAAAGTAAGCAGTGCTAGTGGCAGGGCATCAAGCCAAGTTTTAATACCATTTGCCATGAGTTGTCTGAGTTTTGTTTTTAACAGACCATTATATCTTTCCACCAAACCATTACTAGTGGGTTTGTAAATGCTCACCATCCAGTGATTAATTTGTAATTTGGCTGTTAAAGTCTGGATCAACTCATTGACAAAGTGGGTACCATTGTCAGTAGTTATTTGCAAGGAATGCCAAATCTGGGAATGATATCATTACACAATACATGTGCCATCACCTGTCCTGTCTCTCGGGTACAGGGAATTGCTTCTATCCATTTAGAGAAAGCATCCACACATACAAAAAAATCTTTTTCCTTTTACACTTACAATCATGTCTGAAAAATCGCAATACCAGTGAAGGCCAGGGCCTTGAGCTGAGGGTAGATGGCCCAGTGGTATGGCAATGCCACGTTTGGGAGTGTTCAAGAAACATTTGTAACACCCGCGAACAGTGGCATGGCACAGAGACATGAATTGTGGTGCCCAAACTTTGGAGGCCAAATTATCATACATAGTATTAGCATTCAAATGAAGTGGGTAGTGCGGAGAGTGGAACAATAGAAACAAATTATCCTGCGCTACACAAATTTGTCCTGCAGGGTGCACCCACAGGCCCTACACACCCACAGGCCCTGCACAGCCAGCCTGCTTCCAAGCATGTAACTCAGCCTGAGTAGCAGGGGCTTGCAAAGCATTGTACAGCTCCTGTCCTTCCATGACAGGGTGTTTAGAGACTTCAGAACTATCAGCTAACATAACATGGTTGCTAGGGGTAACATCAACAAACTGACATTCTGTAACTTCCTGAGCTAGCTCATCAGCCATATGATTACCATCAATTTCAAAAGAGAAAACAGTTTCCTGATGAGCTTTAATCCAAGTAATAGCAGTGTGTAACTTTTTCTTATGGTGTTCTTGTAATGCCTCAAACACCTTGCTCCATAGGGTGATATGAATCAAGGGACACCCAGTGGAAGATACCAGGCCTCTCTGATTCTATTTTTGGATGTGGGAGTGTAATGAAGAGAAAACATAACTAGAGTCAGTAACACATGAAATGTCCTCATTCAGTGCTTTGAACTTTAAAACATAGAGAATGGCTGCTAGCTCTGCTGTCTGAGCCGTGTAAGAATTAGGAAGTCTGTACTGTACACTATCAACAGGAATCTCATCTGGAGTATAGTAAACAGCAGCAAAACCAGAATTACCATTTGGCATGACCCATCTGTAAAATAGATCGATCCTGTCTGTAAAATTTCAAAGTGAAGTGTCGGCGAGGCTGGCAAAGAGGGCAACTGGGCTGTGCACTGGTGAGGGAATAAATCATTACCATCAGTGATAGCAGTTAGTGGGGTTAAACTTTGCAAATCTGCAGAAGTAAGGGTCTCTGGATAGTATGCACAACACTAAGCAAAACAACTTGATATTTCTGAAGCCTAGATGGGGTCATATGGTTAATTTGTTTATTTAAAAGGTATTTAACATCATGTGAAGTATGCAAAATCACTGGCAAATGAGGGATGTAACTGTACAATTTCAACACAGCAGTCGCGGCTGCTACTAAACCTTTTTCGCAATCGGCAAATGCTAATTCAACAGGAGTGAAGGAACCAGATAAATATCCACAAGCAATGTCTTCATCATGTTGGGTTATTAAAGCAGACCAGGTGATGTCGTTGTGGGGTTACCCACAGATGGCCATCTTGGGACACATTAACAGTTGCTATTGGGGAGCTTAACATTACATATTTTACTAATGCTACTAGAGCTGTTTTTTCACTTTCAGTAAATTCAAGTAACGCACGCTTGGAATTATGCTTTCCTAGTAGTTTCTGATAAAGGGCTTAGTTTGTGCAGAATAGTTAGGTATCCACAAGTGGCAAAAATACAGCCCTAAGGTCAAGGACATTTGAAGGCAACTTCATTTTGAAACCTGCTTCAAAGTATCAGGACCAAGGTTCCGATCCTGGGCACAAATCTCGTGTCCTAGAAAGGTAACCTGGGTTTGTGCAGCTTTCAATTTTTTATTAACTTTGTAACCTTTTCCAGCAAGGAATACAAAAAATCAACAGTAACTTGAACACAGGTGTCAAAATCAGGAGAGGTTATTAGCATATCATCCACATATTGTAGCAAGTGGGTATGTTCTGGCATGGTATATCGCAGAGTTTTAAATTTGCAGATAGCCGTGTCAGAGTCTGAGAGAAATAGTAGGACTGTCCGTGAAACCCTAGGGCAACCGAGTCCATTGATAAGTTACATTATCAAATTGTAGAGAGGTGTGGTAGCCATGTTAGTCCACTCTTAAAGGTTATCAATAGAAATCAAACAAAATAAAACATGGAAAAGAAAATAAGATGATACCTTTTTTATTGGACATAACTTAATATATTCTTAATTAGCTTTTGAAGGTTGCCCTTCTTCCTCAGATCGAAATAAGCAAATGTGGTAGCAGATAGTATATATGAGAGAAACATCAAGCATTACTTTGACAGTCTGACAGAGTGGGAGGGTGGGGGTATGCATGGGGACATCAAAGCATTTCATTGATATTCTAACAGAATGGGTGTTGGTAGGTGAGAGGAGGGTAATAAACAGAGAAATACAGCTTTATGTTTTATAATGAGTTAGAAAACCCAGATCCTTATTAAGTCCGGTTGTTGGGTGTCAAAATATTCAATCATTCTTATTTCAAAGGTCTTACGTTCCTGTAGTGTTTTAAAATTACCTTTCAGTATTCTTACTGTGAAATCACTGGTGCCATGTTCTGGTCTTGTGAAGTGTTGGCCCACAGGGGTGGGGGCCTGACTGGCACCGGCTATTTTCATGTGATATCTGTGCAGATTAAATCTTGTCTTAAGCATCTGGCCTGTTTCTCCAATATAGCATCCTTCGTTACATTTTTTTACACTGAATGATATATACCACATTGGAAGATAAGCATGTAAAATAGTCCTTTATGTTGAATATTTTTCCTTTGTGAATGACTGTGGGGTCTTGTGAAATGTTTTGGCATAGTTTGTAGCTGGCTGTGTTACACGGAAACGTGCCCTTTTCTTTTTCCGTCTGTGTAGGAAGTTTACTTCTGATCAGCTTGTGTTTTAAATTGGTGGCTGTCGGAAGGCCAGCACTGGTGGGGATGGGAATATCTCTTTCAGTAATTCATCTTCCTGAAGTAGTGGCTGTAGGTCCTCTTATGATTTTCCTCAGTTTCTCCAGCTCTGGGTTGTATGTCACTACAAGGGGAATTCTCTCTGTGGCTTTTTTTCTTTGTACTGTAGCAGATTTTCCCTGGATGTTTTGAGGGAGGAGCAATATTCTTGGAGATTATTTTGGGTTGTAGCCTTTCTGTTTGAAGGATGCAGTCAGGGTTTCAAGGTGTCTGTCTCTATCCTCTGGGTCCGAGCAGATACGGTGGTATCTTGTGGCTTGGCTGTAAATAATGGATCTTTTTGTATGTGAAGGGTGGAAGCTGGAGTTGTGGAGGTAGCTGCATATGTCTGTGGGTTTCTTGGATTCTTACAAAATTACCTCCTGGCAAGAAAGCTATAGGATGCAAATGGGTATTCAAGTTAAAAAGGAATGCACAAGGAAAAGTGGAAAGGTATAAAGCCAGATTAGTCGCAAAGGGATATCTTCAAAATATGGAGAAGATTTTGATGAAGTGTTTGCACCTGTAGTGAAACACACGACAATAAGAACACTTCTGAGCATTGCAGTCTCAAAAGGCATGCAAGTCAACCACATTGATGTGAAAACAGCGTTTTTTTCATGAAGATATAACTGAAGACTTGTACATGGGAACAGCCAACAGGTTTTCATAAATACAAAACAAAGACAGCTAGTGTGTAATTAAACAAAGGTCTTTATGGATTAAGCAAAGTGCAAAATGTTGGAATGAAAAATTGCAATGAAATATTGACAAATTTAGGATTAAGCAAGGTGAAGCAGATAAATGTTTGTACACTAGGTGCACAAATGGACAATATGCATACATTTTAGCTTTTGTTGATGATCTGCTCATTGCAAGCGAAAGTGAGCAAGAGTACAAGGACATTGTAAAGTGTTTAAAACCACAATGTTGAGATAAAAGAACTTGGTAATGTGTCATACTATCTTGGTATAGAAATTGAGAAACAAAATGATGGTTCTTATCTTCTAAGCCATAGCAGAAAATAATGAGCTTATTGAAAGTTTAGGTATGCAAGATGCCCAAGTTGTAAGCACTCCCATGATCACTGATTTTCTGAAGGATGAAACAGTAAGAGAACCTTTACCAGATAACATCCAATATAGATCAGCCATAGTAAGCTTTTATATCTAGCTACCACATACAGGGCTGATATAGCAAATGCAGTAGGAATTTTGAGCAGAAGGGTCAGCTCACCTACCAAATCAGATTGGACTGCAGTTAAAAGGATGGTAAGGTATTTAAAGGGTACCATTGATTGTAAATTAAAGATTTCAGCCAATAGTAATCCAAAACTAATATGTTACTGTGATTCAGATTGGGCAGGGGATCATTCTAATTATAAATCCACAAGTGGATATGTGTTATGTATGGAAATGTACAAATTTCATGGGCCAGTCATTAAACAAAGTATTGTGAGTTTGTCTTCTACAGAAGCTGAATACGTGGCCGTATCGGAAGCGTGCAGAGAACTGATGTGGATTGAAAAACTTTTGCTGGATTTCGGAATAGCTGAAAAGAGACCAATCCAGATAATGGAAGATATCAGAGCTGCATCCGACTGTCACAGAATGACAAGGTTCAGTCACCGCACCAAGCACATCGCAACGAAATACCACAACGTGCGAGAGTTGGCGAAAGAAGGGGGCATCAGTCTACACTATTGTCACACCAGTGAGATGACAGCTGACATCATGACCAAACCGTTACCCAGAGAACATTTTGTGAATCTGCGTATAAAGCTTGGACTTTGTATGAATAAATAATTGCATGACAGTTATGCATGAGAAGGGGTTGTTGGAATGTATTGTATTTTGCATGCATTGCCTGTCACCTATTATTTCTCTGTGATTACTCTGTGACCTCTGATGTGAATTACTTAGAGAGGTCACACAGCTATGCAACTTCCTGTGGGGGCAGATGCAGCACACTGCAGCACATGGAGCACATGGAGCTCATGATTCTCTCCTAACCTTAGAGGATCTATGGTGGTGTGGAGCATCCATTACCATCTAAGCACATGGAAGGAGCTGATAAGACAAATGTATAGTAATATGTAAATATAAGCCTGTCTGATTATAATCTAACTGCAAACTGTGAGTAACAGATGTTTTGTTACTTCAACTTTAAAGTGACTCAGCAGTGAATTATTCAGGGGTGAATGGAGAGAGAGATGAAGAAAGAAATTAACATTTCTAAAGCTGAAGCTGTGTGTACTAAAATCTGCTAATTATTTACTACAAATAATCCAACAACACTGAGCAACAAAAACATCTAGCAAATGGACATTTTTGAAACAAAGTTGGATGTTTTTCTGGTTTAAAAATGGCCATGTTTGCTACTGGATTTTTGGACGTTTTTCCCAAAACATCCACATCGGTTTAGATGGCATATTGAAAATGCCCTTCTTAGGCTCCCATGCTTGACTGAAAATAGAGGATAAATATAGGAGCCTAACTTAGGATCCTAAATTTGGGAGCTCAGCTTTTTTGAATATCAGGCCCAATACTTTATGTGGGGTCTCAGACAGGCAAGAGGGAGACACAGGCTTTGCTAAGAGCTGCTGCTTAAACAGAGAGGTATCTTGCAGTGAAGCTAAATCTTCCGAATACAGCAACTTCCTGCCCTAGATATAAAGCAAGGTTACAAATTTGTTCTGACAGATATATAAAATGCAGTTTTTCAATATAAGCATTACTTGGCAATATAACACATAAATGAGTCATCCTTTCATTTTCATTTATACCCCTCTGACTGGTCCTTTTTTAAAATCAATACTACAGGTAACAAAATACCATAAGGAGGGGGAAAGTTAGAAAGCTAGTATAGTACTAAATTCTTCATCCAAACCTGATCACATGGTAGATAAATTAAGTTGAAATGGTGGTACAACGTTTAGTGAACAGTCCTTGAGATATCTGAAACCTTTGTAAGAAAAGGAACCTTTTATTGGAATAACAAAAAAGATGTGGTACTTGAGCCTTGAGACCACAAAGCTCTCTTCTTCAGATGATAACATTTTTGCTTTTCTGACTGAAATCCTCATGTCAAGTCGCGGCACTGTTTGATGCATTTATGATTTCCATTTATCCTGTAGGGGGGCAGTGCAGAACCATTCATAGCAACAGTCTGACAAATAAACCATTTTCAACACTTTTAATCAGCTGAAAGCATAACCATTTATAACCTTCCTAATCCACTGGGTGCCTCCTGGTGCTTTGCTGCATAAACATGAACATATATATACCTTAGCAGTTTGCACAGATGGTAATCAAGTTAAGTTCGTAAAATGTGTTCTAACTATTTGAACATGTTGATAAATATTGGTTCTGAGTCATTGTGTAGTGAATGGTCATAGATATGAATGGAGATATTCTAATAAACTGGCATCTACAAAAAAAGAATGGTGTTTTATCCTACTGCAGTCTTGCTGTCAAATAACAAGTTCCTTCACTATCAGTCAACTGCTTCATCTATTTCTTCGCCATACAAGTCAACAAGGATAAAGAAAGATGGAATGGGATATTTAACTGCATTCAGGGACTTCCCATTGTCCAGCTGTGTTAGGACTCAGTTTGCAAAGGTTATTTGTAGGTTGAGTTTGCATCATTTAATTTGGTTATTCTCAAATCAGTTCTTAAGGCTCCCCCCCCCTCAACATCTGGTTTCTAGAGCATGCCTAATGAAATCATGAATTGCATTTTACATATATCAACTTGATTCTTATACTACATGCAAATGTTTCCATTCATATTCATTAAGAATCTCCTGATAACCAGACTGGATTGAAGGGGTTCCTAAGAGACTGGTTTGAGAATTACTAATCTGTAGTTGACACAACAAACAAGGGTAACAGAAAAAATAACTGTCTCCCCTTTTTCATGTCTATCCTCACTACTTGTGGTAAAAGACACATGTGAGGAAGAATGAACCCGTTGAACATAATCCATCTGTACAATGGCTTGCCAACTTCAGTTTTCAACAGCCACAAGTGAGTCTTTTTTGGGATATCTACAGTGAAAAAGCAGACTAAATGTTTGATTGCACTGTCTTCATTGTATGTAAATGCATATTTTTGTGGAAATCAAATTATTATTATTATTATTTATTGCATTTGTATCCCACCTATTTGCAGGCTCAAAGTGGCTTACATAATTTGTTACACACAGTTAATCCTGGATGTCAGGTACAATTATTGTTGTGCAGAGATTAATTAAGGGAAGAAGTAAAGAGAAAAGGAAGGAATTTAATAGGTATGTTAGACGATCGGTTTTCAGAGGTGGATTAGTACAGTTCTGGGTTTTCATTGTAGGCTTTGTTGAAGAAATATGTCTTGAGGATTTGCGAAAGATAGTTGTTTCGTTGATTGTTTCAGGTTTTTAGGTAGTACGTTCCATAACTTCGTGCTCATATAGGAGAAGGTGGTATTGTGCATTGTCTTGTATTTTAGTCCTTTGCAGTTGGGGTAGTGCAGGTCGAGAAATTTGCGGGATGATTTGAGGCGTTTCTGAGAGGTAAGTCCACAAGGTTTAACAGATCTGTTGATTGATTTTAAGGATGGGAGATAGCTACCCTTGGATTAGGCTAGAAGGCTCATCATCTGACTCATAAACCTCACAATCCCAAAATATCATCTAGCATTTAATGGATTAAATAAGAGGTGAACACAGACCTAGTTTAATTTATAAATTCAGAGCAGAGTCCTCACCCACAGACGTACATTAACTTAGAACATGCGAGCACTTGAGGAAAAAGTTTCAGTCATAGTACCTATGCTCTTCAATATGGAGAAAAAGACTTGGACCAATTCATAGTCTAAGCCAAAAAAACTTCATGTAGGGTGAGTCCCAGTTAGTAAGCCAATTCAAACTTAAGGCAAGTTTCAACAAAATCAACACTAGCTATCACACACACACAGAAAAATTAGCATCCTTCGTTTGGCTTGCTGCTTTACTGGAGTTCTCACTTTGTTAAGTTAATGTGATTCTGAGTGTCTGAGGACTTTGCTTTGAATTTATAAAGTAAACCAGGTATGTGTTCTCCCTCTTATTCAATCTAGTAGATGACAGAACAAAATTGTTAGCTTTTCTGATGTCAAGTATCCCAACAATGACTGGATAAATGTCATATCAGGAAATGCTAGTGAGGTAAAGGTCCTAGACCAGGGGTGTCCAACCTCAGACCTCACCAGGTCGGGTTTTCATTATTTCCCCATGAATATGCATGAGATCTATCATTGCATACAATGGAGGCAGTGCATGCAAATAGATCTCATGTATATCATTGGGAAAAACCTGACTGGATTGTGGCCCTTGAGGACCAAGGTTGGACAACCCTGTCCTAGACAAACAGATGATAGCTTCAAGGAGCAACTAGTTTAGGACCTGGCAAAAAGTTGGGGAGGGGGGATGGGGCTACTTTAGACCTAGTGCTTGTGAAATGCAGGATTTGGGTATGAGAGGTCCACATGGCAATAGTGATGATAACATAATCAAATTTAATAACTGGAGTGAGAACACTAAGAAAATCAACTGTGTTAGCATTTAACTTTCAAAAGGTAGACTATAATAAAATGAGGAAATCGTGTGGGGGGGGGGGGGGGGGGGGGGGGGGGGACCCTAAAAGGAGCAGCAGTAAAGATTGAGAGTTTATATCAAGCATGGACATTGTTTAAAAATACCATTTTGGAAGCCTTGACCAGATGTATTCCTTGTATTAAAAAAAGGCTGAAGGAAGGCCAAATGACAGCCAGCATGGTTAAAAGATTAGGTGAAAGTGAATTTTATAGCCAAAAGAATATCTTAAAAAAAATAGAAAGCATGTCACGTAATGCAGTGGTGGACGCGTGGCGCATCAGCTGCTCTGGGTCCCATCTCTAATCCGCTATTTCTAGCACTTTCCCTGACTCAGGATGAGCAAATTTTACTGCAATAGTGTCTCTAGAGGCATATGGACAAATATCTTACCTGATCTTCGATGGCAACAGCAGCTAAACCTCGGCGAAAGGAAGATCGGCTGTGGGCCCCGGAATCAAAAATGGTGGCTTCCCCTCCTCCGGCCTCACAATCACACATGCACCTGGACACTATGATAGCAGATCTAACTGAGTCAGTGGTGCGGGCACTGAACCCCAGATTTACTCAACTATAGAGCAACTTACAGGATTGACTGCCTTGACATCTGAGCTAACGCGCCATACCGGGGAGCTGGAGGCGCGGGTGTTGGAAGTGGAAGACACCCAAAATGCCCAAGCGAAGAGTCTGGCTCAGTTGGAGCGTCTGACTCAGGAACACCAAGATAAGATAGATGATCTGGAGAATCGCTCCTGACGTGACAGCTTGCGGTTTGTGGGGTTCCCAGAAACCATAGCTGAAACAAAGCTAAAACCTGGCTATTAGCGACGTTTCTGGAGGTGGGGGAAGGAGGATTGATCCGCCTGGACAGGGCGCACCGCATGGGCCAAAAAGGGTGAGAGACCTACGACCTCGGGTGATCATAGCAAAATTCCACCGCAATTCACAAAAGGCATCTGTACTGTGGCTTTACAAAGGCTGCAGGGAAGACACAAAATTTGATGGGACCTTGATCAAAATATTTCAAGACTATTTAGCTACCTTGACAGCCCAGCGGCAAGCTTTCTCCTCTGCGTGTGCCATGTTGGTGGAAAAGCAACAACGTTTTGTATTACAATACCCTGCCATCTTAAAGGTGCTTACTAATGGTAAATGGGTTGTGTAAACATCGCCAGAGGCCATTATGGACTGGATTCATCGTCTTGCTACTTGACCAGGAGTATACTTGAGCACAGACTACTGAAGACCTGCTGCTGTCTGACCGTGGAGACCGCGATTAGAACTTACTGCCTATTTAGAGATAAGATCTTGGTTTTGAGGTTCAAAGTTTGCTGTTTCATGGGTAGTTACTGAAGGAAAGCAATAGAACTGTTTATATTTCTCAAGATTTTAAGGATTGGAGGTGGGTACCCTCTACCATTATAGTGACTCACTGGCCTGCCCGTCGTGGAGGATGGGTTGGGCATGATTAAGAGGTGATAAGGGTGGGTGGCAGTGGGACAGGATGGGAAGGGATTGGAAGGGGTGGGGGAGGGCGGTGGGAGAGATGAGGAATGCCGGTGGAGAGAACCAGGGACTGTTTCACTTTGTAACTTGTATATGTGTGATTGTGGGGGAGGGGGGTGGGTGTTTGTTCTGCCTCTCTTTTCTGGGATTGGAGTGACTTAGTGCCATTCTGTTGGGGACACTGACTGGCACCCCGCTAGATATTTTTGCACCCTCCGGGTTGAGGCTGGCGGCCCAGGGTGTTTCCTTTTCTGGTGCTTGGCTGACTCGCAGATCCAGTATGGGCCGGACTATTAGTGCCTCCTGACTTTGTGTAATCTCTTGGAATGTGTCTGGAATTACATCCCCCATAAAATGATCCAAGATTTTATTCTTACTTAAGCATCACAAAGCATCAATTGCATGCCTGCAAGAAACAAAACTCTCAGATACTGAACATCAGAAGTTACGCCAGCAGTGGGTGGGGGAGTGCCACTTCTCTTCCTCTGCAGGTCGTTGTGGGGCAGTGGCCATACTTATAAAGAGAGGCCTATGTGTCCAGGCTGCTGGAGAAGGATACTGAGGGGCGTTTGTGCTGGTGCGTTTAAATTACATGGGTAAGGAGTATTATCTTTGTGCAGTCTATGGACTTGAACGCATATGACGCAGGTTTTTTTCACACCTTAGTCCAGCTGGGCCTTAAATACGACACAGCCTTGTGGATAATTGTGGGAGACTTCAATCAGTTATTCGACCCAACCTTGGATAGATCATTGCCTAGAGCGTGTAATGCTTTGGATAGGTGTCAGATGCTAGATCTGGTGGACCCATGGCGTACACCCAACCCAGAGAGACTACTCCCATCTGTCAAAGGTTCACCAAACATGATCACGCATTGACTACATTCTGACTTCTACCTTTATTTTCTCCGGAGTGACTGCTGCAATGCTGGGACCAATGGTGGTGTCTGATCACATTTTGCTCTGGGTAGACTTCATCATGAATCCTTCATCAGACACATTGCGTCATTGGAGGTTTCCCTCATACATGACCACAAATTCAGATTTTCGAGACCACATAACTAAGAAATGGAAAGACTATGCAGAGCTAAACAGTGAACATCAAGACACACCCATTTTATTCTGGGAGGCCTCGAAAGCTGTGACGTGAGGTGAAATAATTAGTTATATGAGTGCCCATAACAAAAGACTGTCTCAAAGAATAATCTTACTGGAACGTCGTTATAAACAAGTCAAGCAAGCCCATATCACATGCCCCTCGGTTGCTAAGTATGAGACCATGATGGTCACGTTGGCCGCCTTGAACTCACTGATTCATGAGTGAACAAAGAAACAGTTGTTTTTTCGCCACTTTCAATACTATCGGTATGGCAACCGGACAGGAAAGTTGCTATCCTGGGTGGTGAAGGCATGGTCACCTAGAACATTTATTCCTACTTTAATGGCCTCAGTTGGCTCCCGTAAACACTGCCCGGCAGATATCATGCAATTCTTTTATGACTATTTTTGCTAATGTACCGGTCGAATCCAAGTCTGGTGGGCCCATCGGTTCTTGATTATCTTGAGGACTTGGGCATCCCAAAACTTCCCCCAGAGGCATGCAGTCAACTAAGCGCCCCACTGCTCACGCAAGAAGTACAACTTGCGATAAAATGTCTCTCACTGGGTACTTCACCGGGGTCTGATGGGTTTTCTTCAGAATACTATAAGACGATGGTACAATACATATGTACCCCACTAACAGCCTATTATGAGGCGGCGGTCTCGGGGGGGGGGGATGCCTTTTCTTCTTAGACTAATGAAGCCCTTATAACACTTATACCTAAGCCCGGTAAGACCCTGGACTCTTCTGCAGCATTTAGGCCAATTTCACTGCTCAATGTGGACATTAAGATCCCAAATTTGGTGGGGGACCATCAGGTGGGGTTTGTTAAGGGGCGACACCCAGGTCTGAATGTTCGTAGGCGCTGTTGGCTGTGGTGCAGAGCTGGGCCTCCCGGGAACCTTTATTGTTGACTAGCCTTGATGCTGAAAAAGCTTTGATTTTCTGCGCTGGGACTATTTATTTGCAGTGTTTCAGTATGTGAGGTTAGAGGGCTGGTTTCTCCAAGCGGTGCTAGCGCTGTACTCGACACCCTCAGCCATTTTGTTGGTTAATGGGCTGTGATCTCCAACCTTTCCAGTAGGCAGAGGCACCAGGCAGGGATGCCCTTTATCTCCATTACTGTTTCTCCTGTATATGGAACCCCTGCTATGCACTATTGCCAGAGACCCTGAAATCTCAGGTGTCCTCCTCCCCCAGCTCACCATTAAAGTCCTAGCGTATGCGGGTGATATTCTTCTCACCCTTACTAATCCACAGCATTCCTTAACACACTTATTGGATAATATTTGGAATTTGTTCTTTACTCGGGTTTTAGGCTCAATCTACAAAAATCAGTTGCTTTGCCGATACAGGCCTCCATTTGCGATGGTTGGACTGGGGAATTCCCACTTTGGTGGGCCACCACCCAGATTAAGTACTTAGGCATCTATATCCCTGTAGATTTGATGCAATTATATACTATTAACCTTACACCTTTATGGGCTACAACAAAGGCCTCGCTCTCAATGTGGCAGAATCTGCCACTTTCTTTATGGAGTCGGGTTACCCTTTACAATAATGATACTAATACCTAAGTGGACTTATGTGATCCAGGTACTATCGCTCTTCTTGCTGTGTAGGGATGAACTTGGACTACATCGCCTGGGAAAGAATTTTTGTGGAGGGGCTGTCGTGCTCGTGTTCCTCTTTCCCAAACATACCTACCCAGGCCTAAGGGGGGATTGGGGGTTCTCAGTGTTAAGATGCTATCAGTGGCAGGCTTATGAGCAAAAATGGATTGTGGTGTGTCTGAAGCACACATATAGACAGGGTACTTAGTGTAATAACGCTGCCGTTCTACATTACCGCATGTGACAATAGTACAGACATCAAATTGGAGTATTACTGTAGGGAGCTTAGAGCTAACCTAAAGGTGTGGACAATTGGGTAAGTGCCAGTGGTACGGTACATGTCATCGGGGTCGTGATCTCAAAATCTCGTGTGTGAGTGAAGTCAATTATGGCGATAAGGCCAAGGGCTAAGAATGGGTAATATACATATTTGTTAATATGGTAGTTCAAAATTTACGGTAGCAATTGATCAACAGGTAGCTCAATTAATGTTTACAGGAATGGGATGGTTATGGCTTCTATGGTAGAGGAAGATGTTCTGCAAGGTTAACAAACTCAAACAGCTCAGGAATCCTGTTCCCAACCTGTCTGAAAAAGTACCAAGTTGCCAATCTGTTTCCATACCGCGTAAGTAATGAGCCAAAACATCACCTGCTCCCCTGTATTAGGTTGGGTAGTGGGACATTTCCTTGCTCTACCCTTATTCTAGCAAATCCACAGAGTAGTTCTTCTAATATGATTGTTGTTCCTGGCCCTGTTGTCCAGGAATCTATTAAGGGTGCTTACAATTTGCAAAACCTGGTAAGAGGATCCCAGGCCAGGTTATCATCTGGACCTGGATCCCAGGCCAAAACAGGTCTCATGTAGGCTCTGTTCATACAGCGGTAATCTGCTTCTAATTCTATATGAAAGGAAGAATATTCTAAACAGCAAATAGTTAAATACCAAAAAGGAAAATAAGCTTATCAAAAATGTATGCAAGTGTAAAGGTAATTAGTAGGTGTAGAATTAATGCTCAAAAAGGTTGAACTTGTTTTAAATGCTTAGATAGAAATTATGTGGAAAGGGGAAAAGAGGAAGTTGAATAGAAAAAAGTTGAAATATTAAAAAAAGTATTCTATATTTGTGCAAAACAACTTATGCAAAATTAACTCAAAACTAAAAGCTCATGTATAACAATCAGAATTCTATATTTCCTAGTTGAATTGTTTAAATGCTTAATTGTTTGCTGTTGACGTAAAGTACTTAGACAGAAAAAGAGGAAGTTATAGTCAATGCGTATGTGGAACAGACCTTATACTAACCTAACTTATCCTAAAATGTCTCTAAAATAAACAGAATAAATGCAATGCTTTTATAAAACAGGATAAGAAGCATTAAACTATTGTTTGCTTCTAGCATAAACCAGCTAAATGCAAATATGTTGCAAGACAGGATAAATAGAAGTCCATACAGTCTTAGTATATACTTATACAAGTATAATTAATGCTGATGTTATCTGTTTCCTACCTCTGGTGTCAGGGACACTTCCGGATTCAGGCACATCTCCAGTGCTAGCTGTGTTCGAGGCACTTGTACTTCCTCATTTTGATACTCCAGCTTCAATAATGTAAAAAGTCTTTTTAACTGTGTCTGAATTTAATTCTGTAGCATGTAAGTAACATTGAGTCTGTCAAGTAGACTTAACGCAGTACCCAAGTACTCTCGTAGAATTAGAGTCACAGCTAAAATAAAAGCAATCAGAATGGCTGTGGTTCTGGTGTGTCACCTGATTCTGTTATGTGAGAGTTAATCTTGGGTCCTGGACCGGAGCTTGTCTGAAGACTCTGATGTCTTTCATATGAACCCTAGATGTGTGGTCTTGTAGTTTAACTGCAGTAGCTGTTACGGCTTCAACTTTAAAGGGTCCAACATACACCGGATCCTTCCAGGTCTTGTGTGTGTAGCATTTTCTATGGACTAAGTCTCCTCTCTTCAGATCTTTGGGGATCTCTGAGCTATCATCCTCCCTTCTGTCTGGCGATTTCTGAGAAAAGCAAGACAGAGATATTATTATTATTACAGATTGTAGCTGATCCCAATACACTGAGTAGGTGTCAGCAGGTGATTTTCTGGGTTACCAGGAACCAGTCTCATTCTGCATCCTGTGCAAAGTTGAAAAGGAGTACATTTCAAAGTGGCAGAGGGTGTGGCTCGTAAAGTAAGCAGTGCTAGTGGCAGGGCATCAAGCCAAGTTTTAATACCATTTGCCATGAGTTGTCTGAGTTTTGTTTTTAACAGACCATTATATCTTTCCACCAAACCATTACTAGTGGGTTTGTAAATGCTCACCATCCAGTGATTAATTTGTAATTTGGCTGTTAAAGTCTGGATCAACTCATTGACAAGTGGGTACCATTGTCAGTAGTTATTTTGCAAGGAATGCCAAATCTGGGAATGATATCATTACACAATACATGTGCCATCACCTGTCCTGTCTCTCGGGTACAGGGAATTGCTTCTATCCATTTAGAGAAAGCATCCACACATACAAAAAATCTTTTTCCTTTTACACTTACAATCATGTCTGAAAAATCGCAATACCAGTGAAGGCCAGGGCCTTGAGCTGAGGGTAGATGGCCCAGTGGTATGGCAATGCCACGTTGGGAGTGTTCAAGAAACATTTGTAACACCCGCGAACAGTGGCATGGCACAGAGACATGAATTGTGGTGCCCAAACTTTGGAGGCCAAATTATCATACATAGTATTAGCATTCAAATGAAGTGGGTAGTGCGGAGAGTGGAACAATAGAAACAAATTATCCTGCGCTACACAAATTTGTCCTGCAGGGTGCACCCACAGGCCCTACACACCCACAGGCCCTGCACAGCCAGCCTGCTTCCAAGCATGTAACTCAGCCTGAGTAGCAGGGGCTTGCAAAGCATGGTACAGCTCCTGTCCTTCCATGACAGGGTGTTTAGAGACTTCAGAACTATCAGCTAACATAACATGGTTGCTAGGGGTAACATCAACAAACTGACATTCTGTAACTTCCTGAGCTAGCTCATCAGCCATATGATTACCATCAATTTCAAAAGAGAAAACAGTTTCCTGATGAGCTTTAATCCAAGTAATAGCAGTGTGTAACTTTTTCTTATGGTGTTCTTGTAATGCCTCAAACACCTTGCTCCATAGGGTGATATGAATCAAGGGACACCCAGTGGAAGATACCAGGCCTCTCTGATTCTATTTTGGATGTGGGAGTGTAATGAAGAGAAAACATAACTAGAGTCAGTACACATGAAATGTCCTCATTCAGTGCTTTGAACTTTAAAACATAGAGAATGGCTGCTAGCTCTGCTGTCTGAGCCGTGTAAGAATTAGGAAGTCTGTACTGTACACTATCAACAGGAAATCTCATCTGGAGTATAGTAAACAGCAGCAAAACCAGAATTACCATTTTGGCATGACCCATCTGTAAAATAGATCGATCCTGTCTGTAAAATTTCAAAGTGAAGTGTCGGCGAGGCTGGCAAAGAGGGCAACTGGGCTGTGCACTGGTGAGGGAATAAATCATACCATCAGTGATAGCAGTTAGTGGGGTTAAACTTTGCAAATCTGCAGAAGTAAGGGTCTCTGGATAGTATGCACAACACTAAGCAAAACAACTTGATATTTCTGAAGCCTAGATGGGGTCATATGGTTAATTTGTTTATTTAAAAGGTATTTAACATCATGTGAAGTATGCAAATCACTGGCAAATGAGGGATGTAACTGTACAATTTCAACACAGCAGTCGCGGCTGCTACTAAACCTTTTTCGCAATCGGCAAATGCTAATTCAACAGGAGTGAAGGAACCAGATAAATATCCACAAGCAATGTCTTCATCATGTTGGGTTATTAAAGCAGACCAGGTGATGTCGTTGTGGGTTACCCACAGATGGCCATCTTGGGACACATTAACAGTTGCTATTGGGGAGCTTAACATTACATATTTTACTAATGCTACTAGAGCTGTTTTTTCACTTTCAGTAAATTCAAGTAACGCACGCTTGGAATTATGCTTTCCTAGTAGTTTCTGATAAAAGGGCTTAGTTTGTGCAGAATAGTTAGGTATCCACAAGTGGCAAAAATACAGCCCTAAGGTCAAGGACATTTGAAGGCAACTTCAATTTTGAAACATGCTTCAAAGTATCAGGACCAAGGTTCCGATCCTGGGCACAAATCTCGTGTCCTAGAAGGTAACCTGGGTTTGTGCAGCTTTCAATTTTTTATTAACTTTGTAACCTTTTCCAGCAAGGAAATACAAAAAATCAACAGTAACTTGAACACAGTGTCAAAATCAGGAGAGGTTATTAGCATATCATCCACATATTGTAGCAAGGGGTATGTTCTGGCATGGTATATCGCAGAGTTTTAAATTTGCAGATATGCCGTGTCAGAGTCTGAGAGAAAAGTAGGACTGTCCGTGAAACCCTAGGCAACCGGTCCATTGATAAGTTACATTATCAAATTGTAGAGAGGTGTGGTAGCCATGTTAGTCCACTCTTAAAGGTTATCAATAGAAATCAAACAAAATAAAACATGGAAAAGAAAATAAGATGATACCTTTTTTATTGGACATAACTTAATATATTTCTTAATTAGCTTTTGAAGGTTGCCCTTCTTCCTCAGATCGGAAATAAGCAAATGTGGTAGCAGATAGTATATATGAGAGAAACATCAAAGCATTACTTTGACAGTCTGACAGAGTGGGAGGGTGGGGGTATGCATGGGGACATCAAAGCATTTCATTGATATTCTAACAGAATGGGTGTTGGTAGGTGAGGAGGGTAATAAACAGAGAAATACAGCTTTATGTTTTATAATGAGTTAGAAACCCAGATCCTTATTAAGTCCTGTTTGTTGGGGTGTCAAAATATTCAATCATTCTTATTTCAAAGGTCTTACGTTCCTGTATTGTTTTAAAATTACCTTTCAGTATTCTTACTGTGAAATCACTGGTGCCATGTTCTGGTCTTGTGAAGTGTTGGCCCACAGGGGTGGGGGCCTGACTGGCACCGGCTATTTTCATGTGATATCTGTGCAGATTAAATCTTGTCTTAAGCATCTGGCCTGTTTCTCCAATATAGCATCCTTCGTTACATTTTTTACACTGAATGATATACCACATTGGAAGATAAGCATGTAAAATAGTCCTTTATGTTGAATATTTTTCCTTTGTGAATGACTGTGGGGTCTTGTGAAATGTTTTGGCATAGTTTGTAGCTGCTGTGTTACACGGAAACGTGCCCTTTTTCTTTTTCCGTCTGTGTAGGAAGTTTACTTCTGATCAGCTTGTGTTTTAAATTTGGTGGCTGTCGGAAGGCCAGCACTGGTGGGGATGGGAATATCTCTTTCAGTAATTCATCTTCCTGAAGTAGTGGCTGTAGGTCTCTTATGATTTTCCTCAGTTTCTCCAGCTCTGGGTTGTATGTCACTACAAGGGGAATTCTCTCTGTGGCTTTTTTTTCTTTGTACTGTAGCAGATTTTCCCTGGATGTTTTTGAGGGAGGAGGCAATATTCTTGGAGATTATTTTGGGGGTTGTAGCCTTTCTGTTTGAAGGATGCAGTCAGGTTTCAAGGTGTCTGTCTCTATCCTCTGGGTCCGAGCAGATACGGTGGTATCTTGTGGCTTGGCTGTAAATAATGGATCTTTTGTATGTGAAGGTGGAAGCTGGAGTTGTTGGAGGTAGCTGCATATGTCTGTGGGTTTCTTGGATTCTTACAAAATTACCTCCTGGCAAGAAAGCTATAGGATGCAAATGGGTATTCAAGTTAAAAAGGAATGCACAAGGAAAAGTGGAAAGGTATAAAGCCAGATTAGTCGCAAAGGGATATCTTCAAAAATATGGAGAAGATTTTGATGAAGTGTTTGCACCTGTAGTGAAACACACGACAATAAGACACTTCTGAGCATTGCAGTCTCAAAAGGCATGCAAGTCAACCACATTGATGTGAAAACAGCGTTTTTTCATGAAGATATAACTGAAGACTTGTACATGGAACAGCCAACAGGTTTCATAAATACAAAACAAAGACAGCTAGTGTGTAAATTAAAACAAAGGTCTTTATGGATTAAAGCAAAGTGCAAAATGTTGGAATGAAAAATTGCATGAAATATTGACAAATTTAGGATTTAAGCAAGGTGAAGCAGATAAATGTTTGTACACTAGGTGCACAAATGGACAATATGCATACATTTTAGCTTTTGTTGATGATCTGCTCATTGCAAGCGAAAGTGAGCAAGAGTACAAGGACATTGTAAAGTGTTTAAACCACAATGTTGAGATAAAAGAACTTGGTAATGTGTCATACTATCTTGGTATAGAAATTGAGAAACAAAATGATGGTTCTTATCTTCTAAGCCATAAGCAGAAAATAAATGAGCTTATTGAAAGTTTAGGTATGCAAGATGCCCAAGTTGTAAGCACTCCCATGATCACTGATTTTCTGAAGGATGAAACAGTAAGAGAACCTTTACCAGATAACATCCAATATAGATCAGCCATAGGTAAGCTTTTATATCTAGCTACCACATACAGGGCTGATATAGCAAATGCAGTAGGAATTTTGAGCAGAAGGGTCAGCTCACCTACCAAATCAGATTGGACTGCAGTTAAAAGGATGGTAAGGTATTTAAAGGGTACCATTGATTGTAAATTAAAGATTTCAGCCAATAGTAATCCAAAACTAATATGTTACTGTGATTCAGATTGGGCAGGGGATCATTCTAATTATAAATCCACAAGTGGATATGTGTTTATGTATGGAAATGTACAAATTTCATGGGCCAGTCATAAACAAAGTATTGTGAGTTTGTCTTCTACAGAAGCTGAATACGTGGCCGTATCGGAAGCGTGCAGAGAACTGATGTGGATTGAAAAACTTTTGCTGGATTTCGGAATAGCTGAAAAGAGACCAATCCAGATAATGGAAGATAATCAGAGCTGCATCCGACTGTCACAGAATGACAAGGTTCAGTCACGCACCAAGCACATCGCAACGAAATACCACAACGTGCGAGAGTTGGCGAAAGAAGGGGTCATCAGTCTACACTATTGTCACACCAGTGAGATGACAGCTGACATCATGACCAAACCGTTACCCAGAGAACATTTTGTGAATCTGCGTATAAAGCTTGGACTTTGTATGAATAAATAATTGCATGACAGTTATGCATGAGAAGGGGTTTGTTGGAATGTATTGTATTTGCATGCATTGCCTGTCACCTATTATTTCTCTGTGATTACTCTGTGACCTCTGGATGTGAATTACTTAGAGAGGTCACACAGCTATGCAACTTCCTGTGGGGGCAGATGCAGCACATGCAGCACATGGAGCACATGGAGCTCATGATCTCTCCTAACCTGAGAGGATCTATGGTGGTGTGAGCATCCATTACCATCTAAGCACATGGAAGGAGCTGATAAGACAAATGTATAGTAATATGTAAATATAAGCCTGTCTGATTATAATCTAACTGCAAACTGTGAGTAAACAGATGTTTTGTTACTTCAACTTTAAAGTGACTCAGCAGTGAATTATTCAGGGGTGAATGAGAGAGAGATGAAGAAAGAAATTAACATTTCTAAAGCTGAAGCTGTGTGTACTAAAATCTGCTAATTATTTACTACAAATAATCCAACAACACTGAGCAACAAAAACATCTAGCAAATGGACATTTTTGAAACAAAGTTGGATGTTTTTCTGGTTTAAAATGGCCATGTTTGCTACTGGATTTTTGGACGTTTTTCCCAAAACATCCACAATCGGGTTTAGATGGCATATTGAAAATGCCCTTCTTAGGCTCCCATGCTTGACTGAAAATAGAGGATAAATATAGGAGCCTAACTTAGGATCCTAAATTTGGGAGCTCAGCTTTTTTTTGAATATCAGGCCCAATACTTTATGTGGGGTCTCAGACAGGCAAGAGGGGAGACACAGGCTTTGCTAAGAGCTGCTGCTTAAACAGAGAGGTATCTTGCAGTGAAGCTAAATCTTCCAGAATACACAACTTCCTGCCCTAGATATAAAGCAAAGGTTACAAATTTGTTCTGACAGATATATAAAATGCAGTTTTTCAATATAAGCATTACTTGGCAATATAACACATAAATGAGTCATCCTTTCATTTTTCATTTATACCCCTCTGACTGGTCCTTTTTTTAAAATCAATACTACAGGTACAAAAATACCATAAGGAGGGGGAAAGTTAGAAAGCTAGTATAGTACTAAATTCTTCATCCAAAACCTGGATCACATGGTAGATAAAATTAAGTTGAAATGGTGGTACACGTTTAGTGAACAGTCCTTGAGATATCTGAAACCTTTGTAAGAAAAGGAACCTTTTATTGGAATAACAAAAAAGATGTGGTACTTGAGCCTTTGAGACCACAAAGCTCTCTTCTTCAGATGATAACATTTTTGCTTTTCTGACTGAAATCCTCATGTCAAGTCGCTGCACTGTTTGATGCATTTATGATTTCCATTTTATCCTGTAGGGGGCATTGCAGAACCATTCATAGCAACAGTCTGACAAATAAACCATTTTCAACACTTTTAATCAGCTGAAAAGCATAACCATTTATACCTTCCTAATCCACTGGGTGCCTCCTTGTGCTTTGCTGGCATAAACATGAACATATATATACCTTACAGTTTGCACAGATGGTAATCAAGTTAAGTTCGTAAAATGTGTTCTACTATTTGAACATGTTGATAAATATTGGTTCTGAGTCATTGTGTAGTGAATGGTCATAGATATGAATGGAGATATTCTAATAAACTGGCATCTACAAAAAAAGAATGGTGTTTTATCCTACTGCAGTCTTGCTTGTCAAAATAACAAGTTCCTTCACTATCAGTCAACTGCTTCATCTATTTCTGCCATACAAGTCAACAAGGATAAAGAAAGATGGAATGGGATATTTAACTGCATTCAGGGACTTCCATTGTCCAGCTGTGTTAGGACTCAGTTTGCAAAGGGTTATTTTGTAGGTTGAGTTTGCATCATTTAATTTGGTTATTCTCAAATCAGTTCTTAAGGCTCCCCCCCCCTCAACATCTGGTTTCTAGAGCATGCCTAATGAATATGCATGAATTGCATTTTACATATATCAACTTGATTCTTATACTACATGCAAATGTTTCCATTCATATTCATTAAGAATCTCCTGATAACCAGACTGGATTGAAGGGGTTCCTAAGAGACTGGTTTGAGAATTACTAATCTGTAGTTGACACAACAAACAAGGGTAACAGAAAAATAACTGTCTCCCCTTTTCATGTCTATCCTCACTACTTGTGGTAAAAGACACATGTGAGGAAGAATGAACCCGTTGAACATAATCCATCTGTACAATGGCTTTGCCAACTTCAGTTTTCAACAGCCACAAGTGAGTCTTTTTTGGGATATCTACAGTGAAAAGCAGACTAAATGTTTGATTGCACTGTCTTCATTGTATGTAAATGCATATTTTGTGGAAATCAAATTATTATTATTATTATTTATTGCATTTGTATCCCACCTATTTGCAGGCTCAAAGTGGCTTACATAATTTGTTACACACAGTTAATCCTGGATGTCAGGTACAATTATTGTTGTGCAGAGATTAATTAAGGGAAGAAGTAAAGAGAAGAAGGAAGGAATTTAATAGGTATGTTAGACGATCGGTTTTCAGAGGTGGATTAGTACAGTTCTGGGTTTTCATTGTAGGCTTTGTTGAAGAAATATGTCTTGAGGGATTTGCGAAAGATAGTTGTTTCGTTGATTGTTTTCAGGTTTTTAGGTAGTACGTTCCATAACTTCGTGCTCATATAGGAGAAGGTGGTATTGTGCATTGTCTTGTATTTTAGTCCTTTGCAGTTGGGGTAGTGCAGGTCGAGAAATTTGCGGGATGATTTTGAGGCGTTTCTGAGAGGTAAGTCCACAAGGTTTAACAGATCTGTTGATTGATTTTTAAGGATGGGAGATAGCTACCCTTGGATTAGGCTAGAAGGCTCATCATCTGACTCAATAAACCTCACAATCCCAAAATATCATCTATCATTTAATGGATTAAATAAGAGGGTGAACACAGACCTAGTTTAATTTATAAATTCAGAGCAGAGTCCTCACCCACAGACTTACATTAACTTAGAACATGCGAGCACTTGAGGAAAAAGTTTCAGTCATAGGTACCTATGCTCTTCAATATGGAGAAAAAGACTTGGACCAATTCATAGTCTAAGCCAAAAAAACTTCATGTAAGGGTGAGTCCCAGTTAGTAATCCAATTCAAACTTAAGGCAAAGTTTCAACAAAATCAACACTAGCTATCACACACACACAGAAAATTAAGCATCCTTCGTTTTGCTTGCTGCTTTACTGGAGTTCTCACTTTGTTTAAGTTAATGTGATTCTGAGTGTCTGAGGACTTTGCTTTGAATTTATAAAGTAAACCAGGTATGTGTTCTCCCTCTTATTCAATCTAGTAGATGACAGAACAAATTGTTAGCTTTTCTGATGTCAAGTATCCCAACAATGACTGGATAAATGTCATATCAGGAAATGCTAGGGAGGTAAAGGTCCTAGACCAGGGGTGTCCAACCTCAGACCTCACCAGGTCGGGTTTTCATTATTTCCCCAATGAATATGCATGAGATCTATCATTGCATACAATGGAGGCAGTGCATGCAAATAGATCTCATGTATATTCATTGGGAAAAACCTGACTGGATTGTGGCCCTTGAGGACCAAGGTTGGACAACCCTGTCCTAGACAAACAGATGATAGCTTCAAGGAGCAACTAGTTTAGGACCTGGCAAAAAGTTGGGGAGGGGGGATGGGGCTACTTTAGACCTAGTGCTTGTGAAATGCAGGATTTGGGTATGAGAGGTCCACATGGCAATAGTGATGATAACATAATCAAATTTAATAACTGGAGTGAGAACACTAAGAAAATCAACTGTGTTAGCATTAACTTTCAAAAGGTAGACTATAATAAAATGAGGAAATCGTGTGGGGGGGGGGGGGGGGGGACCCTAAAAGGAGCAGCAGTAAAGATTGAGAGTTTATATCAAGCATGGACATTGTTTAAAAATACCATTTGGAAGCCTTGACCAGATGTATTCCTTGTATTAAAAAAAGGCTGAAGGAAGGCCAAATGACAGCCAGCATGGTTAAAAGATTAGGTGAAAGTGAATTTTATAGCCAAAAGAATATCTTAAAAAAAATAGAAAGCATGTCACGTAATGCAGTGGTGGACGCGTGGCGCATCAGCTGCTCTGGGTCCCATCTCTAATCCGCTATTTCTAGCACTTTCCCTGACTCAGGATGAGCAAATTTTACTGCAATAGTGTCTCTAGAGGCATATGGACAAATATCTTACCTGATCTTCGATGGCAACAGCAGCTAAACCTCGGCGAAAGGAAGATCGGCTGTGGGCCCCGGAATCAAAAATGGTGGCTTCCCCTCCTCCGGCCTCACAATCACACATGCACCTGGACACTATGATAGCAGATCTAACTGAGTCAGTGGTGCGGGCACTGAACCCCAGATTTACTCAACTATAGAGCAACTTACAGGATTGACTGCCTTGACATCTGAGCTAACGCGCCATACCGGGGAGCTGGAGGCGCGGGTGTTGGAAGTGGAAGACACCCAAAATGCCCAAGCGAAGAGTCTGGCTCAGTTGGAGCGTCTGACTCAGGAACACCAAGATAAGATAGATGATCTGGAGAATCGCTCCTGACGTGACAGCTTGCGGTTTGTGGGGTTCCCAGAAACCATAGCTGAAACAAAGCTAAAACCTGGCTATTAGCGACGTTTCTGGAGGTGGGGGAAGGAGGATTGATCCGCCTGGACAGGGCGCACCGCATGGGCCAAAAAGGGTGAGAGACCTACGACCTCGGGTGATCATAGCAAAATTCCACCGCAATTCACAAAAGGCATCTGTACTGTGGCTTTACAAAGGCTGCAGGGAAGACACAAAATTTGATGGGACCTTGATCAAAATATTTCAAGACTATTTAGCTACCTTGACAGCCCAGCGGCAAGCTTTCTCCTCTGCGTGTGCCATGTTGGTGGAAAAGCAACAACGTTTTGTATTACAATACCCTGCCATCTTAAAGGTGCTTACTAATGGTAAATGGGTTGTGTAAACATCGCCAGAGGCCATTATGGACTGGATTCATCGTCTTGCTACTTGACCAGGAGTATACTTGAGCACAGACTACTGAAGACCTGCTGCTGTCTGACCGTGGAGACCGCGATTAGAACTTACTGCCTATTTAGAGATAAGATCTTGGTTTTGAGGTTCAAAGTTTGCTGTTTCATGGGTAGTTACTGAAGGAAAGCAATAGAACTGTTTATATTTCTCAAGATTTTAAGGATTGGAGGTGGGTACCCTCTACCATTATAGTGACTCACTGGCCTGCCCGTCGTGGAGGATGGGTTGGGCATGATTAAGAGGTGATAAGGGTGGGTGGCAGTGGGGACAGGATGGGAAGGGATTGGAAGGGGTGGGGGAGGGCGGTGGGAGAGATGAGGAATGCCGGTGGAGAGAACCAGGGACTGTTTCACTTTGTAACTTGTATATGTGTGATTGTGGGGGAGGGGGGTGGGTGTTTGTTCTGCCTCTCTTTTCTGGGATTGGAGTGACTTAGTGCCATTCTGTTGGGGACACTGACTGGCACCCCGCTAGATATTTTTGCACCCTCCGGGTTGAGGCTGGGCGGCCCAGGGTGTTTCCTTTTCTGGTGCTTGGCTGACTCGCAGATCCAGTATGGGCCGGACTATTAGTGCCTCCTGACTTTGTGTAATCTCTTGGAATGTGTCTGGAATTACATCCCCCATAAAATGATCCAAGATTTTATTCTTACTTAAGCATCACAAAGCATCAATTGCATGCCTGCAAGAAACAAAACTCTCAGATACTGAACATCAGAAGTTACGCCAGCAGTGGGTGGGGGAGTGCCACTTCTCTTCCTCTGCAGGTCGTTGTGGGGCAGTGGCCATACTTATAAAGAGAGGCCTATGTGTCCAGGCTGCTGGAGAAGGATACTGAGGGGCGTTTTGTGCTGGTGCGTTTAAATTACATGGGTAAGGAGTATTATCTTTGTGCAGTCTATGGACTTGAACGCATATGACGCAGGTTTTTTTCACACCTTAGTCCAGCTGGGCCTTAAATACGACACAGCCTTGTGGATAATTGTGGGAGACTTCAATCAGTTATTCGACCCAACCTTGGATAGATCATTGCCTAGAGCGTGTAATGCTTTGGATAGGTGTCAGATGCTAGATCTGGTGGACCCATGGCGTACACCCAACCCAGAGAGACTACTCCCATCTGTCAAAGGTTCACCAAACATGATCACGCATTGACTACATTCTGACTTCTACCTTTATTTTCTCCGGAGTGACTGCTGCAATGCTGGGACCAATGGTGGTGTCTGATCACATTTTGCTCTGGGTAGACTTCATCATGAATCCTTCATCAGACACATTGCGTCATTGGAGGTTTCCCTCATACATGACCACAAATTCAGATTTTCGAGACCACATAACTAAGAAATGGAAAGACTATGCAGAGCTAAACAGTGAACATCAAGACACACCCATTTTATTCTGGGAGGCCTCGAAAGCTGTGACGTGAGGTGAAATAATTAGTTATATGAGTGCCCATAACAAAAGACTGTCTCAAAGAATAATCTTACTGGAACGTCGTTATAAACAAGTCAAGCAAGCCCATATCACATGCCCCTCGGTTGCTAAGTATGAGACCATGATGGTCACGTTGGCCGCCTTGAACTCACTGATTCATGAGTGAACAAAGAAACAGTTGTTTTTTCGCCACTTTCAATACTATCGGTATGGCAACCGGACAGGAAAGTTGCTATCCTGGGTGGTGAAGGCATGGTCACCTAGAACATTTATTCCTACTTTAATGGCCTCAGTTGGCTCCCGTAAACACTGCCCGGCAGATATCATGCAATTCTTTTATGACTATTTTTTGCTAATGTACCGGTCGAATCCAAGTCTGGTGGGCCCATCGGTTCTTGATTATCTTGAGGACTTGGGCATCCCAAAACTTCCCCCAGAGGCATGCAGTCAACTAAGCGCCCCACTGCTCACGCAAGAAGTACAACTTGCGATAAAATGTCTCTCACTGGGTACTTCACCGGGGTCTGATGGGTTTTCTTCAGAATACTATAAGACGATGGTACAATACATATGTACCCCACTAACAGCCTATTATGAGGCGGCGGTCTCGGGGGGGGGGGGATGCCTTTTCTTCTTAGACTAATGAAGCCCTTATAACACTTATACCTAAGCCCGGTAAGACCCTGGACTCTTCTGCAGCATTTAGGCCAATTTCACTGCTCAATGTGGACATTAAGATCCCAAATTTGGTGGGGGACCATCAGGTGGGGTTTGTTAAGGGGCGACACCCAGGTCTGAATGTTCGTAGGGCGCTGTTGGCTGTGGTGCAGAGCTGGGCCTCCCGGGAACCTTTATTGTTGACTAGCCTTGATGCTGAAAAAGCTTTTGATTTTCTGCGCTGGGACTATTTATTTGCAGTGTTTCAGTATGTGAGGTTAGAGGGCTGGTTTCTCCAAGCGGTGCTAGCGCTGTACTCGACACCCTCAGCCATTTTGTTGGTTAATGGGCTGTGATCTCCAACCTTTCCAGTAGGCAGAGGCACCAGGCAGGGATGCCCTTTATCTCCATTACTGTTTCTCCTGTATATGGAACCCCTGCTATGCACTATTGCCAGAGACCCTGAAATCTCAGGTGTCCTCCTCCCCCAGCTCACCATTAAAGTCCTAGCGTATGCGGGTGATATTCTTCTCACCCTTACTAATCCACAGCATTCCTTAACACACTTATTGGATAATATTTTGGAATTTGTTCTTTACTCGGGTTTTAGGCTCAATCTACAAAAATCAGTTGCTTTGCCGATACAGGCCTCCATTTGCGATGGTTGGACTGGGGAATTCCCACTTTGGTGGGCCACCACCCAGATTAAGTACTTAGGCATCTATATCCCTGTAGATTTGATGCAATTATATACTATTAACCTTACACCTTTATGGGCTACAACAAAGGCCTCGCTCTCAATGTGGCAGAATCTGCCACTTTCTTTATGGAGTCGGGTTACCCTTTACAATAATGATACTAATACCTAAGTGGACTTATGTGATCCAGGTACTATCGCTCTTCTTGCTGTGTAGGGATGAACTTGGACTACATCGCCTGGGAAAGAATTTTTTGTGGAGGGGCTGTCGTGCTCGTGTTCCTCTTTCCCAAACATACCTACCCAGGCCTAAGGGGGGATTGGGGGTTCTCAGTGTTAAGATGCTATCAGTGGCAGGCTTATGAGCAAAAATGGATTGTGGTGTGTCTGAAGCACACATATAGACAGGGTACTTAGTGTAATAACGCTGCCGTTCTACATTACCGCATGTGACAATAGTACAGACATCAAATTGGAGTATTACTGGTAGGGAGCTTAGAGCTAACCTAAAGGTGTGGACAATTGGGTAAGTGCCAGTGGTACGGTACATGTCATCGGGGTCGGTGATCTCAAAATCTCGTGTGTGAGTGAAGTCAATTATGGCGATAAGGCCAAGGGCTAAGAATGGGTAATATACATATTTGTTAATATGGTAGTTCAAAATTTTACGGTAGCAATTGATCAACAGGTAGCTCAATTAATGTTTACAGGAATGGGATGGTTATGGCTTCTATGGTAGAGGAAGATGGTTCTGCAAGGTTAACAAACTCAAACAGCTCAGGAATCCTGTTCCCAACCTGTCTGAAAAAGTACCAAGGTTGCCAATCTGTTTCCAATACCGCGTAAGTAATGAGCCAAAACATCACCTGCTCCCCTGTATTAGGTTGGGGTAGTGGGACATTTCCTTGCTCTACCCTTATTCTAGCAAATCCACAGAGTAGTTCTTCTAATATGATTGTTGTTCCTGGCCCTGTTGTCCAGGAATCTATTAAGGGTGCTTACAATTTGCAAAACCTGGTAAGAGGATCCCAGGCCAGGTTATCATCTGGACCTGGATCCCAGGCCAAAACAGGTCTCATGTAGGCTCTGTTCATACAGCGGTAATCTGCTTCTAATTCTATATGAAAGGAAGAATATTCTAAACAGCAAATAGTTAAATACCAAAAAGGAAAATAAGCTTATCAAAAATGTATGCAAGTGTAAAGGTAATTAGTAGGTGTAGAATTAATGCTCAAAAAGGTTGAACTTGTTTTAAATGCTTAGATAGAAATTATGTGGAAAGGGGAAAAGAGGAAGTTGAATAGAAAAAAGTTGAAATATTAAAAAAAGTATTCTATATTTGTGCAAAACAACTTATGCAAAATTAACTCAAAACTAAAAGCTCATGTATAACAATCAGAATTCTATATTTCCTAGTTGAATTGTTTAAATGCTTAATTGTTTGCTGTTGACGTAAAGTACTTAGACAGAAAAAGAGGAAGTTATAGTCAATGCGTATGTGGAACAGACCTTATACTAACCTAACTTATCCTAAAATGTCTCTAAAATAAACAGAATAAATGCAATGCTTTTATAAAACAGGATAAGAAGCATTAAACTATTGTTTGCTTCTAGCATAAACCAGCTAAATGCAAATATGTTGCAAGACAGGATAAATAGAAGTCCATACAGTCTTAGTATATACTTATACAAGTATAATTAATGCTGATGTTATCTGTTTCCTACCTCTGGTGTCAGGGACACTTCCGGATTCAGGCACATCTCCAGTGCTAGCTGTGTTCGAGGCACTTGTACTTCCTCATTTTGATACTCCAGCTTCAATAATGTAAAAAGTCTTTTTAACTGTGTCTGAATTTAATTCTGTAGCATGTAAGTAACATTGAGTCTGTCAAGTAGACTTAACGCAGTACCCAAGTACTCTCGTAGAATTAGAGTCACAGCTAAAATAAAAGCAATCAGAATGGCTGTGGTTCTGGTGTGTCACCTGATTCTGTTATGTGAGAGTTAATCTTTGGTTCCTGGACCGGAGCTTGTCTGAAGACTCTGATGTCTTTCATATGAACCCTAGATGTGTGGTCTTGTAGTTTAACTGCAGTAGCTGTTACGGCTTCAACTTTAAAGGGTCCAACATACACCGGATCCTTCCAGGTCTTGTGTGTGTAGCATTTTCTATGGACTAAGTCTCCTCTCTTCAGATCTTTGGGGATCTCTGAGCTATCATCCTCCCTTCTGTCTGGCGATTTCTGAGAAAAGCAAGACAGAGATATTATTATTATTACAGATTGTAGCTGATCCCAATACACTGAGTAGGTGTCAGGCAGGTGATTTTCTGGGTTACCAGGAACCAGTCTCATTCTGCATCCTGTGCAAAGTTGAAAAGGAGTACATTTCAAAGTGGCAGAGGGTGTGGCTCGTAAAGTAAGCAGTGCTAGTGGCAGGGCATCAAGCCAAGTTTTAATACCATTTGCCATGAGTTGTCTGAGTTTTGTTTTTAACAGACCATTATATCTTTCCACCAAACCATTACTAGTGGGTTTGTAAATGCTCACCATCCAGTGATTAATTTGTAATTTGGCTGTTAAAGTCTGGATCAACTCATTGACAAAGTGGGTACCATTGTCAGTAGTTATTTTGCAAGGAATGCCAAATCTGGGAATGATATCATTACACAATACATGTGCCATCACCTGTCCTGTCTCTCGGGTACAGGGAATTGCTTCTATCCATTTAGAGAAAGCATCCACACATACAAAAAATCTTTTTCCTTTTACACTTACAATCATGTCTGAAAAATCGCAATACCAGTGAAGGCCAGGGCCTTGAGCTGAGGGTAGATGGCCCAGTGGTATGGCAATGCCACGTTTGGGAGTGTTCAAGAAACATTTGTAACACCCGCGAACAGTGGCATGGCACAGAGACATGAATTGTGGTGCCCAAACTTTGGAGGCCAAATTATCATACATAGTATTAGCATTCAAATGAAGTGGGTAGTGCGGAGAGTGGAACAATAGAAACAAATTATCCTGCGCTACACAAATTTGTCCTGCAGGGTGCACCCACAGGCCCTACACACCCACAGGCCCTGCACAGCCAGCCTGCTTCCAAGCATGTAACTCAGCCTGAGTAGCAGGGGCTTGCAAAGCATTGTACAGCTCCTGTCCTTCCATGACAGGGTGTTTAGAGACTTCAGAACTATCAGCTAACATAACATGGTTGCTAGGGGTAACATCAACAAACTGACATTCTGTAACTTCCTGAGCTAGCTCATCAGCCATATGATTACCATCAATTTCAAAAGAGAAAACAGTTTCCTGATGAGCTTTAATCCAAGTAATAGCAGTGTGTAACTTTTTCTTATGGTGTTCTTGTAATGCCTCAAACACCTTGCTCCATAGGGTGATATGAATCAAGGGACACCCAGTGGAAGATACCAGGCCTCTCTGATTCTATTTTTGGATGTGGGAGTGTAATGAAGAGAAAACATAACTAGAGTCAGTAACACATGAAATGTCCTCATTCAGTGCTTTGAACTTTAAAACATAGAGAATGGCTGCTAGCTCTGCTGTCTGAGCCGTGTAAGAATTAGGAAGTCTGTACTGTACACTATCAACAGGAATCTCATCTGGAGTATAGTAAACAGCAGCAAAACCAGAATTACCATTTTGGCATGACCCATCTGTAAAATAGATCGATCCTGTCTGTAAAATTTCAAAGTGAAGTGTCGGCGAGGCTGGCAAAGAGGGCAACTGGGCTGTGCACTGGTGAGGGAATAAATCATTACCATCAGTGATAGCAGTTAGTGGGGTTAAACTTTGCAAATCTGCAGAAGTAAGGGTCTCTGGATAGTATGCACAACACTAAGCAAAACAACTTGATATTTCTGAAGCCTAGATGGGGTCATATGGTTAATTTGTTTATTTAAAAGGTATTTAACATCATGTGAAGTATGCAAAATCACTGGCAAATGAGGGATGTAACTGTACAATTTCAACACAGCAGTCGCGGCTGCTACTAAACCTTTTTCGCAATCGGCAAATGCTAATTCAACAGGAGTGAAGGAACCAGATAAATATCCACAAGCAATGTCTTCATCATGTTGGGTTATTAAAGCAGACCAGGTGATGTCGTTGTGGGTTACCCACAGATGGCCATCTTGGGACACATTAACAGTTGCTATTGGGGAGCTTAACATTACATATTTTACTAATGCTACTAGAGCTGTTTTTTCACTTTCAGTAAATTCAAGTAACGCACGCTTGGAATTATGCTTTCCTAGTAGTTTCTGATAAAAGGGCTTAGTTTGTGCAGAATAGTTAGGTATCCACAAGTGGCAAAAATACAGCCCTAAGGTCAAGGACATTTGAAGGCAACTTCAATTTTGAAACATGCTTCAAAGTATCAGGACCAAGGTTCCGATCCTGGGCACAAATCTCGTGTCCTAGAAAGGTAACCTGGGTTTGTGCAGCTTTCAATTTTTTTATTAACTTTGTAACCTTTTCCAGCAAGGAAATACAAAAAATCAACAGTAACTTGAACACAGGTGTCAAAATCAGGAGAGGTTATTAGCATATCATCCACATATTGTAGCAAGTGGGTATGTTCTGGCATGGTATATCGCAGAGTTTTAAATTTGCAGATATGCCGTGTCAGAGTCTGAGAGAAAATAGTAGGACTGTCCGTGAAACCCTAGGGCAACCGAGTCCATTGATAAGTTACATTATCAAATTGTAGAGAGGTGTGGTAGCCATGTTAGTCCACTCTTAAAGGTTATCAATAGAAATCAAACAAAATAAAACATGGAAAAGAAAATAAGATGATACCTTTTTTATTGGACATAACTTAATATATTTCTTAATTAGCTTTTGAAGGTTGCCCTTCTTCCTCAGATCGGAAATAAGCAAATGTGGTAGCAGATAGTATATATGAGAGAAACATCAAAGCATTACTTTGACAGTCTGACAGAGTGGGAGGGTGGGGGTATGCATGGGGACATCAAAGCATTTCATTGATATTCTAACAGAATGGGTGTTGGTAGGTGAGAGGAGGGTAATAAACAGAGAAATACAGCTTTATGTTTTATAATGAGTTAGAAAACCCAGATCCTTATTAAGTCCTGTTTGTTGGGTGTCAAAATATTCAATCATTCTTATTTCAAAGGTCTTACGTTCCTGTATTGTTTTAAAATTACCTTTCAGTATTCTTACTGTGAAATCACTGGTGCCATGTTCTGGTCTTGTGAAGTGTTGGCCCACAGGGGTGGGGGCCTGACTGGCACCGGCTATTTTCATGTGATATCTGTGCAGATTAAATCTTGTCTTAAGCATCTGGCCTGTTTCTCCAATATAGCATCCTTCGTTACATTTTTTTACACTGAATGATATATACCACATTGGAAGATAAGCATGTAAAATAGTCCTTTATGTTGAATATTTTTCCTTTGTGAATGACTGTGGGGTCTTGTGAAATGTTTTGGCATAGTTTGTAGCTGGCTGTGTTACACGGAAACGTGCCCTTTTCTTTTTCCGTCTGTGTAGGAAGTTTACTTCTGATCAGCTTGTGTTTTAAATTTGGTGGCTGTCGGAAGGCCAGCACTGGTGGGGATGGGAATATCTCTTTCAGTAATTCATCTTCCTGAAGTAGTGGCTGTAGGTCTCTTATGATTTTCCTCAGTTTCTCCAGCTCTGGGTTGTATGTCACTACAAGGGGAATTCTCTCTGTGGCTTTTTTTTCTTTGTACTGTAGCAGATTTTCCCTGGATGTTTTGAGGGAGGAGGCAATATTCTTGGAGATTATTTTGGGGTTGTAGCCTTTCTGTTTGAAGGATGCAGTCAGGGTTTCAAGGTGTCTGTCTCTATCCTCTGGGTCCGAGCAGATACGGTGGTATCTTGTGGCTTGGCTGTAAATAATGGATCTTTTTGTATGTGAAGGGTGGAAGCTGGAGTTGTGGAGGTAGCTGCATATGTCTGTGGGTTTCTTGTATATAGATGTTTGTATACAGCCATCACTGATTGAGACTGTAGTGTCCAAAAAATTGACTTTTTCTGGGGAGTAGTCAATTTTGAATCTGATTGTAGGATGGTATGTATTGAAGGAATAGTAAAATTGTTTCAGAGTTTCTTCCCCCTCCGTCCAAATCATAAAAATGTCATCAATGTACCGGTAGTATTTTAGAGGTTTGGTCTGGTATGTATTCAGAAATGTCTCTTCCAGCTCAGCCATAAAAAGGTTGGCATATGGGGTGCTGTCTTGGTGCCCATTGCAGTGCCCATTATTTGTAGATAGATATCATTGTTAAAGTGGAAGGAAGCTATTAGGGCTAAAAGAAACGCCTTCAGAAAATGGAAGAAGGAACCGTCTGAAAATAACAAGAAGCAGCATAAGGAGTGTCAAAGCAAATGCAAGGCGCAGATAAAGAAGGCCAAGAGGGATTACGAAAAAAAGATAGCATTAGAGGCAAAAAAACATAGTAAAATTTTTTTTCGGTATATTAAAAGCAGGAAGCCGGCAAAAGAATCGGTTGGGCCGCTGGATGACCGAGGGGTAAAAGGGGCGATCAAGGAAAACAAAGACGTAGTGGAGAGACTGAATGAATTCTTTGCTTCGGTCTTCACCGAGGAAGATTTGGGTGGGATACCGGTGTCGGAAATGGTATTTCAAGCGGACGAGTCGGAGAAACTTACTGACTTCACGATAAACCTGGAGGATGTAATGGGGCAGTTCGGCAAACTGAAGAGTAGCAAATCTCCTGGACCGGATGGTATTCATCCTAGAGTACTGATAGAACTGAAAAATGAGCTTGCGGAGCTACTGCTAGTGATATGCAACTTATCCTTAAAATCGAGTGTGGTACCGGAAGATTGGAGGGTGGCCAATGTAATGCCCATTTTAAAAAACGGATCCAGGGGAGATCCGGGAAATTATAGACCGGTGAGTCTGATGTCGGTGCCGTGGAAAATGGTAGAGGCTATTATTAAAAACAAAATTACAGAGCACATCCGAGGACATGGATTACTGAGACCGAGTCAGCACAGCTTTTGTGTGGGGAAATCTTGCCTGACCAATTTACTTCAATTCTTTGAAGGAGTAAACAAACATGTGGACAAAGGGGAGCCGGTTGATATTGTGTATCTGGATTTTCAAAAGGCGTTTGACAAGGTACCTCATGAAAGGCTACAGAGGAAATTGGAGGGTCATGGGAAAGGAGGAAATGTCCTATTGTGGATTAAAAATTGGTTGAAGGATAGGAAACAGAGAGTGGGGTTAAATGGGCAGTATTCACAATGGAGAAGGGTAGTTAGTGGGGTTCCTCAGGGGCCTGTGCTAGGACCGCTGCTTTTTAATATATTTATAAATGATTTAGAGATGGGAGTAACTAGCGAGGTAATTAAATTTGCTGATGACACAAAGTTATTCAAAGTCGTTAACTCGCGACAGGATTGTGAAAAATTACAAGTGGACCTTACGAGACTGGGAGACTGGGCGGCTAAATGGCAGATGACGTTTAATGTGAGCAAGTGCAAGGTGATGCATGTGGGAAAAAAGAACCCGAATTATAGCTACGTCATGCAAGGTTCCACGTTAGGAGTTACGGACCAAGAAAGGGATCTGGGTGTCGTCGTTGATAACACACTGAAACCTTCTGCTCAGTGTGCTGCTGCGGCTAGGAAAGCGAATAGAATGTTGGGTATTATTAGGAAAGGTATGGAAAACAGGTGTGAGGATGTTATAATGCCGTTGTATCGCTCCATGGTGCGACCGCACCTTGAGTATTGTGTTCAATTCTGGTCGCCGCATCTCAAGAAAGATATAGTAGAATTGGAAAAGGTGCAGCGAAGGGCGACTAAAATGATAGCGGGGATGGGACGACTTCCCTATGAAGAAAGACTAAGGAGGCTAGGGCTATTCAGCTTGGAGAAGAGACGGCTGAGGGGAGACATGATAGAGGTATATAAAATAATGAGTGGAGTGGAACAGGTGGATGTGAAGCGTCTGTTCACGCTTTCCAAAAATACTAGGACTAGGGGGCATGCGATTAAACTACAGTGTAGTAAATTTAAAACAAATCGTAGAAAATTTTTCTTCACCCAACGTGTAATTAAACTCTGGAATTCATTGCCGGAAAATGTGGTGAAGGCGGTTAGCTTAGCAGAGTTTAAAAAGGGGTTGGACGGTTTCCTAAAGGACAAGTCCATAAACCGCTACTAAACGGACTTGGAAAAATCCAAAATCCCAGGAATAACATGTATAGAATGTTTGTACGTTTGGGAAGCTTACCAGGTGCCCTTGGCCTGGATTGGCCGCTGTCGTGGACAAGATGCTGGGCTCGATGGACCCTTGGTCTTTTCCCAGTATGGCATTACTTATGTACTTATGTCCTTTGAAATTAGAATGATTGAATATTTTGACACCCAACAAACAGGACTTAATAAGGATCTGGGTTTTCTAATGCATTATAGAACATAAAGCTGTATTTCTCTGTTTATTTCTCTGTTTATTACCCTCCTCTCACCTACCAACACCCATTCTGTTAGAATATCAATGAAATGCTTTGATGTCCCCATGCATACCCCCACCCTCCCACTCTGTCAGACTGTCAAAGTAATGCTTTGATGTTTCTCTCATATATACTATCTGCTACCACATTTGCTTATTTCCGATCTGAGGAAGAAGGGCAACCTTCAAAAGCTATTTAAGAAATATATTAAGTTATGTCCAATAAAAAAGGTATCATCTTATTTTCTTTTCCATGTTTTATTTTGTTTGATTTCTATTGATTATCAAATTGAAAAGCAGTTAGTGGTCTACTGTCTTGAGTGCAAGGGGATCCCAAAAAATGCATTAGACAAATCTATAGTGGAATGGTACTTTTGCAAAGTTACACTTTGTAATAGGTGGTAGGATTTTCAACATTAGGGTAAATATGTTCCACGACATCATTCAGAGCATGCAAGTCTTGAACTATCCACCATTGGCTAGGCTCCTTCTTTTTAACGGGAAACAATGGGGTATTGTAGGGTGAATGACCCACTTCAAAGATACCGTGATCAAACAGTATCACAATCAGGTAGTAATTCAATCTGGTGGAGTTTTGTGTGTACGTCCCCATAGGGAGCGTCCGGACTTTCCCACAGATAATCTGGCGATTTGTCTTCTATGGCTTATGCTATCTGCTGTTCAGCAAGTGTAGTGACTGCACAGATAAGGGAAGTGATTTTACAAGGTTCAGGGATGCCAAAATGAATCTGAAATTCAAACTGTGTCAACAAGTCTCTCCCTAACAAATTGACAGGTATAAAGGGGCGTCAATTCCTGACCAGCAAACTGGATCAGCATGGCTTCTAATAGGGGCGTATCAGTTGGTACTCAGTAGAAGCCCAATGTGGCTATGTGTTCCCTAGAGAAAGGAGCAGCTCGCAGGGTAAAAAACTTGCATCAGGCGTGGATACTGTTTAAAAACACCATCCTGGAGGTACAGGACAAATATATTCCGCGTATTAGAAAAAGGGGAAAAAAGACCAAACGTCAGCCAGCATGGTTAAACAGTAAGGTAAAGGAAGTCATTAGAACAAAAAAACAATCCTTCAGAAAGTGGAGAAGAGAACCGACTGAAAGTAACAAGATGAAACATAAGGAATGCCAAGCCAAATGCAAAGCGGAGATAAGGAGGGCAAAAAAGGACTTTGAAAAAAGAAAATTAGCGTTAGAAGCGAAAATACATAGTAAGATTTTTTTTAGATACATTAAAAGCAGGAAGCCGGCTAAAGAATTGGTTGGGCCTCTGGACGAAAATTATGTTAAAGGGGCGATCAGGGAAGACCAAGCCGTAGCGGAGAAATTAAATGAATTCTTTGCACCAGGTCTTCACCGAAGAGGATTTGGGAGGGACACCGGTGCCGGAAAGCGTATTTGAAGCAGGTGAGTTGGAGAAAGTAAACGAATTCTCTGTAAACTTGGAGGATGTAATGGGTCAGTTCTGCAAACTGAAGAGTAGTAAATCACCAGAAACTGATGGTATTCATCCCAGAGTTGAACTTGTAGAGCTACTATTAGTAATATGCAATCTATCCCTAAAATCGAGTGTGGTACCGGAAGACTGGAGGGTAGCCGATGTTACGCCGATTTTTAAAAAAGGTTCCAGAGGAGATCCGGGAAATTATAGACTGGTGAGTCTGACATCGGTACCGGGCAAAATGGTAGAGGCTATTATTAAGAATAAAATTACAGAGCACATACAAAAACATGGGCTGATGAGACAAAGTCAGCACGGATTTAGTGAAGTCTTGCCTCACCAATCTACTGCATTTTTTTGAGGGGGTGAACCATAGGCAGTCGGTGGCCCAACTGGGGAGGCTGAAGGGGGCTGGGTTAGGGGCAGTGCCAGGGGTGGGGCTTGCATCCATAATTATCTGACAACACAGAAAAAATAAGTAAAAGTAAAATAGTAACAAGTAATATCTTTTATTAAATTTAGATATTTGATATGTATCACATGTCAAAGAATAAAGTCGTTGCTCAACCTGTCTGAGAGCTTGATGGCTGAACAGTATAGTTGGAAGGAAAATGCATTTCTATAGAATAGGCAGTCAGAACTTTTGGATGACACAAAAGCACCATTGCTAAGGTCCAATTTCCAGAGTGCAGAGATACTAAGGGTGTCCCATCCCAAATGTGAAAAGTACCACCCCAATTAGTGAGATTGAAGGTTAGCAAGTGAAAGTTGAGCTACTACTGAGAATGCTAAGAGCTAAATTAAGTCCAAATTCTAATATTAGGCATATTGAAAAGTAATGTAAAACCTTTAAAAAGTCACTCAGGACCTATAAAGCAAATTGATTTTTAACATAATAGCCATATTGAGTCATACCAACAGATTTAAATTTCAGAAACTGACACATTCCACTCACTAAATTAAAAAATGAATACATATTTGAAAAACAAAAATATATAATAAGGTGATACCTTTTTATTTGACTAATTTAATTTTTTGACTAGCTTTTTGGAGTTTACTAACCTGAGGAAGGAGGTTTAGACCTCTGAAAACAAGTCAAACATGTATTTAGTCTGTCATCTTATTTTACATTTTTTTGTTTTATTTTTATTTATTAACTTGTAAAGTGGACTAACATGGCTACTTCATTCTACATTAAAAATAAATTTACCTTTGCTATCTGGCATCTAATTTTTCTAATTGTGCAGGTTGCAGTCTCTGGTTACTGCCTTTCTGTCTTTTAACTCTTTCCATATCTCCTGTTCATTTATCATTTTTCTCTCTTTGCATGTCTTCTTCACATCTTCTATTACATCCATCTCCGACACTGATTTTTCTTTTCTGCCTCTCTGACCACTCAGACTTATCCATGCTTCATTTTCCCTGTTTTCCATCTTTTTCCCTCACCCAGGGTGTGTGTGTGTGTGTCTCAACTCCCCCTCAGCCATATCGAATCTGTTTCTCTCTCTCTCCCACCCCACCATCCAGGATCTTGTGTGTGTGTCTCTCCCTGCCTGCCATAATCTCCTCTCTGTTTCTCTCCCTCCATCTAACTTTCTTCCCCCTCCCTGCCATGCAGCATCTCTTCTCTCTCTTCCCCTGCCCCAGGCACCCAGGATCTCTCTCCCACCTCACCCTACCTCACATACCATACAGATCTCTTCTCTGTCTCTCTCTCTCCCCATACAATGCACCTCTGTCTCTCCCACACCTTCCAGCTTTGCTCCTCCCTCTCTCCCACACCTTCCAGCTTTGCTCCTCCCTCTCTCTCTTCACTCTACACCTCAGCCTCTCTTCTTCCACTGCCTGTTTTTCTTTTCACTATCCATCTTTGCTCCTCTGTCTCTTCCCCCCCCCCCCCAATATCTAGCTTTTTGCTCCTCTGTTTCTTCTCTCACCCTAATATCCAGCTTTGCCCATCTGCCTCTTCTCCCCCAAAACATCTAGCCTTGCGTCTCTGTCTGCCTCCCCCCCAATATCCAATCCAACATTGTGCCTCTGCCTCTTCCCTCCCCCATCATCCTCTCTGTTTCCTCCCATTTCCTGCCTCCAGCATTATCTTCTCTCTCTTTTTTTCTTCCCCCTAGCCACAAAAAGAAAAAGAAGCTGGAACTTCCCTTCCATACTGCCTTGCTGCCAAACCCGCTGCCTCTCTGATTCAGTGGCCATTGGTAAACAAACACTGTGCACGGAGCCATAGAGCTCTGCATGGCATCGCTGACAGCTCTTCCAGTCCCACCCTCTATGATGCAACATTCTGTTTGGGCAGGAACCGGCAAGCTGTCAGCGACGTGCAGAGCTCTATGGTCCCGCACACAGTCTGTTTATTGATGGCCACTGAATCGGGGAGCAGAGAGTCTCAGGCAGAAAGGCAGCAGGGAGGGGAAGCTCCAGTTACCTTATGCTGTTGCCAGATTGGGAAGCGCTCCAAAAGAGCTTGCATTTGGGCTGGGGTGAACAAACATGTGGACAATGGGGAGCTGGTGGATATTGTGTATCTGGATTTTCAAAAGGCGTTTGACAAAGTGCCTCATGAAAGACTCCTGAGGAAACTGGAGAGTCATGGGATCGGAGGTAGGGTATTACTATGGATTAAGAACTGGTTGAAAGATAGGAAGCAAAAGAGTAGGGTTGAATGGTCAGTATTCTCAGTGGAGAAGGGTAGTTAGTGGGATCCCACAGGCGTCTGTGCTGGGACCGCTGCTTTTTAATATATTTATAAATGCTCTGGTAGGCAACTCTGGTCCTCAAGAGCTGCAGGCAGGTCAGGTTTTCAGGATATCCACAATGAATATGCAGGAGATAGATTTGCATACCATGGAGGCAGTGCTGGCAAATCTATCTCCTGCATATTCATTGTGGATATCCTGAAAACCTGACCTGCCTGCGGCTCTCGAGGACCGGAGTTGCCTACCCCTGAAGAGATGGGAGTAACTAGTGAGGTAATTAAATTCACAGATGACACAAAGTTATTCAGGGTCGTCAAGTCGCAGGAGGAGTGTGAAAGATTACAGGAGGACCTCGCAAGACTGGAGGATTGGGCGTCCAAATGGCAGATGAAGTTCAATGTTGACAAGTGCAAAGTGATGCATGTGGGTAAGAGGAACCCGAATTACAGCTATGTCATTCAAGGTTCTGCGTTAGGAGTCACGGACCTAGAAAGGGATCTGGGAGTCATCGTTGATAAGATGTTAAAAACTTCTGCTCAGTGTGCTGCGGTGGCTAAGAAAGCACACAGAATGTTGAGTATTATTAGGAAAGGGATGGAAAACAAACATGAGGATGTTATAATGCCATTGTATCGCTGCATGGTGCGACCGCACCTCGAGTATTGTGTCCAATTCTGGTCGCCGCATCTCAAAAAAGATATAAAGGAATTGGAGAAGGTGCAGAGAAGGGCGACAAAAATGATAAAAGGAATGGAATGACTTCCCTATGAGGAAAGGCTGAGAAGGTTAGGGCTCTTCAGCTTGGAGAAAAGGCGGCTGAGGGGTGATATGATAGACATCTACAAGATAATGAGCTGATTAGAGTGGACAGATGTGAAGCGTTTGTTTACACTTTCAAACAATAACAAAACCAGGGGACACAAGATGAAGCTAGAATATGGTAGATTTAAAACAAATAGGAGAAAGTTTTTCTTTACTCAGCATGTCGTTAGACTCTGGAACTCGTTGCTGGAGAATGTAGTGACAGCAGCTGGCCTTACAGAATTTAAAGGGGGTTTGGACAGAACATTATTCATTTTTTTTTTGGGGGGGGGGGGCGGGGTTTTCCGGGTTCTTGAAGCCTGGATTGGCCGCTGTCAGAGACAGGATGCTGGGCTTGATGGACCCTTGGTCTTTTCCCAGTATGGCGGTGCTTATGTACTTATGCTTTTGTAATTTGGTTGGGGCATTGGCAAGAACAGAGTGTGAGGCTCCAGTATCAGCTAAAAAAAGGTACGGGGACTCCCTTAATTTGCAGGGTTACCATGGAATCAGTATAACCTGCTTGTGTGTGTACAACACCTAGTCATTGTGGGGCTCTCGGATCCTCTGGATCCCAAAGGGGAAAGGGCTGGCATCTAGGTTGATTATTGAACCTAGCGTTTTGATTATTCCCATTGGAATGGTAGGGGGCACTACACTCACTAGCAAAGTGGCCATACTTATTGCATTGCCAGCATTGGATATTAGGGTGACGCGAAGGACTTGGCTTGCTGTCATCTCTGCCATGTCCGGGGTAATGGGCCCCTCCTTGCCTACCCCTGAATTCCCTCGAGTAGGATCCCTGCCTCTATTATTCAAATAAAAAGGTATCTGCAGGAATTGAAAGGGGATCCCGCCGAAAGGGATCATCATTGTGTGTGAGTTTTGCATAATATTTGGCTTCTTGTTGATCAAGGGTTTTTTGATCTTCAATTTGTTTTATTTGCAGGGACATTAAGCGAGCCTGCAATTTTTGCAGCTGGTTGTTTTGGTTCTGGGCATTTTTCAGGAATCTCCTGCAATGGTGTAAGATGTGCTTTTTCATCTCGGGCCATTGCTTCTGAGCAATGCAGACAGTGTTATCAAGACCTTCCTTAACCTTTGCAGGTAATGTGTCTTTAAACAGATGGTAAAACACAGGAAGGCTGTTAGGTGCATCAAAGCGCTCCTCAGTCTCATCCTTGTATAGCTGTTGTAATTTAATCATGTATTTCTCTATGGGCTCAGTAGGCTTCCATCGTTAGGAAGTGAGAACTGAAAAGTCTTTGATGGTAGGGAAACGGTAACGGATGGCATTGAAAACTCTAACTTTTATGGTTTCAAATTCATCACCATCCCATGTGTTCTCAGAGGCAACATTAGCAAGGCATGCATAGTTGAAAAGGTCTAGAACATTAGCCTGGGGGATATGCCCTAACAGTGCTTTTATATCCCCAATGGCAAGTGTTGTGCCCATGATTAATTCTGAGAACTTACGTATCCATTTATTTCCACCTTCAGTGAGGTCAGGTAATTGTTAAGCTAAACTCATCAAATCAACATTAGAGTATGGGACATAGTATGGGCTACTTCATTAGATAATTTGTTAAACAGAGGTAACAGTTTAGTTTGAGGTCTGACAGGAAATTTGTTTTCGTATTTTTCCCAAACCTTGCGACCTTCTTGCATGTAAGTTGTAACCCCAGGACCCCAGCCGGGATCGGGGTATGAGTATATGAGGTCTCTGGCAGTCTTAAGTGTGGACGTTTGTAATGATCCCTCTTGGGATAAATGTTAGACTGTGGGTATAGGGATTCTGACCAAGATCCCAAATTTTCAGCCCAGGGCTGAACCCAATACCAGGAGCTCTCTTGTTGGGCAACGTATTCATTTGGGGTAGTAGGGACCTCACCACTATATCCCAAGAATTTAGGGTGGGCCCCCTCTTTCTGCCATCTCTCTGATGCAATCTCAGCACCAGACAGGTAATGGGGGCTTGGGAGTAGAGTCCACGGGCAGAGTGCTTTGATGTGCACTGTACTCAGCAGGCAGAGAGAGGGAACTTTGAAGGGCTGCTTGAGCAGCAGCTCAGGGTATGGTGGGCTATGACCTGGGGGTTTGTTGTGCACGGTGAGTACCAGCACCTTGCTTCAACCTGTCAAGGTCGTGTCCTATTTCTTTAAGGGTGGCATCAAGAAGGGTAAGGCGAGCCCCTCATACTCTATCATCTGGGCTTTCATCTTTTATGTGGCCAAGGACTTCGTCCTCTTCAGTGGGCAAAACAGTAGGATCGGCAGGGGCAACGGGATCCAGGTACCGGTTGGGTAGGGAAATTAAGTCTGTATTGTGTGGTCTAGGCAATGGAATCGAGTTCACAGTGCCTGGTATCTGTCTGGGCACTGAGATCAAATCTGCAGTGCCTGGTGTGACTAGGTCCACAAAACCATTAATTTGAACAGTGAAGGGGTCAGCCATAGGGGCAATGACCACGGGGGCACTGGGGTCAATAGCAATGAGATCAGGGTATAATTTTTCATAACCAACAGCGGTACCACAGGCAAGTACCTTTGTGGTGTCTGGATGTACGGACTTCTCATACGGCGGTGGGAATGCCGGTGGAGGAGGGAAGGTAGAGGAATCAGGCAGAGATTTTGCTTCCTGTTCCCTGCCTCCCACCAAATCCATTTATTTATAGCCTGTAGATGCTTAGTGCGAGACTTGCCTTTCTTAAAGGACTTGTTTTATTGCACTAGTTTATGCAAAGTTTTGGCATCAAAAGTTCCCTTTTGTGGCCAGCACAAATCTAGTTGTTTCTTACTCCACTTATACCATTTATCGCATATCTGAGTAAGTGATTTCTTTTCTCCAGGAAAGTATCTAAGGACTATATCCCAGGGGTGTAGACATAATTAAGCTCAATTCTATTTAGTATCTGGCACAATTTAAAACTCAAAGAGGAAGTGTGGTAGCTCAAATTAATAAACCTAGCCTTTTAAAACACCCAGTTTAACACTCGAGACTTAGGACCAACTAGGAATCTGCAATGTACCCTGGCCTTTTAAAACACCTACGGGTGATCAGACCATAGGACCACCCATGGGTAACTGTTATTCTGCTCTTTTGAAACACCTATGCTAAAAATATAGAACTAGGACCATGCATAAATAACTGTAAACAATTTTGAAAGTTTTAAAGTTTTCTCATCAATCTTCGTCCTTACCAGGACATGCAGGCATGTCAGGAATCCAGCTGCTTGAAACATGACACTTCTTTTACTTTTGTCTTCAGGTGCCTCAGGGATCCCGCGGCGTGAAACCTGGGCCTTGTTTACCGCACACGAGTGTATCCTGAATCTCGAGACTTGAAGCAGGACACTCGGTAACTGGGACCCCAAAAAGTGGGTCAACCAGATACTTCCTCTAATATGTCAGAGTCACCAGTGTATTTTATCCCACCTTAATTTTACTCAAAATGCAGTGCACAAACTAACTGCACTTCAATAAACATGCTCCTTAATGAATTCTTTGCTTCAATTATTACTGAAGAAGATATAAGGGAGCTACCCATGCCAGAAATGGTATTTGATGGACATGATTAAGAGGAACTGAGACAAATTGACAAACTAAATAGTAGAAAATCACCTGGGCTGGATATACTAAAAGAACCTCAGAGCACTAAAAGAACTAAAAAATGAAATTGAAGATCAACTATTAGAAAATTTGTAATCTATCATTAAAATCATCTCTGACACCTGAAGATTGGAAGGTGGCCAATATAACACTGATTTTTTAAATGGGTTTGAGGGATGATCCAGGAAACTATAGGCCAGTGAGCCTGATCCCAGTGCTGGGCAAAATTGTATAAATTACTATAAAGAAAAGAAATTACTGAACACGCACATAGCCATGGTTTATTGAGACAAAACCAACATAGATTTGGCCAAGGGAAATCTTATTTCATCAATCTGTTACGAATAAATATGTACATAAGGATGAACCATATAGGAGGTTATTCTATAAACATTGCCAAAAGTTAGGCAGCTAAATACAGTGCACTAAGTGAGTATTCTATAATAGATAATTATATGGGTAACTGCCCTTATGGAATTCTAGCATTAAGTCCATACTTATGCACATAACTGTAGGCATGACCACTTACATCACACCTCTATATCGCTCCATGGTGCGACCTTACCTTCAGTATTGTGTTCAGTTCTGGTCACCATATCTCAAAAAAGATATAGTAGAATTAGAAAAGGTTCAAAGAAGAGAGACCAAAATGATAAAGGGGATGGAATTCCTCCCATATGAGGAAAGGCTAAAGAGGTTAGGGCTCTTCAGTTTGGAAAAGAGATGGCTGAGGGGGAATATGATTGAGGTCTACAAAATCCTGAGTGGAGTAGAATGAGTAGAAGTGAATCAATTTTTTACTCATTCCAAATGTACAAAGACTAGAGAACATGGAGATACCTTTAAAACAAATAGGAGGAAATATTTTTTCACTCAACAAATAGTTAAGCTCTGTAACTCTTTGCTGGAGGATGTAGTAACAGCGATTAGCATATCTGGGTTTAAAAAATGTTTGGACAAGTTCTTGGAGGAAAAGTCTATAGTCTGTTATTGAGACAGACATGGAGAAGCCACTGCTTGCCCTGGGATTGGTAGCATGGAATATTGCTACTATCTGAGTTTCTGCCAGGTACTTGTGACATGGCTTGGCCACTGTTGGAAGTAGGGTGCTGGGCTAGATGGACCATTGGTCTGACCCAGTATGGCTATTCTTATGTTCTTATTATATCAATGGCTGGTGTAAATGTTCGTGACTGAATCCTGGTAGTTATGCAAGTAACTGACAGTATTCTATAATGCTCACACATAATTGCTAGACATGCCCCACCCATGTGCACACCCAACTTGTAGTTACACACTAGAACACTTAGGCATGGAGTTATAGAATAGTGGCTAAGTGCACTTACATGGCTAAATGGAGGATAATGGTAGTTACACATGTAATTTCCATATTGACATCTAATTAGGGGGTCCTTTTATTAAGCTGTGGAAAAAGGGGGCTTGCGCTAGCGCCAGCATGTGTTTTTGACATGTACTGAGGCTAACAACGCTAATTGGTTTGTTAAGCCCAATTAAGTTACACATGTCGTTACAGAATATGCTTAGATTTCAGCACAGAACACTAGGCGCGCTATATAGAATCCGGGGGTAAGTGACCTTTATAGAATTGGTGCTTAATGCAGATCTTAACAGTGCCTAACTTTGTGTGCTGTTTACTCAATCCAGCCCTGAGTGAAGAAATATCTACTCTTTGTTTTAAATTGACCACTTGGTAGCTTCATTGTGTGCCCCCTTGTCCTTATATTTTTGGAAAGAGTAAACAAGTGATTCTTGTCTACTCATTCCACTCTACTCAGTATTTTATAGAAGTCTATCATATCGCCCCTCATCCCTTTCTCTTAACAATCCCTAACATTCCAATTGCGCACTGAGCAGAGGGTTTCAATGTATTATCAACAACGACACCTAAATCCTTTTCCTGGGCAGTGACTCTTCATGTGGAACCTTGTATCATATAGCAATAGTTTGGGCTCCTGTTTCCTACATGCATCACTTTGCAGTTGCTCATATTAAATGTTATCTGCCATTGGGATGCCCATTGTCCCAGTCTCATAAGGTCCTTTTGCAATTTTTCACAATCCTCTTGTGATTTAACAACTATGAATAACTTTGTGTCAATGGCATATTTGAAAACAAGGTAGGGTGGCCAATTTTCTCAGTTACGAAGATGAATAATGGAGCACCCTGGGGATTTATACTAGTACATTTGGTTTTCAGATATTTATAAATGATCTGGAAATGGGAACAATGAGTGAGGTGATCAAATTTGCAGATGACGCAAAATTATTCAAAGTTGTAGAATTACATGTGGATTGTGAGAAATTGCAGGAGAACCTTGCAAATCTGACAGACAGAACAACCAAATGGCAGATGAAATTCAGTGTGTATAAATGCATTGTGACACACATAGGGAGAATAACAGAAAACCAGGTTCACATTGCTACAATCCACATTAAGGGCTACCACACAGAAAAAGGATCTAGGCATCATCATGGGCAATATGGTAAAATCTTATACTCAGCGCATAGCTGCAGTCAAAAACAAAACTGAAAGTTCACAAATATTAAGAAAGGAATAGAGAATTAAAGAAAGAAAATCTTAATGCCTTTAGTGATACAACTACGCATGTCAGAAAAGATATAGGAGAATTGGAACAGTACAAAGAAGGGTGACCAAAATGATCAAAGGAATAGACTGACTCCTTTACAATGCAAGGCTAAAGAACTTAAGGTTTTTCAGTTTGGAGAGGGGATATAATGAGGTATATAAACTCCTGAATGGAGTGGAACAGGTAAATGTGAATCAATTGTTTAGTTTTTCAAAAAGTATAAAGACAATAGAACACTCAATGACATAACTAAGCAGTAATTCATTGCCAGATTATTTGGATAAGTTCCTGGAGAAAAGCGTTGCTATTGAGGACCAAGAAAATTAAGAACCAATCTCTACAAAAAATAGCAAGAACATAAAACAGTGGTGTCATGAAACGCCTAGCCACATAACTTAGATTACCTCATGGCCACTAAGAGGGTCATCCCCAGCACAGCTCAGGTCTGCCTGCACCTGCCACTTATGCTCTATACTAGCACCCTCCTCCTCAATGATTGGGTCTCAACTGCCTCTGGGTGAGTCTCCCGCTCTCCACAGTGATTTCTAGGTTACTGGAGCCACACTCCCAGTGGTCACACAGCTCCAAGAAAGCACTCACAGACCCAACGCACAGACTACCAGGATTCTTTATCAGTCCAGTGAGGCAGAACGAACAAACAATTGTGTTTATTCTCAGAACTTGGAGTAGTGGACAAAAATGTGCAATTGGCAAACAATAACAGGTAACTGAAATATGGATCAATTATAACACTAACTAAACATCTATATACTGTCTAAACAATACCTGGGAAGATTGAAAGCGTGTAGAGTTAGGCTGATCTTTATATGCCCTCCACCACCAGGAAACCTATCAGTTCTTTATCCTAGATTCCCCTGAAGAGGTCAAATGAAATGAAATAAAGCACATACACTATATATATATAAAATAAAAGCAAAGGCCAATGCGGAGCGAACTCCTGAGTCTCTTGAACCGCAGAGATTCTACAGGGTTGGCTCACAGATACACTTCAGCCCTCTTCTTTTTATTGGTAAGCAATCAATGCCACATCATCATTAGATTCAGGAACCAATCACATGTTATCAGCATCATATGGAAAACATTACTCATTAATCATTATCTTTCTCATGAAAGTTCAGCAGAATCATGGAAAATTGTTGTAATATCTGAATACTAGTAAAAAAGAGGCCCATTTCTGGAGCAAATGAAATGGGCGCTAGCAAGGTTTTCCTCCCCAACACCCCCCCCTTCTCCCTCCCTCCCTACCCCTTCATCGTTCTGACGCCATTGCTCTGCACCTCCTGAGCACTGTACGCCATTGCTCCGCCCTCAGTGTGTGACACCATTGCTCCACCCTCGACATCATCACGTTTGACGCGAGGGCGGGGCCCCAAGGCTTGGCGATTTTGGTGGTTTTACCACCACGAACCCTTCGAACCTGTCTTGAAGGAAGTGACGGAAGTGACAGTGTCTTCAGAACGTTGAGGGTGAGTTTTATTATATAAGATGTCAGCAGCTGTCCTTCCAGCATATTAGTAACAATCTGACCTATATTTTATCTTTCTAATTCAGTGTCAAGTGTCTGGTCAGGCAACGGATCTTAAGTCACTTAATGCTGACAAATCTATGATTTCCCAAAAGCAAGCTGTAATTAAATTTACTGATCAGGGACACGGTTTCGTGTTCTTTATCATTCTGCTAATCTCAGAAATATGTGTTATGTCTAGCATCTATCTCAAGTTATTTCAACATTAGCTCAATGTTCAGTAAATTATTATCATTTTAGTTGCTGTAAGCAGAATCATCTAGCTACAAGCTTTTTGTTTCCCCTGATTTAATTGTTACATTAAATTCCTGTGCATGGTCAGCCTCTGCGCTACAACCTACACTGGCTACCTGTAAAGAAACGTATTATTTTTAAAGTCTGCTCCTTAACCCACAAAATCATCTATGGCCTTGCTCCGGACTATATGCTCAACTTGATTGATCTTCCACCAAGGAATGCCACGCCTGCAGCACGGTCATATCTCCAACTACACTTTCCAAACTGCAAGGGCGTCAAATATAAGCTGATTTTCACCTCTTCTTTCCGCTACTGGAGTCCTAAACACTGGAATGCTCTTCCGCAGCACCTCAAAACGCAAATGGACCACATCCTCTTCAAAAAATTGCGGAAAACTTACTTCTTTGTTAAAATGTACTCCCCTAGTTACTCTGCTGATTAGTATTCCTATTACAGTCCCCCACCCTGCTTAGTTCCCCATTGTTAGCTACTGCTCCTCTTGTCTATCCTTTGTCACCTTTAACTGTATTTTCTCAATTTGTAATTTTTCTTAATTTATGTGTAAGCCACATTGTGCCTGCATGTGTGGGAAAATGTGGGATACAAATGAATCATAAATAAATAATCATTTCAACCCAGACCCGGGGGGGGGTCTCTATTCTCAGACAGATTTTCCAGACCATCAAGATCAGGAGATATAATTCACCAAGCCTCAGCAAAGAGATCTGTCTCTCTTTCTTCCTGGGTATGACTGAAGGCAAAATCAGTACACTCTAAAGGAAAAGAGCTCCTGGGCCAATCAGAGATCAGTCAACAAGATTTGAAAGTGTACTGCTGCTGGCTTCCTGCTTGTGGTAAAGAAAAAGAACATTCAGTTCCAGAGGCGTAGCCAGGTTTTGACATCAGGGGGAGCAAACTTTTGTAAAATAGGCGCCAGTGCGAGGCTAAAGGGCCGGGAGAGAGGGAAGGGTTAAAATCCTCATAGGCATATGTGTGATCAGTGGTCCTTCATAGTCTGGTATGTCTCCTATCCCCCTACCCCTGCAGATCTAGTACCTGTCCGCTTCCTTCCTTCTTCCCCCTCCCATGGGTTCAGCACATTCCCCTTCTCCCCAATGAGTCCAGGACCTTTCTCTCTTCTTCCTGAAATCCCCCTGGAGTCAAGAACCTCTCCTTCTGCTCTCAGCTCCCCCCCCCCCCCCTAATGAGTCCAGCAACTCTTCCTCTCGTTCCCTCGAGCCACCCCCCACCCCCCGAGTCCAACAACTTCTTCCTCCCCAAGGAGGTTAGATTGAGAACAGGAGATGACTTGACGTCAAAAAGCTGAAGCCAAATAGGGTTAGTCTCCCTTTCCTTCTCCTCCTCACCCAAAACAAACAAACCTACAAGCTGCTCTATCCACATTGTCATTCTTTATTGTTGGTAGCATTTTTATTTGATCTCACTTATAATTTTCAAACATGCCAGCTTGTGCAGCATATGGATCTACACAGGGGAAGTTCTCGTTCCATCAGTTAGAGTTCTAAATTGTAAATCATTGTGTCATTTGGAGGGGCTGGTTATAAGGACTCCCTGTATGCATGCACAGATGTTCTCACCTAGTAAAGGACCACCGAAACAGAAGAATCATGTGCTTAACAATCAGAAATCCTGATTTTAAAAAAAAATTATACATATAAACACATTAATTAGGTTGAAACCTGGGAACATTTAACATCTTTTTTTTCCTCAAAAGCACAGAGTCAGTCTAAATGTACTAACATTGTCCAGTTGAGCACACTATTAGCTTCCAAGTTCACACAAAGTTAATTATGTTCATTGGAAAATAACTCTATTGGCTCAGGCTGCTTGCTATGTGAATATTTCATCACCGTTTCATGACTGCTACCAAGTATTGCATATTAAGAATCTTTGCTGTAGGTGAATCCTAAGTGTGGTAACCTCATGTGGGATATAAATGTTAAAAAAAAAAATCCTTTATCCTCCACCTTTTAAGACACTGCCTATCCAGCAGGATGGTGATGGCACAAGGAAAGCAAGTTTGGTCCAGTGAAGACCAACTCAAATAACCTGTTCCTTAGCTTGACTCTAGTATGTTGAAAATGCAACCATACCATGTCTCTATGGTTATGTTTCACTAACAAATGATTAACTGGCTTTCTTGAAAGGATTATATAACATTTGGATGCAAGACTAGGAACAAAAACAAACTTATTTATTCAGTATCACAATTCCTCATGTACAGCCACAAAACAACCTTCTCCACCACTGCCAACTCCAGGCTTCGCCCTTTCTGCCTCGCCTCACCCCATGCTTGGAATAATCTCCCTGAGCCCATACGCCAGGCCCCTTCCCTGCCCATCTTCAAATCCCTGCTAAAAGCCCATCTCTTCAATGTCGCCTTCGGCACCTAACCACTATTCAAGAAATCTAGACTACCCCAACTTGTCATTTCGTCCTTTAGATTGTAAGCTCCTTTGAGCAGGGACTGCCCCCCCTTTTTTTGTTAAATTGTACAGCGCTGCGTAACCCTAGTAGCACTATAGAAATGTCAAGTAGTAGTAGGGTGGATAGTGTTCATAATGAGCTCCTTTTATTATCGACCAGATAGAAGAGATAACGAGTTTTCAGTTTTGGCACAGTATAAGTCATCACAAGAACAAAATAAAAGAAAACCAATGGGCTGAATTAGGGGTTTATAGCTCATTTACTTATGTTAAAAGAAATCTGCAAAACATGAAGTGAAGATGTGATTCCATAAACCCCAATGAAAGGATAGTTTAATTTTACTTCCATTTAGTTTCAATCATCTTTATAACACCAGGCTTCTCAAGACAGATTACAACACAATTAAGATGAACCCATTAAGAAACAAGATATCCTCACTGAAATCTCCTCATCTACTACTACTATTACTCCTCATCTGTATTGTATAGAGCAGTGTAGAAAAATTAGCACAAAATGCAAAGTTTTTAACTGCTGTTTCTATCAGCTACATCATTTTTTTAAAAGCTGTTGTAGTGATGTTCAATTTTTATTTTGTATAATGGATTCACCCTGTCTTCATCCAACTTCCTCGTCCTCGGCTGATACAGACTCCAGTTTTCAGTCTAATCTCCTTGTTGCTCCCCTTCCATCCCTGAAATCTGCTTTTCTTTAGCAGCCCCTGGAGCGATAACAGGCTGCCCTAGCTGGTGCCGAATGCTTCCCTCCTCTGCCGAGTCCCACCCTCACGTACACAGGAAGTTGTTGTGGCAGAGGGGCGGAGCAGAAGGAAGCATTCAGCGACGGCTCAGGCAGCCTGTCAGCGCTACAGGGCAGCAAGGAGGGGTCGCTAAAGAAAGCAGGTTTGAGGGACCGAGGGCGGGGGAGAGCGAAAGTGATGTCTACTAGACTTGGGTGGGAGAAGAGTCAGTTATGCCTCCAAGACAAGTTTAAAATATAATCCATGGTGCTCTGTGGCGGCCCAGCAGCAAGACAGATAGGCGCCGTTTTCCCTTTAAATCTCATTGGGGGAGCGGTCGCTCCCCTTGCGCCCCACCTAGCTACGCCACTGTTCAGTTCCCTATAACAGCTTTACAGCAAAGAAACACGACAGCGAAGGGCGACGAAAATGATAGTGGGGATGGGACGACTTTCCTATGAAGAGAGGCTGAGAAGGCTAGGGCTTTTCAGCTTGGAGAAGAGACGGCTGAGGGGAGATATGATAGAAGTGTATAAAATAATGAGTGGAATGGATCGGGTGGATGTGAAGCGACTGTTCACGCTATCCAAAAATACTAGGACTAGAGGGCATGAGTTGAAGCTACAGTGTGGTAAATTTAAAACGAATCGGAGAAAATTTTTCTTCACCCAACGTGTAATTAGACTCTGGAATTCGTTGCCGGAGAACGTGGTACGGGCGGTTAGCTTGACGGAGTTTAAAAAGGGGTTAGATAGATTCCTAAAGGACAAGTCCATAGACCGCTATTAAATGGACTTGGAAAAATTCCGCATTTTTAGGTATAACTTGTCTGGAATGTTTTTACGTTTGGGGAGCGTGCCAGGTGCCCTTGACCTGGATTGGCCACTGTCGGTGACAGGATGCTGGGCTAGATGGACCTTTGGTCTTTCCCAGTATGGCACTACTTATGTACTTATGTACTTATGTACTTATGACCTGCTGGCCAAATAGGAGAAATACACTTCAGGAAATAATTAAAATAGGAAAATATCTAATATATTTTACAGGCTTAAAACACACTGTTTCTTCCCAAGTGGAGACAACCATAATGACAGTATGATACAGTATGCAAGTATATTTTGAAAAGTTTATTCAAACAAGTAGTATTCAGTTTCTATGGAGGACTCGATACAGGCTGTGTTTCAGCACTGGAGCATGCATCAGGAATCTAAAATCAATATACTAAATCGAGGGAGGTGCTGTTGAGCCGTATACAAAGATGACCGCTTGAATCATCTGCTCCGTTTCTTTTGTTAGAAAGTCGGTCTTAGTGCTTTGATTGGCAAATGATTTTGTCTTTTTTTGGAACTCTATCTACTACTCTCAAGTTTTATCTTGCAATGACATTGAATAAAGCGGGGAAATCCGAAGCTTCAGGTGTGATTTTCTCAGGAGCTAACCGTACTAAGCAAGATCCCTTGTCTCCCATCAAGATGGCAGCAGGGAAGAATATTTCTACTACATCGGACGCCTTAATAGAAGAGCTCAGAGCCCTGCATGAACTTACTTCCAAACATTGTGAGACTTCATGTGAGCTTAAATCGGACTTACAAAACCTTAATAACTCACTGGCAGCTTTTCAGCTCCGCATTGAAAAACTTGAAACTAGAATGGATCAAGCAGATCTCCACATGGCCCAGTAGAATGTGCAAACACAAAATCACCTTAAAACGCCTGGAACAGGAAATAGAAGATATTTCTAACCGACATCGTCAGAATAATATTCGTATACTTGGCTTAAAAGAAGGAGCTGAAGGTGCAGATATGATTACCTTTTTGCAATCGTGTCTTCCAAACATTCTTCATATCTCTGCTGACCCGATCTTGGAATTCGAAAGAGCTCACCGCACTCCTTCGAAATGGTTCATCCTAGGACTGTAGTTGCTAAACTTCTCAGATTTCCACAAGTGCTTCAAATCATAACTACAGCTCGTTCTGCTGCAGAAATGCGCTTGAAGGGAAGAAAATTCTTATTGTACCTGATCTCTCAAAATCCACGGCAATGAAACACACGTCTTTTTTAGATATGCGAGTGCGCTTAAAATCTATGGGAGCCAGATATGGTTGCAATACCCAGCGCGCATGACCATCATCTTAAATAATTCTACCAGATCTTTTGATTCTCCGGAGCAATTACAACATTATCTGGATCAATATCAGTCACAAGGAATGGTCACTTGAATGTTGCTCATGGCTTCTTAATTCTCTTAGATGACTTATTTTTTCTCCCGCAACTCATATGTGTTCTCAGTTTCTGTTTTATACTATCCGTTGCCTATTTCACTGTATAAAGTGCCTGATCTTATAAGATTTTATAAAAGTTTCTGAGTAGATCTGTTGATTGTAATTAACTGGTTAGCAGTGCTTAGATATTGTTTATGCTACTTTTTCTGGGAGTGGCTTCTTGTCCTCACTTATCAACCCCATTTCTGATTATTACCTGGTTGAACTGTTTAAGCTCTTTATGCCTTTTACATCTAGCTGCTCTCAAATATACAGCACCTTTTTCACTTTTTTGGGGTTTCTTTTTATCTTGTAATCAGTTATTATGATTTGAGTTAGTTTCTTGGAATGTTAATGGTTTACGCCACCCAATTAAACGTAAAAAAATTATCTTGTATCTTAAAAAGTTATGTCCACATCAGGGGCGTAGCTATGTGGGGCCACAGGGGCCTGGGCCCCCATAGATTTGGGCCTGGACCCCCCTGCCAACGACCCTCTCGACCCCCCCTCCCGCCGCCAACCAGCTGTCGCCTACCTTTGCTGGTGGGGGACCCCAACCCCCGCCAGCCGAGGTCCTCTTCTTCCTTCATTCTGTTTCTGAGTCTGACGTCCTGCACTTGTACGTGCAGGACGTCAGACTCACAGAAACAGAACGAAGCCTTGCAAATTGCAAGGCTTTGTTCTGTTTCTGTTCTGTTTGTGAGTCTGACGTTCTGCACGTACAAGTGCAGGACGTCAGACTCAGAAACAGAACGAAGGAAGAAGAGAACCTTGGCTGGCGGGGGTAGGGGTCCCCTGCCAGCAAAGGTAGGCAATGGCGGGGGAGGGTTGGCGGCGGGAGGGGGGGTCGAGAGGGTCGTCGGCAGGGGGAGGGGTCAAAGTTGGTGGTGGTGGCGGCGGTGGGGGGGTGTCAGCAATGGCGGGGGGGCGGTGGCACTGGGGGGGGGCTAAAATGTGCCCCCTCACCTCAGGCTCTGGACCCCCCTCCTGCCGAAGTCTGGCTATGCCCCTGGTCCACATATCATATTTCTACAGGAAACTCATGTTGATAATACTAACTTGTTTATTAAGGGAGCTAGTTCGATTGCTAGTTCATATGACGCACCTGCTGAAGGCAGGAAACATGGTGTATCTATTTTGATTCACAAAGATATTCCTCTGCAGGTATTACAACAAGAGGTAGATGTTCATGGTAGATGGCTGATATTGAAAGTCTCTTTATATCAATCCACCATGCTTCTAAATATATATGCATCAAATGTTGATTCTCCTGAGTTTTTTCTCTCTTTATGTCAGAAATTACAACTGTATGAGTCATTACCTATTATCATGGTGGGTTATTTCAACCTACCTTTGGATATCTGGATGGATACACATTCTAGAACTAAACTTTCACCCGCCAGGGCATCTATTTCCTTGAAATCTCTTATTTCTCAATTACAGTTGCAAGATCCATGGAGATTACAACATCCCACTGACAAAGATTATACTTTCTTTTCCGCATCCCATAAAAATTTCTCTAGAATAGATTATTTTTTAATCTCACAACCTTTAATATCGTTGTCTAATACGACTACTTCTCCTATTGCAGTTTCCGACCATGCTCCTGTTTCTATATCTTTAAAATGGCAATCTCCCTCACCTGTTAGGTCTCCTTTATGGCACCTACTACTACTACTTATCATTTCTAAAGCGCTACTAGACGTACGCAGCGCTGTACACTTGAACATGAAGAGACAGTCCCTGCTCGACAGAGATTACAACCTACCCTGTTACTTACTTGCTGATGATGCCACAAAAACAAGATTTCAACACTTTACACAATAATTTTTTCAATTAAATAACTTGAACAAGAGTTTGAACAAGAATTTTTTTTAATCTCTAATGACTCTTTGATATTAAATAAGATCTAAAATCCAAATTGGAGCTAAATAAATTACTCAGTGTTAAAGCAGGTCAAGAACTGTTTGATTATCATTCTAAACATTATTCTGAAACAAATAAAAGTAGTCATTTACTTGCCTGTTATTTAAAAAGAAAAAGAACCAAACTGCAGATACCTGCTATTCAATCACAGTCTCGGATTGTACATTCTTATCCACAAGAGATTTCACAAGCTTTTCATAGCTTTTATACTGGGCTCTACCAATCTGAAGCTCTTAATCCTGAAATTCCTATACAACAATTTTTGTCTCCTTTGCAAGATCCTAATGTCACAGTCTCACATTATGACTTACTACATAAATCGATTAATGATACTGAAGTTTTACAAGCCATACAGGACATTTCTTCTGGTAAAACTCCAGGTCCCGATGGAATACCAATTGAATTTTATAAACTCTTTAAGAAGATCCTGATCCCCTTCTTGGTTCCTCTTTTCAATTCGTTGTCTCCAGATAATGTATCTCAGAATCAATTCTCAGATGCTATTAATCCCCAAGCCGGATAAAAATCCATTGTTGGTCCAAAATTATCGTCCCATTTCCCTTCTCAATGTGGACTATAAAATATTTGCAAAGATTCTTGCTTCTCGATTAAAGAAAGTGATTGGTTCATTAATTCACCCTAATCATATCGGCTTTATGCCGGGTCATCTGATTACTGATAATTCATGTATATTTTTTCATCTTTCTCATATAGCTCACTCACAGCATAGTCCTATGATCGCTTTGTCCTTTGATGCGGAAAAGGCTTTTGACAGAGTGGAATGGACATACTTATTCTCTGTTTTAAAATGGTATGGTTTTCCAGAATCCTTTATCCAAAAAATTAGAGTGTTATAAGCAAGCCCCTCTGCAAAATTTTCACTAATAATTTACTTTCTAATTATGTATACTTGAAGAGAGGAACAAAGGGTTGTCCCCTTTCACCATATTTATTTAATCTAGTTTTGGAACCCTTACCGTTGGCCATAAGGCAACATCCGCAGATCTCAGGTATTCCATTTGCGGACAATGAAATTAAAGTCACAGCATATGCTGATGATGTTCTTTTGTATTTATCTAATCCGGAAGTTTCCATCCCATCTCTCTTTCAACTTATTGATTCCTTTTCAGATTTTTTCAGGGTATAAGATTAATCAACAGAAAACTGAAATGCTCCCTCTTGCTAATTCAAATTTGGCTAAAGCATTTAATCTAATTTAATGCAAGGGGAGGTTCTATATATGGTGCCTAAAAAATCCGCACGGAAAACATTTTCACCTAAGTGTATTCTATAAGCATAGTATATAGAATATGCTTAGTTGACACCCTAGCGTCTAAATCTATGAGCCAGTTACAAAAATGAAAGCATGGCATAAATCCCGGTGCGTAGAATTAGGCACAGAGGGTATATTCTATAACAATGCGTGTAAATTTTGGAATGCCTATGAAACACTCATTTCCCCGCCTATAACCACACCCCTTTTTGCCAGCATGCATTAAAATTTAGGCGCTGTGCATTACAGAATACACTTAGCAATTTGCGCACGTAAATTTTAATTATTGTCAATTAGTGCTCATTATTGCTTGTTAAGTGCTGTTAGCAACACTGATTGACTTGTTAAGCCAATTAAGTTACGTGCGTTGTTATAGAATACGCTTGAATTTCAGCATGGAACACCAGGCACGTTATATAGAATCTGGGGGCTAGCGGCTAACTGGTTATATCATGTATATAACCGGCTATCTGTGAATTTTCAGTGGTTCTGGCCAAATTGGGTCCCCAAAATAGCAGGCCTGTCTTTGGCAACTATAAACTTAACCAACCAGTGTTGAATATTAACTTAGCCAGTTATGTTTATAGAGGCCAAAAATACCCTGGATATTCAATGCTGGACACTGGAAACAGCCTGGCATTGAATATCCAGGCTCAGCACCGACCGCGACACTTAGCTGACCTGTCTCCCGCAGATTGAATATCGGCCCCAAAGTGACTATCCACAGCTGATAGTTCTAATTCTGTTCTTCTATGAACAAAAGGCTGAGAACAGATTTTGTGGTTGTTTTACATTTGCTGAAATTGATGAATAATTTGTTGCCAGAAATATTTTCCAAGTTCTGAATTTGGCTGAATTGAGTTCTAAATAATTTAGAGTGAATAAATTGGATTAAACACGGTGTCTGCAATGTCAGACTGGAACATGAGAATCTAAAGAGACTGGATTGAAAACAGAAATGAGCAGCATTAGTGGCTATTAGAGACTAAACTGACCTAGATATATTCATTTGTGATTGCATTATGTAGAATTTAAGTTTTTTTTTAATTAATTTGATTAGCTAACAATGTATTTTTTCTTGATACTTCTTTTGGTTTTCTTGCTTCCTCCAACAGCCTAGCACTGCCAGCTCGATCAGAATCTATCCTTACTCAGGACTGTGGTGACATGAGCCTTCATTTGCAGATACCTGTTATCTTTCTCCCATTTTAACTCAATCTACCCTGAGTGGTTGAGGGTCTTAACACCAGGATACCCCTAATGAATATGCATATTCTACACGATGAGTCCATAATATCCCAGTGGAATTATGGGGATGCACTGAGCACCTCTATATTAATATAGTATGAGAGTGAATATTTAGATTATCTATTTTTATGGCTAATTAATAAATACATTTATGAGTCAACAAGATATTTAGGCAGTAATTAATATGTTTGAGAGAGATCTGCATATAATTGATGTAGTGGCAGTGGTGTAACCAGACCTAGCACCAGACCAAGTATTTTGGATGTGCCCCCACCCATGCCCCTCCCCTGTAGATATATACAATATTTTTTTTAACCTTCAGCTCAGCTCCCCCTTCCACTTCCTCTGTCCCCAGTTCACCACCTGTGGCCTGGAAACGCCTTGTCTCTGACCCTCTTTCCGGTGTACCTTACAGTTGGCCACAGCAATTCATTTTCACTGCCTGCATTGGCCCGGCAGGCTTCCCTCTGCTACTTTCTGCCAGTAAGGAAACAGGACGTGATATCAGCGAGGGTGGAACATGGCAGAGGGAAGCCTGCCAGGCCAACGTAGGCAGTGAAAATGAATCGCTGTGGTCAGCTCTGAGGTACACTGGGGAGGGGATTCAGAGATGGGGGCAGATACCAGGCTGCTAGTGGAGGGTATGATGCCGCTGGATGGGCCTGATCCCAAAATGGCTGGGCCTGTGCCCACCCATAGCTACACCACTGTGTAGTGGGCATGCAAATCTTTCTCATGCACATTCACTAGTGATATCCTGAAAGCCTGACCTGTTTGCAGACCTCAAGGACTGAACTTGGACAAGCCTGCTCTAGAACTTGGTACAATGTGTTCTTGAGTTTGTGACCATAAGACTCTCACTATCTGGCAGGGCAATGAATGCCTCACAGAATCCTATTCTCTGCCTTCCCAAGTAAAATGACCAGGATCTTGGTCAGGGAACTGATCAGGGTCTACCTGTGTGGTGGTACACAGCACTGACATTGAACTATTGCGCTAACTTGTTATCTACTTGTAACTAATCTTTGAAAACAAAATTCTCTCTCCCCACAGGATCACATTTCATGACATTTATGCTTACAGTTAAATGTAGCTGATAATGCTTCCAAGAAGAATAAAAATACTTTTTCTTTTGGCAAAACTCTTTTTGTATGAATAGATGGTTAATGTTCCCTGTGTCTTGAGAAAAGCAGCAAGCTCTAACTGTCAAGAAACTCTGCAGTCTCAGTGGATGTGTCTTTCTGAAAATATTTGGATAATTTGAAAAGCAAATAGACAATGCAAATGAGATACTGGTTGGAATAATTTTGTTTGTGTAGTTAGTCACACCTATTTCTTATTTTATTCTTCCAAAATTTGTCCAGCATGTTTAATAAAAACAGAAAGCAAATTGTTATTCTTATTGAGTGGTTCTCTGTGACAAGAGCAGGTGTCAATCACAAGTCTACAGCATGACCTGCCAAAGTTTATCTTATTTATTTTCACATAGGAATTAATAGTGTTTGCAGCCTTCCCCTGCATGTTAGCAACCCTTTGTGACAAATCATATTCATAGTGAGGGGTAGGGAGTGTGGTAGAACATTGATTTAAATAAGCAAAAGGCAAAGAAGCAAGCATAGCTGCACTTCCCACCCCTCTGCTGTGGTGAGGGATAGAGGGTGCAGTGAGTTTGAATCCCAAAAAGATTAACCCACCTTTTCACCACTGCTTTTGGCCCCTAGCCACTACTCATTTGCCCTCCCCCCCTTGTTCCTTCTCACCCAGTACTTCCTTCGCCCCTTTTTTATCTTGTCTGTCTGTATTTTAGATTGTAAGCTCTATTGAGCAGGGACTGTCTCTCTGTGACAGGTGTTCAGTGCTGCGTGCATCTGGTAGCGCTATACAAATGCTAATAATAATTAAGGTTTTGCAGATGAAAAAGTCAATCAGTCCTTTGAACTAAAGATTCTCTTTTGGATGGAATCCTTTCAACTTGCTCCATTCAAGTTAACAATCTTGGGCTAATTTTGGACCGCAGTCTGCGATTGGAGGCTGATACTGCTGCTATTTTAAAGGCCAATTATGTAAATGTCCACAGGATATATACATAAACTTAAACCTTAATACCATTCAGCAAATATAATAATAATGTGCTCATAAGCTGTAATGGGACTAATGTTGACCAATAAGGTCAACTATATGTCCAACATATTTAACCGTTGCACACTTTATTCACAGTGCTATTTGTGCCCAAATCAACTGTATATTCAAAATTTATTTTCAAGAATATTAAGTTCTCTGAGGTCCTGACACCATGTTTTGCAACATGCTGTTTCAAGGAACCCAAATTAGATTTAATTGTGTCGGCCCCTCACAATTTAAATGCAAGATTAAAAGAATTCTGTGAGGGGCTGGCGCAGTGAAATCTAATTTAGGTTCCTTGAAACAGCGTGTTGTGAAACATGGTCCGTGTTGGGATCCAAGAGAACTTAACAAGGTAAGTAACAATAGCCATTCTTGAAAAAATGTTTTTGAATATACAGTTGATTTGGGCACAAATAGCATGGTGAATACTTAGAAATAAATTGTGCAATGATTAAATATGTTGGACATATAGTTGACCTTATTAGTTAGTGTTAGTCCTGTAACAGCTTATCAGCACACTTCTTCACATTATTATTATATTTGCTGAATGGTATTAAGGTTTACGTTTATGCATATATCTTGTGGGAATTTGTATGATTGGATATGTGAACCTATTCCCAGAGGTCTCAACCAATTACTCTCACTATTTTAAAGGCAGCATTGTTTAACACCTTCTCCAGATGAATCATATATGACCAAAGTTAAGTCAATTGGCTTAAGGAAATAATGATTCATGCCTTTACCTTTTCTTGACTTGTTGGTGGGGAGCTTCACATTAACCCCTTCACTCTATAACTTACACCCAGATTCTATAAATAGCATGCAAATTTCTGTGCACCTATCCAGAGATGTGCATACAACTAAATTGGCTAATTAGCCCAATAGCGCCAATAATTGGGTGTTAACATTATTGATGCTAATTGACAACAATTTGGATTTGCGTGTGCATCTTGCAAAGTGCTGTTCTATGGCCAAAGGGGAAGGGGCATGAGTGAACCAGGGGCATTCACTAAAGATGCGTACTGCATTACTGAATATCAGGGATCTATGCCTACATTACACATCAGGATTAATACCAGGTTTCAGTTGGTGTAAATCCTTGTGCACAATGTTTGTCATAGAAATTGGCTCTAAGCGCTATTCTATAAAAGGCGTGCAACTCAAAGCACCATTTATAAAATTTTTGTTGGCACCATTTTTTGAGCACCGTTTACTGAATCTAGTCTTGTGTGTCTAAATTTACACATTGAGGGCCGGATTCCATATAAGACGCCAAAAAAATCTATGTAGTGAACATTTCCGCCTGTGTATTTTATAAATGGCACCTAGATTTAGGCATGGTATATAGAATTCACTTAGTTGATATCCCAGCACCTAAAACTATGTGCATCCATTTACACCAATGAAAATGTGGCGTATATCCCTGTGTGTAGATTTACGTGCATTGGGCCATATTCTATAACTATGCATGTAAATTTGGAACACACATGAAAGGCCCATTTTCACGCCCATTTTGAACTGCATGCATTAGAATTTAGGTGTAGTTCATTGCAGAATACGCTTAGCGAGTTGTGTGTAAATTCTAATTATTGCCAATTAATGCTCATTATTACTTGCTAAGTGCTGTTATCAATGCTGATTATTTTTTTTTAATTACATTTGTACCCCGCGCTTTCCCACTCATGACAGGCTTAATGCGGCTTACATGGGGCAATGGAGGGTCAAGTGACTTGCCCAGAGTCACAAGGAGCTGCCTGTGCCTGGTGGGAATTGAACTCAGTCAGTTCCCCAGGACCAAAGTCCGCCACCCTAACCACTAGGTCACTCCTCCACTCATTAAGCCAATTAAGTTACACATGTTGTTATAGAATACACCTGGATTTCGGTGTGGATCTCTAGGCATGCTATATAGAATCTGGCAGTGATTCCATGCATAAATTTATAGAATACTAGCACCTACGTGTGTAAGTGCTAGCTGAGCACTCAGCTCTATTTAATAAATGACACATGCAACTCGCTTAATGTGTAAATGTAAGGTATTATTCACAGGGGAGAACATAGGCGTAGACTGGGGGGGGCGAGGGGGGGCAATGCCCCTCCAAACGACGAGGACGTGGACTGGTGCTAGAATGAAAAAAAAAAAAAAACAAGCAGGCACGCGCTCGTCTCCATCTGCTTCGCTGCTTCCCTGCCCTCTCTGTCTGCGTCCCGCCTTCCTCTGATGTCATTTCCTTTCGGGCGGGACGCAGACAGAGAGGGCAGGGAAGCAGCGAAGCGGACGGAGACGAGCGCGTCTATCTACCCCCTCTCTTCCTACCCTCCGGCGCAGGCAGCACCAATCTTCTCTAAGCCTTTCTTGTTCCTGGCAGCGGTAGCGACGTACACGCTGCCTTCAGCTCTGCCCCGAAGCCTTCTCTTCAAGTTCCTGTTCCCGCATAGGTGGGAACAGGAACTTGGAAGAGAAGGCTTCCGGGGCAGACCGAAGGCAGCGTGTACATCGCTACCGCTGCCAGGAGCACAGAAAGGTTGAAGAAGACTGCTGCCTGCACCGGAGGGAGGGAGGAAGAGAGGGGGTAAACGGAGTCACGATCCTGGACCCCGCGGGTTGGGGGGGCAGCAGAGGGAAGATGAATGGGACTGGGAGGGTGGAGAGCAGAGGGAAGGAGTAAGAGATGGATGGGACTGGGAGGGTGGGAAGCAGAGTGAAGGAGCAGGAGATGGATGGGACTGGGAGGGTGGGAAGCAGTGGGAAGGAGCAGGAGATGGATGGGACTGGGAGGGGTGGGAAGCAGAGGGAAGGAGCAAGAGATGGATGGGACTGGGAGGGGTGGGTGGGGAGCAGAGGGAAGGACCAGGAATTGGATGGGACTGGGAGGGTGGGAAGCAGAGTGAAGGAGCAGGAGATGGATGGGACTGGGAGGGTGGGAAGCAGTGGGAAGGAGCAGGAGATGGATGGGACTGGGAGGGGTGGGAAGCAGAGGGAAGGAGCAAGAGATGGATGGGACTGGGAGGGGTGGGTGGGGAGCAGAGGGAAGGACCAGGAATTGGATTGGACTGGGAAAGGAGGTGAGCAGAGGGAAGGAACAGAAGATGGATGGGACTGCAAGGGGTGGGGAGCAGAGGGATGGACCAGGAGATGGATGGGATTTGGAGAGGTCAGGCACAGCAGAGGGAAGGAGCAAGAGATGGATGGGACGGAGGGATGGTGAGCAGAGGGAAGGAGCAAGAGATGGATGGGACTGGGAGGGGTGGGTGGGGAGCAGAGGGAAGGACCAGGAACTGGATTGGACTGGGAAAGGAGGTGAGCAGAGGGAAGGAGCAGGAGATGGATGGGACTGGGAGGGGTGGGAAGCAGAGGGAAGGAGCAAGAGATGGATGGGACTGGGAGGGGTGGGGAGCAGCGGGAAGGAGCAAGAGATGGTTGGGACTGGGAGGGGTGGGGAGCAGAGGGAAGGAGCAAGAGATGGATGGGACTGCGAGGGGTGGGGAGCAGAGGGATGGACCAGGAGATGGATGGGATTGGGAGAGGTCAGGCACAGCAGAGGGAAGGAGCAGAAGATGGATGGGACGGAGGGATGGTGAGCAGAGGGAAGGAACAGAAGATGGATGGGACGGAGGGATGGTGAGCAGAGGGAAGGAGCAAGAGATGGATGGGACTGGGAGGGTGGGGAGCAGAGGGAAGCCTACTGGAAAGAAGACACTGCATAAAACAGAAGACACTGGGATCAAAGCGAATAGAAAAACTACATGATCAGACAACAAAGGTAAATAAAAGTTTATTTTATTCATAATTTATTAATTGAAATGTGTCAGCTTTTTGAAATGTGCATCTGTGATATTTTGCCTGTAAATTTCATTTCCTTCCTCCATATTAGCATATTCATTTGCATATGTATATATGCAAATGATATGCTAATATGCTCCGCCCATTTTTTGCCCCCCCAAATGAAACAGTCAAACTACGCCTATGGGGGAGAAGCATAGATGGGACCAGATTTACGCATATAACTCATTGAATACTATAAGTTATGGGCAGTGGTGTGCTGGTAAATTTTTAACAGGCTCTCTCCCCAGTCCACCTCAGCGCCCCCCCCCCCCGTCCACCACTGCGCCCCCCGTCCACCTCGGCGCCCCCCCAAAATTGCAGAGTTGGCTATAGCCGGGGGGGGGGGGGGGGGGGGGGGACAATGCATTACTCTCTCCAGGAAAAAAAATTAAATGATCCCAGGTTCCAATCTAATTCATGTTTAATGTGAGATAAAATGCCATAAATAAGTAAATAAATATAAACTTTTAATGTTGAGCACCTGATTCTCAAAGTGAACATATTCCAAACACTATAATGAAAATAAAATGATTTTTTTTCTACCTTTGTTGTCTGGTGACTGTTTTTCTGATCATGCAGGCCCAGTATCCGATTCTGCTGCTATCTGTCCTCTTAACTCCGTTTCCAGGGCTTCCTTTCCATTTATTTCTTTTCTCCTTTCTTCTTAATTTCTGGTCCTCAGCTTCTGCCTATTTTCTTCATCCATGTGCAGTTTTTCTCCTCTCTTCCTTTTCCCTCATCTCATCTCCTTCCTCACTCTTCTCTCCCCTCCATCCATGTCCAGCATTTCTTCTCTCTCCCCTCCTCTCCCCTGCCCTGCATGCACCCATACCCAGCGATCCTCCTCTGCCCTGCCCTGCATGCACCCAGATGTCCAGCAGTGACCCTTCTCTCCCCTGCATGCACCCATGTCCAGCAGTGACCCTCCTTTCCCCTGCCCTGCATGCACCTATGTCCAGCAGTGTACCCTCCTCTCCCCTGCCCTGCATGCACCCATACCCAGGGACCACCTCCATCCACCCATGCCCAGCAGCGACTCCCTTTTCCCCCCTGCCACCCCCTCCCGAGTTGTTTCCTGAATTCTTCTCCTCCCTCCCACCCTCCCTCCCGATCCGGTCCCTCACCGCCCGCTTGTTTTTTGAATTCTTCGGGGCAGGCAGTCTTGCCTGCCCGCTTCCAGTGCCGACTGTCCTCCCTTGCCGACTCGCGCTTCAAAATAGCCGCCGAGACTTCAGCTGAAGTCTCACGAGGCCGCCTCTGGAAGTCTCAGCGGCCATTTTTAAAGGGCGAATCGGCAAGGGAGGACAGTCAGCGCTGGAAGCAGGCAGGCAAGACTGCCTGCCCCAAAGAATTCAAAAAACAAGCGGGCAGTGAGGCGGATCCAGAGGGAGGGAGGAGAGCCAGAGCCGGCTCGCTATTTTCAACAACCGGCTCGCAAGCCGGAAGAAAATTTAACAACCGGCTCTTGCGAGCCGGTGCGAGCCGGCTCCAGCACACCACTGGTTATGGGCTAAATTACCGCATTTAGGCACACCAACATATGCCTGCTATTGACATGGTGTAAATGGGACGAAATGTAGGTGTGTTGATGCTGATTTGTGCTAGTATTCTGTAATGGAATCTTGGCACCCACATTCTGTTATAGAATTAGAGCTCAATGCGTGGCATCTGAGGGTGAAAATTGTGGTGTCCACTTAATTGCTTTCCAAATGTACAGTTAAGGATAGGGGCAAAACTTCAGGTTTCTGTTCCCAGGGTACATGTTCAACAGGTAGAGCTAAATCTTAAAGCCATACCTTTCTGGGATGCTGTCTTACTCCCCTGTCTGAGATCCGTGAATGCGCGACCCAAGCTCCACCCACCCAGCAGTGACATATGACCCACTTTCAGGCAAATTTGAAATATCCTTGAGGCACACTTTGCTTTACTGTATTGTGCTGTATTTGACCTGCTATGTTGTGCTTTCTCTGCAGACTTTGACACTAAAATGCTGATCCCCTATATGAGGTCTGTGAATTGTGGGATCCAAGCCCTGCCCACTCTGAAGTGACGTATGACCCACTTTCAGACAAATTTGAACACCCCTTGCGGCGCATGCCGAAGGAGAACAACATAAGGAATAGGACATGCTCTTTGGTATGGTCCTTTGTGTGCAACGGAGGGCGCTATTATTCTATTTGCCCTTCTGTTTCATTACCAGTTTTTCGGGAAGCCTACTTAAACTTTGTCATTCTTTACCAACAATAGCTGAAGTAGCATATTTAAAACAAGTCGATCCTGATGATTACACTTATTCCCATGTTCCTCAACCTGGACGCAGGGGCAGTGGACTGGGCATTCTCTACAGATCTGGATTATCTTTCTACACGCTAGATCCAATACATGCTACCTCAATAGAATCTTTTGCTTTTCGTATCTCCTACTCATCCCCTGTAGATTTATTGCTGGTCTATCATCCTCCACCTATTTCTACTCATTCGCTTCAACTTTTACAGTCAGTAATTAGTTCACATTGTTTGAGTTCCACTTTCCCTATTATTTTGGGTGACTTTAATATTCATTTAGATAACCCCTCAGGCTTCACATAGCACTGCATTAAAGACCTTCAACCAGTCTCCTCTCCTACTCACAATAAAAGTCATGTATTAGATACCATACTGCTCCCCTCTTCACATAAGGATGACTTCACTTTGTTCCCTGTTAAACCCCTTCCCTGGACAGATCATTCACTTCTTCTCCAACTTATAGTTCCTAAAATAATTACTCAACCAAAGGCCAGTAGTAACAGGATACAGAGACCTAAGTAACACAACTCACTAAAACTTTGTTAGGGAATTTGCCATCATAGTAGAAGAGTTCAATCATATATCTCAGGAAGAAAAGACTCGCCACTGGGACTCTCGACCATTTACGATATATTAGTTCCATCTTTGATAGCATCAGGATCAGGCCAAGGAAAAAAAATGAGAACCTTGGACAATTGGCCCAAAGAAAGCGAAAGGTAGTGGTGGTTGGAGATTCACTTCTACGGGATACCGAAGCGCCCATCGGCTGACTGGATATGTTGTCCAGAGAGGTGTGCTGTCTGCCGGGTGCCAAGATTAGCGATATTGTGGAAAGATTGCCTAGACTCATCAAGCCTACTGACCACACTCCTATGCTACTCATCCATGTTGGCACAAATGAAACAGCTAAGTATCCTACTGAACGTATCGTATGAGACTTCGTGGCTTGGGTCAGAGGGTGAAGCATCTAGGTGCGCAGGTGGTGTTATCAATCCTCCCTGTCGAAGGTAACGGTTGAACGAGAGAGGCTCACATCTTGGAGATAAATGCATGGCTGTGTGGTTGGTGCTGATGAGAGTGCATTGGTTTCGTAGACCATGGGATGATTTTCCAAGAGGCACTGAGCGGTGATGGTGTCCATCTGTCAAGGAAGGGAAGGAGTGTCTTCAGCAACAGGCTGGCTAAAGTACTAAAGAGGGCTTTAAACTAAAATTGATGGGGATGGGTATAAAAGGCCGCGAAGCCATAATTAACCCCAAGGAAGGTAGGACATCTAATGCCTCTATAGACATAAATTAAAAGAGTAAAATCTGGAGAGCCTTGTATACCAATGCCCATAGTATGGGAAACAAACTTCTAGAACTTGAGGCTACAATGATGGAAGCGGACTTGGATTTAGTGGTGGTCACGGAGACGTGGTTCACGGAAAACCATGACTGGGATGTTGCTATACCTGGCTATAATCTATTCGGGAAGGAGAGAGTAGGAAAAAAGGGTGGCGGTGTGACATTATAAGCTAAGAATGATATCCAAGTGACAGAACTGCAGGACATGTGGGGTAGGGAAGAAGCGCTGTGGGTTAAACTGGAAAGAGGGAAAGGAAAATGTATCTATAGAGGAGTGATATACAGACCTCCCTCACAGTCGGAGGAACTGGACAGGGACTTAATTGAAGACATCCACAAGATAGCTAGGAAAGGGGAAGTACTACTGATAGGTGACTTCAATATGCTGGATTTTTGATTGGGGTGTCCCGGCTGTGGGGTTGTCTAGAAGCAAAGAGATCTTAGATTCCCTACAAGATGAATTGTTCCGGCAGTGGGTGATGGAACCGACGTGGGATGGAGCTGTTCTGGACCTGGTGCTTACGAATGGAGAGTATGTTTCTGACGTCAAGGTGGCGGACCATTTGGCATCTAGTGATCATCATATGGTATGGTTCAATATTAAAACAGAAGCGAGGGCTCACTTGAGATTGAAGGTCCTGGATTTCAAAGGAACTAACTTTGCCGAGATGGGGGAATTTCTCAAGGAACAGTTAGCAGGATGGGAACAGCTGAAGGATGTAGAACAGCAATGGACGAGACTGAAAGGAGCTATATTAAAGGTGACTAACCTTTATGTTAGAAAAGTACATAAAAGTAAGAGGAAAAGAAGGCCTCTCTGGTACTCGAATGTAGTAGCTGAAAAGATAAGGGAAAGGAGGCTAGTCTTTGCTTGTTATAAGAAGACTCAGAAAGATGAAGACAGGAGAGAATACCTAAATAAGCGAAGAGAAGCTGGAAAAGCTATCAGGAAAGTGAAGCAGCAAATGGAGGAAAAGATAGCTAATATGGTAAAATTGGAGGGACAAGACCTTTTTCAGATATGTAAGTGACAAGAGGAAGTGCCATAACAGCATTGTGAGTCTCAAAGCTGAGGGAGCGAAATATGTGGAAAATGATAAGGATAAAGCTGAACTGCTTAACGATTATTTTAGCTCTGTGTTCACGAATGAAAAACCAGGGGTAGGGCTGCAGAAAGCAAAGACTAAAGGGGATGGATGTATGGTAGACCAAGACCCGTTTACAGAGGACTGTGTTTGTGAGGGGCTTGCCAAACTAAAAGTAGATAGAGCGATGGGGCCTGATGGGATACACCCGAGGGTGCTTAAGGAACTCGGAGAAATTCTGTCGGCTCTGCTGATGGACCTCTTCAATGCTTCCTTAGAAACTGGAGTGGTCCTGGTGGACTGGAGAAGGGCAGATGTGGTTCCTTTGCACAAGAGTAGGAGTAAGGAGGAGGTAGGGAATTACAGACCTGTCAGTCTGACCTCGGTGGTGAGTAAGCTAATGGAAACACTTCTAAAGAAGAGGATTGTGACATTTCTTGAACTACATGGAATGCGGGACCCGAGGCAGCATGGCTTCACTAGTGGCAGGTCATGTCAGACAAATCTGACTGTCTTCTTCAACTGGGTGACCAAACAGTTGGATGTGGGAGGGGCGCTTGATGTGGTTTACTTGGATTTCGCCAAAGCCTTTAACACGGTTCCGCATAGGCGACTGATAAATAAATTGAGTGCCCTCGGTGTGGAACCTAGAGTAACTGATTGGATAAAAAATTAGTTGAATGGTAGGAGACAGAGGGTGGTGGTAAATGGAGCTTGCTCTGAAGAAAAGGAGGTCGTCAGTGGAGTACCGCAGGGATCGGTCCTGGGGCCAGCTCTTTTTAACGTCTTTGTGAGCGATATTGTGGAAGGGCTGTCTGGTAAGGTTTATCTCTTTGCGGATGATACTAAACTCTGCAACAGGGTGGACATCCTGGAGGGTGTGAATGACATGAGGAAGGACCTAGCGAAGCTAGAGGAATGGACCGATATTTGCCAACTAAGGTTTTATCCCAAAAAATGCAGGGTCATGCACTTGGGTAGCAAAAATCCGAGGGAATGGTACAGTATAGGGGGTGAAGTGCTTCAGTGTGCAAAGGAAGAGCGGGACTTAGGGGTGATTGTGTCTGACAACCTTAAAGCTTTCAAACAGGTAGAAAAAGCGATGGCCAAAGCCAGAAGGATGCTTGGATGCATAAAGAGAGGCATGACCAGCAGGAAAAAGGAGGTGATAGTGCATAGGCGTAGACTGGGGGGGGGGCGAGGGGGGGCAATGCCCCCCCAAACAACGCAAGGCGCCGCCGCGCCATTAGTTTAAAAAAAAAAACCACATGCAGGCACGCGCTCCTCTCCATCCGCTTGGCTTCCCTGCCCTCTCTATCTGCGTCCCGCCTTCCTCTGACGTCATTTCCTTTCGGGCGGGACGCAGAAGGAGAGGGGAGGGAAGCCAAGCGGACGGAGAGGAGCGTGTCCGTCTACCCCTCTCTCTTCCTCCCTCCCTCCGGCGCAGGCAGCAGTCTTTTCCAGCGTCCCGCATAGGTGGGAACAGGAACTTGAAGAGAAGGCTTCCGGGGCAGACCGAAGGCAGCGTGTACATCGCTACCGCTGCCAGGAACGCTGGAAAAGACTGCTGCCTGCGCCGGAGGGAGGGAGGAAGAGAGGGGTAAACGGAGTCACCATCTTGGACCTCGCGGGGGGAGGTGGGGAGCGGAGGGAAGATGGATGGGACGGAGGGATGGTGAGCAGAGGGAAGGAACAGAAGATGGATGGGACTGGGAGGGGTGGGGAGCAGAGGGAAGGAGCAAGAGATGGTTGGGACTGGGAGGGGTGGGGAGCAGAGGGAAGGAGCAAGAGATGGATGGGACTGCGAGGGGTGGGGAGCAGAGGGATGGACCAGGAGATGGATGGGATTGGGAGAGGTCAGGCACAGCAGAGGGAAGGAGCAGAAGATGGATGGGATGGAGGGATGGTGAGCAGAGGGAAGGAACAGAAGATGGATGGGACTGGGAGGGGTGGGGAGCAGAGGGAAGGAGCAAGAGATGGATGGGACTGGGAGGGTGGGGAGCAGAGGGAAGCCTACTGGAAAGAAGACACTGCATAAAACAGAAGACACTGGGATCAAAGCGAATAGAAAAACTAAATGATCAGACAACAAAGGTAAATAAAAGTATTTTATTCATAATTTATTAATTGAAATGTGTCAGCTTTTTGAAATGTGCATCTGTGATATTTTGCCTGTAAATTTCATTTCCTTCCTCCATATTAGCATATTCATTTGCATATGTATATATGCAAATTATATGCTAATATGCTCCGCCCATTCTTTGCCCCCCCAAATGAAACAGTCAAACTACGCCTATGTGATAGTGCCATTGTATAAGTCTCTGGTGAGGCCTTATTTGGAGTACTGCGTGTAGTTCTTGAGACCACACCTACGGAAAGATATAAACAGGATGGAGTCGGTCCAGAGGGCGGCTACAAAATTAGTAAGTGGTCTTGAATGCAAAAATTATAGGGACAGGCTTATGAACCTCAACATGTATACGCTGGAAGAGAGGAGGGAGAGAGGAGACATGATAGAGACGTTTAAATATCTCAAGGGCATTTATGTGCGGGAAGAGAGCCTCTTTCAAATGAAGGAGAGCTGTGGAATGAGGGGGCATATGACAAAGATAAGAGGGAATAGGCTTAGGAGTAACCTAAGGAAGTATTATTTCACAGAAAGGGTGGTGGAGGCGTGGAATGGCCTCCCGGCGGAGGTGGTGGTGTCGAGGACTGTTACAGAATTTAAAAAGGCATGGGATAAGCATGTGGGATCACTTAGGAAGAATTAGGGGTTACAGAGGATGGGCAGACTGGATGGGTCATATGGCCTTTATCTGCCATCATGTTTCTATGTTTAATTACTCCTTGCTGCTCCTAAAGAGACGGGTTAGACATATGGAGTGCCCCTGGAAGAAATAGAGGACAACTGATTCACTTTGGACATATAAAACTCTTGTAGGCAAAACAGAAATAGTATTCACGATGAATTCATAGAGCTCCCCATTCAGCTGCACTTTATAAGATACTATTGGGCTCATTTTTGAAACAGAAAAAGGTCCAAAAAGTGTCCTAAAAGGCAGATAGACATCTTTTACAAAGATAAACGTCCAAAGCAAATAATCAAAAAGAAAGAAAAAAAAAACACGTTCTAACCACTAGTACGTCCAGTTCAAAACGTCTCCACAGGGCGTGTGTGTTAAAGGTGTATCTTTGGCGGTCTTACGATATGGATAGCAAAATGATTTCACATTGGCGCGAATTTAGACGTACAGAGTTAGACCTGATATAAAAGCATCTATGGTAAGAGCTAAGTTGTCTTTAAACCCAATAGTGATTTTGTGGAGTTGGAGAATGGAGGAATAGTTGGTTTGAGAGAAAGTTGAGAGTTGTTCAGTGCTGTGTTATCGTTTGTCTGTGTGCCCTAGTCTGAACGTTTTCACCTTGACTTGCCTCCTTTGTGTTTCATCTTTTCCACCCCTGATAGCCTCCACTTCCCCGTCCCCCAGGGCCATGCCAATGCGGTAAGCGGGGTAAGCAAGGCAGGGGGGCGCCACTGCCCTGCCGTCCATGCCTTCCACTCACTTGCAAAATCTTTTACCTGAAGTTGTGATTCTCCTATCTCCCCTGCCCTCCTTTTCATGGCAAACTGGAAGTGAAAGCAACTCAGCAGTATTCACCGAGGCAGGCAGGCTCTTCAAGTTATTTGAGAGAATGCAACCAGATTGCTATATATGCTTTGGTTTGGGGACAACTCCTCAATCAGGGTGAGCTTCAGAGCTTGAACATGATTCAAATTAAAGTGCTAAAAATAAGTTTTAAAAGTATTTGCATTAAATCTAATTGCAGAATTCAGGTGCTGGGAGTCTGTACTTGGTTGTGCTCAGATTTGTTTAAATCATATGCAAATTAGTCTGTTTTTGGGAGGTTCTCATTTGCATATTTATGAATAAAAAATGATGGAAATATTTACAGCCTTAATGTTAGGTCATGGCTCTGATCAAAAGTGTGAAGTTTGATCCAAAAACGAAGGGTTTATCTACTGTTTTTCACTAAAACTTCCCATGAGTGTCTGTATGTTAATCTGCATTCAAATAGAGCTCTCTGATTGGATGATCAGCTTCTGTTAGAAATCTGCCAACAGAGTGAGTTGTTTGGCCAAGAGAGACATGCAGCTGTGAGTTCCTGTGTGTGTTGACTGAAATTATAAAAGAGTGCCTGATTATGTGGTAAATGAGAAAATATGAATGAAAAGAGGTTGGTGGAGATTGAAGTTTGAGGTTTCTCTAGTGAGAAAAGGATCTGAATATTTCAGGATTACTTGAAGTTTATGAAGAATAGAAAAGGGTGAATTTCAGTTTAAGAGTGTTTAAATCCTATAAGCTATATAAAGGCTAGGTAGATTTAAGTGACTGTAAGCAAGGAAACCTTAATATTTGATCTGAAATAAATATTTGATCTGAGATAGTTGATCAGAGACAAATGTTTGATCTGAATTATATCCTTTGGTGCAAAGGAGATTAGAAAAAGAATCTTTGGAAACTAAGAGGACTTTGCTCACATTTTGAATTAGCATTCCTATTTTGAGTTGGAAATCTTTGAAGTGTTATGAAAATACATTTTGCTTTAATGAAATTGCTAAACTTTAGAGTCAGAGACTTATCAATGAGGGATACATACAGTGCTATTTTTTCCTGAGGTCCGGCTTACTTGTCTGCTCCCTTCTGTTCCTGCTCTGCTAGACGGAGGGGGGGGGGGGGGCGCCAATTGATAGTCTGCAGGGGGGCACCAGAGACCCTCCCCAAACCCACATTGCCATTCATTACATCCCCTTACCTGTTTGGTGTCTGTGTTTCTCTCTTTGTCCTGTGTGCTGCTGCTGCTTGGAGAGTGAGTGGCTAGAGGGTGTGGCAGGAGTTTTTGCAGTGGCTGAGAGAGTGATTGCTGTGTGGCTGTGCTGTGTGTGACTCTATTGTTTATCGGTGATGGGAGAGTGAGTGTCAGCTTATGTTTGGTGGTGGTGGGTTTCACCAGGTTGGTAGGGAGAGGTGAGCACTGAGGTCATTGGGTTGCACCTGTAGTGTTGGGAAATGGATGCATTGAATGCACAAGTGGCTCACATGTTAGAGAAAGAGGAGAGTTTGGAGGGGAGGTGCCACAGGAGATACTCACATCCCAGAGTTTTCAGGCCTCGTACCAGTTTCTTAGACCTTACTAACCAGCAGTGTCTCAATAGGTACCGCTTTGACAGGGCTGCCATTCAGCACCTTTGTGACCAGCTCCAACCCCTCCTGCAGGCCAGGACTCATAGGAACAATCCCATCCCTGTGCATCTCAAGATCTCTGCCTCTCTCTCTGTTTTGGCCGCTGGGAGCTTCCAGTCAATGCTAGTTGTCAACATGGGCCTCACCCAGCCTTCCATTTCAAACTGTCTTACCCAGTTCCTTGATGCCTTTCTTACCCACACCTCGGAGTACATCACCTTCCCCACCACCCCCCAGGCCCTGCAGAACAACATGGCTCACTTCTACGTCATTGCTCGCTTCCTCTCGGTCATAGGAGTCATTGACTGCACTCATATCGCACTCAAACCCCCTCGGGCACGAGAGGCCACCTATAGGAACAGGAAAGTATTCCACTCCATGAATATGCAAGTTGTGTGTGACGCCCAGGGTGAGATTGTAGACATGTGTGCTCGATACCCAGGTTCAACCCATGACACCTATATATTACAGCACTCTGGAATCTTCCGCAAGTTTGACCGAGGGGAGATCACCGGCAGATGGCTCCTAGGTAAGTGCAACATGGATCAGCCAAACCTATACCTCCTCCACCCAGCAACCCTCAGCACTGTCTTCCTCCAGGTCACTCCACAACCCACCCCACCTCCACAAGGTACCCACTCCAAACAATACACACTCATGTTTCTCATTCTGCTTCTCCCTAAAGGTGACAGAGGCTACCCACAGTGGACCTGGCTCATGACCCCCATAGTGCATCCACAAACAGGGCCGCAGGAGGACTACAACAGCAGCAGATAGACCACACGTGGCATCATAGAGCATACCTTTGGAAAACTGAAAAACAGGTTCCGATGTCTAGATTGTTCTGAAGGGGAGCTCCTGTACAGCCCCCCCAAAATGTTGCTCCATAATCTGGCCCTGCGCAGAGGACAGGCCCTCCCAGAGGATCCACAGCAACCAAAACAGCAGGCACCAGATCAAGATGATGAGGAACCCCCTCCACCTCCCGGTCACAGAGCAGAGCAAAGTGCCCACCAGCTGGGGGTCGAGACAAATTTTTAGTGACAGTAAGTGAACATTTATTCCAATGACACACCAGTTACATACCACCACCACAACCTCCCACCACCATCACCTGCTCTGTGCATATTCCCCTCCCTCCAACCCACACACTCCTTCCTTCCACCTCCCAGCACACCCCCACCTCTACCACGTTCAGACTCCCCCACCCCTCCCAGCATGTCCCATCAGATAAACTATTGCCTACTTTCTCCTCCCCTGACCCCGGCCCTGTTGCCTCCTACCCCTCCCACCCTGTTCCTGAGCAGCTGGTGGCAGTCCAGTTGTTGTTGCTGTTGGGGAACTCTATTCAGAGTCCTCCCCTGATGAGCTCCCACTCTCCTCAGTCTCAACAAGGCAGCCTGCTGCCTCGGCTGCCTTCTGGAAGTCTGGCCACCTTGTTGGCTGGGTGTTGCCCTGCAACCTGGGCACAGGACCCAGAATGGGAGCTGGTGTGGTGGCTGATGGTGTCCTGTGAGCTGATGGACCAGTGGCTGGAGGGGGGGGGGGGGCTGAGGATTTCATCCTCCTCTGTTTTGCAGCTGGTTGCTGTGCACTACCACCACTGGTGGAAAGAGACGGGTGCCTGCTGGCCACAGTGGTAGTAGCTGTGGCTGCTGGGGGCTGCTGCATCACTTGTTGCTGCGTTAGGGTTCTAGTGTGAGCTTGGATGTCTTCATGTAGGCCCTCGATGCTATGCTCCAGTCGTTTGAGCTGCTGGACAGCTTCTCTTTGGGCCTGCACCCCTTCCCTTAGCAGCTCCAATTTCTGCTGCCGGTATTCTTCCAGCTGCACAATGTGGTGCAGCAGTTGTGTAGCAAGGTGCAGCAGCTGCCTCCTCTGGCTGGATGGCCTGTGTTGATGATGTGCCTCCCCTTCTGCCTTTTCATCCTCAGTGCCAATATCAGCAAAGGCTGGGGAGTGGGGGCAGGGGTGGTGGTGGAGTGAGATCCTCTCCTGCTGCATCCTATGTTTCCTCCCCATGTGACTGGCCCTGGATGGTGTCCTATGCAGTTGGACCTCCCAGCCCAGTGGTTTGCTCCTCAACCTGTCCTTCAGTGTTCTGGGGCTGGTGGCCACTAGGGCCAGCTTCGGCCTCTGAATCTGTGTCATCACCTTCATAGCAAAAAGAGAGGAAGTGAGCTTGTAAACAGGGCCGTACCTAGGGTCTCTGGTGCCCCCCTGCAGACTATAAGTTGGCGCTCCCCCCCCCCCCCCCCCCCCCCCCGTGTGGCACAAGATGCAAAGGAAATAGGAGCTGAAAGATGGAGTGCATCTTTGTGGGATTGCTCAACAAATAGATCACAAATAATTTTTTACGATTTTTAATCGTGAAAATGATCGCTCACCACTTGCCACACTGACAGGAATTGTCAGCAATATTCTTAGAAACAAATTGCTATACATTGCAAAATAAGATAGCAGATGTAAATTCTCAAAGTGGACATATTCCAAACGCTAAAACGAAAATAAAATGATTTTTTTCTACCTTTGTTGTCTGGTGACTTTCTTTTTCTGATCATGCTGGCCCAGTATCTGATTCTGCTGCTATCTGTCCTCTTAACTCCGTTTCCAGGGCTTCCTTTCCATTTATTTCTTTACATTCCTCCTTTCTTCTTCATTTCTTGCTCTATATCCATTTCCAGCAATTTCTCCTCTCTCCCTGGGTCCTGCCCTCCCATCCATGTCCATCCATGTCCCTCTCTGCCCTTCCCTCCTCCATCCATAGCCAGCAATTCTCCTCTCTCCCCTCCCCTCCATTTCCAGCAATTTCTCCTCTCCCTGGACCCTGCCCTCCCATCCATGTCTATCCATGTCCCTGTCTGCCCTTCCCTCCTCCATCCATAGCCAGCAATTCTCCTCTCTCCCCTCCCCTCCATTTCCAGCAATTTCTCCTCTCCCTGGGTCTTGCCCTCCCATGCATGCCTCTCTGCCCTTCCCTTACCTCAGCTCCGCGCCCTGGGGCCTTTAAATCTTTTACCTCCGGTCGCAGCAGCGTCAGTGAAAGCGCTGCTGACATCTCCCTTCCCAATCAGGTAAGCGGCGAGGGTAAGCACCTCGGCGGCGCCCTCCAGAGGTCGGCGCCCCCCTGTGGTGCTTACCCCGCTTACCGTATTGGCACGGCCCTGCTTGTAAAAATAACCAACCTGCCAATGTTTTGCAGCACTCATATACATACCCCTACATGTGAACATCCAGCAAACAGATGGTGAGGAATGGCATTGGCAGACAACCCACAGATATCATTCTACATGCAACAGTGGTGGAGACGAGGAGCACTGTGTACTTCAGAGATCAATGTGCAAGAGAGCCACACAGGCAGGTGGGTAGACATAGAACTGTGGATGGGGTGCAGAGGACATAGTGCTACAGCACCAAGGTGTTTGAAAGCAGATATGCACTGTTTGGTGATGGTAAAAGATGAGGGAGTGGGGAAAGCACCCCGAATTGATTTGCACTTTTCTGACCACTGACAAGTCAGTTATGACCAATGAACTGCGCAGCTCAAACTTAAAATGGCTGAAAGCTGCATTTTTACTTTCTGCTGAGAGCTGTAAATACAAGGTCATGCTGAATCAGCAAGGAGTGCTCTTCCCCTCCCGTGACAGAAATGGTGCCATTGACTTAGACTTCACAAGGACACAGAGAATGTAAACAGTTTGAAGGCGAAGAAGTGTTGAGGGTTATTAGACAAAACAATGATAAAGTCCTGGGAGAGATTCCTGTGGCAAAAATGGCGACTATAATCTCCTGTGAAAGAAACCTTAGACCAGTGGCGTACCCAGTGGGGGCGGTCCGCCCCGGGTGCACACCGCTGGGGGGGTGCCGCGCGCCGGTCAGCGTCGTTGGTTTCCATGCTCCCTCTGCCCCGGAACAGCAACCTGTTCCGGGGCAGAGGGAGCATGGTAACCAACGACGCTGACCGGTGCGCGGCACCCCCCCAGCGGTGTGCACCCGGGGGGTTCTTTCGCCGGGGTGGGGGTTCGCGCTGTACGGGGGGGGTGCTGCCCCCCGGGGGGCAGGGCGCATCGGCGATCCGCCCCGGGTGTCAGCGCCCCTCGGAATGCCACTGCCTTAGATTTCTGTTTTTCATAAACATTTATATATTGTGTTCTGTATTTCGTAACATTCAGATAGTATTTTTCCATTTTATGTAAACAATAAAGTAAGACAGAGATTAGTTGAAATAAGACAGAAAATAGCTGAAATTGCAAGGTTGTATGATTTGGGAGGGAATTTCCATTGTGCAAAAGAGTATATAAGTGGCTGCTATGTGGTATTTAGACAGAGGCTGAGATGATCAACTGAGTGACTCTTTACCACAGTGGTCTCTCTCCCTCTCATAACAAATTGTTATTTGTTACTGATTGCTTTGTTGTTACCTAATTTAGTAAGTAATAAAAACTTTCCCCTTCAAAGTACATAAGTACATAAGTAATGCCACACTGGGAAAAGACCAAGGGTCCATCGAGCCCAACATCCTGTCCACGACAGCGGCCAATCCAGGCCAAGGGCACCTGGCAAGCTTCCCAAACGTACATGTTATTCCTGGAATTGTGGATTTTTCCCAAGTCCATTTAGTAGCGGTTTATGGACTTGTCCTTTAGGAAACCGTCTGACCCCCTTTTAAACTCTGCCAAGTTAACCGCCTTCACCACGTTCTCCGGGAACATAGTCTCTGCTTTCTCTGTCTTCTCTGTTTCCTCTGCCCACTGTATCTTGGGGTAGGTGTAAGGAGGCAGAAACTCTATTTGCCCCGCAGGTCCAAATGGTATATTTCCTATAGTAAGTAGAAATATATCAGAGAAGGAATTCCCATATATTATAGCCCTTCCCTGAGACTAGGTGGTTATCAGAAGGGACCTTGGACTCCACTATAAACAACCCAAAGCTGTCAAACAGTGGTAACCTACACACACATAGCTGGAAACCCTCCCCCCTCCACCTGGCCATTCCCTGTCTCATGGTCTCTAATGCATAGTCTATTTGTATTATATGTGGTGTACCCTCACCCCCTTCCCTATCTACACCACTTAGGAACACCACACTGTCCCCCACTTGTGGAAAACAAAGTGCAACACAACAGATAACACAGCTTCCTAATCCAAAACCTACCTGATTATGGGTGGAAATTATAAATGCTGTGCAGAGGTGTCCTGGGTCCCAATACCATGGATCCCCTCTTGGGGCAGAAGCCCATGAACAATCCACTCTAGGGGGTTAGGTTAGCAGTGTCGTCCTCTGGCGGGTTGGCACCAGCCTTGTGCCTGACGTTGCGTTTGAGCTTCCACCACTTGCACTTGCAGTCTTCAACATTTATTTTTGTTACATTTGTACCCCGCGCTTTCCCACTCATGGCAGGCTCAATGCGGTAGGCAATGGAGGGTTGCAGTGGAAGACAGCATTGAAGTGGTCCCTCACTGCCTCCCATTCTCTCCCCTTGGTAGAAGCAGTCAGCCTCTGGCCCCTGGGAGCAAACAGATTGGTGTGGCTTCTGGCTATTTCTTGCACCAGAAGTTCAATCTCAGCCTCACTGAAATTGCCCTTGCGAGTAGGTGCTTGCTTAGGTGCCATTCTGAAAATTGTATGGAGATTCAAAAATACAGAGAAGAATGTTTAAATACCGCCCCAAAGACGTCCTAGGGAGGATCCACTAGACGTCTCACAGATGGATGTCCTAATTTCGATTATGGGTGGAAATTATAAATGTTTTCAGCTGCTCTGCAGATCTAGACGTTTTCACTTCCATTATGGGCACTTCTTTAAAACATCTTTTAAATGTTTTTTCTTTAGATTATGAGATGGCATTTCTAAACGTCTTATGTTCAGTTATTGATGTGGATACTTGTGCTGCAAAACATTGGCAGGTTGTGCAGTAAACTTCTTTATTCACAGTATGCTACATATGTGTACACATTTGGTATACTCTGCATTTTCCAAATCTGACCAGCTCTCCATTCTTTCCCCTCCAGGATCAGCCAACTGAACCGAGGAAGCTTTCAGTCAGATGGCCTCTGCCTCTTTCACATCTTTTGCAGGTAAGCACAAACCTCTCAGCCACCCCTTCCCCTTCTGCTATGTAGGTGCTAACACACTTCTTGCATCTTGCAGGACAGGATAGAGCAAAGCAGCTGGTCAGCAGGATTGCAAGGAACAGCAGTGGACTCTAATACAGTGGACTATGATAGTGATAATTGTTTCTACCCAGAAAATTGTACAGATGTCTTGCTCTCAATTGGACATACTAAGTTGTGGCTGCCTGTGGGGGGGGGGGGGGGGGGGGGGGAGGGAAGAGGCCCTGAGAATGGATGTGTGCATCCTCTTCTCTCATGGCCAACGGCTTCCCATTCTGTGCCTTTTCTCAGGATTTAAATCTCATCTCTATTTTCACCAGGTTCACGGGTATCCACATCTGGTGCTTGTTCTCCCGCTTTGCACCTCATGTGTCTCTCCAGTAGGTTCTATCCCTATTTATGTGGCATATATGCACTGAATGTCTTTTCCACATTATTGAATACAGTCCTGCAATCCTCCATAGTTAGGGAAATGCAAAATTTTTCTATTCAATCCTGCAAACCATTTTCTATGTGGCCTCAGGTGGGTGCCTGCCACAGGCTTAAGCCCATAAGTCATGGTGAGGGGGAGGGCTTCTATTTACAGTTCCTATTTTAAATTCCCTGCAGGTGGCTACAGCCTGGTGCCTGCATAATTCCCCTAGCCTGTGCCCTTCAGTAACTTACTGATTGTATTGCAATTGTGATGAACTAAACATGTATCTAATGCTTTCATTGTTGTTTTCCCTTTTCTCCTCACCAATATATACCATTGCTGATACATTCTCAATGTGAAAATATGACCCAGCTGTTTGTAGATCCTTCCTGGCCCTCAGCCATGTTGGTTGTGGGTAAGGTAGCCTGCTGAACAGAGAGCAAACAATAGTCTAGGCACTGCCTGTTGTTATCTGCAAGTTTGTACTTGGGAGATTGCTAGTGCGAGACAACATGTCTATTGTTTAGGCAGCTCTGTGCTTTGTGTCTAAAGGGTGTGGGGCTGTTATGGTAAGGGGGGAATGCAGGTTGGAAGGAACACATGGCCTTCTACATGGTCACACTCATGGCACTTATATACCAAAGTTTCTGTGTCACAGTAGACCTGTCATGCAACCCAGATTGCAGCCTCATGCCACATCAACCCTAGCATTTGATAATACCACATATGTAGTGCAAAAAGTAGAGACATAGACCCTAGTATGCAAAAACATGAAACATTTGTATTGGATTTCCAGCAATAAACTATTTACAAAATATTTACAAGATTTAATTGTCCTCATTGGGAGCTTTCTCTTGGCTGCATGACCCTCTGCTGCAGCTCTACAAGAAGCAGCAGGAGCTGCCTCTGTACCCTCAACTGCTGTTCAATGGAGTGTCGCAGTGCAGCCACCTCCTGCAGCAACTGGTTTTGTGTACCAACCAGTTGCTATAGGAGGTGCAGTACAGCTGCACTGTTCTCCACTGTTGTTGTTGTTGGTGGTGGTGGTAGTAGTAGTGGGGGGTGCTGGTGGTGTGTCTCCCTCCCCCTCAAGAGCAGGCATATTCTCCCAGGGGTCTGAGACATTGGGCACCTCCCATTTCCCTGGTTCCACCACCACAGACTTCTCCCCTGCTGCTGCCTCCTCCGCTGGGGTCTGCTGCTGCTTCTGCTCCTCTGGCACCACCTCCTTCACTTCCTCCTCCTCCTCCACTTCTGCCACTGCCTTCTCCATCTCCTCTCCTGCCTTCTCCTCCTCCTCCACCGCCTCCTCCTCCTTTGGGGCCTGCTGTTGCTCCTGCTGGCAGGGATGGGGAAGGTGTATACAGTTGGGGTGTGAGATGCATGAGATGATATGACAGGGAGCCCTGGAGGCTGGTCTGACAAGGAGCACACAGGATGTGTTAGCAAGAGGTTGTGACTATGGTTGTATTCCCAGTATGGTCATTTGTGGTGATGTTTGGGGTTTTTTTTTTTTTTGGTGGGGGGGGGGGGGGGGGATATTTATTTCATTTACTTTGGGTAATACCAGAAAAGGTGAGCTTAGGTGGTAACATTTTGATGTCCCCTGCAGTAGCATTTGCAATGTGACTCATTCCTTTCCATGTCATCTCATAGGTGGTTAGTTGGAGTTTTCAGCCACAGTCTAGAGAGGGTAGCTGCAACCTCAGACCTTGATCTGGGACAGAGGTGTTATGACTTCTTTTTAGCTTATTAGCCACATTGAATGTGAAATTGTACAGGAAAATGTCATAATTAAATAAATACATAAATAAATATGGGTGCTCTGTTTGTAATACTTACCTCGAGCCATGAGGCGCTATTGCACGTGCCGGATCATGTCCGGGTTTTCCCTAAGGACGCACCGCTACCGGCGCCTCAGGGATTCCAGCTCCCATCTTATTCTAAAACGCCTGCAAGATACAAGTTTGTACACCAGGAGTCAGGGGATGGCCCTTCTTACCCTCACAGACAAAATTCCTTTGGAAGCCAAATTGGAGAGACACATAACACTGATGGGGGGCGGGGGGGAGGGGAACATTACATAGGCACAGGTGATATGGTAGTTGAGGTGGACATGGGGACAGAGTGCCCTTTCTGTGCAGAATGTGCAGTATTGCAGGGATGTGCGAATGGTTTTCCTTGCTAGGACATTGACTACATTTATGGATGTGGATTTGCACACCATAATCACCGTAATCACCATTACGGAAATATGTAAGCCACATTGAGCCTGCAAATAAGTGGGAAAATGTGGGATACAAATGTTGTAAATAAATAAATAGATAAACAAACATATGCCTGATTACTCTTGAATGAGGGACTTCAGTCAGTGCTTGCATTGGTGAGGGAGCTCTTATATGTGGTGCAACAGGAGGGGGACCTGATAGCCCATGTCCAGTGCTGGGGGGGGGGGGGGGCTGCCATTTCCGAACACTTACTTTGCCAAGGTGTCCCTTATTAGGGTCAATGCCCTTATTGACACATTCCTTGGGGGCAGGTGGTGGAGCCATTTAAATAGGCACCATTTGTGCCTTATGCAGAGCTGTATTAGATGCAGTGTTTCTGCCACACTGAAATTGAAGTTCTCTCTTTTTGCTCTGTGAATAAATGTTCTGAAACGTACAGTGCCTTATATGGATGTTCAGCATGAGTATGAACGTCCTTACATGTGCAGTGCTATATATGGACATTCAACACATGGATGAATTATTCCTTACACGTGCGGAGCCTTATATGGCAGTTCTGCAGGTAGAGAGGATGTTTCTAGCGTGACCATGCACATTTTAATACGCGAGGGGACATTTCTGCGATGGACGTTCTATGCCAGTAGTGCCTGAAAAGCATTTTTTGTGGATTGTCTTAGACGTTTCCATTTTATACGTTCTTCACTGGTATTATGGAACACAGAAAGACGTCCATAATATCTTTCCATTATATGTGCCCGATTTTTCATTAAAACATCCAAAATTGACGTTATATTGAAAATGCACCTCCACATTCACTAACTACAACAGTTAGATTACCTACTCTCAATGACATTCCTGTGACAGCGCATGCCCTAGCAACTCACTTCATAGATTTCTACTTTACAAGGCCTCTATGGATGTTTTTTCCTTGCTCAACCCTCGCACCTCATTGATGGATTATAGGTTATCGTTAACCAGTAAGTTATCTGCTTTTAATATTCCAACTGTAAAGCAAGCTCTTGGACCTCTCAAAATTACTATGGCACCTCATGATCCAATCCCAATAGGGATCGTGAAACGGTATGGTTCTCTTTTATTCCTTTTTTTCATTCGCTGAGTTCTGAAAGTTTAAGACAGGTTTTGTGCTCTGAAGTCTGGAAACAACTATTATTCACCCACAATTAAATGTCACCAATTTTCTGCCAGTTTCAAACATATCCTTTATCTCTAAGCTTACTGAATCTATTATTTCTGAACAGCTAGAGAACTTTGTAGACCATACTAATGTACTACATTCTAATTACACTGGATTCAGGTGTGGTTCAGTACTGAAACAGCTTTGATTGGGATTACTAATTGCATTCAATATAATTTTGATCAAGAAGATAGAATCGTACTAATGATCTCACTAGATTTAAGCGCTGCATTAGACCTTGTTGATCATGAATGTCTCTTAAATTGTCTATAGGATATAGGTGTTACTGATACAGTATTAAATTGGTATACCTCCTGTCTTGCTACTAGATCCTTTACTGTGATGTGGAACAACTCTACATCTAAACCTTTTCCTCTTCTCTGTAGAATTCCGCAAGTATCACTACTCACTCCGCTTGTATTTAGCATCTACCTGGCTCCATTGCTTAGCTTAATTCAATCACTTGAATGTTTATGCAGATAACATACAGATCTTTTGCAGTTTGAATACTATTTCCTCACAAGATATCCTCATCTTGAACAACAAATTATCACTGATTGTGCAATGGTTGTCCGCACACAGGCTTAAGCTTTATTTGAGAAAATCATGTGGTATCCTCTTCTCGTGAAAGAGTCTCTTACCTTACAGTCCTCAGTTGAAAGTGCGGGTACTACAATTGCACTTAAACAAACAGTAAAGGCATTAGGAGTTATCCTTGACCAGAACCTGGATTTACAAACAAATATATCCCACATAGTTCGACAATGATTATAGATTAAGGATGACCTGAGGAACCTATTCTTGAAATCAGCACTATGAGTTCTAGTTCATTCTTTTGTCATCTCTCATTTTTAACGTTTTATAAATTGGACTTTGGGTCACTGACCTTAAATGTTTACAAATAATACAAAATACAGCAGTAAAACTAATTACTAACTCCATGAAATATGATCATGTAACCAGTGGCGGCCATACCATTAGGCCACCTGAAGTGGGGACCTCAGGCGGCACACTCCAGGAGCAGCACTCTCCCCTCTCTCCTCAACCCTTTACCTTATTTGTTTCTTTTCCAAAAGGCGGCAGTAGGAGCAATTCCAATAGGCTGCCCTGCCGCCGGCACCAGCCTCTTCTCCTACCCGCCTCTTAACGTAACTTCCTGTTTCCTTAGAGGCAGGACACAGTAATAAACAGGCCGGTGCCAGCTGCAGGGCAGTCTATGGGAATAGCTGCTTCTGCAGCCTTTTGAAAAAAAAATTAGCTAAACATGAGGAAGGGGGCAGGTGCTAGACTGGGGGTGGGGGTGGGGGTGGAGGTGGAGGTGGGGACAGGCGGCATCTCATTCCTGTCTCGGGCAGCAGATTGCCTTGGGCTGCCCCTGCATGTAACTCCTCTACTCCATAAGGAACATTGGTTACCCATTAAACATCGGATAACCCCTTAAAGTCCTTTGAATGGCTAACAAGGTGTATTATTCAAGAATACCACTTTATCTTGCCTGTTTAGTCACTCCCTATATCCCTTCAAGGTCCTTGCATTCATCTAAGAGTATGAATTTTAATTTCACTGCATGGCTGTCTTTCATTATGTTTCTTGTATGATTGGGTTCGTGATTGACCAGGAGGAAAGCTATGTTTCTGATGATGTCTTCGAGTGTTCCAGTATGATAGGGATAGCGTTTTTATGGTTAGCTAGTTAATTCTTTCCTATCTACAAATGGCATTCCTTTCTGTTTCTTTTTCTTTTTTTAATTTATAAAGCACTTTCATTACTTTCAGCACTTCACGAAGAATGCTTCTTAGACACATTTTTAAAAGTTTTTTTATTTCAGGATGCTTTCAATATATGACTTCCCCCCCCCCCCCCCCCTAGAAATATACTCCTTTTATGGAGTCATGCAGAGTACTGCATGATTCACAGCCACCTTATTCTCTCATAGGATGATGAAAATGATCAAGCAAATCGGAGAAAATATTTCTTCACTCAACGAGTAATTAAACTCTGGAATTCATTGCCGGAGAATGTGGTAAAAACAGCTTAGCACAGTTAAAAAAGGTTTGGATAATTTCCTAAAAGAAAAGTCCATAAGCCATTAAATCTACTGCTTACTCCTAGTATAAGCAGCATAAAATCTGTTTTACTGTTCTGCGATCTTACCAGGTACTTGTGACCTGGATTGATCACTGTTGGAACCAGGATACTGAGCCTGATGGACCTTTGGTTTGTCCCAGTATGGCAACACTTATCGTCTTATCAATAAATGTAGTTCCTTTTCATTTTTAGCCTATATTTTATATTATAGTTTTTATGTACACCATCAAGAAAGTTGTCTAATTGAGTGGCATATCAAAGACTAAATAAACTTGAAACTTGAACTTGAATTTGTTCATCCCAAAACACACTACAAAGTCCACTGTCTAGGCCAAACTGAGGCACTCGCACAGAACAGTTTTCAATCTCAAAACCTCAGCATACAGGGTAGGTCCTGCTGGTAATGGCTGCCATTGGACTTTCAATAGAAAAATACCTCAAACCACTCAAAAGTATCTCCTCTGGGAAAATACAAAAATTATGAAATTAATCTCCTTCCCAACAGAGCAAAATATTGCAAATTCCTTAAAAAGCTTCTTTTCAAACATTCCTGTCTTATGTGCTTGAGATGCACTGGAGAGGCAGGCCTCTCACACAACAGAACTGAACTTCTTGGAAGGGGAGTTGGGGGTTGAGCTGGGATGCATCTGACTGTGGGTGGGTGCTAATGCTGAACTGGTACTCTTTCTCCCACTATCAGTATGGCTTCCTTACCCTTTACACCCTTCCCCCATAGGCGGTTGGTGGCCAGCTGTTTGGGAGGCTAAAGGGGGTGGGCCAGGGGCTGGCCCTACATCTATAATTGTCTGATAATATGCAAAAAAAGAGTAAGTAAAAGGGGAGGGAAGGAAGATGCTGGACCAGAGTGCAGAGATGCTAAGGATGATCCATCCCAAACAGTGAAAAGAACCAACCTAATTAGTGAGATTGAAGGCTAGTGAGTAGGGTTTTCTCGCAGTCCATTTGGTGTATACACTGTGGTACACGCAGTCATGGGGTAGAAGAGACTGAATCCTAAGGAAGGGCAAGTAATGCCTTCCTGTGCATGTAAAAATGGATTTATAAATCATAAATGACATATATTTTAAACTAACATTAAGTGTTGATGTCACCTCAGAAAGGCCAACACACAATCCCTCCACTGCAAAACACTATGCAGAAACTTGTGCAAACACACATTCAGAACCTTACTGTAACATAACAGCACTAACTCCCAGGACTCAAAGAGCAACAACCTTATGTATGAAAAGGCAGCACTGTAAATATTACACTGGGCGGGCCCTAATATACCAATACACCACCCAATAAGAAAAAAGAACAAACAGGACTGCAACAAGATCTCTACATAGATACATGCTAGCAGAATACCGCATCCTGGTCACATATGCAAAACACAGATAGACCCTCAACATTATGAAATAAGGGACCACAGATCAGTAATAGAGATATGAAAGCAAAAACACTGAACTGGAAACCTTATGAAATCACACTCTGCAAACAGCAATACTACAGATATAGAAACTGAAATTCATAAGATCAGAATGCACATTTCCAAAAGCTAATATAACAAAACAGCGAGGATAACCTAGAAAGAGTCAGAGTAGTCCAAGGATGAGTTCAAAAGATGTAGTGGACATTCAGTGCCATCTGAAACTAAACATGACCAAGACTGAACTTCTCATCTTTCCCTCTAAACCCCATTCTCTATTTCTGTGGATAACACTCTCATCCTTCCTGTCTCATCAGCTCGTAACCTTGGGGTCATCTTTGACTCCTCCCTCTCCTCTGCACATATTCAACAGACTGCTAAAACCTGTCATTTCTTTCTCTATAATATCAGCAAAATTCGCCCTTTCCTTTCTGAGCACACTACCAGAACCCTCATCCACACTCTTATCACCTCTCGCTTAGACTATTGCAACTTGCTTCTCACAGGTCTCCCACTTAGCCATCTCTCTCCTCTTCAATCTGTTCAAAATTCTGCTGCACGACTAATATTCCGCCAGGGTCGTTATGCTCATATTAGACCTCTCCTCAGGTCACTTCACTGGTTTCCTATCTGTTTCCGCATACAGTTCAAACTCCTCTTATTGACCTATAAGTGCATTCACTTTGCAGCTCCTCAGTACCTCTCCACTCTCATCTCTCCCTACATTCCTCCCCGGGAACTCCGTTCACTGGGTAAATCTCTCTTATCTGCACCCTTCTCCTCCACTGCTAACTCTAAACTCCGTTCCTTTTATCTTGCTGCACCATATGCCTGGAATAGACTTCCTGAGCTGATATGTCAAGCACCATCTCTGGCTGTCTTCAAATCTAAGCTAAAAGCCCACCGTTTTGATGCTGCTTTTAACTCCTAACCCTTATTCACTTGTTCAGAAACCTTATTTTATCATCCTCACTTTAATATTCCCTTATCTCTTGTTTGTCCTGTTTGTCTGTCCTAATTAGATTATAAGCTCTGTCGAGCAGGGACTGTCTCTTCATGTTCAAGTGTACAGCGCTCAGTACGTCTAGTAGCACTTTAGAAATGATAAGTAGTAGTAGTAGTAAAGCATATTTTATCAACTACAAGTACATTTCAAAGTGCAAAAATTCAATGATTGCAAAACAGTGGTTTCAATAGGAGAGCAAAGAATCAACATGGTGGAGGCTGGGCCCAGCATAGTCATCACACACACATTGTGTGCTCCCTAGCACAGGGACAGTCACCAAACAGCGCAATTACCTTCATTTACTCAATTGAAGTTCATGAACGTGTGACATCGAGATTTTCAATTGGATTATATGAATCTTGACGCTGCCATTTTTGATGAAAGACAGCCATGTCGAATCTTTGATCTCCAATTGAGACCCTGTTCTGCAGTCATTAGATGTTTGCACTTTATGACCAGATAAGTACATAAGTAGTGCCATACTGGGAAAGACCAAAGGTCCATCTAGCCCAGCATCCTGTCACCGACAGTGGCCAATCCAGGTCAAGGGCACCTGGCACGCTCCCCAAACGTAAAAACATTCCAGACAAGTTATACCTAAAAATGCGGAATTTTTCCAAGTCCATTTAATAGCGGTCTATGGACTTGTCCTTTAGGAATCTATCTAACCCCTTTTTAAACTCCGTCAAGCTAACCGCCCGTACCACGTTCTCCGGCAACGAATTCCAGAGTCTAATTACACGTTGGGTGAAGAAAAATTTTCTCCGATTCGTTTTAAATTTACCACACTGTAGCTTCAACTCATGCCCTCTAGTCCTAGTATTTTTGGATAGCGTGAACAGTCGCTTCACATCCACCCGATCCATTCCACTCATTATTTTATACACTTCTATCATATCTCCCCTCAGCCGTCTCTTCTCCAAGCTGAAAAGCCCTAGCCTTCTCAGCCTCTCTTCATAGGAAAGTCGTCCCATCCCCACTATCATTTTCGTCGCCCTTCGCTGTACCTTTTCCAATTCTACTATATCTTTTTTGAGATACGGAGACCAGTACTGAACACAATACTCCAGGTGCGGTCGCACCATGGAGCGATACAACGGCATTATAACATCCGCACACCTGGACTCCATACCCTTCCTAATAACACCCAACATTCTATTCGCTTTCCTAGCCGCAGCAGCACACTGAGCAGAAGGTTTCAGCGTATCATCGACGACGACACCCAGATCCCTTTCTTGATCCGTAACTCCTAACGCGGAACCTTGCAAGACGTAGCTATAATTCGGGTTCTTCTTACCCACATGCATCACTTTGCACTTGTCAACATTGAACTTCATCTGCCACTTGCACGCCCATTCTCCCAGTCTCGCAAGGTCCTCCTGTAATCGTTCACATTCCTCCTGCGACTTGACGACCCTGAATAATTTTGTGTCATCGGCGAATTTAATTACCTCACTAGTTATTCCCATCTCTAGGTCATTTATAAATACATTAAAAAGCAACGGACCCAGCACAGACCCCTGCGGGACCCCACTAACTACCCTCCTCCACTGAGAATACTGGCCACGCAATCCTACTCTCTGCTTTCTATCTTTCAACCATAGCCATTTCTAATCCATAATAATACCCTACCTCCGATTCCATGACTCTGCAATTTCTTCAGGAGTCTTTCGTGCGGCACTTTGTCAAACGCCTTCTGAAAATCCAGATATACAATATCAACCGGCTCCCCATTGTCCACATGTTTGCTTACCCCCTCAAAAAAATGCATTAGATTTGTGAGGCAAGACTTCCCTTCACTAAATCCGTGCTGACTTTGTCTCATCAGTCCATGTTTTTGTATATGCTCTGCAATTTTATTCTTAATAATAGCCTCCACCATCTTGCCCGGCACCGACGTCAGACTCACCGGTCTATAATTTCCCGGATCTCCTCTGGAACCCTTCTTAAAAATCGGAGTAACATTGGCTACCCTCCAGTCTTCCGGTACTACACTCGATTTTAGGGACAGATTGCATATTTCTAACAGTAGCTCCGCAAGTTCATTTTTTAGTTCTATTAATACTCTGAGATGAATACCATCAGGTCCCGGTGATTTACTACTCTTCAGCTTGCTGAACTGACCCATTACATCCTCCAAGGTTACAGAGAATTTGTTTAGTTTCTCCGACTCCCCCGCTTCAAATATTCTTTCCGGCACCGGTGTCCCCCCCAAATCCTCCTCGGTGAAGACCGAAGCAAAGAATTCATTTAATTTCTCCGCTACGGCTTTGTCCTCCTTGATCGCCCCTTTAACACCATTTTCGTCCAGCGGCCCAACCGACTCTTTGGCCGGTTTCCTGCTTTTAATGTATCTAAAAAAATTTTACTATGTATTTTTGCTTTATGGACTTGTTGTGTGCATTAATAAAGCACATTTTTATAACTAGACGTTTTTGGCACTCATCCTTGGATTACCCTGACTCTAAGTCATCCTCCCTGGTTTTATTTTTTTGTCCTTTGTGAGGACTTTGTTCTTGTGTTTTGTTTATATTTCCAAAAGCTAATGTGGATGCCCTAGTGGTGTGGGATAGTAGTACAGCTCTTTTGATGGAATTTTTGTCACGGCTTTTCCCTATGAATCGACACCATGTAGGGAATTCACAAGAAAAAGACAATATTCTGATATTTAAAATATTTTATTGGGCAAGAATGTTTTAATAAATACTTTTAAAATCTTAAAATAGTTAAAAGTATAAATATAATTTAACTTTAAAAATTCAGATTAAAAATATGCAGCTGCATTAAAATTGAATAAAGTGTGAAGCTGTTGAAATGCACACCCTGGTACAAAGTGCAGTTTAAATGGATTAATTATTACACAGCAATGCTAACACAAATAACTATGTTTAACAGTTTCAACCTTTCTTTTCTTTTGAGATATGTAAACCAGAATTATCTTCTAACAATTCAACTGATCAATTTGAGAATAACCAAAAACATCAATCAGATAAGTATTTCCCTCTTTAAGTTACTTCTTTAACCTTTTTTTCTCTTTTGTTAACCTCAAATATCCCTTTAAAGTACTGATCCTTTGTGATACTATTTTGTTTTACAGGATTTTCCAACCAGGATGCTTCAAACCCTCTTAGGTAAGTGTACAATTCCACCCCAAGTACTATCCAAGTCCCAACATAGAATGTAGTTCTCCTTAGACATGTAGGTGCGGATGCCACTTATCTGGACTTTGTCTTGAGAGGACTTTGGCCTTGCTTACGTGGGAGCCCATGACACTGTCCACAAAGACGTGTTGCTCCAGTCATTTGTTACCTGTCATTACAGCAACTCTGAACAAGTTCTGAGAGAAGAGGACATTTCTCTGGTAAGTGAACACTATTTTGCTTTGTGCTTTGGGAACTTAAAGATTGGGGTTTAAAGAAGGAATTGTAGGTTAGTGTGACAGGCAGAATAAAAATATAAAAAAGCAAATTTTATCAACTAATCTCCATAGTCAGTAGTCCAGCAGCGAGAGGGGTGCTATCCAGTCATAAGTTATGCCACACTGGGAAAAGACCAAGGGTCCATCGAGCCCAGCATCCTACCCACGACAGCAGCCAATCCAGTCCAAGGGCACCTGGCAAGCTTCCCAAACGTACAAACATTCTATACATGTTATTCCTGGAATTGTGGATTTTTCCCAAGTCCATTTAGTAGTGGTTTATGACTTGTTCTTTAGGAAACAGTCTACCCTCTTTTTAAACTCTGCCAAGCTAACCGCCTTCACCACGTTCTCCGGCAACAAATTCCAGAGTTTAATTATGCGTTGGGTGAAGAAAAATTTTCTCTGATGTGTTTTAAATTTACTACACTGTAAATCGCATGACCCCTAGTCCTAGTATTTTTGGAAAGCGTGAACAGACTCTTCACATCCACCTGTCCCACTCCACTCATTATTTTATATACCTCTATCATGTCTCCCCTCAGCCGTCTCTTCTCCAAGCTGAAAAGTTCTAGCCTCCTTAGTCTTTCTTCATAGGGAAGTCGTCCCATCCCCGCTATCATTTTAGTTGCCCTTCGCTGCACCTTTTCCAGTTCCACTATATCTTTCTTGAGATGCGGCGACCAGAATTGAACACAATACTCAAGGTGCGGTCGCACCATGGAGCGATATAACGGCATTATAACATCCTCACACCTGTTTTCCATACGTTTCCTAATAATACCCAACATTCTATTTGCTTTCCGAGCCGCAGCAGCACACTAAGCAGAAGGTTTCAGTGTATTATCGATGAAGACACCCAGATCCCTTTCTTGGTCCGTAACTCCTAACATGGAACCTTGCATGACGTAGCTATAATTTGGGTTCTTTTTTCCCCACATGCATCACCTTACACTTGCTCACATTAAACGTCATCTGCCATCTAGCTGCCCAGTCTCCCAGTCTCGTGAGGGCCTTCTGTAATTTTTCACAATCCTGTCGCGAGTTAACGACTTTGAATAACTTTGTGTCATCAGCAAATTTAATTACCTCGCTAGTTACTCCCATCTCTAAATCATTTATAAATATATTAAAAAGCAGCGGTCCTAGCACAGACCCCTGATGAACCCCACTAACTACCCTTCTCCATTGTGAATACTGCCCATTTAACCCCACTCTCTGTTTCCTATCCTTCAACCAGTTTTTAATCCAATAGATTGAAAATTCTACAGGAAACAAAAGACATCTTGGAATCCCTATGGATTGAAATTCCATGTGTAAAGGGGAAAAGGATAGTGATAGGAGTGTACTACCGTCTGCCTGGCCAGGATGAACAGACGGATGTAGAAATGTTAAAGTAAATTAGGGAAGCAAACAAACTGGAAAACACAATAATAATGAGTGATTTCAATTACCCTTATATTGACTGGGTAAATGTAGGGCATGCTAGGGAGGTAAAATTCCTTGACGAAATCAAGGACTGCTTTATGGAGCAGATGGTATAGGAGCCAACGAGAGAAGGAAAGATTCTAGACCTGGTCCTTAGTGGAGCGCATGATCTGGTGCGGGAGGTAATGGTGCTGGGGCCGCTTGATAACAGTGATCATAATATGATCAAATTTGATATTAGCTTTGAAGTAAGTATACACAGGAAATCCAATACGTTAGCATTTAATTTTAAAAATGGAGACTATGATAAAATGAGAAGAACGGTGATAAAAAACTTAGAGGAGCGGCTTCAAGGGTCAAAAATTTACATCAGGCATGGATGCTGTTCAAAAACACCATTCTGGAAGCCCAGGCCAAATATATTCCACGTATTAAGAAAGGAGGATGGAAGACCAAATGACAACCAGGATGGTTAAAAAGTGAGGTGAAGGAAGCTATTAGAGCTAAAAGAAAATCATTTAGAAAATGGAAGAAGGAACCGACTAAAAATAATAAGAAACAGCATAAGGAATGTCAAGTCAAATGCAAAGCGCTGAAAAGGAAGGCAAAGAGGGACTTTGAAAAAAAGATTGTGTTGGAGACAAAACCACATAGTAAAATTTTTTTTTTAGGTATATTAAAAGCAGGAAGCTGGCAAAAGAATTGGTTGGACCGCTAGATGACCGAGGGGTAAAATGGGCGATCAGGGAAGACAAAGCCATAGCAGAGAGATTAAATTAATTCCTTGCTTCAGTCTTCACAGAGGAAGATTTGGGAGAGATTCCGGAGCCAGAAATGGTATTCAAAGTTGACGAGTCGGAGAAACTGAATGAAATCTCTATAGACCTAGAGGATGTAATGGGGCAATTTGACAAATTGAAGAGTAGCAAATCTGGACCGGATGGTATCCATCCCAGAGTACTGATAGAACTGAAAAATGAACTTGTGGAACTATTGTTAGTAATATGTAATTTATCCTTAAAATCAAGCATGGTACCGGAAGATTGGAGGGTGGCCAATGTAACGCTGATTTTTAAAAAACGTTTCCAGGGGAGATCAGGAAATTATAGGTCGGTGAGTCTTACTTCAGTGCCGGGCAAAATGGTAGAGACTATTATAAAGAACAAAATTACAGAGCATATTCAAAAGCATGGCTTAATGAGACAAAGCCAACATGGATTTAGTGAAGGGAAATCTTGCCTCACCAATCTATTTACATTCCATTCAAACATGATCTAAGTGAAATCACCCAAAGCCTCCAAATAATGCACACCTGGGCAGATGCATTCCAACTAAAACTTTACGCAGAAAAAACACAATGCCTTGTACTCACCTCACAACATAACACAAAAAACTTCAACACCATAACCACGCCATACTGTTCCCTTCCGGTCTCACAAAACCTGAAAATTCTTGGAGTCACCATTGATCGAAACCTCACTCTCGACATCCACGTGAAAAACACGACTAAAAAGACGTTCTTCACCATGTGGAAACTTAAAAGAGTAAAACCTTTCTTCCCGAGAGACATCTTCCGTACCTTGGTACAGTCAATGGTAATAAGTCATCTGGATTACTGCAATGCACTATACGCCGGGTGCAAAGAACAGACAATCAAAAAACTCCAAACTGCCCAGAATACAGCCGCCAGACTCATATTTGGAAAACCTAAATATGAAAGTGCAAAACCACTAAGAGAGAAACTTCACTGGCTACCACTGAAGGAACGCATTGCGTTCAAGATCTACACAATTTTACACAAAATCATTCATGCAGATGCCCCAATCTATATGCTAAACCTCGTGGACCTACTGCCCAGAAACGCCACAAGATCATCTCGCAAATTACTTAACCTGCACTATCCCAGCTGCAAAGGACTGAAGTACAAACTGATGCATGCCACTACCTTCTCGTACATGAGCACGCAGTTATGGAATGCATTACCCACAGACTTGAAAGCAATCAACGAAACAACTATCTTTCGAAAATCGCTGAAAACATTCCTCTTCAACAAGGCCTACAATGAGCACCCACAACCTCATTAATTCACCTCACCAACCCTCTCAACTATGAAAGCTTACCTTACACAGCTATCCAATTCACTCCCTCCCTTCTTCCCTCTTCCCTTCTTGATTGCTACACACTATTAACTGTATCTGATATCCTGATATGACAATGTCAACAAATCTATGTAAGCCACATTGAGCCTGCAAATAGGTGGGGAATATGGGATACAAATGCAATAAATAAAATAAATATTACATTTCTTTGAAGGGGTGAACAAACATGTGGATAAAGGTGAGTCAGTTGATATTGTATATCTGGATTTTCAGAAGGCGTTTGACAAAGTACCTCATGAAAGACTCCAGAGGAAATTGGAGAGTCATGGGGTAGGAGGTAGTGTCCTGTTGTGGATTAAAAACTGGTTAAAAGATAGAAAACAGAGAGTAGGGTTAAATGGTCAGTATTCTCAATGGACAAGAATAGTTACTGGGGGTCTGTGCTGGGACTGCTGCTTTTTAACATATTTATAAATGTCCTAGAGACGGGGATAACTAGTGAGGTAATTAAATTTGCTGAGGACACAAAGTTGTTCAAAGTAGCTAAATTGCGGGAGACTGGGCATCTAAATGGCAGATGATGTTTAATGTGAGCAAGTGCAAAGTGATGCATATGGGAAAGAGGAACCCGAATTTTAGCTACGTCATGCATGGTTCCCCGTTAGGAGTCACCGACCAAGAAATGGATCTAAGTGTCTTCATTGATGATACGTTGAAATCTTCTGCTCAGTGTGCTGCTGCAGCTAAGAAAGCAAATAGAATGTTAGATATTAATAGGAAAGGAGTGGAAAACAAAAATGAGGACATTATAATGCCTTTGTATCGCTTCATGGTGCGACCGCACCTCGAATGTTGTGTTCAATTCCTGTCACTGCATCTCAAAAAAGATATAGTAGAATTAGAAAAGGTGCAGAGAAGGGTGACGAAAATGATAAAGGGGATGGGACGACTTCCCTTTGAGGAAAGGCTAAAGCGGCTGGGGCTCTTCAGCTTGGAGAAAAGGCGGCTGAAGGGAGATACGCTAGAGGTCTAAACATAGGCGGTCGGTGGCCCAACTATTTGGGGAGGCTACAGGGGGCGGGGTTAGGGGGTGGGGCCAGGGGTGGAGCTTAAATCCATAATTGTCTAACACACAGAAAAAAAAAATGTCACAATTAATACCTTTTATTAAATTTAGATATTAGATATATATCATATGTCAAAGAATAAAGTGGTTGCTCAAAGCATATACTAACCACAATCGCTCAACTGCAAAACACTATGCACAACTTTGTGCAAAAACACACTCAGAACCTTACTGTACTATAAATATTACACTGGGCAGAACCTAATACACCAATATATCACCCATACGGAAAATGCAGACCATCAACAATATGAAACAAGGGATCATAATATCACAATTCTCATGTACAGCCACAAAACTCCCTAATTCATGTTTAATGTGGGATAAAATGCCATAAATAAATAAATAAATATAAACTTTTAATGTTGAGCACCTGATTCTCAAAGTGGACATATTCCAAACACTATAATGAAAATAAAATGACCTTTTCTACCTTTGTTGTCTGCTGACTTTGTTTTTCTGATCATGCTGGCCCAGTATCTGATTCTGCTGCTATCTGTCCTCTTAACTCCGTTTCCAAGGCTTCCTTTCCATTTATTTCTTTACTTTCCGCCTTTTGTTCTTCATTTCTTGTCCTACATCCGTCAGTAAAAGCTGGGTCCTCCGCAGACTTGACTGTCCAGTGGATCCAGCTTCTGCCTATTTTCTCCATCCATGTGCAGTTTTTCTCCTCTTTTCCTTTTCCCTCATCTCATCTCCTTCCTCTCTCTTCCCTCCCCTCCCCTCTATGTCCAGCAATTTCTCCTCTCTCCCTGGGCCCTGCCCTCCCATCCATGTCCATCCATGCTCCTCTCTCCCATGCCCCCTCCATTCATCCATATCCAGCAATTCCCCTCTCTCCCTAGGCCCTGCCCTCCCATCCATGCTCTTCTGTCCCCTGCCCCCTCCATTCATCCATATCCAGCAATTACCCCCTCTCTCCCTGAGCCCTGCCCTCCCATCCATGCTCCTCTCTCCCCTGCCCCCCTCCATTCACCCATATCCAGCAATTCCCCTCTCCTTGAGCCCTGCCCTGCCCTCCCATCCATGCTCATCTCTCCCCTGCCCCCCTCCATTCACCCATATCCAGCAATTCCCCTCTCTCCTTGAGCCCTTCCCTGCCCTCCCATCCATGCTCCTCTCTCCCCTGCCCACCCTCTTCTCCCCCCAAGATCCCTATCCTTTTTTTTCTTTTAAATTTACCTCCGAGTCTGGCAGCACAGCGTCAGTGAAAGCGCTCCCAGTGAAAGCGCTTCTCTTCGCTGAGTGTCCCATCTTCTTCTGATGTCATGACGTCAGAAGAAGGCGGGACACTGGACAAAGGGAAGCGCTTTTACTGGGAGCGCTTTTACTGACACTGTTGCTGCGCTGCCGGACTGGAGGTAAATTTGAAAGAAAAAAAGGAAAGGGATCTTGGGGGAGAGAAGAGGGCGGGCAGTTGGGACGAGCGGAGAGCCCCGGGCGTCATCGTCATCAGGATCCGATCTTCGGCTGGGGAGGCCTAGCCTCCCCAAGCCTCTGATACCAGGCGCCTATGGGTCTATAAAATAATGAGTGGAGTGCAACAGGTAGATGTGAAGCGTCTGTTTAAGCTTTCCAAAAATACTAGGACTAGGAGGCATGCGATGAAGCTACAAAGTTGTAAATTTAAAACGAATCTGAGAAAACATTTCTTCACTTAACGTGTAATTCAACTCTGGAATTCATTGCCAGAAAATGTGGTAAAAGTGGTTAGCTTAGCAGAGTTTAAAAAAGGTTTGGACGGCTTCCTAAAGGAATAGTTCATAGACCATTATTAAATTGGACTTGGGGAAAATCCACTATTTCTGGGATAAGCAGCATACAATGTTTTGTACTTTTTTTGTGATCTTGCCAGCTATTTGTGACCTGGATTGGCCACTGTTGGAAATAGGATGCTGGGCTTGATGAACCTTTGGTCTGTCCCAGTATTTATTTATTTGTTACATTTGTATCCCACATTTTCCCACCTATTTGCAGGCTCAAGTATGGCAATACTTATGTACTTATGTAAAAACCTTATCTCCCTCACTCTCAAAGAGGTATTTCCCTAACAATGGAGCAAGGGTGATATTATTGTGGGCTTTTAACTAACATTAAAACAATTATTTTCCCTGTAAAGTCCCCTACTCTTTAACGTTGTTCCCTGAACTAAAGGAGTCAGGCTGCTTCTTGGCCCACTCACACCACCAGCTCACTCACTCACTGAGCCCTCGCTACCCTCTGTTGGCACAAGGCTGTTAGCTCATTCAGCAGTTCAATCAGGGTCTTATTTTACCACTAGGTACCACACTGTCACATGCTCAGTTTCTGTTCTAGTGTGAGAGGCTTGAGGCTTGAGGTTGGTCACCAGCTGACACTTACCAGGCCCAACCTTCACACTCCAGTTCTAATGTTGGAAACAAGCTCTGTTACTACTCAGGATTATGGATCTCTGTTCCAAGAGCTGTTCTTACACTCACACAATCTCTTAAAATGCACAGGTTCAAATAACACAAGGCTTCAATTCATTCAAGTCAGCTTCAACTGAATTAGCAGTTCCGTTTAAAGAAACTGTAGGCTTCAGATAATCATGTGCTCAATTTTTCTCAAACCACTACACTTCTGTCACTTTCCAACACTCTCAAGCCACAGACACAGTCATACGTGCTTCCTGAAACAGTGTTGCCATCCCAAAAGTAGCCAAAAAAATAGCCCAATATTAATAAGGTTAATATGAATATTAAAAATGTCAATATAATTGTTAATATTGTAATCATCGTAATCATAATCAGCATAATCAGCACCATCAACAGCATATTCATAACCAGCATTAGCATAATCATAAGCAGCATAAACATAATCATAAGCAGCATTAGCATACTCTGATTAAACCAATACTTCCTCTGTGTACATCCATATGCTGTACAAGCTGGCAATGGCACGTGTGAAAATATTAGCGAGATCAAGTAAAAATGCTAACAACAATAAAGAACAAAGTGGATAGAGCAGCTAGGTGAACAGGGGCTGAGTGTGCGTGAAAGGGAGAACAACTTGAATGCCGCCCGTCTCGAGTTGTCTCTTGTTCTCAAGTTAACAAGCAGTGAAGGTGACCACCCTCCTCCCACATGGACCAACCGAAGGAGTCAGCGTTTATTGCAGGCACCCCTTGTTAGGATCTGGTAACTGTGAGCCCCAGTGCCCCGAATGAGCACGGCGAAGATGGAATGACACCGCACTTGGTCAGGCAGCCAGACAACCCCAAGCTTCACCTGGGAGATGACCACCGTTCCCTGAGAGCCCTCAGGTGCAGGCGGCCACCAGGACTTCTGGAACCGGGGGGTTGCATAACCACTGACCAGGCAAGCAAGCAGAACAGACACAGTCCAAGAGCCAGGAAATCCGTAGTGCAAACAGTAGTCAAAAACAGTCCAAGGTCAAGGCAGGCAGTAAAACAAGCGAGGTCCGGGAAACAAGCCGAGGTCTGGAACACTGGAACTGAAGACAAGGAGCACCGGTGTGGATCTCAAACACAATTGAGGCCGAAGCAACGAAGGACTGGAGGCAGGGCTTTAAATAGTGTAGGAATCAATCTCAAACATGTGCAGCTGATTCAAGATGGCTGCCCCTATCAGCAGAGAAGCCCAACGCCCAAATATGGGCTTCCTTCCTGAGCTGGCCAACCCCAAGATGGCCGCCACAAGCTGAGATGCCCATCCCAAGATGGCCGACCTATCCTGGAGAAACACCACCAAGATAGCCGGCTATCTCTGCCGGGCCGCGCCTCGCGCAGGCCTGGAACCAGGTGAGGAACGTAACAGTACCCCCCTGAAAGCCTCCCCTTTCTCCCTGGCCTGGGCTGAGTAGGGTGAAGAGAATGGTACTCACGGACCAGGTCTGGAGCATGGGCATTGGTTGCTGGTTTCCAGGAGTTGTCCTCTGGTCCGAAGTGCTTCCAGGACAGCAAGTAGAACAACTTCCCACCACGCAGCTTCGAATCCAGGATCCGATCCACTTCGTACTCAGGGTCAGGATCGCTATCTGGCACAACTACCTTCTTGGGCTCCGGGTGCCACTTGGACCTGCGGAAAGGCTTCAGGAGAGATACGTGGAAGGCGTTGTGCACCCTGAGCTGAACGGGTAGGTGCAACCGATAAGTCACCACTCCTATCCTGGAGCGCACCACAAACGGACCAATGAAGCGTGGAGCAAATTTGAGCGATGGCAGCCGCAGTCTCAGGTACCGGGTACTCAGCCATACCTTCTCTCCTGGTTGGAGCGTGGGAGCCGCCTGTCTCCTTTGGTCGTATGTTGCCTTGGCCGCCGCCTGGCGCAGCTGCTCCTGAACCTTCCTCCAAGCTTCTTGCATCGTTCGGACCGTAGGTTGTACCTGAGGTGGGACCTACGCGGGAAAAATAGGTGGAGGCAGACACGGATGACGCCCATAGATGGTGCTGAAAGGTGTAGTCCGGGAGGCTGAATGCAGGCTGTTATTGTATGTGAACTCTGCTCAGGGTAACAAAATGGACCAGTCATCCTGGTGCTGGTTTGAGTAGGCCCGGAGGAAAGCCTTCACCGTCTGGTTGACCCTTTCCACCATCCCATTGGTTTGCAGATGGTATGCTGATGAAAAGATTGTGGTTACCCCAAAGGCTGAACATAGCGCTCTCCAAAATCGAGAGGTGAACTGAGAGCCACGGTCACTTATGATCCTTTGGGGCAGTCCATGGAGCCTGAAGATGTGGGCGATGAAACTGGAGGCCAGACTGGCAGCCGTGGGTAAGGTCTTCATTGGCACAAAGTGGGCCATCTTGGAAAATCGATCTATCACCAACCAAATGACTATGTTGCCCTGGGAGGGCGGTAGATCAGTGATGAAATCCATGAACAGGTCCTCCCAGGGTTGCTGCGGTACTGGCATGGGCTGCATCAGACCCCACTGTCTCTGATGAGAACTCTTGGTTCGGGGACACACCGGACAGGTGGACACATATTGCAGCACATCCTGCACCATCCGAGGCCACCAGTACGACCGGGAGATCAGATGGAGGGTCTTGTGAAACCCGAAGTGTCCAGTGAATTTAGAAGCATGCCCCCAGTGCAGCACCTTCCTACGGAGACCCACCGGTACCGCCCTCCGGCAAGCGGCACTCGCCCTGGGTATAGAGGGGATGCAGGCCGGGTTCAGCATGGGATATGGCTCCTCCAGGTCCCCGGGAGCTTCGAAACTGCGAGACAAGACGTCAGCCTGGACATTCTTCTCCCTGGGCCTGAAAATCAGGCGGAAGTTGAACCGTGCAAAAAACAGAGACCATCGAGCCTGGCGAGGATTTAATATGCTCGCATTCTGAAGGTATAGCAGGTTCTTGTGGTCGGTGATCACTGTTACCTGATGCGCTGCTCCCTCCAACAGATAACACCACTCCTCGAACGCCAGCTTGAGTGCCAAAAGCTCCCGATCCCCCACCGTATAGTTCCGTTCTGCGGGGGTGAACTTACGGGAGAAGAAGAAACAGGGATGTTTCTTTCCAGCCGCGGACGTCTGGGAGAGCACGGCCCCTACTCCCAAAGCTGAGGTGTCTACTTCTACCAAGAAGGGCTGAGCAGGGTCTGGACTGCGGAGGACCGGTGCAGAGAGGAACGCCTTCTTTAGGGTAGTAAATGCATCGACCGCCTCAGGCGTCCAGTTCTTCACATCTGCCCCCTTCCGCATAAGGGCCGTTAGGGGAGCCGAGATGAGGGAATAGTTCTTGATAAATTGCTGGTAGTAGTTGGCGAACCCCAGGAACCTCTGCAGGGCCCGCAGTCCCTGGGGAGCCGGCCAGTCACGGATTGCAGTCAATTTCCCAGGCTCCATCTGCAATCCGGTGGCAGAAACGATATATCCCAAAAAAGGCAGACTCTTCTGATGGAAAGAACATTTCTCCAGCTTGGCATACAAGCGATGCTCCAGGAGATGCTGAAGCACCGTGCGGACATGGGCAACATGCTGCGGCAGTGAGGTGGAGAAAATCAGAATGTCATCCAGGTACACGATCACCGAGGTGTAGAGCAGATCCTGGAAAATGATATTGACAAAGTTCTGAAACACTCAAAGTGGCCCTCGTGGGTGTTAAAAGCCGTCTTCCACTCATCCCCCTCCCAGATCCGTACCAAGTTGTAGGCCCCATGCAGATCCAGCTTGGTGAAAATCTGGGCTCCCTGAAGGCGGTCAAACAACTCCGGGATGAGTGGAAGTGGGTACCGGTTCTTCACCGTGATCTTATTCAGGCCCCGATAGTCGATGCAGGGGCGAAGAGACCCATCCTTCTTGGACACGAAGAAGAATCTGGCCCCTGCAGGTGATGTAGAGGCTCAGATAAAGCCTTTGAGGAGGTTATCCCGGATACACTCCCTCATGTCGCAGGATTCTTCATGGGACAGGGTGTAAAGACACCCCCGGGGCGGATCGGTACCTGGCAGGAGGTCTATGGCGCAGTCACAAGACCGGTGTGGAGGTAACGTATCAGCCGCCCTGGCATTGAAGACATCACGAAAATCCTGATAGTCCTTGGGCAGCCCGGGCATTGCCTCTTGCGACGCCTGAAGTCGAGCAGAACAGAGCGGCAGAGGAGGCTTGACCTGCTGGAGGCAGTGCTCACTACACAGGGAACCCCATTGCCCGATCTCTCCGGTGGCCCAATCGAAAGCAGGAGCACGTAGACGGAGCCAGGGCAGTCCCAAAATCACCGGGTGGATGGCTTGGGTGAGCACCAGGAACTGGATCTCCTCCTGACGCAAGGCCCCCACCTGAAAGTGTATAGGCAAGGTAATCTGAGTGATGGTCCGAGGAAGGCTATCCCCCTGGATGGAGGTGACCTGGAGCTCCGGCAGACAGGGCGACGTTGAACTCCCCAACTGTGCCAGGAATTCAGCGTCGATGAAGTTCCCTCCGGCCCCGGAATCCAGTAGGGCGCGAGTATGGACCTGGTGCCCCTCGTCTTGGAGCAGGACAGGAACAGAGAGCAAGTTGTCCGGAAGGGAAGCCAACCGGCCCAGAGCCACTCCCTTCATGGGGCTCAGGTCGGAGCGTTTCCCGACCTTCCAGGTTTGTTTGGGCAGCTGCCCGAGAAATGGCCGGCCTCCCCACAATACAAACATAGATGTTGTCGGAGTTGATGGGTCCTCTCCTTTCTGGACAGGCGATGTCGCCCCATTACCATGGGTTCCTCCATGGTTTCTTCCGAACCCTCCTCATGGGCCCCAGGTGGCTCTGGGTGACAAGACAGGCCTCTGGATCTCTGCCCCATGCGCGGCGTAGCCCTCTCCTGGGCTTGCTCCTGGAACCGGATGTCGATTCTCGTGTAGAGTGCAATTAGGCCGTCCAAAGTAGCCGAAATCTCACGGCCGGCCAATTCATCTTTTATCCGGCCATCCAACCCCTGCCAGAAAATGGCCGTTAAAGCTTCCTGGTTCCACGGGAGCTCCACGGCCAGGGTGCGGAACCATACGGCATACGCCCCGACTGACCCGGAGCCCTGCTGAATCCGCAGCAGTTCCCCCGAAGCAGAAGAAGGCCGTCCAGGCACGTCGAACACCATCCGGAACTGCCGCAAGAATTCCTCCAGGTTAGCCAGAACCGGACTCCACTGTTCCCATAGCGGAGATGCCCAAGCATCCGGGTGGCGAATGACCCTACCCCAGGGGCCGGGGAAGCTGGAACCACCCTCTGCTGGAGCGCAGGAATCTGGTTGCAGACCTCTTGCAGTGCACTAGACAAGTGGGTGATTTGAGCCTGTTGCTGGTGTAGCACCTGAGCCAGGTTGGAATGCTCGGAATCATCTGGTGAGCTCATGGCTTCGGCCTACTGTTAGGATCTGGTAACTGTGAGCCCCTGTGCCCCGACTGAGCACGGCGAAGATGGAATGACACCACACTCGGTCAGGCAGCCAGACAAACCCAAGCTTCACCTGGGAGATGACCACCACAGTGGCGTACCAAGGGGGGGGGGGGCGGTGGGGGCACTCCGCCCCAGGTGCACGACGCTGGGGGGGTGCCATGCGCCTGTTGGCCGGGTCCGCTCGTTCCCTCCCTGCTGCTCCCTCTGCGCGGAACAGGTTGCTTCCTGTTCCGGGGCAGAGGGAGCAGCAGGGAGCAGCAGGGAGGGAACGAGCGGACTCGGCCAACAGGCATGCGGCACCCCCCCAGCAGGTAAAAATGCACTCGGGGGGGGGGGGGGTGCATCGGCAATCCACCCCAGGTGTCAGGCAGCCTCAGGACTTCTGGAACCGGGGGTTGCACAACCGCTGACCAGGCAAGCAAGCAGAACAGTCACAGTCCAAGAGCCAGGAAATCCGTAGGGCAAACAGTAGTCAAAAACAGTCCAAGGTCAAGGCAGGCAGTAAAACAAGCGAGGTCCGGGAAACAAGCCGAGGTCTGGAACACTGGAACTGAAGACAAGGAGCACCGGAGTGGATTTCAAACACAATTGAGGCCGAAGCAACGAAGGACTGGAGGCATGGCTTTAAATAGTGTAGGAATCAATCTCAAACATGTGCAGCTGATCCAAGATGGCTGCCTCCATCAGCAGAGAAGCCCAACGCCCAAATATGGGCTTCCTTCCTGCAGCCGGCCAACCCCAAGATGGCCGCCACAAGCTGCGATCCTCATCCCAAGATGGCTAACCTATCCTGAAGAAATACCACCAAGATAGCCGGCTATCTCTGTTGGACCGTGCCTCGCTGGCGAATCGGCCACGCAGGCCTGGAACCAGGTGAGGAACGTAACACCCCTGGCCTCTTCCTAGGCTAGCAAGCATTTTTTTCACAGCTCACCTTTTTCCCCTCCCATCCCTCCACTGTCACGACTGTGGTCGTGACTCCACTTTCAGTCTCACCTTGTCTTCCAGTGGTCAGAGGTGGCTCCAGTCTGTTCTTTTTCTTTGCATTGTTGCCCCTGCTGCCACTTCCTGTGTGTTCCAAGCCTCATTCTGGTGTTCAGTGTGTTTCCTGCCTCTGTCCTATAGTTGTGACATCATCAGTGAGGGTCTTTATAAGGAAGCTGAGGACATTCATTCGGGACTTTGCAAAGCCAAAGGTCTCCAGGTTTGTTAGTGTGCTTGTTAGCACTTCTGCCCTGTTTCCCAGTTGGTGTGGTTGTATAGCACTTCTGTTCTGTTTCCTAGTTAGTGTGCCTGTGTGGCACTTCAGCTTTAGTTCTTCTGTTTGTCTCTGTGCTAGGGTTAGCCCTTCTGCTTAGTTCTTCTGTCTTTGTGCTAGGGTTAGCACTTCTGCTTAGTTCTTCTGTCTATCTGTGTGCTAGGGTTAGCACTTCTGCCTGTGTTCTTCTGTTTGTCTGTGTGCAAGACTTAGCACTTCTGCCTTAGTTCTTCTGCTTGTCTGTGTGTTGGTGTTAGCACTTCTGTCTTGGTTATTGCCTATTTGTTCTCTGGGGGAGGGTAAGGGAAGGAGAGAGATGCCAGACCATGGGGTGGGGGCAGGGGCATAGCTACGAGTGGGCCTGGATGGGCCCAGGCCCATCCAATCACAGCTCAGGCCCACCCATTCTTTCTGACTCTCCAATCAGCTGGCACAGCGGCAGTGAATAACAGCAGCCCTCTGTCCTAATCTGTCTAATTTTTCTTGCTTGCAGTGGAGCGTGCAGTCTGCTTGAGCCTGTTTGCACCGGATCATGAAGACCTGCAGGCAGTAGCGATTTCATCATCTGAAGGTAGCACGGGACCTCCTAGCTACATGCACGCTGATGAATCTGCAGCGTTCCGCCCTTTAGAACACAAACTTCCTGTTTCCATAATAAGGTCGGGATCCTGCACGATGTCCTTCTGATTCCTGCACCGTTCAGTGCCAGGCAACGATGTCTGGCTTTGCTAGATTGCGGTGCTGACCCTTCCAACAGCTACTTTGTAATGTAGGGTTGTTTCTTTAACCTTTTCCGGTGTAAATATTAGCGCTGATTGTGTGCTGTTTTGACACTTCAGTAGTATGAAACAGTGAAGCTGGAGAGAGCCGCATTCCCTGGGATGGAGGAGTAATGCTCAGACCTGACCTCCCCCCCTCCCTCCCTCGTTTGAAATGCAAGCCTGTCTTTCTCTTATGTTGCCCTGTCCAATGAAGAAGTTGTGACAGTGGTTTCACATTACCCAGTCCAAGTGCATTTTTCTCTGATCATTTCCCTCCTCCCCCTACACACACCTCTGATGGGAGGTGAACGCTGTCCCTCTGCTCATCTTTTTAGATGGGCTGAAAATTCCGCTGGTCAGATCCCCCTCCTCGACTGACAGGAAAATGAATGTTTGAAAATGTGGGGGGAACTATTCAGTGGAACTTTTCTATTAGCTAGGGTCTGCTTTTGACCTGAAATCTCGGGTGGGCTTTTAGGTTGAGCGTAGGAGTAGATGTTGTCCCTCCAAGTTGTTCATGTCAAGCTTAGATCTTCGTCATACACGCAGATGTTTGGGTGATCCAGTGGCAGCTACTGCTGAAGAGCTGGCGGTGTTGCAGGGAAGGGAGCTGTTGCAGGGGACAGAAAGATCTGGAGGACAGCTGTTGTGAATGTCTTCAGCTGAATGTCTTCTTTGCTTGCTAAGGTATTTAATTGTTAAAGTTGGGGAGGGGGTGGTAAGGGAAGAGGAAATGCATGCCCACCCAACCTACCCACTGGCCCAACCAAAATTTGCCTTCTGGCTACGCCACTGGGTGGGGGAGAGGAAGGTAAAGAGAGAAGTGCTAGACCATGGGACGGAAGTGGAAGGGAAGTAGAGAGTTGCCAGACTATGGGAGGGGGGGGAGATGAAGGAAATGAGGGAGATTTCACATCAAGCGGGATCAGGAAGGTGAAGGGAAGGAGAGAGATGCCATACTGTGGGAGGGGATGAATAGTCTCCTGGTCGCTGCATCAATCGTCTAAGGAGCTGGTGTGGACGGTTAAGAAGCAGATTTCAACTCCATTTGCAACGTGCTATTTCGACATTGCAAGTCCAGCCACTTCACATCTCTTCCTGCCTCAAACGGTTCTAATCGTAGCATGCTTATTTCTCCTGGTCTGGATGGGTATTACAACTGCTCCCCATTATGGACTGCCTTGCCGATAGCTGTTCAAGCCACTCTGAACCATCTCAGCATCTGGAATCTACCTAAGACCAGCCCATCTCGGAAAGCCAACTTCAGAAATTCCACATATTACCTACAGTCCTTCCTAACAACATGTCCATAGACCTTTTTTTAGTCTCTCTTACCCTGTCCCTTTTTCTTCTTACCTGTTCCTTCTATCCTATTTCATGTAATTGTATAACCACTGGTCTGGCGATAGCCTTATCAGTACTGTAGATGGGGTATTAAAAAAATAAATAAATAAAATGCTGGGTGTCCCCTGTAAAGGAGCCATCCTGGGTCTGCTAGGGCTGCCCCGGGGTCTGCTGGCACTTTGGGGGGGGGGGGGGGGGGGGGGGGGTTACATGCAAATGATGTGAAATGGTGCCTGTTTATGGTTTAAAAAAATAGAACATGGATTGGATTCAGGAAAATGTGGCCTGGATGATGGTATAATTCTTATTAAAGAGTAATGTAATTTATGGTGTCTTTTGTATGGAAATCCATTTTCCCCATACACTTTAATGGGAAAATTTGATTTCAAAATGGAGTTTGTGAAAAGTTTACAAACTATAAAAGTTGTTCTCCAAAGACAAGCAGGCTGATATTCTCACAAGTGGGTGACGTCACGTCGGCCCCGGAGTATTTTAAAGCAAAATCTAAAAATCTCTTTTACGGCGTTCCGTCATGCGAGCGACCGTACTGCGCATGTGCGCACACATCTTCCCGCTCGCTGTGCGGACACGCCCCTCAGTTTTTCTTTTTCCGCGTCTGAGGAGACACTGAGTTCGTTAGGGCTTCGTGTTTTCTTCAGGTCCTCGGAGTAAAATCTCTTTTTTTATTTTACCCTTTTGGGTGTTCTTTATTTTTTCATTTGTATTTTTTCATGGCAGGCTCATTGTGCCTTATATATACAGGTACTTCTTGTACCTGGGGCAAGGAAAAGTTAAGTACTTGCCAGAGTCACAACGGGCTGTGCCTGAAATGAAAACAAAGCATATTAAAAGTGCTGGTATATTGTTATCTGTGGGCTCTCTCTCGACAGCAAAGTAAAACAAGCCCACATTTTTAGGATCCATTTATTAAAACTTAACAAATGGCTCTCGAGAGCTGTGAGGAGAGCCTGCTTCAACACACCACTGTCTTTAAGCCTCACAAGTGGTGAAGGTGTATGTCACAGGAGAAAAGCAGGAACCTAAGCAGGTGCAACCCTGGTCAGCCACTGAATGGGCAACCTGGTGACACAAAATCAGTGGTGTAACCTTTGAAGTGAGTCTCCACCCGCCTCGGCGCCTCCTGCTCTGCAGGTCATTCGGGCGCATCGGCGCATGTGTCTTGGGCCGGATCATCTCCCTGAGAAGTGCAAGTAGTGTCTCAAAGACGAGACGTATGCTACTTGCCAGGGATGCCCAAAGGAGACAAATTCTGGAGTCCGACAGAGACCGATGCATGCTGGGTATAGTTATGCATCGAGTAGGTCTCCACCTGCCTCGGCGCCTCCTGCTTTGCAGGTCATTCGGGCGCATCAGCGGGTGTCGGTACCATCGGTGCCCAGAGCTTTGCTCCCTCTGTTATGGAGGTATCCGGGCTTCAGACATCAGTCGGTGCCGAAAGCGTTGCTCCCTCTGTTATGGAGGTATCCTGGCATCGGACGTCGATGCACCGGTACCAGGTATCAACGGTGCCATCGGTACCGGGTATCATCGGTGCCGTGGATACCATCGGTACCGGGTGTCATGACCGTCGGTACCGAGTATCATCGGTACCATGGGTGCCGTCGGTATCGAGTATCGTCGGTGCCATGGGTACCGTCGGTACCGAGGAGTATCGGTACCAGGAACATTGGTACCATGGTCGGTGCCATGGGTCCCGTCAGTACCGGGTATCATTGGTACCATGGGTCCCGTCGGTACCGGGTATCATCGGTACCATGTGTGCCGTCGGTACCGAGTGTCATCGGTGCCATGGGTGCCATTGGTACCAGGTATCATGGGCACCATCGGTACCAGGTATCATGGGCACCATCGACCATTGGTACCAGGTATCATCACCCATCGGTACCGAGTATCATGGGTACCATCGGTACCAGGTATCGTCGGTATCATGGATACCATGGGTATCAGGTATCATGGATACCGTCGGTACATGAGTACCATCGATACCAGATATCATGACCAGGTACCATCAGTGCCATGGGTGCCATTGGTACTAGGTGTCATGAGCACCGTCAGTACCATGTGTACCATCGGTACCGTCGGTGCTGTTGGTGCCGGATATCATGGGTACCATCGGTACCACATGTCATGGGTACCATCGGTACCAGGTATCATGGGTACCATCGGTACCAGGTATCATGACTATCATCGGTACCAAGTACCATGGGTACCATTGGTACCGGGGGTCATCGGTACCATGTGTACCATCGGTACCATGGGTACTATCGGTACCATCGGTCACATTTCTGTTATGGAAGTCATCTGGCAGTCTGGTTTCGATTCCCTTGCATTTCCAGATTTTGTCCTTGGCTTCGGGACCATGGGTACCATTGGATGCCATTGGTGCTACCGCCTCCTGTGGCATCTAGCTTTTCACCTGGGATTAGATCTCCTTCACCGATGCTGCCTCTGGTATGTGTGTTCGCAGCCTACTGGGGCAACTTCTCGACCCCGTCGTAGAACTTATCACGCCTCCATATTGGACACGTTTGGATCTGAGCTGCTCTGTTTGAGTAGTTAGCTCAGTTCAATGATGGTTCATCTGATGAACATGAAGGTCATGGGGTTTTCTCTGCTGAGAATCCTCTAGATCTTCTATCTGTCTTGACACATTACAGTGGAGATTGTGAATCAGCCCAAGACCCCAGATGCTATGAGGGCCTGGACTATCCATCTTCACCTAAGTCTTCTGCCAGAGGATTCTGCTCTCAGAACAGATAGGAGTTCTAAGAACTTGCTCGGTGGCCCCGGGGCCAGAGCATACATCCTTAACCTCTTTTGGGAGAATGGCTTACTAGGCTGGCATGATCTTTACGAGCATTCCCGCTGGCTAACCCTTTTCACCAGGTGGTCAGGTACCACACGGTGTGTCGCAGGTTCCTGTACAGGGGCGTTTTCGACACTTATAATGTAACATCTAGATTTCTACTCTAGGTATAGTGATGCGCAGACTCTCATGACTGTGTCCCTCTCACCTGGAGGAGGGGACTCAGCAGAAATTTGTAGATATCCTGTGCATACACTTCCTCATCTCGATTTAAGAGAAGAGTAGTTTTCCTTGTGCCTTAAGGAATCGTACGTATACTCCTACTTCTCGACAGCCGGTTCGGGCTATGCCTCAGCACGCTCGTTATAGTCAACGGCGTGCACCTAACCAAGCCCCTGCAGCTATTCCGCAGAAACCAGGGAGGAGTTTTTGACTGGCTCCATTTCAGCATAGCCTATATATAAAAAAAAAAAATGTACCGGCCAATCTGCCTGTCGGGGGGAAGTTTAAATTTTCTCCACCAAAGGTGACTTCTTTTAACCTCCAACCGGGGTTTTTTTTCAAATAGTCCGGTTAGGATACATTCTCAATCTGGACTCAAACCCTCCACATTGCTCATTGGGAGCTTAATCCTTTAGCTTCCATCACGTGGGTACTTGCGGAGGAACTCTCTGCCCTTCTCAGCGACGATGCAGTCGAGCCCATTCCATCAGGGCAAAAAGGGTTGAGATTCTATTCCAGGTGCTTCCTTGTGGGTTGCGTCCCATCATAGACATCAGGGGCCTAAACAGATATTTCATTCAGGATGCTTTCCCTGGGCATCCTTCTTCCCATACTTCAGGAAATCGATTGCTTATTCTCTCTGGACTTACAGGATACTTATATACTTTGCGTCCAGAGTATGTTTTTCCTAGTGCCTGGCTGTTGTTGCAGCGTATCTTCATAGACTGGGAGTGCATGTCTTCCCTTAAAATGATATTGTCCGTCTCAACGGATTACAGCACAGTAAATATTGAGACTTCTAGGCACATGGCTTCCACAGTTCACGTAACTCCCATGGCACTTTTACACATGACATCCGCTCAGTGCATCCTAGCTTCCCAGCGGTAATCCCTTTACAAGTGGTCAATTCTTTCCATTTTGATTCTGAGGTGTCCCGTCCAACTTACTCAGCCACAAAAGCTGCTGACGAAGGTTGCATCCCTCCTGGCAATTCAACCAAACAATCGGGTTGTGATGTACTTGATAACAAAGGAGTACTGGATCTTGCCCTCTGAGTCAGGCTGTCATGCAGATGTAGCGGTAGGCCTGCCAACGCGGCATGTTTCTCCAAGCCAATTATCTAGTTGCCGTAAACAGCAGTCTGGCCGACAGACTGAGCAGGATAAAGCTACAGTCATGGTTGTTGGCATGGCTATAGCTCGTAAATTTTTAGTCCAATCACAAAGTCCCTCACTTCTGTTCCAGGCTGCAGGTTCACGGCAGGTTAGCATCGGATGCCTTTCTCCTTCATTGGGGGACAGGCTTTCTGTATGCGTATTCTCCCATACATTTGGTCGAACAGACTTTGCTAATTCTCAAGCAAGATTGTGGAGCCATGATTCTGATTGCTCCCTTCTAGTTGCATCAGATATGATTCCCTCTTCTTCTGGAGTTGGAATGTTTTCCAGCTCTCATTACGCAGAACGAGGGGGCGCTGCTACATCCCAACCTCCAATCTCTGGCTCACACAGTCTGGAGGTTGAGAGTGTGGGTTTCGTTGAGTCTTCCAGAGAGTATCTCCTGACTCTTGCTTGCTTCCAGACAAGATTCCACAAAGAGGTGTTATTCTTTTCATGGAAGAGGTTTGCTGTCTGGTGTGACAGCAAGGTCCTAGATCCTGCCTCTTGTCTTATACAGACCTTGCTTGAGTTTTTTTCTACACCTGTCTGAGTCTGGTTTCAAGACCAATTCTGTCAGTGTTCATCTTCGTGCAATAAGGGCTTATCATCAACGTGTAGAAGGTTAGCCTTTAGCTGTCCACTTCATGGAAGGTTTACTTCTCCCCCAATGGTGAAAGAATTCCTTGTATGTGTCTAGGGGGGGGGGGGTAAATCCGTTGGGCTTAGCACCCCCAATGGTTTTGAAGGTTGGCTCTTATGCTTCAGTCAAAGCCCCTATCACTCCTTATCCAGTATCTTGGGGTCTCCATGTCGTTTTTATCCAGCTGCTGCAAGCTCAATTCGGGCCACTGGATTTCTGCCATCTGAAGTATTGGACCTGGAAGGTCGTTTTCCTTGGTGGCTGTTCCTTCAACTCGTGAGGTCGGTGAGCTTCAGATTCTAGTAGCTCAAGCGCCTTAACTTACTTCTCATCTTAACAGAGTAGTTCTCCGCATGCAGACAAAGTTCTTACTGGCGCTGGTATCAGAGTACCAACTGATCCAGTCAATTGTCTTGTCAACATTCTTTCTCCCTCATCTTGCAAGCCCTGGTGAAAGCATGCTGCGCACTTTTTACGTGGAGCGGATGAGCTCCCTCGGGCAGTCCGCCCAGTTGTTTATTTCTTTTAATGCCAGTTGCTGTCGGAAACCGCACCATTTCTTCTTGGCTAGCAGATTGCATCTCCTTCGTTTTTGTCCAAGCTGGACTGACTCTAGAGGGCCATGCCACGGCTCACAAAAATTAGAGCCATGGCTGAGTCGATGGCTCATCTAAAGATCAGTTACTATTGAAGAGATCTGCAAGGCTGCGGTGTGGTCATCAGTCCACACATTCACATTTCACTACTGCCTTCAGCAAGATAGCCGACGCGACAGTCGGTTTGGGCAGTCGGGGCTGCAGAACTTATTTGGGGTTTAGAATCCAACTCCAACCCTCCTAGGCCCATTTTTGTTCTGTTCCAGGCTACACTCATTTAGATGTCTCTCAGGTCAATTTTTTTATTCTGGCCTCGCCGTTGCGAGACTCAATTGACCACTGTTTGTTGTGTGGTGTAAGCCTGGAAGCTAGGGATACCCCACTTGTGAGAATATCAGCCTGCTTGTCTTTGGAGAAAGAGTAGTTACTTACCTGTAACAGGTGTTCTCCGAAGACAGCAGGCTGCATATTCTCACAAACCCTCCCACCTCCCCTTTTTGGAGTTGTCTCCTTCATCTTTTGGATTTAACTGAGGGGCGTGTCCGCACATGCGCAGTACGGTCGCTCGCGTGACGGAACGCCGTAAACGAGATTTTTAGATTTTGCTTTAAAATCCTCCGGGGCCGACGTGACGTCACCCACTTGTGAGAATATGCAGCCTGCTGTCTTCGGAGAACATCTGTTACAGGTAAGTAACTACTTTTTTCACCTGCCACAAGCTAGCGTCCTATTGGTGCTGCTAGGTCATATGGCCAAGCTGCAGTCCTGTTGCTAGGGGAGACAGAGCTGGTGACCAGGTCAGAGGAACTGAAGACACAGGAGAAGATAGACCTGTGTGTGTGTAAGAGTTGATTTATACAGGAGAGAGAGCTTAAATAAAGAGTTGTCTGATACAAGGTGAAAGGAACTGTTGACACAGAAGAGACAGGACCGGTATGAGAGGTGCTCTGTCTGTGTGCTTGGAAAATTGAGTGTGGATGAGGAGGAAAACCTCAATAGAGTATAATTTGACTGAATCAGAACACCTGGTGATACAGAGAGAGTGGAATTCAGTAAAGCTGAGAGACTGTAGGTAAAGGGAAGATATACCTGCATGAAAGATGATCTGCCCATGTATGTATAAGAAATTTGTGTGACTAGACAGGCTGATAATCACACTGAAAACCACAGCACACCTGACTGGCACTGAGGAAGTGCATATGTGTTAATTTGTTAAGTGGTTATACAGAAAGGCTTGCCTAAGTTGAAATAGGCTATAAGCTGTATAATAGCCTGCTGGTAACCAGTGAAGGTGGCTAGTGACAGTGAGTGTGCAGGAAAACTGTTGAGTTTCCGCTGATCTGTCTCAGAGCAGAGTTGTGGCCACAGTGCATTTGACTGACACTTTGAGTGCAATGCATATGTGTTAATGGGTGGTTGTACTGAGGGGTCTGCCTGAGTTTGGAGGGACTACAAATTGTGTAGAAGCCTGTTGGTGAAGGGTGAGTGTGCAAATCTGGTGTGTTCCCACTGACCTGCCATGAAGCAGGGTTGTGATCACCTTGCACCAGTCTGCAGTGAGAATTGGTGCTGATTAAAAATTGAAACAGGACTGTTGTCCTTAGCTGAACCGCTGTGTATGAGGGCAGTGAGGTATGAAATGTATGACTGGTTACAAGGTGTGTCAATATAAGCAGAAGAGCGTTCCTCATTAGGCAGGGAAAAGTAATAAGGCAGGTCCTGCGATACGGAACATTAATTATCTATTGATTTACTCTAAATAGGTTGCCCACAGTTTTGATAACAAAAATCCCTATAAAAATTCCCACAGGATAGGGAGACAGGGTTTCAATTTCTTTTGGTTAACCAGAGTACAGGTACAGAGGCTGTTGGGCAACGCAGGAGGACCATCGCAGGAGCGACACGTGCACCAACTACCACGAAAGACAAAGTCACCATCATACAAGAAAGTTCAACCCAAGCAGCTAAGTACAAAAATCTCCACCTACACCGTTTCATAGACTTTAAACTTACACGTAAATACTTACCTGGAGGTTTATGCTGAGATTCAGTTACATTGCAAAGTGAAGGAAGTGGACATCTGTAAGAAAGCAATTGACACAAAGAATCAATTTTCTTGTTAAAATTTCATAGTTAAAGTAAATTCTGAGTAACAGAGAAAGTAATTATTTGTACTACTTATCTGATTTGTGGTGTTGAGAATTTCAGAGGAAAAGTTTATTGATTGAAAGTTGATACATTTTCTGAAAAGTTAAAAAGAAACATCTTGTGCAATAAATTATTATAATTTAACCGTTAGTGTGCAATATTGTCATCATTAAAATTTTGTAACATCTAGGGAAATTCGCTTATTCCCCACCTTTCTTTGTACCTTCCCTAAGTGGTGAGAGTTTAGTGTGGGACCCTATACCGTGATTGTACCATCGTACCACCCTCTTTTAAAAAAACCTCACCCATAGGGGATCTACAGTCATTGTAAGCCACTTTGAGTCTGCATACATGTGGAAAAAAGCGGGGTATAAATATGCATAAATAAATAAATAAAGTGCACAATTTTACCCCAAACTCACCACTAAAATTCAGTGAAAATTCATTACATTTCCTATACAGGTTAAAATAAATTTACGCTTGCGGACACCACCGTCGGATCCCGAAAATCTGCATCCTGAGTGGCATAAGGTGCTCTGCACCAAAACTAACTACAACAGCCATTAAAAATAATTTGTAAAGTTTTTAAACACTATAGCCCTCCTAAAGGGAACCCCAGGACCCCCCAACCATAAAAAAGAAACATTTTAAATTAATCCTGGAAGGCCCAAAAAATAAGCCACCAAAGATCACTAAAATAAGATTAAATTAAATTAAACCAAAGCCCAAAGGTTTCCTACTTTACTCCCCTAATATCCATCCGTCCTCATCTGTCTTCGGAGTCCTGGTGGACCCCCATCACCCCCCTGAATACCAGCATTATAAAATTGCAAATAGCATGGCTCTCTGGATGGGCAGCCCAAAAATCCAGGCTCCGGCTCCAAATGTGGAACACCGCGACCTCCAGAGCATATGCGAAAGTCTGGCAGCAATGCGAATGGATGTGTCTGGGTGTTGCTGGACCCCGAAGAGCCCTGGCACCTTTCCCAGACCTGAGTTTGGCTAGTAGCCACCAATACACAAGGAGACTGGGCTAAAATGGCCTGAAGACCGCTAGAGCTACAGGCAAGCCCCTAAGCATCAGGGCAAGGCCAGATTAGCCCCACAATGGCCCCCTGTGTCCCCAGGTGAACCCAAAATGGGCAACATATCTTAAATTTTTTTTTATATCCCTTTACACTAACATATTCTAATTAATAAATTCTAAATAAAAATAGTTTTTTCTACCTTTGTTCTCTGAGCATTTCATTTTTCCTGCTTTTCTCTGTTTTTTTTTCCTGTCTTTGCAGGGTCTTTTGTCCATTTGACACTTCCTCTCTCTCCATGTCAACCATTCATCTTCCCTCTTAGTGTCCTTATCCTCTCCTATGTTCAGCATTTTCCCTCTGTGTGCCTACCTTTACCTGTCTTTCCCCCATGCATCCCTCTCTCTGTGATCAACAATTTCCTGTGTCCCTATTTCCCTCCCCACATGTCCAGCATTGCCCATGTGTGTCCCTATCCCCTCTCTGACCAGCAATGCTCTTCTGTGTCCCTGTCCCTATGCTCCCTCCATGCCCAGGATTTCTTCTCTGGCTCTGTGACTCTTCTGGGGCCAGTATCTCGCCCTCTCAATTCCCACCACCCCTTCATAGTCCAGTATTTCTTCCCCTTTTTTCCATCCAGCGGGAGACTACCGCTTTGGTGGGCCATCTCCTGCAATCCCACCAAAGCGGGAAAGTCTCCCGCTGAGATGAGGAATCTAATTGCTGTTTTTCTCACTGCCGCTGCTGCTTCTCCCAATGCAGCAGTGGCGGCAAAACAATAACAACAACATAAAAGCAAGTGCAGGGCCACAGCAGCCTTCCAGAATGCGCTGTAAGTTCTGCTGGTCCTGTGCCCCCGGAACTCTCGAAGTTGACATCAGCGGGGGGGCGGGGGGGGGGGGCACAGGACTGCCAGAGCTGAAAGCGCATGCCGAAAAACTGCTATGGCCCTACGTTTTTTTTGTCACGGTTGCAGGGGGCAGAAGCTTATTTACCAAAATTCCTCAATGCTCTGCTTTCAAGATTATTCCCAGATGGTCCAACTGATCTGCAATTCACTCCATCATATCTCTGAGCACTGGACGACAAGAAATCAAAGTTGAAGCCAATAGGTTAGTCTCTTTTTCTCCATCAAAACAAAGCAAGCAAACCTATGAGTAGCTACATCCATGTTGTCATTCCTTATTGTTGGTAGCATTTTAAAATTTAATCTCACTTGTATTTTCAAACATGCTGGCTTGTGCTGAATACAGATATACACAGAGGAAGTATAATAAGGGAGTAACTTTTCATAGGTAGAGTAGTAATTTGTTAGAAATTGTAATCAGTGTGCCATTTGGAGGGGCTGGTTATAGGGACACCCTAGCATGTGTTATATTTGTGCATTTTTTTTCTCCTGGTTAAAGCACCACTAAAACAGACATCATGTTATGAGAATCAGGTGTTCAGCATTCAAAGTTTCTATCTATTTATTTATGTATAACATTTATATCCCACATTAAACATAAATTGGGTTGAAACCTGGGAGCATTTAAAATCTTTTTTTCCTATGCCTACATCAAAAGAAAAAGATGATGTGAGGCAGAGTGGCAGAGCCAAGGCAGAGTGAGCGTGACTGGGGCGTGTACTAAAATCTCCCTCTCAAAAATCAGGACTTCTTGGCAGCCCTGTCTTTTCCCCTCTGCTCCCCTCCCTAAGTCTGTGTCTCTCTCTTCCCCTCCTCCTCCTCCTCTACCCTACTCTCCTTCCTATGTTCAGCACCTCTTCCCATTTGTGCCTCCCTCCCAGTGGCGTAGCAAGGGCGGGGCAGTGGGGGCGGTCCGCCCTGGGTGCACGCTGCTGGACGGTGCAGAGAACAGCCGCATGCCTGTCAGCTCCTCTGGTTCCCTGCTCCCTCTGCCCTGGAACAGGCTACTTCCTGTTCCAGGGCAGAGGGAGCAGGGAGCCAGTGGAGCCGACAGGCACGCGGCTGCTCTCTGCACCCTTCAGCAGCCAAGAATGCACCCTGGGGTGTGTGTCATTGCGCCGGGGGGGGGGGGGTTGATGCGCCGGGGGGGGGGGGGTGTCGTGCTGCACCCTGGGTGGACGGATGCCGCTGCACCTGGGGAGGGGGGTGCACAGCGGCGATCCGTCCCGGGTGGCAGCCGACCTACGAACGCTACTGCTCCCTCCTACTCTGGGGCTAGTGTCTGTCCCTCTCTCTTCATTCCATCTAACATTTTCCCCTGTCTCTTCTCCCCTAGTCCAGCCTGTTTTCCTGTCCCTTCCCCACCCTAGTCCATCAGAGCAAGGTCAGCGTCCATTCCATCCAGCATCTTTTCCTGTCTTTTCTCTTGCCCCTTCGGGTCCCCCCCAGTTCCAGTCCCACTCTTTCCCTCCCCCTCCCCCAACACTTGCCTTGGATGTCTTCCTGCTGCATTGTGCAGTGCTACTGGTAGTGGTCTGTACTCTAGCGATTGCAGCAGACCTGCTTCGAGAACTCACCTTCTTTCTGTGATGCGTCCAGTCCTCACGGAAGCAGGAAGTTGCATCAGAGGATGTGGGATGTGCATCATGGGGAGAAGGCCAAGTCCCCGAGGCAGGCCTGCCGCGAACATTAGAGTGCTGACCACTACAGTATGTGAGAAGGGGGGGGGGGCGGGGAGGAATGCAGCTGTGCAGAAATCCAAAGAAGATGACAGGTCCCGTAGGCTATAGCACTAATGGATTCTTGGTCTGTCTTTCCTGTTGTGTTGTGCTCCACAGCGCTGCATGGTACCTGAGGAGGCTTGTCAGGTCTGCTTGCGGCTAAGCCTCCCCAAGCTTCTTATACCAGGCATCTATGCCCTCCCCCCCCCCCCCCCCCACAACAAAATATAGTAGGCAGTAGAGAATGACATGGGGACAAAGTTTGGCCATATCCCTGCCCCGGCCCCATGGGTTCTGTCTCTGTCCCTGCCCTGTCCCCGCAGGTTCTGTCCCCGTCCCTGCCCCATTCCCATGGACTCTGTCCTCATCTGCAGAAGCCTCAAACAATTATGATTTTATATTTAAATCTTTTTATTAAAGTATAAAAAGGAACAATATGCTGTGTAACTATTGTGTATAAATTACAAATAGAAAACAATAATAACAGCCCCAACAATAGCTGATTTCTACTACCCCAAGGAATCCTAATCCACACTGTTAAAATATCCAGAGGTATAAAATACAACCTGTTCTGTATGCCCTAAAGGGGAGAAATATGCCCTGTGAAGCACGGATATGATTTTTTAATCTGTGGATGAATAAGAAGTCATCAACAATCTCAGGATTCAGTCTACCTCTCCTGTCTTTCACTGTCCTTCCTGCAATAGAAGATGTCTTCTTAGAAGATGTGCTGGTAGCAGGATGTACAGGATCCCCCATGCAAATTTTGCTAGTTGTGGCTAGCATGTTTGCTTGTTTTTCCAAAAAAATCAAAATATTTCTGTCTGCATCACTTAAACATAAATATCAGTCCGGTTCATTAACAGGCTTCAAAGTAGAAAATGACACAGGAACAAAGTTTGTCCTCGTTCTTGCGGGCTCTGTCCCCATCCCTGCTCCGTCGCCATGGGATCTGTCTCAGGCCCCATCCTGTCCCCGTGGGATCTGTCCCCTCCCCGTCCCTGCAAGCTCTGTCCCCGCCCCCGTGTTATTCTCTAGTACGCAGGCAAACTATGCCTATGCTAGTAATCCAGGGGCTGTGAATGCTGCCTGCTCAGCTGGCCTAGGTAGCAGAAATTCAGCTTTGGAAACACATTGACTGTAGTTCCAACCTGTACATTCAGAAGCGTAGCCAGGTTGTGACTCCAGGGGGAGCGGATAATGGACTACGTAGGCGCGTGCATGCACTGCGTAGGCACGATGAACTGCCTGAAAAATAGGCACTGGTGCCATCAGAAGTATGTTTGGGGGAGCGGTCGCTACCCTGACACCCCACCTAGCTATGCCTCTGTGCACATTCTGTCTTTCTTGGTCACTCCTCCCTGCCTCTACAATTCCCCTTCTCTGTTTTCTCTTCTTCATGTAACCAGTGGAAGAATTTTTTTAAATTTATTTAGTACCTGGCATCTGGGAGCTGAGGGAGGCTCTGGGACGCATGCGCAGTAGTGTCAGTGGAGACCTGCACTGACACTGGCAAGTTTAAAAATACTGAAAATATATTTTTAAAGGGGATTGCATGCATTTCAAGATTAGAATTCAGATGCTGGAAACTTTTACTTATTAGCTATAAGGTTTTTGAAGTTTAGAATTCATGCAAACGTGTCTGTTTTTGAAGGGTTCTAGTTTGGGTATTTAAGGTTCAATTTTCTTGGGAATTTTTAGAGAATGAACATTAGGCCATGGCTATGACATAAATAGTCTGAGTCCAAAACGAAGGGTTTATACTTTGTTTTTATCCTAAAATACCTGATGGAATTCCTATATGGAAATATGGTCTCAAATAGACATTCCTGATTGGCTGCACTACTCCTGTTACGGTTTTTGCTTGGTGACAGTTAAGGAGAGCAAGGGAAGATCCAGACAAGGGAGGACCTGTTCACTCATCTGTGTGTGTGAGATCTGAAAGAAGGAGAGGATGCTTGATAAAGTTGAATGTGACAATAAAAGAGTGGTTGAGAATAATTTAATTGGAAGGTTTGAAATATAAGAGGTTTGTACTATATTTTGGGGTTGGTTCAAAGTTCCCTTCTGGGAGTAAAGCTGTCTCACAGGTTTAATTTGATTCATTTGATAGGGTCCAAGGTAAAGAAAAGTTTAGTCTTTAAGAGATATGGTATTATAAATAGGGGTTGGACAGCATTAAACTTCCACTCCTTCAGTAAGTGAAGGTAATTGTAAAAGGGTTTGAAATGATATTATCCCTGTAAAATATATACTAAGTCACCAAAGTATTTTCAAAAGAATTTCTTGGAAGCAAATAATTTGATATTTAGAGTCTGTATTACTTGGATAATTAAATTATCTGGGTTTCAAACAAAATAAAGTAAGGAATTATTAAGACTGAACCTGTTAGAGCTGTGAGAACTTAGTGTGCCAGTGTGAGTGAGTGACTTGTTTTGCTGGGAACCTAAAGAATTCAGCAGTCTCAAGAAAAAGAAGAATTGCTCTTTCCTAGTTAGTTAGGAATAAAATAAAGTGAACAGAAATAGTCAGGTAACCAGAACAGAGGGAAATTTATTTTATTTTCATTATATTAGAAAACAGTTCAGGTTCTTGTATCTGGCAGGCTCACTGAGATTTGCACACGCTGCAGGGCGATAGGTTTCTTTCCTTTTATTTTCTTTGAAGTATAAGTTTAGGAAGAAGACAAAGTGAAGGCAACCAATAAAGAAGAATTGATCCCAAGGTCAAGAAAGCAGGAATTCAGCTAAGTACTGCAGGAAAACCAGGATAACTGAACTATGATCTGAGAGACACTTGGCATTTACACTGCATATACATACTTACTCTATGGAACTGCGAACCTGAGGAAAGAAAAATCTAAAATTGTTTAAATTGTTTTTTTGACCAAATGACTGGTTATGAAGCAAGGTTAATTGGTACTTACCTTTAAAGTGACTCCTATAGGAAATAATTAAGAAAGAGAAAGGAGTTAGAATTATTAAAGAAACTCACTATTAGGAACATGTAAGCAAGATGTGCTAGCTGTGGTGTAATACTTACCTGTGCTTGTAGTTAATTCTGTTAAGTCCTATTGAAAGTAAAAATATTTAGAGTGTGATAACTGGATCCAGTAGGGATTTTAGCTATTTATCATATTTATTATATCCAAGATTTTAACAATTTTAATTAGCTATTTCACAATTCAAGTGCAATATAATCCTTAATTTGCACTAAATAAATAATATGGAGTGGAGGAGTGGCCTAGTGGTTAGGGTGGTGGACTTTGGTCCTGAGGAACTGAGTTTGATTCCCGGCACAGGCAGCTCCTTGTGACTCTGGGCAAGTCACTTAACCCTCCATTGCCTGCTGCATTGAGCCTGCCATGAGTGGGAAAGCGCGGGGTACAAATGTAACAAAAAAAATATATATATATATATATTTATTCTTTACTAAAGTGTGTGGTTTCAAATTGATGTAAATCAAATTGATTCTATTTACGGGAATTAATACTTACCTTTAATGAATTCATCCAGTAACATCTTTCTCAGGATGATGTTTGTTTATGTTCCCTTTGCCTGATTTGTGAGCCACGCACAGTAAACCTCGGCTCACACGACTACATATAAGAGGGATAATTGAACTGTGTGTTGTTCGCAGAACAGGCAGGTGACATTCAGTGTAGTTGTTAGGTTAAAAATGATTCACAGTATCATTTAAGAAGAGGATTAAAAACTTCTTTGGTTATGAGAAGTCTTTTTCCCCTCCCCTTACCGCTGTCTACCGCTGGAACCCATTGCCCTCCTGTGTTCCCTCCCATCCTGCCCGCTACGGCATCCCTCACCACCTCACCATCTCTCCTGTCCCCCTCCTCCTTCCTAGCCCTTAATCTCCAACATCTCCTTCCTACCATTAACCCTTCACCATTCCTCCTATGTGCACCCCGTCTTCGTCGCCTTCGTCGCCCGACCTCCCCCACCCTCCTCCGCACTCTCTTGCTCCTCCTCCTGCTATCCGCGGGAGACATTAACCCTAATCCAGGCCCCCCCCACCTGTCCTCCTCCTTTCCATTCAAACGCTTCCGTGATGTCTCCAACCTCGTCCCTATTCCCCTCCTCCCCCCCTCTTCCCTCCCCTTCTCATGTGCCTTGTGGAATGCCCACTCGATCGGCAACAAACTGCCCTTCACCCACGATCTCTTCATCTCTCGTTCCCTCCAACTGCTCGCCCTAACTGAAACCTGGCTCTCCCCTGACGACTCTGCCTCAGTCGCGGCCCTCTGTCATGGAGGCTATCTCTTCTCCCACACTCCCCGCCCAGATGGCCGCGGTGGAGGCGTCGGGCTACTTCTCTCACCCTCCTGTAGTTTCCAACCCCTCCTCCTACCGCAGTCTCACTGCTTCTCGTCCTTCGAAGCTCACTCCATCCGGCTATTCCATCCATTACCACTCAGAGTTGCAGTCATCTACCGCCCCCCTGACAAACCCCTCTCTTCATTCCTTACTGACTTCGACGCTTGGCTCACCGTCTTTCTTGATCCCGCATCTCCTTCCCTCATTCTTGGTGATTTTAACATTCACGTTGACAACCCATCCAATGCCTACGCTTCTAAATTCCTTACTCTGATATCCTCCTTTAACCTCCGACTATGCTCTACCACCCCTACTCACCGTGATGGCCATTGTCTCGACCTCGTTCTCGTCTCTTCCTGCTCACCTTCCAATTTCTGCACCTCAGTCCTTCCTATCTCAGATTATCACCTAATTACCCTCACACTTCATCACCCTCCCCCTCAACCTCGCCCAACTATAACCACGCCTTTCAGGAATCTCCAAGCTGTCGACCCCCCTACCCTATCCTCCCACATCTCCAATCTCTTCCCTTCCATCTCGTCTTCTGAATCTGTCGACACGGCTGTCTCTACCTACAATGAAACTCTCTCCACCGCTCTGGATACCCTAGCACCATCTGTCTCTCGCCCCACTAAGCGCACTAATCCACAGCCCTGGTTAACCCCCTGCATCCGTTACCTTCGCTCCTGCACCCGATCTGCTGAACGACTCTGGAGGAAATCTCGCACCCTATCAGACTTCACCCATTACAAATTCATGCTATCCTCCTTCCAATCCTCCCTATTCCTTGCCAAACAGGAATATTATTCTCAATTAACCAATTCTCTTGGCTCCAACCCTCGTCGCCTCTTTGCCACTCTCAACTCCCTACTTAAAGTACCCTCCGCTCCCACCCCTCCCTCACTCTCTCCTCAATCACTAGCTGACCACTTCCGCGATAAAGTGCAGAAGATCAACCTTGAATTCACTTCCAAGCCTTCTCCTCCCTGTGACTTCTTAACCCACTCCCTCAACCAACCTAACCCGGCCTCCTTTTCCTCCTTCCATGAGATCACCGAAGAGGAAACTGCTCGCCTTCTTTCTTCCTCCAAGTGCACCACCTGTTCATCGGATCCCATTCCCACCAATCTGCTTACCAACATCTCTCCTACAGTTATCCCCTCAATCTGTCACATCCTCAACCTCTCTCTCTCCACTGCTACTGTCCCTGACACCTTCAAGCACGCAGTAGTCACACCACTTCTCAAAAAACCATCACTTGACCCCACCTGTCCCTCCAACTACCGCCCCATTTCTCTTCTACCCTTCCTCTCCAAATTACTTGAGCGTGCTGTCCACAGCCGTTGCTTTGACTTCCTCTCCTCTCAGGCTGTCCTCGACCCGCTTCAATCTGGCTTTCGCCCACTACACTCGACAGAAACAGCACTCTCTAAAGTCTGCAATGACCTGTTCCTCGCCAAATCCAAAGGCCATTACTCCATCCTCATCCTCCTCGACCTATCCGCCGCCTTTGACACCGTCAATCATAATTTACTTCTTGACACACTGTCCTCATTTGGGTTCCAGGGCTCCGTCCTCTCCTGGTTCTCCTCGTATCTTTCCCAACGCACCTTCAGAGTATCTTCTAATGGCTCCTCTTCCACCCCCATCCCGCTCTCTGTTGGGGTTCCCCAAGGATCTGTCCTTGGACCGCTTCTCTTCTCGATATACACCTCTTCCCTTGGCTCGTTGATCTCATGTCATGGTTTCCAGTACCATCTCTATGCCGATGACACCCAGCTTTACCTCTCCACTCCCGACATCACAGTTGAAACCCAGGCCAAAGTTTCAGCCTGCCTTTCCGACATCGCTGCCTGGATGTCCAACCGGCATCTGAAACTGAACATGGCAAAGACTGAGCTCCTTATCTTTCCACCCAAACCCTCTTCTCCTCTTCCCCCACTTTCCGTCTCTGTTGACAACACCCTCATCCTCCCCGTCTCTTCAGCACGCAATCTCGGAGTCATCTTCGATTCCTCCCTCTCCTTCTCTGCCCATATCCAACAGACAGCTAAGACCTGTCGCTTCTTCCTCTATAATATTAGCAAAATTCGCCCCTTCCTCTCTGAACAGACCACCCGCACCCTCGTCCACTCACTCGTTACCTCTCGTCTTGACTATTGCAACCTTCTCCTCGCTGGCCTCCCGCTTAGCCACCTATCCCCCCTTCAATCTGTCCAAAATTCCGCCGCACGTCTTATCTACCGCGTGAACCGATACTCTCATATCACCCCCCTCCTTAAGTCGCTTCACTGGCTCCCAATCCACTACCGTATACAGTTCAAGCTTCTTCTATTGACCTTCAAGTGCACTCAATCTGCTGCCCCCCATTACCTCTCTACCCTCCTCTCCCCGTATGTTCCCACCCGTAACCTCCGCTCTCAGGACAAATCACTCCTATCTGTACCCTTCTCCACCACCGCTAACTCCAGACTCCGCCTCTTCTGCCTCGCAGCACCTTATGCCTGGAACAGACTTCTTGAGCCCATACGCCATGCGCCCTCCCTGCCCATCTTCAAGTCCTTACTCAAGGCCCATCTCTTCTCCCTTGCTTTTGGCGCCTAACCACCTTCCCCATTCCTGTTACCTACACTGACTGCGTAGTCTATTACCGTTAGATTGTAAGCTCTCTTGAGCAGGGACTGTCCCTCCCCGTGTTTAAACTTGTACAGCGCTGCGTAACCCTGGCAGCGCTATAGAAATGCTAAGTAGTAGTAGTAGTAGTAGTTCCAGCTAGAAATAACATGCTTACACTGTAGATGTTGGAGGAGGAGCAGGAACCAGAGGAGGGAGAGGGGCTCTACAGCAGCCCTTAGTCAGAGGCCACCCAGTCCACCATATGATCTGTCCCTAGAGCCAGCAGCAAAATAGCTATATTTAAATGTTTAATTTTGTCTTTTCTCCTGTTCAGCAATAATAATTATATTACTACTTCTGTCTATTTCTGATTCATGTTGCTGTTTCATGCACTGCTATTTATGACAGATGAGATGAATTGTAATTTGAGTGTTCATGTGAATGCTTGATGATAAACTATAATATAAATATGAATCCATAACGTTATATGCTAAGATATGCCTCTGTGTAGCAATGATATGGCTACAGGGTATAATAACCAAGTCCTGCAGCAGAGTTGTATGCTAGCACTCTTGCTATACAGTCCTGAGATAAGAACCCTATTGTTCCACACTGTGTTTTGACTACAAGAAGGACTGTTGTGGGTAGAAGGTTTGATTGCATGTACAGATCCAGATCTGATTCCTGGCGATCAAATAGTGAGGGACCCCCCCATGCCGATCTGTTTTTTTCCTGCAATTTGCTGAGTCTGGAGTGACCTTGCTTTCGATTCCTTCTCTCCTTTCCAGTTGTGGTTTGGTTTATCTTTTTCAGCCTCTTTTTCGTCCCTCCTTTCAGGAGGGGGGTTTTCATGCGGAGTACATGGTGCTTCGTCGTCTTAGTGTTCAGAGGGTTCTCTGGTATTCGCAGATGTTGCATGTTTTTCAGTGTTTGGATCTTCTCTTTGTCTTTGTTGCTGGTTCTTGCTGTGGGACGGCAGCATCTGGTCTGATATGATTTTTTTCTCTTTGGATTGCAGATACTTTGTGGATTTTTTGGAAAGGTTGCGTCCCACCAGTGACATTGCAGGCTCGTTTCCCAAGATTGCTATCTACCTCTTGGGTGGGTGTGCTTTCACTATTCAGATGCTGCCTTTGCAGTGGTGGTTCTGTCTCGGGGAGCGACAACTTCCCACCGTACTTAGGGATTGCTTTGGTACATCCCATCAGTTCTTGGATTCATTTGCTGCATATGCTAAGGAAGGTAAAATTATGCCTTATCTGCTGATAATTTTCTTTCCTTTAGTAGCAGCAGATGAATCCAGGATCCCATCCTTTGTCAGCCGTGCTTGTTTTGCCTGTCTATTCTTGTCCTGGTCTTTAGTCTCCCCCCCCCCCCCCCCCCAAAAAAAAAAAAGGAGACAAGGAAAGAGAACAGGATCCACTGAAGAGGACTCCAACACAGTCGTGGGTTCTCTTAAGTCAGACTTACGGGTTTCTGTTTTGTATGGTTGGTAAGGAAGGCTTCCTGGTTTCTTGTCTGATTCTACATGGTGATGAGACATGTACTGAGGTGAAGGAGGAGCTGGCCGTCTGGGATCACTGCCTTCAGCTTTGTAATCTCTATCTCCACCTGCTGGTAGATGGACACAACCCACCAGTTCTTGGATTCATCTGCTGCTATTAAAGGAAAGAAAATTATCAGCAGGTAAGGCATAATTTTACCTTACTCTTGGCCTTAAATATGACATTCCTAACTGTGCCACCTGTCGGAAGATTCATCTAAGGGTCTTTGTAGAATCAAAAGGGCTTTTTTGCTCTTTATCACCACAAAGTGCAGCCCAGATGCATCAGAGGCATTGACCCCTCAGGACCTTAGAGCTGTACTGGATGTGGGAATGCATCCACATGGAAGAAACATTGTTCTTCCTTGAGATTGAGGATTGATAGATGTCATTGTGACTATTGTCAGCCTGACCTAATGCCAAGTGAAGTCATGCAGTAAGAACTGGTATTGGTTTTCATTGGTGCATGATGCTGGAAGCAGTGATCTCTTTGATTGGGTGACAGGAGAATTGAATCAGGGACGAGCTATATACGTAATCTACTTAGATTTCAGCAAAGCTTTTGACACGGTTCCCCACAGGAGGCTCTTAAATAAACTGGACGGGCTGAAGATAGGACCCGACGTGGTGAACTGGATTAGGAACTGGTTGACAGGCAGACGCCAGAGGGTGGTGGTGAATGGAATTCACTCGGATGAGGGAAAGGTGAGTAGTGGAGTGCCTCAGGAATTGATGCTGGGGCCGATTCTGTTCAATATATTTGTGAGTGACATTGCCGAAGGGTTAGACGGTAATGTTTGCCTATTTGCAGATGATACAAAGATTTGTAACAGAGTGGACACCCCGGAGGGAGTGAGAAACATGAAAAAGGATCTGAGGAAGCTAGAAGAATGGTCTAAGGTTTGGCAATTAAAATTCAATGCAAAGAAACGCAAAGTGATGCACTTAGGGAATAGAAATCCACGGGAGACGTATGTGTTAGGCGGTGAGAGTCTGATAGGTGCGGACGGGGAGAGGGATCTTGGGGTGATAGTATCTGAGGATTTGAAGGCGACGAAACAGTGTGACAAGGCGGTGGCCATAGCTAGAAGGTTGTTAGGCTGTATAGAGAGAGGTGTGACCAGCAGAAGAAAGGGGGTGTTGATGCCCCTTAATAAGTCATTGGTGAGGCCCCACCTGGAGTATTGTGTTCAGTTTCGGAGGCCGTATCTGGTTAAGGATGTAAAAAGAATTGAAGCGGTGCAAAGAAAAGCTACGAGAATGGTATGGGATTTGCGTTACAAGACGTATGAGGAGAGACTTGCGGACCTAAACATGTATACCCTGGAGGAAAGGAGAAACAGGGGTGATATGATACAGACATTCAAATATTTGAAAGGTATTAATCTGCAAACGAACCTTTTCCGGAGATGCGAAGGCGGTAGAATGCGAGGACATGAAATGAGATTGAAGGGGGGCAAACTCAAGAAAAATGTCAGGAAGTATTTTTTCACGGAGAGAGTAGTGGATGCTTGGAATGCCCTCCCGCGGGAGGTGGTGGAAATGAAAAGGGTAACAGAATTCAAACATGCATGGGATAAACATAAAGGAATCCTGTTCAGAAGGAATGGATCCTCAGGAGCTTAGCCGAGATTGGGTGGCAGAGCCGGTGGTGGGAGGCAGGACTGGTGGTTGGGAGGCGGGGATAGTGCTGGGCAGGCTTAGACAGTCTGTGCCAGAGCCGGTGGTGGGAGGCAGGACTGGTGGTTGGGAGGCGGGGATAGTGCTGGGCAGGCTTAGACAGTCTGTGCCAGAGCCGGTGGTGGGAGGCAGGACTGGTGGTTGGGAGGTGGGGATAGTGCTGGGCAGGCTTAGACAGTCTGTGCCAGAGCCGGTGGTGGGAGGCAGGACTGGTGGTTGGGAGGCGGGGATAGTGCTGGGCAGGCTTATACTGTCTGTGCCTTGAAGAGGACAGGTACAAATCAAAGTAAGGTGTACACAAAAAGTAGCACATACGAGTTTATCTTGTTGGGCAGACTGGATGGACTGTGCAGGTCTTTTTCTGCCGTCATCTACTATGTTACTATGTTACCTCCCCTCTTCATAGCTTTCCTGACACTATATAGGAGTGGTTTGCCATTGGCTTCTGTGCTGTTACTGCTGTCCAACATGGGGGAGGGGACATGACCCAGACTGGCATTGCTACCAGAATCTGCCCAGCATCAGATCCAAAGCAATGAAGGGTTAAGTGACTTGCCCAAGGCCACAAGGAGTTGCTATGGGAATTGAACCTGGGTCTTCTGATTCCCAGCCTACTGCTCTTGTTTGCATGCAGAAGGTATGTATAAGGTATTTAGTAGCAGGGGCGTAGCCAGACACCCAATTTGGGGTGGGCCTGGGCCAAAGATGGGTGGGCAGAAGAACTCCGCCCTGTCCCACGAGTGATTTGGTCCCACTCTCTCTCGCCTGCATGCCATATAGTCTCTCAAACATCCCCTCTCCCCTGCATACCTTTTAAATAGCAGATTTTCACTGGCAGCAAGCAGCAACTAATACACACTGCTCATGTTGGCCCCACAGCCTTCCCTCTGAGGCAACATCCTGTTTCCGCATAATCAGTAATACATCAGAGGTAAGGCTGTGGGGCCAGTGCGAACAGTATGTATCAGTTGCTTCTCGCTGCAGGCGATGATCTGCTATTTACAAGGTATGCAGGAGGGACAGTTGTTGGGAATTTTCGGCTGGTGGGGCTTGGGGGTCCCTGCAGCCACATCATAGGTGTGCTGCTACTGGCTACGCCACTGTTTAGTAGCAGCTTAGGGGTATACCTTGTGGCCAGCTCTGGATTTTCACACAGCTCTAGGAGGAGTAGCCTAGTGGTTAGAGCAGTGGGCTTTGATCCTGTGGAACTGAGTTTGATTCCCATGGCAGCTCCTTGTGACTCTGGGCAAGTCACTTAACCCTCCATTGCATTTGGTACAAAATAAGTACCTGAATATATGTAAACCGCTTTGAATGTAGTTGCAAAAACCTCAGAAAGGCAGTATGTCAAGTCCCATTTCCCTTTCCCTCTAGTAAACCTATGTTTAGGGAAGCAATGTTCTGAGGGCTGCAAAATCTTGAGGTGGATTCAGGCCACAGCACCTGCCTCATTAGACAATATTTACTTTTCCCATTGAAGGAAGCAGAATTTCACAGTGGTTTCTCAGGGCTGGGCATGCTCTAAGTGATAACTACCAAATTGCTGCTTCTTCAGCTTTCCCTGCACTGCCCACTTCTCCTGCTGCTTCGACCACTGATCTGACTGCTTTCCTTTTCAGCTTCATCACCTACCCAGCCAGTGGTGTGGCTAGGAATGAATGGGCACTGGATGAAAAGATTAAGAAGATGAACCCCTGTAACACCATCTCTCCCAAGGTAGTGGGAGCCAGGGGGTGGGGGATCCATTCAGAGCTCCAGCAACAAAATTCTACAGAGGAGTTGAAAGAAATCTCAGTGAATATGGAAATGTACAGACCCAAATTGACAAATTAAAGAGTAGTAAATCTCAGTTTTGGTGGCCGTATCTTGCTAATGATGTAAAAAGACTGGAAGCGGTGCAAAGAAAAGCTACAAAAATGGTATGGGATTTGCATTGCCGACCTGAACATTTATATCTTGGAGGAAAGGAGAAACAGGGGTGACATGATAAAGATGTTCAAATATTTGAAAGGAATTAATCCGCAAACAACTTTTTCCAGAGATGGGAAGGTGGTAGATCTAGAGGACATGAATTGATGTTGAAGGGGGGCAGACTCAGGAGTAATGTCAGGAAGTATATTTTCACAGAAAGGGTGGTAGATACGTGGAATGCCCTCTTAGTGAAGATTGGGTGGCAATGCCAGTAATTGGGAAGCAAAACCAGAAGTACATAAGTATTGCCATACTGGGAAAGACCAAAGGTCCATCGAGCCCAGCATCCTGTTTCCAACAGTGGCCAATCCGGTCACAAATACCCGGCAAGATCCCAAAAATGTACAAAACATTTTATACTGCTTATCCCAGAAATAGTGGATTTTCCCCAAGTCCATTTAATAATGGTCAATGGACTTTTCCTTTAGCAAGCCGTCCAAAACTTTTTAAAATTCCGCTAAACTAACCGCCTTTACCACATTCTCTGGCAACGAATTCCAGAGTTTAATTACATGTTGAGTGAAGAAAACTTTTCTCTGATTCATTTTTAAATTTACTACATTGTAGCTTCATCGCATGCCCCCTAGTCCTAGTATTTTTGGAAAGCGTGAACAGACGCTTTACATCTACCCGTTGAAATCCACTCATTATTTTATAGACCTCCCCTCAGCCGCCTTTTCTCCAAGCTGAAGAGCCCTAGCCGCTTTAGCCTTTCCTCATAGGGAAGTCATCCCATCCCCTTTATCATTTTTGTCGCCCTTCTCTGCACCTTTTCTAATTGCACTATATATTTTTTGAGATGCGGCGACCAGAATTGAACACAATATTCGAGGTGCGGTCGCACCATGGAGTGATACAAAGGCATTATAATGTCCTCATTTTTGTTTTCCATTCCTTTCCTTTTTTTTAATGTATATAAATATTTTATTTTACAAAAAGGAGAAAAAACATAGCATATTATGACTCAATGCATTTTTGCTCTAGTGGTTGCAGATGTCGTCAAATTACTAATTCTCCAGTGCTCTTCGGGTAAGTGTCTGACATTTCTTCTTCTGTTGGAATATAACAGTGGCAGTTTCAATGGTTGCATTCTTTTTTTTTTGAAAATAACTTTATTATTAGAAGAAAAGACATGTAACATTTGAACATCACATTCCGGCTCATTGAAGCCAACTATTTCCAATATCTAGCAGCCGATAATAACCTATGAGTACAATGAATACATTGACTACATATGTGTCAGCTAACAAACCTTATTGTATAACCTTAACATAATACAACTTTCAAAATGAGGCCATTTTAAACATATATATATCTCCTCTGCCTTTCCCTCTAACTGATCAAATGTTTAATCTGTATCAGCTTTGAATTAACAGAAGGGATATTCTTGTGCACCACTGGTTGATGTGCTTTATCTAATCCAAGGTCGTGCACGATTTTTTTTCCCAATAAGGACGACTAATTACAGTCTTAATTCTGGTAATGAGATGCATTTTATGAGGTTGCTGTGGATCGCCTCCATACTTTGCATGATCAGAAGGGTGAGGCTGGAACACCTCATCTGGAACATGTGGTTTGGTGTACTTGGAGCGAATCCACCCAGTCCATGTTAGTGGCACCACACCATGCTCTTGCAAATTCTTTAATCCAACTGTGTGTATCTGAACAATTCTGTTTAATGCAGCCATTAGGTTTCTCCCACAGCAACTTCTCTAAATTTGCATAATTTTTAAAACAACAAATTCTGCCATCCGGGATCCGACCTCAGGAAATTTGAGGCCCAACAGGAGCTTTCCATTCCTTTCCTAATAATACCTAACATTCTATTTGCTTTCTTAGCTGCAGTAGCACACTGAGCAGGAGGTTTCAACGTATCATCAACGACGACACCTAGATTCCTTTCTTGGTCCGTGACTCCTGACGTGGAACCTTGCATGACATAGCAATAATTCGGGTTCCTCTTTTCCACATGCATCACTTTGCACTTGCTCACATTAAACGTCATCTGCCATTTAGATGCCCAGTCTCCCAGTCTTGTAAGGTCCGCTTGTAATTTTTCACAATCTTCCAGCGATTTAACGACTTTGAATAACTTTGTCTTATCAGCAAATTTATTTACCTCACTAGTTACTCCCATCTCTAGGTAATTTATAAATATGTTAAAAAGCAGCGGTCCTAGCACAGAGCCCTGGGGGACCTCACTAACTACACTTCTCCATTGAGAATACTGACCATTTAACCCTACTCTCTGTTTTCTATCTTTTAACCAGTTTTTAATCCACAATAGAACACTACCTCCTATCCCATGACTCTCCAATTTCCTCTGGAGTCTTTCATGAGGTACTTTGTCAAACGCCTTCTGAAAATCCAGATACACAATATCAACCGGCTCACCTTTATCCACATGTTTGTTCACCCCTTCAAAGAAATGTAGTAGATTGGTGAGGCAAGATTTCCCTTCACTAAATCCATGTTGACTTTCGGCCTTATTTTCGAAAGTGATGGGCACCCATATGGGTACCCATATTTCGACCCAAATCGGGAGATGGGCGCTCATCTCGCAAAGGTGCCCAAATCGGTATAATCGAAAGCCGATTTTAGGCGCCTGCAACTGCACTCCGTTGCGGAAACGGCCAAAGTTGACGGGGGCGTGTCAGAGGTGTGGTGAAGGCGAGACTGGGGCGTGTTTATCGGCTGAGCAGAGATGGGCGCCTTCGACCGATAATCGAAAAAAATGGGCGAGAATTTAGGTCACTTTTTTTTAACCCTTTTAGTGCCCTAAATGACCAGGTGACCACCGGAGGGAATCGGGGATGACCACCTCTGACTCTCCCAGTGGCCACTAACCCCCTCCCACCAAAAAAAAAAACAACTTTAACAACTTTTTTTGCCACCCTGTATGCCAGCCTCAAATGTCATACCCAGCTCCATCACAGCAGTTGTTAGTGGGTGCAGTGGACTTCAGGCAGGTGGACCCAGGCCCTTCCCCCCCCCTACCTGTTACACTTGTGGTGGTTAATGTTGAGCCCTCCAAAACCCCCCAAAACCCACTGTACCCACATGTAGGTGCCCCCCTTCACCCCTTAGGGCTATGGTAATAGTAACATAGTAGATGACGGCAGAAAAAGACCTGCGCGGTCCATCCAGTCTGCCCAACAAGATAAACTCACATGTGCTACTTTTTGTGTATACCTTATCTTGATTTGTACCTGTCCTTTTCCGGGCACAGACTGTATAAGTCTGCCCAGCACTATCCCCGCCTCCCAATCACCAGCTCCGCCTCCCACCACCGGTTCTGGCACAGACCGTATAAGTCTGCCCAGCACTATCCCCGCCTCCAAACCACCAGTCCCGCCTCCCACCATCGGCTCTGGCACAGACCGTATAAGTCTGCCCAGCACCATCTCCGTCTCCCACCACCGGCTTTGCCACCCAATCTCATCTAAGCTCCTTAGGATCCATTCCTTCTGAGCAGAATTCCTTTATGTTTATCCCACGCATGTTTGAATTCCGTTTCCGTTTCCACCACCTCCCGCAGGAGGGCATTCCAAGCATCCACTACTCTCTCCGTGAAAAAATACTTCCTGACATTTTTCTTGAGTCTGCCCCCCTTCAATCTCATTTCATGTCCTCTCGTTCTACTGCCTTCGCATCTCCGGAAAAGGTTCGTTTGCAGATTAATACCTTTCAAATATTTGAACGTCTGTATCATATCACCCCTGTTTCTCCTTTCCTCCAGAGTCTAATGGTGTAGACTTGTGGGCAGTGGGTTTTGGGGGGGATTTGGGGGGCTCAGCACACAAGGGAAGGGTGCTATGCACCTGGGAGCTATTTTAATTTTTTTTTTAATTTGTAAAAGTGCCCCCTAGGGTGCCCAGTTGGTGTCCTGGCATGTGAGGGGGACCAGTGCACTGCCAATCCTGGCCCCTCCCACGACCCAATGCCTTGGATTTGTTCGTTTTTGAGCTGGGCGCCTTCGGTTTCCATTATTGCTGAAAACCGATAGCGCCCAGCTCAAAAACGCCCAAATCCTAGGCATTAGCCCCGCACAACCCGTATTATCGAAAAAAAGATGGGTTTGTCCCGCCCCTTCGCATGGCCGCCCACGGAGATGGGCACCCACTTTCGATTATGCCCCTCCACGTCTCATTAATCCATGCTTTTGAATATGCTCTGTAATTTTGTTCTTAATAATAGTCTCTACCATTTTGCCCAGCACTGACATCAGACTCACCGGTCTATAATTTCCTGGATCTCCTCTGGAACCTTTTTTAAAAATCGGTGTTACATTGGCCAACCTCCAATCTTCCGGCACCACGCTTGATTTTAAGGATAAATTACATATTTCTAACAATAGCTCCGCAAGCTCATTTTTCAGTTCTATCAGTACTCTGGGATGAATACCATCCGGTCCAGGAGATTTGCTACTCTTCAGTTTGTAGAATTGCCCCATTACATCCTCCAGGTTTACAGAGAATTCATTACGTTTCTCTGACTCGTCAGCTTCTAATACCATTTCCGGCACCGGTATCCCACCCAAATCTTCCTCAGTGAAGACCGAAGCAAAGAATTCATTTAATCTCTCCGCTACGGCTTTGTCTTCCCTGATCGCCCTTTTTACTCCTCGGTTATCTAGCGGTCCAACTGATTCTTTTGCCAGCTTCCTGCTTTTAATATACCTAAAAATTTTTTTACTATGTGTTTTTGCCTCCAACGCAATCTTTTTTTCGAAGTCCCTCTTAGCTTTCCTTATCAGCACTTTGCATCTGACTTGACATTCCTTATGCCGTTTCTTATTATTTTCAGTCAGTTCCTTCTTCCATTTTCTGAAGGATTTTCTTTTAGCTCTAATAGCTTCCTTCACCTCACTATTTAACCACGCCGGCTGTCGTTTGGTCTTCCGTCCTCCTTTTTTAATACATGGAATATATTTGGCCTGGGCTTCCAGGATGGTGTTTTTGAACAGCATCCATGCCTGATGTAAATTTTTTGACCCTCGCAGTCGCTCCTCTAAGTTTTCTTTTCACCGTTCTTCCCATTTTATCATAGTCTCCTTTTTTAAAGTTAAACGCTAACGTATTTGATTTCCTATGTATACTTACTTCAAATCCAATCATATTATGATCACTGTTATCAAGCGGCCCCACCACCATTACCTCCCGCACCAGATCATGCGCTCCACTAAGGATTAAGTCTAGAATTTTTCCTTCTCTCGTCGGTTCCTGTACCTTCTGCTCCATAAAGCTGTCCTTGATTTCATCAAGGAATTTCACCTCCCTAGCGTGTCCCAATGTTACATTTACCCAGTCAATATCAGGGTAATTGAACCATTGCTGGGCAGACTTCTACGGTCCACACCCTGATCGTAACTGATTAGATATGGATGGGTTGGAGTGTAAATTTTAAGGGGCTTTGACATTAGCTTCAGAACTTTTAGTACAAGAACAGTGCTGGGCAGACTTCTATGGTCTGTGCCCTGAGAATGGCAAGGACAAATCAAACTTGGGTATACATATAAGGTATCACAAACCATGTAAAATGAGTTTATCTTGTTGGGCAGACTGGATGGACCGTTCAGGTCTTTATCTACCATCATTTACTATGTTACTATGAGAATGTTATAATGCCTTTGTATCGCTCCATGGTGCGACCGCACCTTGAATATTGTGTTCAATTCTGGTTGCTGCATCTCAAAAAAGATATAGTGGAATTAGAAAAGGTGCAGAGAAGGGTGACAAAAATGATAAAGGGTGAGGAAAGGCTAAAGTGGCTAGGGCTCTTCAGCTTGGAGAAAAGGCGACTGAGGGGAGATATGATAGCGGTCTATAAAATAATGAGTGGAGTTGAACGGGTAGATGTGAAGCGTCTGTTTACGCTTTCCAAAAATATTAGGACTAGGGGGCATGTGATGAAGCTACAATGTAGTAAATTTAAAATGAATCTGAGAAAATGTTTCTGCACTCAACGTGTAATTAAACTCTGGAATTCGTTGCCAGAGAATGTGGTAAAGGCGGTTAGCTTAGTGGAGTTTAAAAAAGGTTTGGTTGGCTTCCTAAAGGAAAAGTCCATAGATTGTTATTAAATGGACTTGAGGAAAATCCACTATTTCTGGGATAAGCAGTATAGAATGTTTTGTACTTTTTTGGGATCTTGCCGGGTATTTGTGACCTGGATTGGCCACTGTTGGAAACAGGATGTTGGGCTTGATGGACCTTTGGTCTTTCCCAGTATGTCAATACTTATGTACTTATAAATATGAAATTGCAGATCTGCTGTTAGTGATATGTAACCTATCATTAAAATCATCCATAGTACCAGAAGATTGAAGGGTGCTTAATATAACACCGATTTTTAAAAAATGGATCTGGGGTGATCTAGGAAATTACAGACCGGTAATCCTGACGTCAGTGTCATGCAAAATAGTGGAAACTATTATAAAGAATAAAATCACTGAACACATAGACAAACGGTTTAATGGGACTAAGTTAACATGGATTCAGCCAAGGGAAGTCTTGCTTCACCAATTTGCTTCAGTTCTTTGTATGCATGAATAAATATGTGGATAAAGGTGAGACGGTTGATGTAGTGTATCTAGATTTTCAGAAAGCTTTAGACAAAGTTCCTCATGAGAGACTCCTGAGAAAATTAAAAACCCATGGGATAGGAGGCAATGTTCTGTTATAGATTAGGAATTGGTTGATGCTTAGAAAACAGAGGGTAGGGTTAAATGGCCAAATCTCTCAGTGGAGGAGGGTGAATAGTGGAGTGCCAAAAAGATCTGTACTGGGACCGGTGCTATTTAACATATTTATTAATGATCTGGAAATGGGAATGACAAGTGAGGTGGTTAAATTTGCAGACAACACAAAAGTATTCAAAGTTGTTAAAACTCAAGCCGAGTGTGAAAAATTGCAGGAAGACCTTAGGAAGTTGGAAGACTGGGCATCCAAATAACAGATGAGATTTAATGTGGACAAGAGCAAAGTGATGCACATTGGAAAGAATAATCCAAATCATAGTTATTTGATGCTAGATTCCACCCTAGGAGTCAGCACCCAAGAAAAAGATCAATGTGTCATCGTGGACAATATACTGAAATCTTCTGCCCAGTATGTGACAGTGGCCTAAAAAGCAAACAGAATGCTAGGAGTTATTAGGAAAGGGATAGAAAATAAGACAAAGAATATTATAATGCCTCTGTATTGCTCCATGGTGTGACCACACCTTGAGGTGTGCAATTCTGGTTGTTGTATCTTTAAAAAGATACAGCATGTCTTCTTTACGTAAATTTCCTCTCTGCAATTGCAGTTACCTTAATTGAGAGGAAGGGGACAACCGGCGATCAGCCGCCGATGGCCAGCGTTTTGTCCCCTGAGCAGCAAGTGCGGGACTGCTGCGCGATGAACTGCCCATAGATGAAAGGGTTGGCGAGTCCTTTGATTAGCGCCGGCAAAGGAGCGTCGATGCTCTTGGACCTGGAAAAAACAACTCCATCGCTCCCAAATTATTCAACCACCATGTCCAAAGGAGTGGAGGAGTGAGTTAGAGGCATATGCTGAAACGGGGGACGTTTACAGCAGAACCCGAATCTGCGGAACCACTCCTAAACACCTAAGAGAAATCAACTTGGAGTTTTTGGCTCCCGTGGAGGTTACATTGAATACCATCTGGAAGGCGCTTCGGGACCTAACGGTGGCAGTAAATAATTTTGTTTCAGATATAATTTTATTAAAGAGTTACATGGACAATTTAACTGAACCCTTTGAGAGTGAAAAATTGATATAACAAATGATTCTACACGAGCAAGAAGTGGTTATGATCTTGAAAATGATAATAGACCAGAAACTTTGAATAATAAAATGAACATTATTATAGATGATTAATATTGAGATTATTGTTTTTCCCAGAGTTCCGGGTATGACTCTTAAAGCTTTCCTCAGAAATATTTCCTTAATTATTACTTTAAAAGGAGTGAAGCATGTGAAGACTGGGATTACTTTAATCAGTGGGATCTGAATTAGCGTCTTAAGTATATGTATTGTTAAATAAGTTCTGGTTTTTAAAAGAGAGAGAATGTAATCAGATGTATTATTTCTAACTAATATTGGACAATAAGTATGTTTTCAATGAAATGATTTGATGTACACCGTATTGGCCTTGAAGAAGCCAACCAGATGATCAATGTGGAATAATGAATTAGATGAGTAATATCTGGGGATAATCAGGTTAATACCACTTTTTTTTTCTGTTTACTGTTTAATTGATCTCCTTGTCTTGTTTCACTCTCCCTATTTAGTGGTCTAAGGAAGAGAATACAATTACCTGACTGAAATAATTCCTATATATTATTTTCTCTGTATTTCTGGCAAGTTGTTTTATCGCTTGTAAAAGTTTAAATGGTTATAAATAAAAATAAAAAAAAAGATATAGCAGAATTAGAAAAAGTTCAAAGAAGGGTGACCAAAATGATTAAGGGGATGGAAAGGCTTAAGAGGTTAGGACTCTTCAGCTTGGAAAAGAGATAGCTGAGGAATGGGATATGATTGAGGTCTACAAAATACTGAGTGATGTAGATGGGTAAATGTAAATCAATTTTTTACTCTTTCAAAAAGTACAAAGACTAGGGGACACTCAAGGAAGTTACATGGTACTACCTTTAAAACGAACAGGAGAAATTATTTTTTTTTACTCAATTAATAGTTAAGCTCTGGAATTCAGTGCCAGAGGGCGTGGTATCAGTGGTTAGTGTATCTGGGTTTAAAATAAGGTTTGGACATTCCTGGAGGAAAAGTCCATAGTTTGCTATTGAGATAGACATGGGGAAGGACCAGTGCTTTTTTTGTGCCGGTACGCATTGGTATGGCGTACCGGCACCTTTTTTCCCCCCGGCAAGTCCTGCACCCTTCCTCTCACTCCCCTACTTACTAATACGTTGGACTCAGCAGCACGAACGGTGCAGCGATTGAGAGAGGCTGGCAGCATCAGAGCTTCTCTCTGTGAGTCCCGCACTCGCAGAGGGAAGCTCCGACGCTGCCAGCCTTTCTCAATCGCTGCACCGTTTGCGCTGCAGAGACCGACGCTGGCAGCCTTTCTATTGCTTCGCTAGCAGGCAATGGAGAAGGAGGACAGGCATGGAGGAGGATGGGCTGGGGGAAGAAGAATCGCTGGACATGGGAGAGGGGAGGGCAGAGGAGAGAGGAGAATCTGACATCGATGGGAGGAGAATCAGACATCGATGGGAGGGAAGGGCAGGGGAGAGAGAAGAATTGCTGGATATTGATGGGATGGGATGGGAGGGCAGGGGAGAGAGGAGAATTGCTGGACATCATGGGAGCGGAGGGCAGGGAAGAGAGAATTGCTGGACACCCGGGAGGGAGTGGAAAACATGAAAAAGGATCTGCGGAAGCTAGAAGAATGGTCTAAGGTTTGGCAATTAAAATTCAATGCGAAGAAATGCAAAGTGATGCACTTAGGGATAGAAATCCACGGGAGACGTATGTGTTAAGCGGTGAGAGTCTGATAGGTACCGACATGGAGAGGGATCTTGGGGTGAAAGTATCTGAGGATCTGAAGGCGATGAAAGTGTGACAAGATGGTGGCCATAAGTAGAAGGTTGCTAGGCTGTATAGAGAGGGGAGTGACCAGCAGAAGAAAAGAGGTTTTAATGCCCCTGTATAAGTCGTTGGTGAGGCCCCACCTGGAGTATTGTGTTCAGTTCTGGAGGCCGTATATTGCTAAGGATGTAAAAAGAATTGAAGCGGTGCAAAGAAAAGCTATGAGAATGGTATGGGATTTGCGTTACTAGACGTATGAGAAGGACTTGCTGACCTGAACATGTATACCCTGAAGGAAAGGAGAAACAGGGGTGATATAATACAGATGTTCAAATATCTGAAAGGTATTAATCCGCAAACAAACCTTTTCCGGAGATGGGAAGGCGGTAGAACTAGAGGGCATGATATGAGACTGAAGGGGGGCAGACTCAGGAAAAATGTCAGGAAGTATTTTTTCATGGAGAGAGTGGTGGATGCTTGGAATGCTCTCCCATGGGAGGTGGTGGAGAGGAAAATGATAACGGAATTCAAACATGCGTGGGATAAACATAAAAGATTCCTGTTCCAAGGGAATGGATCCTCAGAAGCTTAGCCGAGATTGGGTGGCAGAGCCGGTGGTGGGAGGTGGGGCTGGTGGTTTGGAGGCGGGGATAGTGCTGGGCAGACTTATACGGTCTGTGCCAGAGCCGGTGGTTGGGAGGCAGGGATAGTGCTGAGCAGACTTATATGGTCTGTATCCTGAAAATGACAGATACAAATCAAGGTAAGGTATACACAAAAAGTAGCACATATGAGTTTATCTTGTTGGGCAGACTGCATGGACCGTGCAGGTCTTTTTCTGCTGCCATCTACTATGTTTTTTTACCTATGTTACATCATGGGAGGGGAGGGCAGGGAAGAGAGAATTGCTGGACATCAATGGGATGGAAGGGGAGGGGAGGGCAGGGAAGGAAAAATTGCTGGACATTGATGGGAGGGGAGGTCACGGATGAGACAATTGCTGGACATGGAGGGGAGAGAGGAGTATTGCTGGACATGGATGGGAGGGGAGGGCAGGAAAGAGAGAATTGCTGGACATCGATGGGAGGGCAGGGGAGAGATTAGAATCGCTGGACATGGATTGGAGGGGAGGGCAGGGAAGAGAGAATTGCTGGACATCGATGGGAGGAGAGTGCAGGGAAGAGAGAATTGCTGGACGGATGGGAGGGGATGGCAGGGGAGAGAGGAGAATCACTGGACATGGATGGCAGGGGAGGACAGGGGGCAGAGAAGAATCACTGAACATGGATGGGAGGGGAGGTCAGGGAAGAGAGATTCGCTGAACATGGATGGCAGGGGAGGACGGGACAGAGGAGAATTGCTGGACCTGGGAGGGGAGGGCAAGGGAAAGAGGAGACATGTTGGACATGGATGGAGAGGAGGGAAGAGAGGAAGGAGATGCACATGGATGGGAGGGCAGGGAAGAGAGGAAAAATGCTGGAAATGGATGGAGAGGACAGCAGGAGATAGAGGAGAATTGCTGGACATGGATGGATGGAGGGGTTGGCAGGGAGAGAGGAGAAATGCTGGACTTGGATGGTGGAGAGGGGAGAAAGAGTTATTGCTTTATATGGCTATAGGGGAGGGAAGAGAGGAGAAATGTTGGACATGGATGGAGGGGAGGAGAGAGGAGAAGTGCTGGCCATGGATGGAGGGGAGGAAAGAAAAAAGAAGATGCACATGGATGGAGATGAGGGAAAGGGAAGAGAGGAGAAAAAGTGCACATGGATGGAGAAAATAGGCAAAAGCTAGATTCATGTTATACCTCCTCCAGTCAATTCCATGGAGGAGGACCCAGCTTTTCCTTATGGATGTATGGCAAGAAATGAAGAAGAAAGAAATAAATAGAAAGGAAGCCCCGGAAACGGAGTTAAGGGAACAGATAGAGAGCAGCAGAATCAGAGACTGGGGCCAATATGGATAGAAAAACAAAGTCACCAGACAACAAAGGACAACATTTTATTTTCATTTTAGTGTTTGAAATATGTCCAGTTTGAGAATTTACATCTGCTGTTTTATTTTGCACTGGGTATACTGGAGCTGTAACAGCTTACAGAAATTATTTATAATGAAAAAAAATCACGTTATTTTTTTCTCCTATACTAGTATAATATTTTCAATGATGTCTGTTTATATGTGCCATGGCTGGTATAAGGGGTGTGGCTAATGTGGGTGTGGCTATCATAGGGGTGGAGCCATATGTGGTGACCTGACCCATAATGAGTACCAGCACCTCTTTTTCTACAAGAAAAGCACTGGGAAAGACACTGCTTGTCCCTGGGATCAATAGCATGAATCTTGCCACTATTTGGGATTCTGTCAGGTACTTGTGACTTGAATTGGCCACTGTTAGAAGCAGGATACTGGGGTAGATGTACCATTGGTCTGACCTAGTATGGCTATTCTTATGTTCATATGTAATAACGAACACATTCCAGACCTATATATTAATTATATACTAGCAGAATACCACACCTTACTCACGTATACAAAACATAGACAGACCCTCAACATCTATGAAACAAAGGACCAGTAGTAGATATATAAAGGCAAAAAAACTGAACTGGAAACCTCAAGAAGTCAGACTATTACATCAATACTAGAGAAACAAATGCAAGCTATCATTGATGCACATTTTCCAAAGATAACATATTCCAATTAATATAGTAAGAATAAAATACTTTTTTTCTACCTTTATTGTCTGAGCATTGCTTTGCTCCCAATGTCTCTTTTCTGCCTTTCTCTCTTTTGTTTCTGTGTTTCCAGATCTCCCATTCTTTTGACATTTCTTCTCTTTCCACTTCCCTATCCACCCTGTCCAGTGTCTTCCCTGTGTCCCTGTCCCTATCTTCCCCACATGCATAGGTGGTCAGTGACTCAACTGTTTGGGGAGGCTAAGATGGGTGGGGCTAAATAGTGGGTGGGGTTAAGGCAGGGCCAAGGTGCGGTTGAATGGAGTGTGATTGGGAAGGTTAAAATCCTTAGTGTAGGGAGTAGCCCTTAGATTGTAAACTCTCCAGGGACAGGAAAATACCTATTGTATCTGAATGTAACTCTCCTTGAGCTACTGCTGAGAAAGGAGTGATCTAAAAATCACATCCCGAAGACTAGTACCACACATAATATAATAAAGTGATATAAAACACAAAAAATGTCACTTAGGACCTAAAGAACAATTCTATAATACCATAATAGCACTAACTACCAGGAGTCACATAGCAAGGGCAGCAGCGTAAACAGTGCAGTGGGCACTAGAACATCAATATTGGAAAACTAAACAAGCCGGATTAGAACAGATCAGCCCTACATAGACATTCAATGTTAACAGAATACCTAGTCTTTCACACACACAGAACACGGATAGACCCTCACCCGGTATAGAATAAGTAACCATGAACTAAAAATAGAAATATGTAGACAAAAATACAAATACTTATGGATTACAGCAATATAACTAGGCATAGCTCAGATGTACAGTCATATGTAAAGTATTTAAATTTTCTTCAATTCATATTCTAGTGGCCTAGTGGTTAGGGTGGTGGACTTTGGTTCTGAGGAACTGAGTTCAATTCCCACTTCAGCTCCTTGTGACTCTGGGCAAGTCACGTAACCCTCCATTGCCCCATGTAAGCCGCATTGAGCCTGCCATGAGTGGGAAAGCGCGGGGTACAAATGTAACAAAAAAAAAAACTTAACCCCAAGAAACTAGACTCTCCAATGCAACACTAAAATATATGCCAATGTAAAGATAGCAGATGTAAATTTTAAAATATGACATATTCCAATCACATTACAAATTAACAAATAAAAATATAGCAAAAAAAATGGAAATAAGCCAATATCTTTTTTTTTTTTGGACTAACGTAATACATTTTTCAACTAGCTTTCAGAGGCCAAAACTTCCTTCCTCGGATCAGGACAATATACTGCTGTTATGGTATACTGTTCTGACCTAACGAAGGAGGCTTCGATCTCCAAAAACTAGTAAAAAAAAGAAAAAAGCATTACATAAGTACATAAGTAATGCCACACTGGGAAAAGACCAAAGGTCCATCGAGCCCAGCATCCTGTCCACAACAGCGGCCAATCCAGGCCAAGGGCACCTGGCAAGCTTCCCAAATGAACAAACATTCTATACATGCTATTCCTGGAATTGTGGATTTTTCCCAAGTCCATTTAGTAGTGGCTTATGGACTTGTCCTTTAGGAAACTGTCTAACCCCTTTTTAAACTCTGCTAAGCTAACTGCCTTCACCACGTTCTCCGGCAACAAATTCCAGAGTTTAATTATGTGTTGGGTGAAGAAATGTTTTCTCCGATTTGTTTTAAATTTACTACACTGTAGTTTCATCGCATGCCCTCTAGTCCTAGTATTTTTGGAAAGCGTGAACAGATGCTTCACATCCACCTGTTCCACTCCACTCAATATTTTATATACCTCTATCATATCTCCCCTCAGCCGTCTCTTCTCAAAGCTGAAAAGCCCTAGCCTCCTTAGTCTTTCTTCATAGGGAAGTCGTCCTATCCCCGCTATCATTTTAGGATTAGGTTAGTCCAATAAATGATATCATCTTATTTTTCATTTTTTGTTTTATGTTTTTAAGAATAGAATAACATTACTACCAAACTACTTTATCCTAAATTAAAAATACATTTTTTCTACCTTTCTTGTCTGGCCATTTAATTTTTCTAATTGTGTTGGTCGCAATTTTTGCATTCTGCTTTCCTCTATCAAGGGTTTCTTGTCCATTTGTCCTTTTTCTCTCTTCTCTTGTCTTCTTAACATCCTCCACTACATCCATCTCCAATATTGATATTTTCCTCTTAGCTTCCTTCCATTTATTTTTTATCCATTTTTCATTCATTCTTACTAGAGTCTTCAATTTTCCTCTTTTTACTGAATCTACCTAGAGCTTTTCATCTTTTCCTTTCCTTTTATTTCACAATCTCATTAACTCTATTCTCTCCCCTTCCATCCAGAATTTCCTCTTTCCCCCGTCCATCTAGCATATCCCCCTTTCCTCATTCATCCAGTGCCCCCCACTCTCCCATTCCAACCAATGTGTCTCCTCTCTCCCCCTTCCGAGTGTCTCCCTTTCTCTGTCTCCCCCTTCCAACTAGCATGATCCCACTCCTCCCCTTCCATCCAGCATGTCCCCTCTCTCTCCTCCATTCAGCTTCTCCCCTTCTCTATCTCTACTTACATCCAGCTTTTCCTACCTCTCCCATCTTCCATCCAGCATGTCCCCTCTCTCTCCCTTCCATCCAACATATCCTCTGTCTCCCCCTTTCAACCAGCATGTCCCCTCTCTCCCCTCCTTTTAGCTTCTCCCCTCTGTTACATCTTTCATCCAGTGTTTCTCTCTTTCTTCCCTCCATCCAACATCTCCCACTCCCTCCCCCTTCCATTCAGCGTTTTTTCCTCTCTCTCTCTCTCTTTATCCTTCCATCCAGTCTCTCCCCTGTCTCTCTCTCTCTCTCTGCTTGTATTTCCTCTTCCCCTTCACTCTACCGGAATTTAGGTGGCTGCTGCATTTCGGGACCAGCCAAGGAACAGGCATTCTGCATAGGCACGCCTTCTGACTCTGCTGTTCTCAGTCGCCGGGAGAGGAAATGATGTTGGGGAGATGGAGAGGCTGGCAAAGTTGGCAGATGCGTGAATACAGGATGCGAGTGCGACCCCGCGGCTCTCTTTTACTGTTGCTCGTACTTCTAACCGGCAGTAGTGGCAGTCAGAGTTAGCAATGGGAGGAAGGTAGTCAGAAGTCATGGTTGGGGCTGGGGAGGCTTAGCCTCCCCAGCCTCTTATACCGGGCACCTATGTTCAACATTTGCCTTCTCAGTGTCCCTGTCTTCTCCTCTGTGTCCCTGTCCCTATGCTTCCTTCATGCCCAGCATCTCTTCTCTGTGTCCCCGTTCTTTCTCATGTCCAGTTTCTCCCCTCTTTCTTCCCTTCCTGCCCACACCCCATACCATCATCTTCCTCTTTCACCCCTGCTGTCCCTAACCCACCCCCACTCCCAGGTCAGCATCACTCCCTCCTTCCCCTGTCTGCTTCACACCTCTATCCCTACCTCTACCTTGGGGCCAGCATCTCTCCTCTCTCTCCCCTGTTGCTTCCCCTGGCTACTCCCTTTCTCTTTTTATTCCGTCTGTTCCCCTCCCCCATGGTTTAGTCACTATCACCCTCTCCCCCGCCCCATTCTGTTCTCTGTACCCACACTCCATTTCCTCCTCCCTCCTGCAGGTCTGGCATTTCTCCAATTCCCTCCTTCCCTACCATGATCCAGCATGTCTCCTTCCTCTCCTCGCTCCTCCTCCCACAGATCTTGCATTTTTTCACTTCTTTCTCTCCTATGGATTTGGCACCTCCCCTCTCCCTCTCTCTTTACCCTCCTTTTCCTACATTGATATTTGTTTGTTTGCTTTTTAGTCTGTTAAACCACTTAGATGAGGTCTGCCAGTTAAATTAGGTGGAATAGCTAGTATTATTGAAATATAAACCCATGTGATTGTCATGGCAAGTCACTGGCAGAGGCACAGATCAAAACAGGCTGTTCCAGGCTGGTCCCACTGGGGCCTTCCCTCTGCCATGTCTTGACCAGAGGAAGCTACATCACAGGCTGCCTGAAGCAGCCTATTTCGATCAGTGGATCGAAGTGTGGAGGTCCATAGGCTTGGGAGGTGGGTGGGATGGAGAGATGCTGAACCTACAGGAGGAAGTGATGCCAGAATGATACTGGGGATGGACAGCAAGGAGCTAATGAGTTAGAGAAGGGCACTTCAAGCAGGTGGCCCCTACCACTGGGCAACCATGGGCCTTTTGCCATGCTCACTGAGTGATAACTACATCCCTGTATCCAACAATTCTACCTTATTCGCAGTGCTGGTGCAAAAGTGTTAGGTGTCCTAGTCAAACCATCAGCTTTGCTGCTTCCCCCCCCCCCCCCCCCCCACAAATTAACTCTCAGACCTACTACTATTCATTTCTATAGCACTGCACGCATATATGCAGGTACTTTCTAGGTTCCTAGTGGGACACTGGAGGGTTAATTGACTTTCCCAGGGTCACAAGCAGCTGCAGTGGGGATTGAACGCAGTTTCCCAGGATCTCAGCTCACTACTGCACTAACCATTAGGCTACGCCCCAACTCTAGATGTCTCCCACTATGATTATGATAATTAAACTCAGCAAGTCTGGTGGTTCCAAGATCCACCCCCTTCCCCCCAAACAACCCTGTAAAAAATGCTTAATTGGACATCCTACTTTTGAACCAGTGGCATTGCAATGGGTATGCTCAGACCCACCCTGCAGCAACACATCTTTGCCGTGGTTGGCAAGAATCCCAAAGCTTCACCAGTTGAAGACCTCAGTGTTCTCCCCAGGGCCTCTTTAGTGGGCATGCTGCCCTGATAACTTCACCCTGCTATCCGACATCTCTCCTTCTCGCTTCCGTTCTCTTGCTCACAATCCAGCATCCTGCTCTCCCCTCTTCTCCCCCATGTGAGCAATCCAGCATCTCCCATGGTCTCTGAACTCACCTGCCCCCCCTTACTGGTGTACCTTTTAAACCTTCACTTCAGGCGATTACTGGTAGCCCCAGAGCCTTCCTTCTGATGCAACTTCCTGTTTTTGCATAGGCAGGACTGCGTCAGAGGGAAGGCTCTGGTAAGGTTTCAAAGGAACGATGGGAGGGGGAAGGGAGGAGAAAATTTTGTGTGCATCCACTTTGGGCTCAGGCTTACTCCAAAATTGGCCCTCTGACTCTGCCACTGTTTTGAACATGTCTAATGAGGGCGATTTCCAAAAGCCATTTTTCTGGGATGAATGATGGGCTGTTTGAAAATTGTTCATCCTCCCTGCAGATAAAAGTACACACTGATGCTTTTTTAATTTGTGTGGATATTGGTTTGCTTTAACTGCAGCTGCTCTATGATGCTCCTCAGCAGTGCTTTTTTTGTAGGAAAAAAGATACCAGTGCTCATTATGGGCAAACGTATGGCTGGGGTCAATATATATGGCTCTGCCCCTATAGTAACCACACCCACAGTAGCCACAACCCCTTTACCAGCCATTGAGCATATAAAAAAGCATTATTGAAAATATTACACCAGTATAGAAAAGAAAATAACTTGTGATTTTCTTCATTATAAATAATTTCTGTAAACTGCTACAGCTCCAGTTCATCCAAAATGACACAAAACCAAATTAGGAGAACAGTCTTGCCAAATCAGAAACACAATATTATCAAAATCTCAGAACCTAACAAACAGATCCCTATTCAGACACTTGGCTTTACAGTCACACATGCAGAACAGAGATAGTGCCTCTTCAAATACAGGCAAAAAAAGTTCATCATGCACCTGCTTAAACCTTCATTATCCCAATTGCAGAGGACTTAAATACAAGTCTGTACATACACAAATAAAATCAATCACAGCTTCCAAATAATGAACTAATGGGCGGATGCATTTCAACTAAAGCTTAACGCAGAAAAGACGCAATGCCTTATCCTTTCATCGCAATATAACAAGATTAAGCATACCACTATAAATACCCCAAACCATACTTTCCCTGTTTCAGACACCTTGAAACTCCTGGGAGTCACAATTGATAGAATCTCACACTAGAAAGCCATGTGAAAAATGTGACAAAGAAAATGTTCCATGCAATGTGGAAACTCAAAGAGTTAAACTTTTCTTCCCAAGGGAAGTATTCCGCAACCTGGTGCAATCAATGGTGCTGAGCCACTTAGACTACTGCAATTCCATATACGCTGGATGCAAAGCACAAATCATTAAGAAACTCCAAACTGCCCAAAACACTGCAGCCAGATTCATATTTGGAAAAGCGAAATATGAAAGCGCCAAACCCCTCAGAGAAAAATTACACTGGCTCCCACTAAAAGATCGAATTGCATTCAAAACCTGTACCCTGGTTTATAAAATTATTCATGGCGAAGCCCCGTTATAAATGTCAGACCTCATAGACCTTCCAGCAAGGAACACAAAAAGATCATCACGCACTTTCTTGAACCTCCATTACCCCAGTTGCAAAGGACTTAAATTAAATATAAATCAATATATGCATCTAGCTTCTCCTACATCAGCACGCAACTGTGGAATGCACTACCAAATGCCATAAAAACAATGGACGTTTTGACAGACTTCTGTAAATTACTAAAGACCTTCAAAGAGACTTACCTAAAGGATCCTTCATAAATGACCGGTCATCAAAACTTTACCAAAACAAGATAACATTGAACTCTTTTTATTTGTTTACTTCATTCACATTGTTACAGTTGAACGATATACATTAACCCTTGACCTTTAATACTTGAATTGAACTGTATATCTACTTACTTATAACTTATTTTAATTTCTGTACTTTAAATGTAATAATATTCTGTATTTCTCATTCCGGAATGGCGATCGCCATTACGGCATAATGTAAGCCACATTGAGCCTGCAAATAGGTGGGAAAATGTGGGATACAAATGCTGCAAATAAATAAATAAATAAATAAATATTTGTTGTTTCTATTTACATCTTTCTCAGCATTTGATAGTGATGACATGCAATCTTGAAAATCTGTCTGCTTTTTATTTAAAGACTCCTGGTCTACTATGCTTGCTATTTCAACTTTGCTATCAGGATGCCCTATCTTCCCTATTTTGGTGATATCTTTGAAAGATACCTTATTCTGAACCATGTGCTTTTGAGCGGCTGCTGGCCAGTTTCTAGTTTAAAAGCTGCTCTATCTCCTTTTTAAATGCTGATGCCAGCAGCCTGGCCTCACCCTGGTTAAGGTGGAGCCCTTCCTTTCGGAATAGGGTCCCCCTTCCCCAGAATGTTGCCCAGTTTCTTACAAATCTAAAAATCTCCTCCCCACACCATTGTCTCATCCATGCATTGAGACTCCAGAGCTCTGCCTGTCTCTTGGGTCCTGTGCGTGGAACCGGGAGCATTTCTAAAAATGCTACCCTGAAGGATCTGGATTTCAGTTTTCTACCTAGGAGCCTAAATTTGGCTTCCAGAACCTCCCTCCCACATTTTCCTGTGTCATTAGTATCTACATGTACCAAGACAGCTGGCTATCTAAAATCCTATCTAGGTGACCTGTGAGGCACCAGGCAGGCAAGTCACCAGGCGATCCTTACGTCCACCAGCTACCCAGCTATTTACATGCCTAATAATCGAATCATCAACTACAACAGCCATTCTAACCCTTCCCTGCTGGGCAGAAGCTCCTGGAGACACATCCTCAGTACGAGAAGATATTGCACCTCCTGGTGTGCTGGTCCTGACTACAGAATTATTTTCAACTTCACCAGAGTGATGCTCTCCATTTAGGAGGCCTCCTTCCTTCAAGGCAACACAGGGGCTGCCAGACTGGAGGTGGGACTTTACAATGTCACTGTAGGCCTCCTCTATGCACCTCTCTGTCTCCCTCAGCTCCTCCAAGTCTGATACTCTAGCCTCAAGAGAACAAATTCGTTCTCTGAGAGCTAGGAGCTCTTTGCATCGAGTACACACATAAAACCTCTCACCAATTGGGAGATAATCATACATGTGATACTCAGTGCAAAAGATGGATAGCACCCTCTTGCTGCTGGACTGCTGTCTGCATCTTAGTATCATAGAGTTGTTTAATTAAAATTTCTTCAGGTACTAGGGATATTAGATGAATATAAAGAGCTTTAAGATTATATGGTATAATGTGTAATTTATTTAGTATTTGCTTTCCAGAAACTAATTAAATGTAATTAAAACTAATAAAGATGTAATTAAAACTCTAATGAAAACACTCCTCTTGTTATCCTAATAATGTGCTAGGGGTGGGTGGGAGATGGGAGGGTGTGAGAATGAACACTGAACTATGTCCTGCTGTGCCTGTTATAGGCTATCTGTTAATGCTGTGGTACAAAGTTAAAGTTTTAAAACTAGGGGGAAAAGGGTATAGAGACTAATTGATAAAGTTTGCTTTTTCTTTTCTGCCTATCAATAACCTGCAATTTCTCCTTTAAACCCCAATCTTTAAGTTCCCAAAGAACAGAACAAAATAATGTTCTCTTACCAGAGAAATGTCCTCTTCTCGTAGAACTTCTCAGAAAGACAGTTAAGTGGGACCTCTCCTCTCTATATAGCTTAATTCTAGGGGAACTACTTCAAATAAACCCTTTGAAGCTAACTCAGTAATCAGATTCCGTCATAGGTTGCCCACAGCTTGAAGGTTGGGACTGTTCAGGGAGGAAGTTCTGGTGCAGGCCACAGGTAGCCTATGAGACTCAAATGAAGACTGTAGCACTGCAGAAAGGATTTTAAGGTGGAGACGGGGGCTGGGTCTAACAGGAGGTGTGTATGACATTGATGAACCTTGTTTAAATACATCACTGTCAAACACTAAAATTAAAACAAAATGATTTCTTTCTACCTTTGTTGTCTGGTGACTTTCTTTTTCTGATCATGTTGGTCCCAGTTTCTTGTTCTGCTGCTATCTGTTCTCTTAACTTTGTTTCCAGGGCCTCCTGTCCATTTATTTCTTTACTCTCCTTCTTCTTTACTTCCTGCCCTATGTCCATAAGTAACAGGTAAAAGCTGCGTCCTCTGCAGATTTGACTAGAGGAGGTGTAGAGTGGATTCAGCTTTTGCCTATTTTCTTCATCGATGTGCAATTTTCTCCTCTCTTCCCTTTCCCTCCTCTCCATTTATGCAATATCCTCTCTCTCCCCTTCCCTCCATCTATGTCCAGCATTTCTCCTCTCTCCCCTCCCATCCATCCATGTGCATTTCCTTCTTCTCTCCCCTCTCCTCCATCCAAGTGCATCTCCTTCCTCTCTCCTCTCCCCCTCCTCTCCATCCATGTGCATCTCTTCTTCTCTCCCCTCCTCTCCATTCATGTGCATCTCCTTCCTCTCTCTTCCCTCCCCTCCATCCATGTCTAGCATTTCTCTTCTCTCCCCTCCCCTTCTCTCCATCCATGTGCATCTCCTTCCTCTCTCCCCTCTCCCTCCTCTCCATACATGTGCATCTCATTCCTCTCTCTCCTCCCCTCCATCCATGTGCATATCCTCTCTCTTCCCTCCCTCTCTCCCATGACCAGCATTTCTCTTATCCCCCCTATCCATGTCCAGCATTTCTCCTCTCTCCCCTCCTCTCCATCCATGTGCATCTCCTTCCTCTCTCTTCCCTCCCTTCCATTCATGTCCATCATTTCTGCTCTCCCCTCTCCTCCATCCATGTCCAGCATTTCGTTTAGTGCAATATATTCCAACTCTCCCATCTTATTTCTTAGACTCCTAGCATTTGCATATAGACATTTCAGAGTATGTTTGTTGTTCTTATTTGCATGATGCTTAGTACCTGACACTATTGATTTGACATCTTTTGTCTGATCTTTAGTTGTATTTAAGGGCACCTGGTCTACCACGGTCTGTTGTGCAACCTCACTATCCAAAAACCCTATCTTCCCTGTTTGTGAGGTATCTTTGCAAGATACCTTTTCCCGAACCATGCACTTTTGAGCAACTGTCGGCCTTCCCCCCATTTCTAGTTTAAAAGCTGCTCTATCTCCTTTTTAAATGCCGACGCCAGCAGCCTGGTCCCACCCTGGTTAAGGTGGAGCCCATCCTTTCGGAATAGGCTCCCCCTTCCCCAGAATGTTGCCCAGTTCCTAACAAATCTAAAACCCTCCTCCCTGCACCATCGTCTCATCTACGCATTGTGACTCTGGAGCTCTGCCTGTCTCTTGGGCCCTGCACGTGGAACAGGTAGCATTTCAGAAAATGCTACCCTAGAGGATCTGGATTTGAGCTTTCTACCTAAGAGCCTAAATTTGGCTTCCAGAACCTCTCTCCCACATTTTCCTATGTCATTGGTACCCACATGTACCAAGACAGCGGACTCCTCCCCAGCACTATCTAAAATCCTATCTAGGTGATGCGTGATGTCCGCCATCTTCGCACCAGGCAGGCAAGTCACCTGGCGATCCTCACGTCCACCAGCCACCCAGCTATCTATATGCCTAATGATCGAATCACCAACTACAACGGCTGTCCTAATCTTTCCCTCCCGGGCAGCACTTGGAGACATATCCTCGGTGCGAGAGGATAGTACATCCCCTGGTGGGCAGGTCCTGGCTACAGGAGTACTTCCTACTTCACCAGGGTCAGGGCCGTGCCGATGCGGTAAGCGAGGTAAGCGCCGCAGGGGGGCGCCCACCTCTGGAGGGCACCGCCGCGGTGCTTACCCTCGCCCCGCGCCGCCAAGGCCTTTAAATCTTTTACTTGGGTCGCAGCAGCGTCAGTGAAAGCGCTGCCGACCAGCAAGGGTGGGGCGGTGGGGGCGGCCCGCCCCGGGTGTCATCAGAAAGGGGGGTGCCGCCGCTCCCGCTGCTCTTCTTCCTGGCACCCCCCCCCCCTGCACCAGCCCTTTAAAAATAAATTACCGACGCGAATAGCAAGCACAGCACCTCGTGTGCAAGTAAAAGAAGCGGATCCGATCATCTCATTGGGCCTTCCCTCACTGTCCCGCCCTCCTCTGACGCAACTTCCTATTTCCTCTAGGGCGGGACAGTGAAGGAAGGCCCAATGAGATGATCGGATCCGCTTCTTTTACTTGCACACGAGGTGCTGTGCTTGCTATTCGCGTCGGCAATTATTTTTAAAGACTGGGTGGCAGGGAGAAGACGAGGCAGGGTGATGGTGGGGGACAGATGGAGTGAAGGTGGTGGGGGGGACTCGGATAGCAGAAGGGACTGGGTGGGAGACAGATGGGGTGAGGGGGACTCGGATGGGCAGAAGGGACTGGGTGGGAGACAGATGGGGTGAGGGTGGGGGGCACATGGATAGCAGAAGGGACTGGGTGGGAGACAGATGGGGTGAGGGGGACTCGGATGGGCAGAAGGGACTGGGTGGGAGACAGATGGGGTGAGGGGGACTCGGATGGGCAGAAGGGACTGGGTGGAAGACAGATAGGGTGATGGGGACTTGGATGGGCTGAAGGGACTGGGTGGGAGACAGATGGGAGAAGGGGCATGGATCTGGAACTGGGGTCTGAAAAGTGAGCAGGAGGGAGAATGGGGTCATGCCTGGGACAGGGGTGGATGGGAGAATCAATGGATCTGGAACTAGGGGCAGCCGCAGGTGGGAACTGGGAGCCGAAAAGAGGGGGCATTGAGAGAGGGGGGATAGATCCTGGATGGAATGGGGAGTGAGAGGGAGGGCAGACCCTGAATGGATGGGAGGGGGAAAGAGAGAGGGCAAATGGTGAATCGAAGGAGCAGAGAGAAAGGGCAGACAGTGGATAGAAGGGAGTGAAAGAGCAGACAGTGGATGGAAGGGGCAGAGATAGAGGGCAAATGCTGGAGGGAAAGGAGAGAGAGAGGGCAGATGGTGGATGGAAGGGGGAGAGAGAGATGGCAGACTGGGGCAGATGGTGGATGGAAGGGGCAGAAATAGAGGGCAGATGTGGATGAAAGGGACATTAGAGAGGGCAGACACTGGATGGCAGAGAGAGAGAGCGAAGACAGATGCTGGATGGAAGGAAGACGGTGAAAAGAAGATGAGGAAAGCAGAAACCAAAGACAACAAACTGTAAATATATATTTTTATTATTTTGCTTTAGGATATAGTATTTAGCTGTGTTAATAAATGTTTATAAATAGAACATGTAAATAAGGTAATCTTTTTATTGGACTAATTTTAATACATTTTGACTTAACTTTCAGAGAACAAAACCCCCTTCCTCAGATCAGGATAGGATACTGTAACAGCACTATACTGTATTGACCTGAGGAAGGAGATTTTGGCCTCTGGAAGCTAAATGTATTAGTCCAATAAAATGGTATTATTTTATTTTCTGTATTTGTTTTATTTCTATTTGTTAATTTGTAAAGTGGTGATTGGTATTTGTTAGTTTTTTTCAAATTTACATCTGCTGTCTTTATATTTTGCACAGTACTAGGAGACATTTTCTGTTTCTGTGGTGTTGCATTGTATGCAGAGTCTGGCATCGGGGGTTCAGTTTAATTTTTGTCTAAATAGAAAGTTTATGATTACTTATTCTATAGTGGATTAGGGTGTGTCTGTGTTTGTGAGAAAGACATGGCTTTCAGTTGGCATTGACTGTGCAGGATCGATGATCTGTACTATTCTGTCTGGTTTCCTTTTACAATAGGTGAATTGATGTTCTAGTGCTCACTGTAGTGCTTAAGATGCTTTCCTTTTCCTTGTGTGACTCGTAGAAACGACTGCTTATGGTATGGTAAAATTGCTCTATAGGTCGTGAGTGTTTGTATTCTCGGTATGCCTAGTACTGGATTTGGGGGGGGGGGGGGGGGTGGTAAAAAAAATGACCGGCCCCGGGTGTCAACTACCCTAGCTACGCCACTGCTGCCGACGTCTCCCTTCCCTTGCACTCGTTGGTTCCCTCAGTGTCCCGCCTTCTTCTGACGTCAGAAGAAGGCGGACACCGAGGGAACCAAGAGCGCAAAGGGAAGGGAGACGTCGGCAGCGCTCCGCTTTCACTGACGCTGCTGCGACCGGAAGTAAAAGATTTAAAGGCCCCAGGGCGCGGAGGGAAGGGCAGAGAGGCATGGATGGAGGGCAGAGAGGCATGGAGGGGAGGGCAGGGCCCAGGGAGAGGACAAATTGCTGGAAGGGGAGGGGAGAGAGGATTGCTGGCTATGGATGGAGGAGGGAAGGGCAGAGAGGGACAAGGATGGGACATGGGGGCCCAGGGAGAGGACAAATTGCTGGAAATGGAGGGGAGGGGAGAGAGGAGGATTGCTGGCTATGGATGGAGGAGGGAAGGGCAGAGAGGGACAAGAATGGACATGGATGGGAGGGCAGGACCCAGGGAGAGAGGAGAAATTGCTGGAAATGGATATAGAGCAAGAAATGAAGAAGAAAGGAGAAAAGTAAAGAATAAATGGAAAGGAAGCCCTGGAAATGGAATTAAGAGGACAGATAGCAGCAGAATCAGATACTGGACCAGCATGATTGAAAAAAGAAAGTCACCAGAAAAACAAAGGTAGAAAAAAATTATTTTATTTTCATTTAGCGTTTGGAATATATCCACTTTGAGAATTTACATCTGCTATCTTATTTTGCAATGTATACCAATTTGTTTCTAAGAATATTGCTGACAATTCCTTTCAGTGTGGCAAGTGGTGAGCGATCATTTTCATGGGGGGGGGGCGTGATCATTTTCACGGGGGGGGGGGCGCCAACTGATAGTCTGCAGGGGGGCGCCAGAGACCCTAGGCAACGGCCCTGACCAGGGTGATGCTCTCCTTCTAGGAGACCTCCCTCCTCCAAGGCAGCACAAGGGCTACTAGACTGGAGGTGGGACTTCTCTACAACATCCCTGTAGGTCTCCTCTATGTACCTCTCTGTCTCCCTCAGCTCCACCAAGTCTGCTACTCTAACCTCAAGAGAACGGACACGTTCTCTAAGAGCTAGGAGCTCTTTGCATCGGGCGCAAACATATGACATCTCACCAACTGGGAGATAATCATACATGTGACACTCAATGCAAAAGACTGGATAGCACCCCTCTCGCTGCTGGACTGCTGACTCCATCTTAGTGTTTTTGAGTTTTCAATATTTTAAAACTTGCTACAGTATTAAGGATATTAGCCTAATATAAAAGTGTCTTTTACTTTATATAGTATATTGTATGATTTAACGAGAGGGCTGGGCTACATGAATGCCTAGGCCACCCGACACAGGTCACTGTGGCCTAGGGGGTGAAGGGTTCCCACTAGCCCCAGTAGCTTGAAGGGGGGCAGACTCAAGAAAAATGTCAGGAAGTATTTTTTCACGGAGAGAGTAGTGGATGCTTGGAATGCCCTCCCGCGGGAGGTGGTGGAAATGAAAACGGTAACGGAATTCAAACATGCGTGGGATAAGCATAAAGGAATCCTTTGCCGAAGGAATGGATCCTCAGGAGCTTAGTCAAGATCGGGAGGCGGGGCTGGTGGTTGGGAGGCGGGGATAGGGCTGGGCAGACTTATACAGTCTGTGCCAGAGCCGGTGGTGGGAAGCGGGACTGGTGGTTGGGAGGCGGGGATAGTGCTGGACAGACTTGTACGGTCTGTGCCAGAGCCAGGGTTGGGAGGCAGGGCTGGGGAGGTGAGGATAGTGCTGGGCAGACTTATACGGTCTGTGCCTGTGCCAGAGCCGGTGGTTGGGAGGTGGGGCTGGTGGTTGGGAGGCGGGGATAGTGCGGGGCAGACTTATAAGGTCTGTGCCCTGAAGAGCACAGGTACAAATCAAAGTAGGGTATACACAAAAAGCAGCAAATATGAGTTATCTTGTTGGGCAGACTGGATGGACCGTGCAGGTCTTTTTCTGCCGTCATCTACTATGTTACTATGTTACTATTTCTCCTCTTCCCCTACTCTCTTCCCTTCCTTCCTTCCTTCCACCCACCCACCTATCTGCCCATCAACCCATCCATCCATCCAGCCTCACCTCCCAAGGTCCAACCAACATTGTCCCTTCTCTTTCCCTCACTCCCCCCCATTCAATATTTCTCCTCGAGCCTTCCTCCTTCTCCCGCTGCCTGCCTCTGTCTGGCCCCAGCAGTAATTTGACAGTTCAAGGCCAGGCACCAGCACTAACTCAAGCACTGAGGAGCCTTCGCACCCAAGCGCTTGGTCAGGCCCTGTTGGTTTTGCCCTCTCTGACATGTATGCGTCAGAGGGGTGGTACCACAGGGCCTCCACTAGTGGATAGACTTGAAAGCTAGTAATGTATATTAGCCACTAACACAAGCCTAAGTACCAAAACTTGCCAAACTGGGTACTTTTAAATTATATTTATTTAATTTACTTATTTATTAGAATTTATTTACCATCTTTTTGAAGGAATTCACTGAAGGTGGTGTACAGCAAGAATAAGTCAAACATAAGCAATAGAGACACAGCAATAAAAATATTCAAATAACAATACAAAATATGGGCGTGGAGGGGCATAATCGAATGGAAACGCCTATCTCCATGGGCGTTTATCTCCAAGAACGGGTCCGTGAAGAGGCGGGCCGAACCGTATTTTCGAAAAAATGGACGTTTTTGAGCTGGGCGTTTGTTTTTTTTTAGCGATAATGGAAACTAAAAATGCCCAGCTCAAAAACGTCCTAATCAGAGCCATTTGGTCGTGAGAGGGGCCAGGATTGGTAGTACACTGGCCCCCCTGATATGCCAGGACACCAACTGGGCACCCTAGGTCAGTGCGGTGGACTTCAGAAAAAGCTCCCACATGCATAGCTCCCTTACCACGGGTGCTGAGCTCCCAACCCCCCTCTCCCAAAACCCACTACCCACAAATGTACAACACTACCATAGCTCTTAGGGGTGAAGGGGGCACCTACATGTGGGTACAGTGGGTTTTGGAGGCCTCCCATTTACCAGCACAAGTGTTACAGGTGGGGGGGGGGGGGGGGGGGGGGGGATGGGCCTGGGGCCACCTGGCTGAAGTGCACTGTGGTACCCACTAAAAGTGCTCCAGGGACCTGCATACCTACATTGGCACACCAGTTGACACCTGAAGACTAATCTCTCCGAAAACGTCCTTTATTGGAATAACCGTGTTTACTCACAGTTAACTGCAGATCAGAGGTTGTGCCCCACTGGCAACGAGTCTCCCTGGTACTGAGATGAGCAGTAGGTCAGAGCTGGCAGAATGCTGTACAATGCCCTCTTTCAGCCACATTCAAGGTAAGAACTAAGTTCTCTAACGTGGCTAACACAGGAAAGGGAACTAAAACTGGCTTACAAAAATGGCCACTACCGCATGGACTACAACAGGAAACACAACAGGGCACACTCTGACCCAGTAGGCAGGGGGAAAAGCACCATGGGAGAAGAGCCTACCAACTACCAACATCGTGAGACTGTAACACAAGCTAATGAAATCACGGAGCCCAATACCCTACACCCACCACAATGCAATGCTGATGTGACCCTATACTGCACCCAAGAGCCACATCTGTACCCAGGGAAAGGCTGTGACAGGATCGAACACATTCTGCTGTCATGGAGGTGGATACGGCATTTGAGGCTGGCATACAGGCTGGAAAAAAAGTTTGTAAAGTGGGGTTTTTTGGTGGGAGGGGGTTAGTGACCACTGGGGAGTCTGGGGAGGTCATCCCGATTCCCTCCAGTGGTCATCTGGGCAGTTGGGGCACTTTTTTGGGACTTGTTCGTGAAAAAAAAGGGTCCAAAAAAAGTGACCCAAAATCGGCGGTAAAAATGCCTTTTTTTTTGATTATCAGCTAAAGACGCCTATCTCTCCTCGTCTGATAACCACGCCCCATTTCCGCCTCCACCACGCCTCCGACACTCCCCCGTCAACTTTATTCGTTTCCCGCAACGGAGTGCAGTTGGAAACGCCCAAAATCGCTTTCGATTATACCGATTTGGGGCGCCTTTGCGAGATAAACGTCTATCTCCCGATTTAGGTCGCACTATAGGTGTTTTTCTCTTTTGAAAATAAGCAGGATAGTATGCTACATTACAATGTCAACAAAATATGTAATAAAATATTTTAATAGACAGCCTAGGGGTATAAGCAAAATGGAAATATAGACAGGTAAGATAGAGTAACATGAGTAAGAAGATAAGGGGATTACTTTAAGAAAGTTGCACATGAGGTCAGCAAGGTGTTTTGAATATTACCTTTGCTAGGGTAGGAGTGATTAAATATGTCCGGCACAAATTAGTTACTTCTCCTATTAAAGGTCTGGCTGAAGAGCCAAGCTTCACCTGTTTCCTGAAGTAGAGATAGATTTGTGTTAAGTGGAGCCTTTTAGGGAGTGAATTTCAGGGTGTGGGGGACTACTACGAAGAAGGCTCGCTGGCAGATATCACATCGTGTGATGTCCTCTGGAGAGGGTGTGGTTAGGGATACTCCTTGGGAGGACCTTAGTGACCTTGGAGGTGTGCAGATGGAGATCCTGTTCTTCAAGTACTCTGAGGAACCTTGGAGGTGTGCAGATGGAGATCTGTGTCTTCAAGTACTCTGAGGACCTTGGAGGTGTGCAGATGGAGATTCTGTTCTTCAAGTACTCTGGGCCTTTAAGGACCTTGAAGATCAGACATAGAGTTTTACATTTAGCTCTGCATTGTACTGGAAAGCAGTGAAGATTTTCAAAAAATGGCATGATTGGAGCTGGTGCACATCCTTGTAGTCAGATCAGTGTAGAGTGTATTACAGTACTGTAATTCAGTCTTGATGTTATCATGGCATGCATACTAAATGGACTTGGGAAAAATCCACAATTCCAGGAATAACATGTATAGAAATGTTTGTAAGTTTGGGGAAGCTTGCCAGGTACCCTTGGCCTGGATTGGCCGCTGTTGTGGACAGGATGCTGGGCTCGATGGACCCTTGGTCTTTTCCAAGTGTGGCATTACTTAAGTACTTATGTACCACTGAGACAAGACTTGCCTTCTCACTGTAAGAAAAGAGGCAACATAGTTTTCACAAATGATACAAGCAGTTCTTGAAGGTTGCTTGGATTTGGGGGATTGGAGTAATTGTTGAATCTATAGTAATTGTATTACAAGGTTTCTGACTTGTGAGTTGAGGGGGAGTTCAGTTCGTATTTCCCAAAAGGGATTTTGATATCAGGTATGTGCCCACTTGCGTTAGGGACCCACAGCAGCTTGGTTTTACTTGGGTTCAGGCAAAGTTTGCAATTTTTGAACTGATGTTAGACAGGTAGTCAGTTTACTCAGGGTTGTGTGAACAGACTAGGTGACAGTATCGAGTCTTGTGGTAACTCATAGGTCAGTGCCCATGGTGGTGATGAGATGCTGCCTAACAGTATAGACTGTTGCCTGTCTGATAGGATCTGAACCAAACATGTACTGTTCCACTGATGCCTGTTTCTGCCAGTCGTGCTAGCATGATATCGTGATCCACAGTGTCAAAAGCTGCTGAGAAATCTAGCAGTACTAACACTGAGGCAAATCCCCTGTCTCAGTTTTTGTGAAGATCATCTAGTAGGGATACAAGGACCATTTCTGTGTTGCATAACCAGGTCTGAATTCAGATTGTCATGGATCTAGTCAGTTGCTCTTTTCTAGCCAATCGCTGAGTTGAACTGTTGGTGTTCAACACATTTGGAAGGACATTTTTTTTTTTTTTTTGCTAAGGTGCTCAGTTCCACTGTTGTGGCTTCTTTTTGTATTGTGTTGACTGGCCTTCTTGTTTATTGGATAGTGTGAATAAGTATTTAAGTATTTATATATATACAAATATTTCTTGAATATTTCCTTTTCTGACAGTTGCTATTCAGGTCCTGAGGCCAAATATTCAGGTGATCCAGTACCTGTAAAATGAAACTGTAAACCACTTAAGTCTAAGGGTATATAAATACTTAACTGAATGAAAGAATGAATGAACCCATGAAATTAAAAATTGTTCCAGTAATAAGTTGCACCATCTAGATATTCTCTCTGACTGTGCAGTTCACAGTAGGGTTGTGGGAACCTTGTCAAAGTAAATGTTAGTACACAAAGAAGTGTTACCAAAGGAAAAGTAAGTGAACATCATGTGCAGATGACTACACTGTCATCACAAACGTGCTAAGAATAATTTTCCATCCAAAGTGATTGAACTACCAAAACCAGAAATATGGCAGTGCTGAAAGCGCTCTGGACAGCTGCTGATTCTACCTTAAAGTGCTGAAATCATCTATGCTTCTCTGCATATCACCTCTGTCTGCCTCTCCATTGCTGGCAAAATATTCCCAATAAGACATGAACTTGCGGAACTATTGTTAACAATATGTAGTTTATCTTTAAAAATCAAGCATGGTACTGGAAGATTGGAGGGTGGCCAATGTAATGCTGATTTTTAAAAAAAGGTTCCAGAGGAGATTCAGGAAATTATAGACTGGTGAGCTGACTGTCAGTGCTGGGCAAAATGGTAGAGACTATTATAAAGAACAAAATTACAGAGCATATTCAAAAGCATGGATTAATGAGACAAAGCCAACATGGATTTAGTGAAGGGGTTAACAAACGTGGATAAAGGTGAAGCCAATTGATATTGTGTATCTGGATTTTCAAAAGGCATTTGACAGAGTATCTCATGACAGACCTCCTGAGGAAATTAGAGAGTCATGGGATAAGAAGTAATGTGTTATTGTGGATTAAAAACTGGTTAAAAGATAGAAACAGAAAGTAGGGTTAAATGGTCAGTATTCTCAGTGGAGACGGGTATATAGTGGGGTTCTCCAGGAGTCTGTGTTGGCACCGCTGCTTTTTAAATATTTATAAGTGGTCTAGATGGAATAAACTAATGAGGCAATTCAATTTGCTGATGGCACAAAGTTAGTCAAAGTTGTTAAATCGCAAGAGGATTGTGAAAAATTACAAGAGGGAAATGGGACTTGATATATTGCCTTTCTGAGGTTTTTTGCAACTACATTCAAAGCGGTTTATATATATTCAGGTACTTATTTAGTACCAGGGGCAATGGAGGGTTAAGTGTTTTGCCCAGAGTCACAAGGAACTACAGTGGGAATCAAACTCAGTTCCCCAGGATCAAAGTTCACTGCACTAACCACTAGGCTGCTCCTCCACCTTATGAGACTGGGCATCCAAATGGCAGATGACATTTAATGTGAGCAAGTGCAAAGTGATGCATGTGGGAAAGAGGAACCCAAACTATAGCTACGTGATGCAATGGTGCACATTAGGAGTCACCGACTAGGAAAGGATCTTGGTGTCATCATTGATGATACTTTGAAACCCTCTGCTCAGTGTACAGCAGCAGCCAAGAAAGCAAATAGAATGTTAGGAATTATTAGTAAAGGATGAAAGATCCATGGTGCACTGTACCTCAAATACTGTGTGCAATTCTGGTAACCGTATCTCAAAAAAGATATAGTGGAATTAGAAAAGGTACAGAGAAGGGCATTGAAAATGATAAAGGGATGGGACGACTTCTCTATGAGGAAAGGCTAAAGCAGCTAGGGCTCTTCAGCTTGGAGAAGAGACAGCTGACGAGAGATATAATAGAGGTCTATAAAATAATGAGTGGAATAGTATGGGTGGACATGAATCGGTGTTACTGTTTCCAAAAATACCAGGACTAGGGGACACACAATGAAGCTATTAAGTAGTAAATTTAAAGCAAATCGGATAAAATATTTCTTCACTCAACGTATAATTAAACTCAGGAATTCATTGCCAGAGAATGTGGTAAATACAGTTAGCTTAGCAGGATTTAAAAAAATGTTTGGACAACTTCCTAAAAGAAAATTCTGTTTTATTGTTTTGGGATCTTGCCAGGTGCTTGTAACCTGGATTGGCCATTGTTGGAAACAATTGTGGCACTCCACAATTCACCCTCTTTTACTAAGAAAAATGGCCATTTAACCATACCTCTGTTTTCTGTACTATAACCAGTTCCTAAATCACAGAATGACATTGCCTCCTATCCCATGACTTTTTAATTTTCTCAGGATTCTTTCATGAGAAACTTTGTCAAAAGCTTTCTGAATATCTAGATACATTACATCAGCTGGCTCACCTTTATGCACATGTTTATTCCTGTCTTCAAAGAAATGAAGCAAATTGGTGAGGCAAGACTTCCCTTGGCTGAACCCATGCTGACTCTGTCCCATTAAATTATATTTGTCTATTGATCATAATTTTATTCTTTATAATAGTTTCCACTATTTTGCCCCACACTGAAGTCAAGCTTTATGGGTCTAATTTCCTGGATCATACCTGGAACCCTTTTTAAAAACCAGCGTTACATTGGCCATCCTCCAATTTTCATATACTATGGACAATTTTAATAACAGGTTACTGATCAGTAACATCAGATCAACAATTTCATGTTTGAGTTCTTTCAGTACCCTGGTCCAGGTGATTTATCACTCTTTAACTTGTGAATTTGGTTCAGTACGTCTTCCAGGTTCATCAAGTTATCTTTCAATTTCTGTGCATTGTCACCCTAGAATCTATTTCTTTTACAGGTAGATCTTTTATATTTTCTTCTGTAAAGACTGAAACAAAGAATTCATTCAATCTCTCCACTGTGGCCTTGTCCTCTCTGAGTGCCCCTTTTGCTCCTTCATGATCTAATGGTCCCATGGATTTCTGCTTCTGATGTACCTGAAAAAGGTGTTACTATGAGTTTTTGTCTCCATGGCAAGTTTTCCTTCATATTATCTTTTAGCCTTCTTTATCAATGCTTTGAATCTAGCTTCACCAATTTGCTTAATTTCTTTGAAGACAGGAATAAACATGTGCATAAAGGTGCGCCAAACCCCTCCAAGAAAAACTACACTGGCTACCAATCAAAGAACATATTGCTTTCAAAATCTGCACCCTGGTCCATAAAATTATCTATGGAGAAGCCCTGGGCTACATGAGAGACCTCACAGACCTACCAATAAGAAACACAATCAGATCAGCACAAACATATCTAAATCTCCACTACCCAAGCTGCAAAGGACTCAAATACAAATTAACTTATGCATCCAGCTTCTCCTACATCAGCACACAACTGTGGAACACACTACCAAAAGTCATGAAAACAACGTACGGCCACCTAAACTTCCGGAAATCACTAAAAACCAACCTGTTCAAAAAGGCATACCACATCGACCCAACCTAAATGCCTAAACCAGGCAACACAACAAAACTAAAGCCTGAAACAGACATTGATAACTCTTCCTCTCTACGAATCCCCAGTGTGTCTATAACACGTGAACCTTCTTCGACCACAATAACTCTTTGTATTTGTTTCTCTGCCGGAGATGGCGAACGCCTCTCTGGTACTATGTAAGCCACATTGAGCCTGCAAAAGGTGGGAAACTGTGGGATACAAATGTAAGAAATAATAAAAAATTATTTTCTTTATTCAGATCCTTTTTCCATTCTTTGAATGATTCTCTTTTGGCTCTAATAGCCTCTTTCACTTCACCTTTAAGTATGGCTGGCTGTCATTTGCTCTTCCTTCCACCTTTGTTAATACGTGGAATACATCTGGTCTGGCGTTCCACAATGGTTTTTTTTAAACAATGTCCATGCCTGATTTAAAGTCCTAACATTTGCAGCCAATCCCTTTAGCTTCTTTTTAACCATTTTCCTCATTTTTTCATAGTTGCTCTTTTTGAAAACTAAATGCTCCTAAGGTAGATTTCCTTAGTGACTTCACTCCAGGTATCAGCTCAAATTTGATCATTTTATGATTACTTTTTCCTAGTGGATCCAACACTGTACTTCTCATACCATGCCCTGCATTCCACTAAGGACTAGATCTAAAATATCTCCTCCTCTTGTCGGTTCTTGGACCAGTTGCTCCAAGAAGCAGTCATTGCTACATCTAAGAATTTTACTTCCCTAGCACTCCCTGATGTAACATTTATCTAGTCAATGTTAGGGTAATTGAAATCAACCATTATTATAATGTTGCCCAATTTGCCAGATTTCCTAATTTCTGTAAACGTTTCTTCATTTGTCTGTTTGTTCTGTCCCAGTGGATGGTAGTACAGCCCAACCAGTGTACTCTTTCCTTTTACACATGGAATTTCTATCCACAACCATTTCACGCTACTATCTGTTTCATGAAGAATATTTATTTTGACTCAATTCCCCTTTTAACATATAGCGCAACCTTCCCTCCAATTTGATCCACTCTTTGATTGGATATAATTTGTACCCTGATAACACAGAGGGGCATTTTCGAAAGGTCATCCAAATCTGAATTTGGACGTCCTCACGAAGTCGGCCAAATCAGATAGGTATAATCGAAAAATAGTATGGACGTCTTAGACGTTCCATTATCGCAGTTGAAAACGCCCAAATCAGGGATGCCCAAAGTATAGGAAAAATACTGCAAAAGGACGTCCTTTGGCAGTTCTACGAGAAAGGCGTCCTTATTACTATACTTTGGACTTCTTTGATGTACCTGGTTGTTCCGGAAGTACAGTGCATGTAGTTGCGGACATCCAGGTACGAGGAAAATATAAGGAACATTGAGAAGTATAAGTACAGTAACAAGGACGTGTTTCTCACAGAACTGTCAAAAGACGTCCCTGTCACTTCCCAACAATACTGCACTCAACAGTACTCTCTGTCCTCATGTCCACCTCAATGACCTGTACCAATGTCATGTCCCCCCCCCCCCCCCATCATCAGTGTTGTGTGGTCTCTACAATATGGCTGCCAAATGGTTTTATGTTTAGAAGGCAAGAAGGGCCATACCCTGACTCCTGGTGTACAAACTTGTATCTTACAAACGTTTTGGCATACGTTGGGATCTGGAGTCCCTGAAGAGAAGGTTCCGACGCATGCGGCGGGACAGCCCAATCTTATTGGAGCATGCAATGGCGCCTCTGGGCTCAATGTAAGTATTATAAACATGGCACCTGTACTCATTTGTAAATGTATTTATTTAATAATGCTAATGTCCTGTAAAATACCAGTTTCCATGTGGCTAATAGGCAACTAGTAAGTCATAACACCTCTGTCCAAGGTCAAGGCCTGAGGTTGCAGCTACCCTCCCATGAGTGTGGATGTAACTTCCAACTAACCTCCTCTGAGATGAATGAGATGACATGCCTCACTTCTGTATCCCCCTTTCTGGGGTGGATATGGTTTCATGGTATTCTTGCCTGATGTCCTGCTCTTAGTGGATGTCATAGCATGATTTGAAAGTAATGTAAAGATGTGTTCCCTGCAAAACACATCTTATAGTGTACTCCTTTTTCAGACCAGCTTCCTGGGTTCCTTGTCATGTCGTCTCATGCATCTCACACCCCATGTATATAGCCCAGGGCTCACCACTGACCCTTACCTTTCCCATTCCTTCCTTATGCCAGCCAGCCAGCTCCTGCACTATGCAAGCCATGTTGAATGTGCTGATCTCAAGGTACAATCTTTTTACATACACAGGGCGCCAGGAGCAGGAGGAGGCAGGACTGTCTGCTCCAGTGGTGCAGGAGGAGGAGGAGCAGGAGGAAGAGGAAGCAGGACTGCCTCAACTGGTGATGGAGCAGGAGGAGGAGGACGACCCCTGGCAGGATATGCCCTCCGCTTGAGAAGAGGAGGAGGGCCCAACACCTCCAGCCCTCTCCACACCAGCCCCATCCCTAGCCCCCTCCCCCTCCCCAGCCCCAGCACTGCGCCTCCTGCAACCAACTGGTGAATAGCCAAAACCAGTTGCTGCAGGAGATGTCAGCAATGCGGCAGGCTAACGAGCAACACTTCAAGGTGCAGACGCTGCTCCTGGTGCTGCTTGTTACCCTGCTGCAAAGGGCCATTCAGGGAGGAGGACAAGGCCTCCCTTGAGAAAGTTTGTAAAAAAACAAATTTGTATATAGTTCTATTTTTTTGTGTTGTTAAATATGTTTCATATTTTTGATATAACAGGGTGTGTGTCTCTACTTTGTGCACTACATATTATCAATACTGGGGTTGATTTGAGGGAGGCAGCAATCTAGGTTGCATGACAGGTGAACTGTGACAGAGAAACTTTGGTACATATGTGTGATAAGTGTGGCCATACAAAAGGCCACCTGTTCCTTCCAAACAGCATAGCTGTATGGTAAGGGGGAGGCTGGGTAGGCATTTCTGTTGAGGAACACAAACAGGGGCGTAGCCAGACAACAGATTTTGGGTGAGCCTATGCAAGAAGTGGGTGGGCACCAAGTGTTGTCCCCTTCACCCACCACCAAAAAAATCTCAGCTGGCGGGAAAACACTTCTTTCCACCTTAGCAGCCTACAGCAGGCACGTACTAAACTGAGCATGTGCAGGTGCTAGTATCCTGCAGAATAGCGTTTTCATTACCATCAGGGGAAGTCTTCTGCTGTTGGAGTTTGGGATCCCCACTACTACCACTAATACGTGTCCTGCTGTTGGGTGGGCCTGAGCCCTAATTGGGTGGGCCCCAGCCCACCCAGGCCCACCTGTGGCTACGCCACTGAACACAAATACCCATCCAGCCTCTTCCCCTTACCATAGAGCCCCACAGAACAGAGTTGTGTAAATACATAACATATAGTAACATAGTAGATGACGGCAGAGAAAGACCTGCACGATCCATCTGTCACGTCCCTTACCTGTGCCGCTCTTCCCGCAGTGATGCCTCGCTCCGCGAGCAGGAGAGAGCGGGGTATCGCAGGCTGCGGGCGGCGCATCAGGGGGATCTTGCCTGCCTCTTGGACTGTGCCGGCTCGCCACTATGGGTCAGTGGCGGCTGGAGAGCGCCGGCCATCTTGGCAGCGCCGGCGCTCACGAGATGGAGAGTCTCTTCCGGGCGCAGGGCCCGGGAGCATGGAGGACGCCCCTCCTGGGTCCGGATTGGCTGGTCGCGGCTGGACTCCGCCCTCTCTCTGTGGCCAGCCTATCCAGAGTCCTTGGGCTGGTTGAAGGCTCCACCCCCCGGACAGCTGATGTTTGTCTCCCTGATGGAGGGGGCTATTTAAGAACAGACGCTGGCAGAACACTTTGCTTCGGCTTCTGCTTGTGTGGTTTCCTGAGTACTGTGTTGTTGGATTGCTTACCTGCCTAGAACCTCTGTTGGACCTGGACTTTGCCTTTTGCCTGCCGCCTGCCTTGAACCTCTGTTTGGACCTGGTCTTTGCCTTTTGCCTGCCACCTGCCTTGAACCTCTGTTTGGACCTGGACTTTGCCTTTTGCCTGCACCTGCCTTGAACCTCTGTTTGGACCTGGACTTTGCCTTTTGCCTTTTGCCTGCCTTGAACCTCTGTTTGAACCTGGACTTTGCCTTTTGCCTTTGCCTGCCTTGAACCTCTGTTTGAACCTGGACTTTGCCTTTTGCCTGCCGCCTGCCTTGAACCTCTGTTTGGACCGGGACTTTGCCTTTTGCCAGCCGCCTGCCTAGAACCCTTGCCTGGACCTGGACTTTGTTTTCGAGGCGACCTTAGTACTCTGCCTGGCCTAGGACTGTGCCTTTGGATCTCTCTTGCCTTATCCTGTGTTTGGTTCTGGACTGGTCATCCGTCTGCTGTCCACCCTGCGTCCAGCCCTGCCTTCCATAGGAGTTCCTGTCCTGATTCTCCAGGTAAGATCAGGATTGTCTGGCCGCCAGACGTTGTTTGGCACAGGGGCTCACAGATCGTGGTACAGGCCTGATACCATCCAGTCTACCCAACAAGATAGCTCATATGTGCTACTTTTTGTGTATATCAGCGCTTGATTAGTATCTGCCATTTTCACGGCACAGACCGTAGAAGTCTGTCCAGCACTAGCCCCGCCTCCCAACCACCAGCCCCCCCCCCCCCCGGCTCTGCCACCCAATCTCCGCTAAGCTTCTGAGGATGGTATGTTGTCTAGCACTAGTGATCTGCCAAGTAGAAACTTGGAGATAACCATAGGTAGCACATAGACGATGTTTGCTCTCTGATCACCAGACACTCTTACCCATAACCAAACCACATTGGTGAGGGTCAGGAAGGAGCTACAAACAGCTGGGTCATCTTTTTACATTGAGGTATCAGCAATGGTATATAGTGCTGAGGAGAAAATGGAACACAACGGTAAAAGCATTAGATGGATGTTACTTTATCACATTGCAATATAATACATCAGGTACAGAAGGGCACAGGCTAGGGGAATTATACAGGCACCAGGCTGTAGCCACCTGCAGGTAATTTAGAATAGGAACTGTAACCAGAATCCCTCTCCCTCACCATGACTTAAGGGCTCAAGGCCGTGGTAGGCACGCACCTGTGGCTACCTTGAAAATAGTTTGCAGGATAGAATTTAGAAATGTTCATAGGCGCCCCGTATAAGAGGCTTGGGGAGGCTAAACCTTCCCAAGCCCGAAATAGAATGAGATTCTTGGAAGAGTTCTGCTATTGATGGAAAACTGCATGTTTGCAATTGCTCTAGACAGCGGAAGAAATTGTGCGTTGTTTTGGAGTTCGTTTGCTTTTAAATTACTTTGTTAATTTGCTGATTAGGCTGGGGAGGGGATAATTAAGCGGAGAGCAGTAATTAGATCGTTGGACGTCGGCACCGTCTCCTACTACCTAAAACAGTTGCTTCCAGGTCTAAACATCGCGTCACGCGATTCGCGTGTGTAAGGCTGCATTCTTCTTCTTCCGCCTCTGACGCAACTTCCGGGTGGGACGAGTTCATGACGTGTTGAGGAAGGCCGTGGTGGGGTTGAAGCCCCGAAGGAAGCGGTTTAGTTAGTGCTGGGGACGGGGATGGCGATGTAATCAAATTAATGGGACTGCAGGGAGGGAGAAGGACACACGCTGCATTTTGGAGGGGGGGGGGAGAGACTGGCTAGACTGGAGGACAGAAGGAGAAGTAAGAGGGAGAGACTGAGAGTGACTGGACTGGAGGAAAGGAAGAGAGAGGGATGTGGGGGTCTGGGAGAGAGAGAGAGAGAGACAGTCTGAGATTGACTGGAGGAGAAGAAGAGGTGGAAAACACTGGAGGGGGGAGCTGGAGGGGAGGGAGAGAAAGTGGAAAAGTGCAGGGGAGAGCAAGGGACATGGAAAGAGCAGGGAAGAGCTAGAGAGAGATGGGGGAGAGAAAGAGGGGCCATGAAAAAGAGCAGGGGAGAGCCAGGGACATGGAAAAGAGCAGGTAAGAGCTAGAGAGAGATGGGAGAGAAAGAGGGGCCATGGAAAAGAGCAGGGGAGAGCCAGGGACATGGAAAAGAGCAGGGGAGAGCCAGAGAGAAGATGCTAGATGGGAGAGGGGTACAGAGAGAGAGAAAGAGAGAGAGATGAGTGAAAGATGGGGGAGAGAAAGAGGGGACATGGGCAGGAGAGAGAGAGAAGCTGCTGGGGAGAAACTGGGGGAGACCCTAGCTGTCAGATGGTGAAATGCTGAATGAAAGGAGGGAGAAAGAGGGAAAATGCTGGAAGGAGGGGGCAGAAAGAGGGAAGACACTGGACAGAAGGGTAGGGAGGGAAAGAGGAAAGACACTGGAAGGATGGGAGAGGGAGGACATGCTGAATGGAAAGGGGTCGAGTAGAAAGAAACTGTTTAGAAGGACGGGGAGTTAAAGGGAGACAATGGACGGAAGGATTGGGAGAGGTAATGGGTAGAAGGATGGAGAGAGAAAGAGGGAGAACACTGGATGGAAGGGTAGAAGAGAAGAGGGAAGGTGCTGGACATGGATGGAGGGGAGGGAAGAGAGGAGAAATCTGGACATGGATGGAGTGGAGGGCAGGGAAGAGAGGAGAAATGTTGGACAAGGATGGAGGGAAGGAAAGACAAAGGAAGGAGATGCACACGGATGGAGTGGAAGGGAGAGATGAGAAATGCTTGAACATGGATGGAGGGTGGGTAGACAGAGGAAGTACATGGATGGAGGGGAGGGAGACTGCTGGATATGGATGGAGGTAAAATTGTTGAATTTAAGGGCTGGATCGGAACACTTTGAGAGCAGATGCTGAAACTGGAAGAAGGATATGGACAGGGCTACAGATGGTAGACAGGACACATACGGACACAGGAGGATGATGGTCATGTTGAGAGAAAAAATATCAAATGGAAAGAAGACACTGGGACCAAAGTGAATAGAAAAAATTAATGATCAGACAACAAAGGTAGAAAAAAGTATTTATTCAGAATTTTTTTTTTTGTTCCAATATTTTTATTGTGTTTTGTAGTCAATAACAAATGACTAAAATAAAAGTAAATAACCAGTATAACAGATTAACAATAACAAAGCATCAGCATACATGTTCAGACTAAGATTATACAAGAATTATTGCTATAACAAGTCATGATCATACATAAATTCAACTCTAAGAGAGGTTATTATGTAGTTGATCTAGTAAAGAAGTCCATATTTTATTGTATTTAACAAGTGAGTTATGTTTTTCAGCCGCAGCATATTCATATTTAGCTAATATACACATAGAATTCCACCAAGTTAAATACGTTACTTTGGTAAGGTCTTTCCAACAAAAGAAAAGGGTTCTTAAGGCTTGATGTTACATTATGTCTAATAATTGTGCTTGATATTTGTCTAGTGGTGATTGTATCATTAGGGATCCAAATATGACTATGTTATATGTTAAAACATCTTGAATATTCAAGGATATGTGGTATTCAGAATTTATTAACTGGAATATGTCAGCTTTTGGAAATGTGCATCTGTGATATTTTGCATGTAAGTTTCAATTTTTCTAGTATTGCTGCATGTTGAGTCTGACTTCTTGAGGTAACTTTCCAGTTCAGTATTTTGCCTTCATATCTGTTGTGTCATGTGTTTTTCATGTGTGAAAAAGGTGCAGTATTCTGCTAGCGTGTAGTATTTTCAGCCCTTTTTGTTTTTTTTTTGTTTCACTAGGTTGTGTACTGGTGTTTTACAGCCCGGTGTAATTACAGTGCTGCCTTTCCACGCATAAGGTTGTAGCTCGTCCTGTCCTTGGAATTAGTGCTGTTATGGTTTGGTGAGGTTATGAGTGTGTTTTTGCACAAGTTTGTGTATAGTGTTTTACAGTTGAGCGATTGTGGTTAGTATATGCTTTGAGCAACCACTTTATTCTTTGACATATGATACATATCTAATATCTAAATTGAATAAAAGGTATTAATTGTGACTTTTATTTTTACTTATTTTTTTTTCTGTGTGTTGTCAATTGTGGATATAAGTATTGTGTTCAGTTTTGGAGGCCATACCTTGCGAAGGATGTTAAAAAAATGGAAGCTACGAGAATGGTATGGGATTTGCGTTCCAAGACATATGAAGAGAGACTTGCTGACCTGAACATGTATACCCTGGAGGAAAGGAGGAACAGGGGTGATATGATACAGACGTTCAAATATTTGAAAGATATTAATCCGCAAATGAATCTTTTCCGGAGATGGGAAGGCGGTAGAACGAGAGGACATGAAATGAGATTGAAGGGGGGCAGACTCAGGAAAGATGTCAGGAAGTATTTTTTCACAGAGAGGGTGGTGGACGCTTGGAATGCCCTCCCGCGGGAGGTGGTGGAGATGAAAACGGTAACGGAATTCAAACATGCGTGGGATATGCATAAAGGAATCCTGTGCAGTAGGATTGGATCCTCAGCAGCTTAGCCGAAATTGGGTGGTGGAGCAGGTGGGGGAAGAGGGGTTGGTGGTTGGGAGGTGAGGATAGAGGAGGGCAGACTTATACGGTCTGTGCCAGAGCCGGTGATGGGAGGCGGGACTGGTGGTTGGGAGGCGGGAAATACTGCTGGGCAGACTTGTACGGTCTATGCCCTGAAAAAGGCAGGTACAAATCAAGGTAAGGATACACATATGAGTTTATCTTGTTGGGCAGATTGGATGGACTGTGCAGGTCTTTTTCTGCCGTCATCATCTACTATGTGGATATAAGCTCCGCCCCTGGCTCCATCCCTAACCCCGCCCCATTTAGCCTCCCCAAACAGTTAGGCCACCGACCGCCTTGTAGGACTGTGTTGAATAATGTGGAAAAGACATTCAGTGCATATATGCTTCCCCCCTCTCCACCCCCAACAACCTTCAGAATGGGTGGGCACTTCATAAAAGGGGACTGGGGTTCACCACATAAAGAAGGATGGAACCTACCGGGGAGCGGTACAGCAGCTCCAACGGCTGGACCACAGTATCATAAGTACATAAGTAATGCCACACTGGGAAAAGACCAAGGGTCCATCGAGCCCAGCATCCTATCCACGACAGCGGCCAATCCAGGCCAAGGGCACCTGGCAAGCTTCCCAAATGTACAAACATTCTATACATGTTATTCCTGGAATTGTGGATTTTTCCCAAGTCCATTTATTAGTGGTTTATGACTTGTCCTTTAGGAAACCGTCTAACTCCTTTTAAAACTCTGCCAAGCTAACCGCCTTCACCACGTTGTCCGGCAACAAATTCCAGAGTTTAATTACGCATTGGGTGAAGAAAAATTTTCTCCGATTTGTTTTAAATTTACTACACTATAGTTTCGTCGCATGCCCCCTAGTCCTAGTATTTTTGGAAAGCGTGAACAGACGCTTCACATCCACCTGTTCCACTCCACTTATTATTTTAGGTTTAATAATTTTTATTGATGAGTGCAGAAACAGCACCATTCCATGTTCAACATAATAACTCAAACATTTAACATTGCCATCCTGTACTAATACAGCAAGACTACTATCATCAATTTTTCTTTATTTCTCCCCTCACCTTTCCCCCCCCCCCTCTCCCCCTCCATATTACTATATGAATTAACAATGGCATATGCATGCAACCGAGTTACACATGACTATGGTCAATAACTCTGCCTGTGATTTTTAACATGTATCCATTAGTGACCGAAACATTATGTAACGAATGTTTAAAATAAATATAAATCACTGGTGTCATTCTGTGTGCTTAGTTTTATTAATCTCCTATAAAAACCACATTTCTTTAACTTAACTCTGTTTTCATCTGCTGCAGCATAAACACAACACACATCCTCCCCCACCCCTCCCTCCTCCCCCTCCCACCCATCTCCTTACCCACCCTCCTCCCTCCCACATCAGCCTATTCTACCAACTCTTCTTTTTTATCACAAGCTATATTGTGAGTGAGTTCACTAGTAAGCTGCGGGCTGTACCTGACAGGGCCTGTACATATGACTCCCAAATCTCCCAGAATCGCTGTTTACTCCTAGGGCTACGATGCACCTCACGCGCCTCCCAAAGCACCAGGGCATGAAGCGAATTCCTCCATTGCCAGAAAGAGGGCCCAATATCCTGAGTCCAAAATTGCATAATGCATTGCTTCCCTATAATTATTGCCTTATACATGAATATACCTTCTGTATGCCTCAGATTGAACCCACTCCCCCCTGGGCCCAATATTAGATTTTTAGGTACCCATCTAATTGTCTTATGAAGTAATGTCTCACAGAATTTCCTGACATTAACCCAGAATTTCTTAATGTCCGGACACTCCCACAGCATATGATATAGTGATGCTCTCTGGAAGTTACACTTGCTACAATGTGGTGCTTGTAGTCTACCAGCATAGTAGGCCTGTACAGGGGAGAAGTATGCTCTCATAATGATTCTAAATTGGATCTCTCTATGTCGTGCACTAGTCACTTTATGTACTATCTCCTTCAGGGCCTGGGCTATATCTCCACTTCTAACCTCCACTCTCATATCCGCGGACCACCTTCGAGCAATGTCCTCATATTCACGGGGCGGGGAAATCATTCTCAGTTGTTTATAAAGTGTCAATATCGAGGTCTGTTCTCTACCCTGAGGTAGAAATATATTCACCAGTAGGTCATACATCCCTCTCTCGCATCCAGCAGAATTTAACTGCTTAATATAACTATGTAATTGATAATAATCAAACCATGTCACATTCTCAGGCTCCCACTATATCCTCTAAGGCCTCTCTCGATATAATCTTCCCCGAATCCTGCATAACATCCGCCACCAATACTACCCCTTCCCGTGCCCAGTTTCTGATCCTCGGTTGTAAATTCCCAGGGTCAAAGGCGCTGTTCCCCACCAGAGGAAGCAGATCCGTACAGTGTGGATTCTTATTTAATCCCTTTAGTATATATTGCCAAACCCGTCGCATTGGATGTAATAAGATATGCTGACTCCATCCCTTAGGTAACCACTTCCCTTGAACATGCAGCATATAGTAGGGCTGATAAGGCTCAAACATTACACACTCCGTACTCCACACCGTATGTTCCTCTGTGTCTAATATCCAATCCGCTAAGTGTCTGGCCAAACATGCCCAATTATATTGTTTGATATCAGGCATCCCAAAGCCTCCCTCTTTCCTACTCCCATACATATATTCCATTTTAACTTTGGCCTTCTTTCCACCCCAGCAAAATCTGGTCATCATTCTCCTAAGTTTCTTTAAATCCTTAATCTGTAATAAAATCGGCAGTTGTCTTAAAACATACAGCCACCTCGGGAACAGCATCATAGCATACATACCAATTCGGCCACTCAATGTTAACGGCAGACCCTCCCATAGATCCAATTGATTCCTTGTATGGTTTAATAACTCATCCACATTTCTTCTATATAATCTTCTCAAGTCTCCCGTCAGTTTTATACCCAGGTACTTGAATTCCTGATCCGCCCATTTCAATGGAAATGGTCCCTTCCACCTCTCTCTTACTCTGCTGCTAGTGGGTAATCCTTCTGATTTTTGAAAATTTAACCTAAAGCCCGAAAAGGCCCCGTATTCTGCAAATACTTCCATTAACACCGGCAGCGTTTCATCCGGTCTCGCCAGATGGACTAAAATGTCATCAGCAAATGCCGATACTTTAAATTCTTGATGGCCCAATTTTATCCCCTCTATCTCCACATTCCCCTGAATTTCCCTAATCAGGGGATCCAAGGTGATGGCAAATAATAAGGGGGACAGAGGGCAGCCCTGTCTGGTTCCCCGATTTATTGGGAAACATCGAGAATACGTGCCATTTACTAATACTCTCGCTGCCGGGTTCTTATACAAAATGGATATCGCTTGTGTAAAATATCCTTCAAGGCCATATGCTTTTAGCGATGCAAAGAGAAACTCCCACTCAACCCAATCAAACGCCTTTTCGGCGTCGAAGCTGATCAAGAGGGAGTTCTCTCCCTCCCTTCGCACTCTCTCCATCGTGGCCAATATCAACCTGATATTCTTCCCACTCTGTCTTCCCTGTATAAATCCCACCTGCGGGGGCGCCACTATATGTGTCAGCACTTTTGCCAGCCTAGAGGCCAAAATCTGAGCCAATAATTTAGCTTCATAGCTAATGAGTGATATAGGCCTATATGAGTCTGGCAAAGTCGAGTTTCTCCCTGGTTTCAAGAAAACCATAATATCTGCCAGACACAGAGATTGCGGTAACTCCCCTAATTCAACTGACTTATTAAAGGCTTCTGTCGGAGGTTCTCCTATATCCTGCATTAAGATCTTATACAGTTCTGCCCTAAATCCATCTGGCCCCGCAGCTTTATGTAATGCACTACCTCTAATTTCCTTCAGGACCTCTTCTAGTTCTATCGGCTTGTTTAACTCTTCCTGCTGCTGCGCTGTTATCTTCGGCAACTTAGCATTCTCAAGATAGATATCTGGAACTAAATCATCCATCTCATTCTTAGTATACAGCTTAGCATAATAGTCATAAAATACATCTTGTATCTCTGTATCAGTATGTACCAGTCTCCCAGCCTGCGTCCGAATCGCAAGCACTCTCCGCTGTCCCTTCGCCCTTCTCACTAGACCCGCCATCATCCTCCCTGGCTTATTACCAAACTTATACAATTGATATTTATAGTATTCTGCCGATTTATTAGCACGCTGATGTAGTAGCTCATTCAGAGATGTCTGTGTGGCTAATAATTGCTCACGAACGTGGTCCGCGGACTGTTGCCCGTAAGCTCTCCTCAACCGTAACAGGTTATCTCCTAATCTTATAATCTCCTTATCTCTGCGTCTCTTCTTCCTGATGCTATATGCTATTATCTCTCCTCTTAAAACAGCCTTTCCAGCTTCCCAAAACAATATCGGGGTATGCCTGTGAGATACGTTGTGTGCTGAGTATTCTTTCCACTTTTCTCTAATATACGTCCAAAACTCCGTGTCTTTATACAGATCCATAGGGAAAGCCCACCTAAACTGTCTATTATGTGAAGTTTGATCTCGAAATTTGATATATATCGCCGCATGATCTGATATAATCGTAGGATCAATATCAGCCTCCGCTATATGTGTGAAGCTCTCTTCATCTATCAATAAGTAATCAATCCTCGATTGAGTGTGATGGGCTCTTGAGTAGTGTGTATAATCTTTAGTATTTGGATGTAACACCCTCCACACATCTACCACTCCCAGTGCTCCACATAGCAGTTTTATGCCTTTCCCCGCCCCCACCACAGAATTTGCTGTCCCGTGGGATCTATCCAGCATTGAGTCCGCCACCACATTAAAGTCCCCTCCTATTATCTTCTGTTGGGTGTTAAATTGCTGTATCTTACTGATTATTGTATGATAAAATTGCTTACAATACACATTGGGGGCATAAATATTACTGACGAGACATACATTGCCATTCACCTTTACCTGTGCCAGTATATACCTCCCTTCAGAATCCGCACACACCTGTCCCACCTCCACCTGCAAGGATTTATGAAATAAAATAGCAACGCCCCGATTTTTTCCCCACTGCCGGGGCCTCCAACACTGTCCCCACCCACCAGGTTCTCAACTTCTCATGTTCCTGTTTTGATAAATGTGTCTCCTGAAGGAGCGCTACATCTGCCCTTTTCTTTTTAAGATTATGCAGTATTTTCTTTCTTTTTATGGGGGAGGATATTCCCCCCACATTCCAGGAGTACACTTTAAGGCCCTTCAAGCTCCATCATCTCTTACATATACCAGCTCACAATTCTTATCTAATGGTAAGTAGGCGTGGTGTCCCAGCAGCACCACCCCCACCCTTCTGTCTCGCAGCCATTCAACATTCCACTCACTCACATATCTTCTTCTGCCCTCTTTTGGTAGTCGTTTCTCTGCTTCCCAGCCTCTGATTTCTCCCCCCTCCCCCCCATGTATGCCCTGCCTATTCCCTATTCCCCTATCCTTCCCCCCCATCCCTCCTGTTCCCAGAACTAGTCACGTTATAACACCTGCACTCCCCCTACAACATACCGCACATCCCCCCTTCCCCCAGGTTTCTTTCCCAGCTTCCCCAACATACATAACTTTACATGTCATATCTCTAGTGACAGATCTTAGTTGTCTCACACTTCCATTCCTGAGTAGATCCCCCGGTGATCAGTATTACGTGGTTCTTATACTTCCAGACCCTGCTGACTTCTGACTTCTACTCCATATCTAATAGTCACAATGTAATCACTTGAGCTTTGCCACGTCGTCAGCATCTGGAGCCACAAGGCGCCGAGACGATCCGGGTATACCCGGAATACTGTCTTGGGTACATTCCCAGAATATATCAGCACCATCTGTCATGGGTCCACCATCCATGTGCTCAGTCCAAAGGTTCACATCATCACTCTCCAAATCTGCTCTCCACTGTAAAACTATATTATAGTCTCCAACGTCCTCTTTTGAGCCTCTGTACCATCCTGCACACTACCTCCACTTCACTTAGGCTCTGATGTCCCTCCATGTTGTTGTAAATATTCTTTAGCTGCCTCCACCCGTTCAAAAAACTGAGTTATACCATTTATAGTGAGTCTGAGCTTGGCAGGGTAGAGGAGTGCAAATTTTATCTTCTTGTTATATAACTCCGTGCATAATGACGCGAAGGATTTCCTCTTCAATTGTACCTGATGTGAATAGTCTTGAAAACAAAGGATTTTTTTCCCTTGATAGGTAAGTGATTGTCCTGCTCGAAGCGCATCCAATATATATTGTTTATGTCTGAAATTAAGAGTCTTTAAGATCACCACTCTTGTTCTGTTCCCTGGCTGCCGCATGGGCCCCACCCGATGGGCCCGCTCCACGCAGAATTGTTGTAATTTATCCTCTATTTGTAAAGTCTTTGGCAGCCATTCTTCCAAGAAGTTGGGCAAATCCCTATCCAATAGTGACTCTGGAAGTCCAATCAAGCGCAGGTTATTGCGCCTGCTTCGATTCTCCAAATCATCCAGTTTAACCTCCAGATCCTGCACTCTCTTTTCCAGTTTCATATTTAGCTCCTTTTGCGCCTCCACGCTCCCCTCTACCTCTGATACGCGCTGCAGACCTTCATCCAGCTCTAAACTCATGCTATCGATGCGTTCATGAGCCTCCTCCGTGCGATCATATAGTTGTTGGAGCTTCTTGTCCAGCGCTGCCTCCACCGCTGCAGTTACCTCGGCGGTAATTTCTGCTAGCCACGCGGAGCCCACGGCAAGCTCCCCGGGCTCACGCTGGTCGGCCATCTTGGCATCGGCCGCCTTAGTCTTGTCTTTCTCTCTGCGAACTGTTTTCGCAGCCATGCCGTACCTCTGCACTGTTTCGGCGATCGCTATCGATTCCCACTTCTTTAACACACTAACCAGCGCCGTTTCCCTCCTCGGGGCTGTTAAATTTGCTGATTTTTGGGCGAATGTGCGCGGAGCCTAGCTATCCAGCGTCAGCCCTGCATCATGGCGTCACGTGATCCTCCACTTATTATTTTATATACCTCTATCATGTCTCCCCTCAGCCGTCTCTTCTCCAAGCTGAAAAGCCCTACCCTCCTTAGTCTTTCTTCATAGGGAAGTCGTCCCATCCTCGCTATCATTTTACTCGCCCTTCGCTGCACTTTTCCAATTCCACTATATCTTTCTTGAGATGCAGCGACCAGAATTGAACACAATACTCAAGGTGTGGTCACACCATGGAGCGATATAACGGCATTATAACATCCTCACACCTGTTTTCCATACCCTTCCTAATAATACCCAACATTCTATTTGCTTTCCGAGCCGCAGCAGCACACTGAGCAGAAGGTTTCAGTGTATTATCGACGACGACACCCAGATCCCTTTCTTGGTCCGTAACTCCTAACGTGGAACCTTGCATGATGTAGCTATAATTCGGGTTTTTTCCCCCACATGCATCACCTTGCACTTGCTCACATTAAACGTCATCTAGCCGCCCATTCTCCCAGTCTCGTAAGGTCCTTCTGTAATTTTTCACAATCTTGTTGCGAGTTAACGACTTTGAATAACTTTGTGTCATCAGCAAATTTAATTACCTCGCTAGTTACTCCCATCTCTAAATCATTTATAAATATATTAAAAAACAGCGGTCCTAGCACAGACCCCTGAGGAACCCCACTAACTACCCTTCTCCATTGTGAATACTGCCCATTTAACCCCACTCTCTGTTTCCTATCCTTCAACCAGTTTTTAATCCACAATAGGACTTTTCCTCCTATCCCATGACCCTCCAATTTCCTCTGTAGCTTTTCATGAAACGCCTTTTGAAAATCCAGATACACAATGTCAACCGGCTCCCCTTTGTCCACATGTTTGTTTACTCTTTGAAAGAATTGAAGTAAATTGGTCAGAGCCTACGGAGTGACCTGAAAGCACACAGTGCAGCAGTGATGCAGCAACAAGTGGCATCTCCTTCCACCACTGCACTGCAACCACCGGCAAACCTGTTGAAAATAGAGGTAAGATTTGAATGCAGAGAACATAGAGCGCATGGGGAGCCCTTGACCATGAGGGATGCACACATCCATTCTCAGGGCCTCTCCCCCTCCTCCACCCCAAGGCAGCCACAACTGAGTGTGTCCAACAGAGAACAAGACCATAGGCGCCCCATATAAGAGGCTTGGGGAGGCTAAGCCTCCCCAGCCCAACCCTGACCATCTTGTGTTTCTTCTGCTGCCCGCCGTCTCCATCGTCATTTTTACTGCACTGAAGAGTTCTGCATCGGCACCGGCAATTCAGAGTCAGCCTTCTGCCAGCATCGGGGCTTTCTCTTCAGGCATGTCTCACTCCCTCCCAGCTCTGCAGAAAAGAGGAAGTTACGTTAGAGTCCTGGACGCCCCTGAGGAGAAGCCCCGACGTTGGCAGAAGGCTGACTCTGAGTCTCTGAATTGCTGGTGCTGAGGCAGAACTCTTCAGTGCAGTAAAAATGAGGACCGGGGAGACAGCAGGCAGCAGAAGAAACAGGGAGAAAGATGCAAGACTCCCAAAACGAGTGGAAGTGAGCCTTTGTAGCCCAGTAAGTAAACAAGGAAGCCAATTTGGTTAATGTGTTTCCCCAGCATGACATCCTCACTGCCTTCAGCCCAAACAAAACAAACAAACTTTTGAGCTGCTGCATCCAGGTTGTTCTTGATTGTTGATCGTAACAAGGCTAAAGCTGGGGCACATGGAATCACATTTTAATGTCATCTCATTTGTAGGAATTAGCATTTTAGATACACAACTGGATTATTATGTTTTTAGGCATGTTTCAGGGACAAGTGGTTTTATAGGTCAAAATAAAAAGAAATATTTTTTTAATGCAGATCTCTTTTGCAGATCTCTTTTGTTTAAGCATAACTAAATGGGCTATAAGCTCCTAATGGTGTATTAGGTTCTGCCCAGTGTAATATTTTTGGTACAGTAAAGTTCTGAGTGTGTTTTTCCACAAAGATGTGCATAGTGTTTTGCAGTTGAGCGATTATGGTTAGTATATGCTTTGAGCAATCACTTTATTCTTTGACATATGATACATATTTAATATCTAAATTTAATAAAAGTATTGTGACTTTTATTTTTATTTATTTTTTTTCTGTGTGTTATCAGACAATTATGGATTTAAGCTCCACCCCTGGCCCCATCCCTAACTCCACCCCCTTTAGCCTCCCCAAACAGTTGGGCCACCGACCGCCTATGAACAAGACATCTGTACAATGAATTGGGTAGAAACAATCGTGGCTCTCAGAGTACAGTGTATTACTTGACAACTGACCTGCAAGATGCAAGAAGTATTTGTTTAGCACCTACATAGCAGAAAGGGAAGAGGTGGCTGAGAGGTATGAGCTTACCTTGAACTTGTGGTACAATGGCACCAAAGCAACCACCCACCAGCAAGGGTAATTTCAGCGACCCTGAAATTGAACTGCTGGTTCAGGAAATGCAGAGGAGGCACTGTAGGAGTATTTGCTGTGATCTCACCCACCCTGTGTGCAAATGAGAGCACCTTGTCAGCCAACATGGACGCTGCAACCTTTCACCTATATGTCTGACTACCAACTGTGCAGAAGTCAGCATTTCAGCTTGTAATAGATTTACTGAAGCCTGCACCACCTCCAAGGTCACTCTGTATCGGGGGAGAATGCATGTCCCTGAGGGAGAGGGAGAGAGAGAGAGCGTACGAGATAAGACGGACAAAGGAAGCTTCATACAGATGCTGGGAGTACATGGTGGGATTATTTCTGATTGGCTCCCAGAAAACTGATTGGTCTGAGAAGCGGGAACAGAAACAAGTTAGTTGCTGAAGAACCGAACAGAAGTACAGAAGAACGGAAGAGGAGAACCCTTGCATTTCTGCAAGCACCTGATTTACCTGAGAGACTTACTGATAATACCTGGCAAAGCTTTTCCCCAGATTACAGCTGTCTACAGGATCTATACTGAGTCTGTATCATCTGTGGCTGATCAAGACAAGTGCATCACCTGAGCTTGTGGGACCTCGCTGAGACATTCGGCTGAGGTATCGGAAGGAATCTGATCTGGTGACCGGGACGGTGAGATCATAGTTTACTTCCTTCAGGCTGGGTTAGATAATTAGTCTGTGCTCGGACCCATCAGATGTGTGACGTCAGGATTTATGATCTCTAGTTGCTGTTAGCCTAGTATAAGATTTGTGTGGTAATCATTAGGATCTCGGTATTGTGTTTATCTGTCATTACAGATTTTAGCCCATAGGATAATCGTAGTTATTCTCTATATTTTGGTATCATTGTACATGCAATCAGGAATTGCTGATGCTATAAGCTGATAAGAGTTTTCTATATTTTTGTATATAACGCTGTATAAATAAACTAATATATTCCATTGGTCTGTCCGTTATTTTCCATGCAGCTAAGGTTGGGCAGAGGCCACGCCCCCTAGACATAAGCGAGTACATATGTAGGAATTGGCCTCTTACAAAATATATCTATAACCACCTACAGCACATGCATCTCTTTGCTCCCATGGGCTAGAGGCTGGCTGCTACAACGAAGCAGAGAGAAAGGGAGAGGTAGTAAGGGACCGGCTCAACCGGTCTTCCACTGTGGCAGGGATGTGGAAGACTGCAAACAAAAGTGGCGGTTGTGTCAGGAGGAAGGCTGGCGCCAACCCCCCAGCAGATGACACCACAAAAAAAAAACCCCCAAAACAAACAGGTGTACAAAAGCATACAGTGGCAAAAATGCTTGGAAATACCACCCCATAAAAAAAAACCTCTAAAGTGCAAACACAGAGAAAGCCGTTTTAAAGAGGCGCCAATAAAGGGAATGCAAACTTTCAAATGGGAAGAGCAGTTACGGACGTTTATCATTATCACCCTTAATCGAAATGAGGACATCCAAAACACAGAGCAGCCCATAGTTCCCTACCTATAATTGAAATTAGGATGCCCAAAACACAGAGCAGCTGGGGACACCCATAGTTCCCTACCTATAATCAAAATTAGGACGCCCAAATCTGCGAAGCAGCTGGAGACGTTTAGGGATTTTGTCGATAATCAAAATTAGGATGCCCATCTCATTCTCACATGGGCGTCCCTGAGAGTGTATTTAAGCGCCCTTCTCTGTATTTTCGATTCTTTGCATCGCATTGGTACAATGGCACCAAAGCAACAACCCACCCACAAGGGTAATTTCACCGATGCAGAAGTTGAACTGCTGGTTCAAGAAATACAGAGGAGGCACATGCATCTCTTTGCTCCCATGGGCCAAAGGCTAGATGCTACAATGAAGCAAAGATAATGGGAAGCAGTAAGGGACTGGCTCAATGCAGTCTTCCACTGTGGCAGGGATGTGGAAGACTGTGGCGCCGACTGAGGCGTGATGTGAGGAGGAAGGCTGGTGCCAACCCCCCAGCAGATGACCCCCATCGAGCGCATCATTCATTGGCTCTTGCCCCAGGAGGGGTCCATGGCATTGGGTCCCTTGACACATCAGCACAGCCTGAGGGCTCAGGTAGGTTGACCATTAGGAAGCTGGGGTATCTGTTGTGCTGGTCTACACTCTGTTTTACACAAGTGGGGGACAGTGTGGTGCTCCTCAGTAGGGAAAGGGGGGAGAACACCACATGCAATGCAAATCACTATTCATTACAGAGCATGACACAGGGAGTAGCAGCTGGGAGGGGGAGAGTGGAGGGGGGGAGTGTTTCCAGCAATGTGTGTGTAGGTTACCACTGTTTCACAGCTTTGGGGGAAGGGGGAGAGTGGAGGGGGAGTGTTTCCAGCAATGTGTGTGTAGGTTACCACTGTTTCACAGCTTTGGGGGAAGTGTCCCCTAGTCTTTGTACTTTTTGAAAGAGTAAAAAATTGATTCATTTCTACTTGTTCTACTCCACTTAGGATTTTGTAGACCTCATTCATATCTCGCCTTAGCTGTCTCTTTTCCAAGCTGAAGAGCTCTAACTTCTTTAGCTTTTCTTAAAATGAGAGGAGTTCCATCACCTTTAACTGGTATTTTCTCAATTGAACTGTGTTGAACTTCTTTGCCAGTGATTTTATATTTTTATGCTGAAGTTGTCTTAAAGGTGCCCTCTTGAACTGTGCTTTGAACCTGTGACAAGTGACTTAATCTAATCAACTTGGTTACACAGAATTTGATGGCTCTGGTGCCTGTCTTAAAGCTGTGTTTATTAGAATTGGGTTTTGAATCTTCAGTGCCAGAGACTTAATTCAATCAATTTGGTTACATAGCATCTGGTGACTCATAGCTCTGGAGGAGTGGCAATTTGTATAGAGCTGTGTGGTAAGAAAAAAACAACTTAAGTTTACCTTGTGAGCTGTGAGCTACGCTAGGCATTTTCAGACTTGGTTTGATTGGCATTTTCAGACTTGGTTTGATTGGTAACTGAGATTACCTGTGTCTTAAAATCCTCTCTTATATCTCATTAAAAAACCAAACAAACTCTTTTCACTTGCAGAGGGTCTGTCCTCTAAAATTTCTAATCTGTCTTCACCCTATTGCCTATAACTTACAATTGTTGTTGCATTGTGATTTCATATTTTTATGCTGGTATTTTCTCAATTGAACTGTGTTGAACTTCTATGCCAGTGATTTCATATTTTTATGCTGCAATTGTCTTAAAGATGCTCTCTAGAACTGTGCTTTGAACCTGTTCTAAGTGACTTAATCCAATAAACTTGGTTACACAGAATTTGGTGACTGGTCTGGTGCCTGTCTTAAAGCTGTATTTATTAGAATTGGGTTTTGCATCTTCAGTGCCAGAAACTTAATTCAATCAATTTGGTTACATAGCATCTGGTGACTCATATCTCTGGAGGAGAGGCAATTTGTATAGAGCTTAAGTTTACCTTGTGAGCTATGAGCTACGCCAGGCATAGGCACCCGGTATCAGAGGCTTGGGGAGCCCGAAGATCGGATCCTGATGACGACGCCGCCCAGGGCTCGCTGCTCGTCCCAACTGCCCGCCCTCTTCTCTCCCCCAAGACCCTTTCCTTTTTTTTATTTTCAAATTTACCTCCAGTCCGGCAGTGCAGCAACAGCATCAGTGAAAGCGCTCCCAGTAAAAGCGCTTCCCTTTGCTCAATGTCCCGCCTTCTTCTGACATCATGACGTCAGAAGAAGGCGGGACACTGAGCGAAGAGAAGCGCTTTCACTGGGAGTGCTTTCACTGACGCTGCGCTGCCAGACTCGGAGGTAAATTTGAAAGAAAAAAAAGTAAAGGGATCTTGGGGGGGAGAAGAGGGTGGGCAGTTGGGGCAGGGGAGAGAGGGAGATGGATGGGAGGGCAGGGCTCAGGGATAGGGGAATTGCTGGATATGGGTGAATGGAGGGGGGCAGGGGAGAGAGGAGCATGGATGGGAGGGCAAGGCAGGGCTCAAGGAGAGAGGGGAATTGCTGGAAATGGGTGAATGGAGGGGGGCAGGGGAGAGAGGAGCATGGATGGGAGAGCAGGGCTCAGGGAGAGGGGAATTGCTGGATATGGGTGAATGGAGGGGGGCAGGGGAGAGAGGAGCATGGATGGGAGGGCAAGGCTCAGGGAGAGAGGGGAATTGGTGGATATGGGTGAATGGAGGGGGGCAGGGGAGAGAGAAGCATGGATGGGAGGGCAGGGCAGGGCTCAAGGAGAGAGGGGAATTGCTGGATATGGGTGAATGGAGGGGGGCAGGGGAGAGAGGAGCATGGATGGGAGGGCAGGGCTCAGGGAGAGAGGGGAATTGCTGGATATGGGTGAATGGAGGGGGGCAGGGGAGAGAGGAGCATGGATGGGATGGCAGGGCAGGGCTCAAGGAGAGAGGGGAATTGCTGGATATGGGTGAATGGAGGGGGGTGGGGGAGAGAGGAGCATGGATGGGAGGGCAGGTCTCAGGGAGAGAGGGGAATTGCTGGATATGGGTGAATGGAGGGGGGCAGGGAAGAGAGGAGCATGGATGAACATGGATGTGAGGGCAGGGCAGGGCTCAAGGAGAGAGGGGAATTGCTGGATATGGGTGAATGGAGGGGGGCAGGGGAGAGAGGAGCATGGATGGGAGGGCAGGGCTCAGGGAGAGAGGGGAATTGCTGGATATGGATGAATGGAGGAGGCAGGGGAGAGAGGAGCATGGATGGACATGGATGGGAGGGCAGGGCCCAGGGAGAGAGGAGAAATTGCTGGACATAGAGGGGAGGGAAGAGAGAGGAAGGAGATGAGATGAGGGAATAGGAAAAGAGGAGAAAAACTGCACATGGATGGAGAAAATAGGCAGAAGCTGGATCCACTGGACAGTCAAGTCTGCGGAGGACCCAGCTTTTACTTATGGATGTAGGACAAGAAATGAAGAAGAAAGGCGGAAAGTAAAGAAATAAATGGAAAGGAAGCCCTGGAAACGGAGTTAAGAGGACAGATAGCAGCAGAATCGGATACTGGGCCAGCATGATCAGAAAAACAAAGTCACCAGACAATAAAGGTAGAAAAGATCATTTTATTTTCATTATAGTGTTTGGAATATGTCCACTTTGAGAATCAGGTGCTCAACATTAAAAGTTTATATTTATTTACTTATTTATGGCATTTTATCCCACATTAAACATGAATTAGGGTGTTTTGTGGCTGTACATGAGAATTGTGATATTATGATCCCTTGTTTCATATTGTTGACGGTCTGCATTTTCCGTATGGGTGGTATATTGGTGTATTAGGTTCTGCCCAGTGTAATATTTATGGTACAGTAAGGTTCTGAGTGTGTTTTTGCACAAAGTTGTGCATAGTGTTTTGCAGTTGAGCGATTGTGGTTAGTATATGCTTTGAGCAACCACTTTATTCTTTGACATATGATACATATCTAATATCTAAATTTAATAAAAGGTATTAATTGTGACTTTTATTTTTATTTTTTTTTCTGTGTGTTATCAGACATTTATGGATTTAAGTTCCACCCCTGGCCCCACCCCTAACCCCATCCCCCTTTAGCCTCCGCAAACAGTTGGGCCACCGACTGCCTATGATGCCGGGCATTTTCAGACTTGGTTTGATTGGTAACTGAGATTACCTGTGTCCTAGTCCCACCCACTCAACTCTTTCCCACCTACCCCTAGGTGAACTCCCTTTATATAGGGCAATCAAGGGAGAAGTATCTTCATTACACCATTATTGGTCAATCCTACTCCTTGTTATCCCATATCATAGTTCACCTTTTTTTACACTTGTGACATGTTCTGCTTTAATCCTAAAGCAAACTATAAGCCTTAGAACTTGTTCTATCTGTCTTCTAATATCAGCTTTGAAAGATGAGATTAACAAACTCAAGAAAGAATTAGCTACAACTGAAAAAGCATCCAGGATTACTCAATTCCTAGCCAATTTACCACCACCACTGCCACAGAAAATGAAACTACAGAGGAATAGATGGGTCACAGTAGGCTCTGGTAGACTAAGATCTGTGACACAGAAGCACTCACCTTCCCAATCTTTGCCCCTGTCAAATTCTTTTGTTACGCTGCATCATTTTGATACTGAAAAAAGAAGTACTGTGGTGAAACCAGAGGCAATGAAAGTAGCAGAACCCAAGAAACATTCCCCAAACAATGACAGATTGGTGAAAAGCAGAAAACTCTTACTGCTCGGAGACTCCATTATCAGAGGCATTAACTCAGGAACATAGTTCAAGAGTTCCAATCTAGTGAAATGCCTTCTAGGATCTTTTGGTACCAGATGTACTGACCAAATACTGAAAGTGATCCGAGAAGAAAGCAAGGCTTCAAATACTGATGTAATTCACCTGGGGACAAATGACCTAGCCAACAAAAATACAAGTTTACTGCACAGAGAGCGTTCCAGAAGCTTGGGGAGGGACTGAAATCTTTGGTTTGGACTGTGGCTTTTTCTGAAGTAATTTCTGCATGGGGGAAGGGAGAGGAAAGACTATACAAAACAGTGGACTTCAATAAGTGGCTTGAGTCTTGGTGTAAAGAAGAAGGGTTTAGATAGGAGCATGGAGAAATAACAGGCTCTACTGTAATGATGGGCTACATCTTTCTGTGACTGGAAAAAAGGTCCTTGGGGAGAAATTCAGAAAGTATATATCTAGACATTTAAACTAGAAGGCAGGGGTGACAAAAGGAAATAACAGAATTCAGAAAGTCACCCCCAGAATAAACATGATGGCAGAGGGAAAGGTCATTTAAATATAGAAAACCACCTAAACTCACTATGTAAATGGAAAGCAATGAGCACAAATGCTCGTTGTCTAGGTAAAAAGGTTCAAGACTTGCAAGCTCTGATGTTTGAAGAAAACTTGGATATTGTTGCTATTACAGAGACATGGTTCAATTGATTTATTTATTTATTTATTGTTCACTTATATCCCACATTTTCCCACTCATGCAGGCACAATGTGGCTTACAAAACGTTAAATAAAATTACAAAATAGGAAACTTAGAAAAGTATACAAGGAGTAGGCAGGGGTAAAAGCAACTAACAGGGTAAGGGTCAGGGAGGGTGCATCAGTCAGCGGTATAAAGTGAGGAGTAGGACTTGGCAAAGAAGTAGGTCTTCAACAACTTCTTGGAGAGGGCGTGGTCCGCTTGAGTTTTGAGGTGCTGCGGGAGAGCATTCCAGTGCTTAGGGCTCCAATAGCAGAAGGACGAGGCGAAGATCTTCTTGTACTTGACATCCTTACAGTTTGGGAAGTGCAGATGGAGATAGGAACGAGCAGCAGGATTGGCATTCCTGGGTGGAAGGTCGATCAAGGGGTGCATATGTTCCGGGGCAAGCCCATAGATGATTTTGTGGGTCAAGGAGCAGAGCTTAAAGGCAATGCGCTCCTGTACAGGCAGCCAGTGTAATTTGAAACGCAAGGGTTCGGCATGTGCAAAGTGTCGTTCTCTTAGGATGAGTCTTGCGGCAGTGTTCTGAATTGTTTGGAACTTTTTCAACAGTGAGGCCTGGCAGCCCGCATAAATTCCGCTGCAGTAGTCCAAGAGGGAGAGGACAAGCCAGTGGACAAGTGTGCGGAACAAATCTCTAGTAAGGAAGTATCTTATGCGCCACAGCCTCCACATGGTGTGAAACATTTTTTTGGAGACCAAGTGCACATGATTGTCCAGCCAGAGGTGTGTGTCCAGTTGCATTCCTAAAAGCCGCAGACTGGTGGCAATCGGAAGGGCAGAGCCCATTTCTGGGAGCACTGTGTCAACTACTGGGGTGTGGATGGACGAGAGGATGAGACACTGTGTTTTGTCCTTGTTTAATTTGAAATGGAAGACCTGAGCCCAATGTTCTATGGTGGAGAAGCAGGCATCAATGAGGTGAACAATTTCCTACACAGTGGTGCGAAAGGGGACGTAGACTGTAATATCGTCGGCATAGATGAAAGGGTTGGAGGTCCAGCTTTGCTAGAGCGGCAGCTAAAGGCATCAACATAATATTGAATAAGGCAGGTGAAAGTGGAGAGCCCTGCGGAACCCCACAGGAGGCGTTCCACGGATCAGAAGTAGCCGAGTTCACTGTGACCTGGTAAGTTCTTGTTGTTATAAAGCCTGCAAACCAGTGTAAGACAGGACCTCCTATGCCAAAAGAATCCAGCAGATGAAGTAAAATTGTGACTATACCGGGCTATAATCTTTTTAGGAAGGATAGAGAGGGCTGAAGGGGTGGAGGAGTGGCGCTGTATGTGAGAGACAATATCAGAGCGGCTGAAATGCGGGGGACCTGGGGAGAGGAAGAAGCTTTATGGATTGACCTGGAACAAGAAGATGGAACCTGTATCCACACGGGGGTTATCTACAGACCTCTGGCACAAACGGAGAAGCTAGACAAGGATCTGACAGAAGATATTCAAAAGGGGAGGTGCTACTGTTGGGAGATTTCAACTTCTCTGATGTGGAATCGGAAAGAAATAGGGAGATTGTGGACACCTGTCAAAGTGCCTTGCTCAGACAAATGGTGGTGGAACCCATGAGGGTAAGGTCAATGATGGATCTAGTGCTCACGAATGGAGGAAGTGTTTCCGATATTTGGGTGGGTGCCCACCTATCTAATAATGATCATCACACCATATGGTTTGACATAAGGTCAAAGGCAGAGTGTGGATGCGCAAAACTCAAAGTACTGGATTTCAGACATACTGGTTTTGATAAAATGGGGGAATACCTGAAGAAGGAGCTGTTGGAGTAGGAAGGCGTAGGAAAATCAGTGGTCAAATCTAAAGGGCAACTGATCTTTACGCGAGGAAAGTAAACAAAAATAAGAGAAACAGGAAGCCTATATGGCCCTCCAAACAAGTAGCTGAAAAAATAAGAGCAAAAGAGGCTCTGTTCAAGAAATACAAAAGAACGCAATGAGAGGATCATGGAAAAGATTATCGGATTAAACTCAAAAAAGCGAAGAGGGAAATATGGCTAGTGAAAGCGTGAGCAGAAGAAAAAATGGCTAAAGATGTAAAGAGAGGTGACAAGACCTTTTTCAGATATATTGGAGAAAAGATAGAAATGGAATTGCGAGACTGAAAGATAATGAGAATGGTGGAGAGTGATGAGAGGATAAAGCAAACGTGATCAACAATTACTTTTCTTCACGGAGGAAAATCCTGGAGAAGGACCATGGTTGGCTACCGAGGGAATATCTGGGAATGGAGTGGATACTGCGCCGTTTATGGAAGAAAGAGTTTATAAACAGCTGGAGAATCTGAAGGTAGACAAAGCTATGGGGCCGGATGGGATACATCCTAGGATACTGAGGAGCTCAGAGAGGTCCTGGCAGGACCTCTTAAAGATTTATTTAATAGATCTTTAGAGACTGGAGAGGTTCTGCGAAATTGGAGATGAGCGGATGTGGTCCCTCTTCACAATAGTGGAGACAGGGAAGAAGTGGAAAACTACAGACTGGTAAGTCTCACATTGGTGGTAGGAAAAATAATGGGAGTTGCTGCTGAAAGAAAGGATAATTAACTTTCTAGAAGCCAACGGGTTACAGGATCCAAGGCAACATGGCTTTACCAAAGGAAAATCCTGCCAAATGAATCTCATTGACTTCTTTGATTAGGTGACCAAAGAAGGACGTGTGCTAGATGTAATCTACTTGGATTTCAGCAAAGCCTTTGATACGGTCCCCCACAGAAGACTCCTGAATAAGCTGAAAGGGCTGAACTTAGGATCGAAAGTGGTGAACTGGATAAGAAAATGCTTGACCGACAGGTGGCAGAGGATGGTGGTAAATGGAATCCGCTCAGAGGAAAGGAAGGTGAGTAGTGAAGTTCCTCAGAGGTCGGTACTGGGGTCTATTCTGTTTAATATATTTGTGAGAAATATTGCTGAAGGGTTGGAAGGAAAGGTTTGCCTTTCTGCAGATGACACGAAGATAGCAAATAGAGTGGATACCCTGGAGGGAGTAGAAACAATGAGAAGGGATCTCCAAAAGTTAGAAGAATGGTCGAGGGTCTGGTAGTTAAAATTTAATATAACTAACGTAGTTCTGGGGTATCCCGCTCTTCTGGTTTCAAAATATATATTCTAATACTCTATTCAGAAACCGCTGTATACGCTATTTTTTTCAATTTTTAATCAGGGGAGTATCTGGAATCCGGCGGTAGGGGGGGCCAGAGCCAGAGAGGGGGGGCACATTTTTGCCTCCCTCCCCCCCCCCGCCCGCCGCCGCCACCTCTCTCCACCCCCTCCCCGCCGTCAACCCTCCCCCGCTGCTTACTTTTGCTGGCGGGGGGCCCCAACCCCCGCCAGCCGAGGTCCGACCCGCAATCTCCATATTTCGTCTTCCTCCGTGGCCATGTGCTTCAAGGAAGTAATGCTGCAGTGCTGATGCCGAACTGGATTCAACGAATCAGCACTGCAGCGTTACTTCCTTGAAGCACATGGCCACGGAGGAAGACGAAATATGGAGATTGCGGGTCGGACCTCGGCTGGCGGGGGTTGGGGCCCCCCCGCCAGCAAAAGTAAGCAGCGGGGGAGGGTTGACGGCGGGGAGGGGGGCCAGGGCGAAATCTGCGGGGGCCCAGGTCCCTGTGGCCCCACGCAGATACGCCCCTGTTTTTAATATGCTGTACCTAATGTGCCTAATATATATGCAACTAATGTAATATGAGTGCTCAGTAAAGTAAAAGTTGCAGAGGCTGGTCTAGTGTGCAGCAACAATCAATTCAGACATCATTGCACTTTCAACCCTTCCTACCTCCTAATTAAAGCAGCCTAGCCGTGGAAGAGCTAGGCGGTCCATCTATTAGAAATCATCATTGAGTGAGAGCAGGACTCAGGGTCTAGGGATTAAGTTCTCCTGAAGACGCCTTATGAGCGAAACACATATTGTGTTGGGAACAGAACAGATGATGGGATGAGGAGACATTGATGAACTGTTGATTCTAAGACGGTTTTTAACTGCACCAGTCACATGAGCACGAGACGTTGACGGAGACTCTACTGGGAGCACACTCTAATATCTGAAGACCCAGCCCTAAGTTAAGTGCCTGTGTTGGAGTTAAAATTTAATGCCAAGAATTGCAGAGTGATGCATTTGGGGTGCAGAAACCCGAAAGAGAGATACCGAATAGGAGGGAAGAGTTTAGTAAGCTCACCTCAGGAGAGAGACCTTAGGGTGTTGGTGTCCGAGGATCTGAAGGTGAAGAAACAATGTGACAAGGTGACGGCCGTGGCCAGAAGGATGCTAGGCTGCATAGAGAAGGGTATAACCAGCAGAAGAAAGGAGGTGTTGATGCCCCTCTACAAGTTGTTGGTGAGGCTCCACTTGGAGTATTGTGTTCAGTTTTGGAGGCTGTATCTTGCTAAAGATGTAAAAAGAATGGAATTGGTGCAAACAAAAGCTACAAAAATGGTTTGGGATTTGCGTTGCAAACCATATGAGGAGAGACTTGCTGACCTGAACATGTATACCTTGGAGGAAAGGAGAAACAGGAGTGACATGATACAGACATTCAAATATTTGAAAGGTATTAATCCGCAAACGAACCTTTTCCGGAGATGGGAAGGTGGTAGAACTAGAGGACATAAATTGAGGTTGGAGGGGAGCAGACTCAGGAGTAGTATCAGGAAGTATTTTTTCACAGAAAACGGTAATGGAATTCAAACATGCGTGGGATAAACACAAAAGGAATCCTGTTTAGATGCCGGTAATTGGAGAGTAAAACCAATGCTGGGCGGACTTCTACAGTCTACGCCCTGATCGTGGCTGAATAGATATGGATGGGCTGGAGTGTAAATTTTAAGGGGCTTCAACGTTAACTTCAGAACTTTTAGTATAGGAACAGAGCTGGGCAGACTTTTAAGGTCTGTGCCCTGAGAAAGGCAGGGATAAATCAAACTCGGGTATACGTTTAAAGTAGCACATACCATGTAAAATGAGTTTATCTTGGACAGACTGGATGGACCGTTCAGGTCTTTATCTGCCATCATTTACTATGTTACTACGTTATCATTTTGGTCGTTCTTTTTTGAACCTATTTCTCATACTTCATATAATTTGGAAAACCATAAATTACAAATAGAACCTCAGTGGCACAAAAGCAAAATCTGCCTGAGTTACTAAGAGGGGCATAATTGAATGCGAACGCCCATCTCCATGGGCGTCTATGTCCGAAAATGGGTATGTGAAGAGGCGGGACAGACCGTATTTTCGAAAAAGATGGGCGCCATCTTTCGTTTCGAAAATACAGTTTGGACGGACCAAATGCCATGGATTTGGTGCCTTCTGAGGTGGGCGTTGTTTGTTTTTTGCGATAATGGAAACTAAAAATGCCTAGCTCAGAAACGTCCCAATCCAAGCCATTTGGTCGTGGGAGGGACAAATGTACAACACTACCATAGCTCTTAGGGGTGAAGGGGGCAACTACATGTGGGTACAGTGGGTTTTAGAGGCCTCCCATTTACCACCACAAGTGTTGTGGGTGGGGGGGGGGGATGGGCCTGGGTCTGCCTGCCTGAAGTGCACTGCAGTACCCACTAAAAGTGCTCCAGGGGCAGGACTTGTTGCTGCTGTATAACCTTGGCACAGCAGTTCACACCTGAAGACTAATCTCGCTGAAAACGTCCTTTATTTGAATAAGCACCTTTACTCACAGTTAACTGCAGATCAGAGGTTGTGCCCCACTGGCAACGAGTCTCCCTAGTACTGAGATTAGCAGTAGGTCCGAGCTGGCAGAATGGTGTACAATGCTCTCTTTCAACAACATTCAAGGTAAGAACTAAGTGCTGTAACGTGGCTAACACATGAAAGGGATCTAAAAGTGTCTTACACAAATGGCCACTACCTCATGGACTACTGGGAACAAAACAGGGCACACTCTGACCCAGTAAGCAGAGGGAAAAGCACCATGGGAGTAGAGCCTACCAACTACCAACATCGTGAGCATTTAACACAAGCTAGTGGAATCACGGAGCCCACTACCCTACACCCACCACAATGCATTGCTGATGTGACTCTGCAGTGCCCTTAAGAGAAAAGGTGTCACACTCACCCGAGAGCCACATCAGAACCAGGGAAAGGCTGTCAGCGGATAGAACACATTCTGCTGTCATGGAGGTGGGTATGGCATTTGAGGCTGGCATACAAGCTGGGAAAAAGGTTTGTAAAGTGGGTTTTTTTTGGTGGGAGGGGGTTAGTGGCCACTGGGGGAGTCAGGGGAGGTCATCCCCGATTCCCTCCGGTGGTCATCTGGTCAGTTGGGGCACTTTTTTGGGACTTGGACCTGAAAAAAAGGGTCCAAATAAAGCGGGCCAAATTCTCGTCAAAAATACCCTTCTTGTTTCGATTATCAACTAAAGACGCCCATCTCTCCTCGGCCAATAACCACGGCCCAGTCCCGCCTTCGCCACGCCTCCGACCCCCCCCCCCCATGATCTTTGTTTGTCTCCGTGACGGACTGCAGTTGAGGACGCCAAAAATCGGGTTTCGATTATACCAATTTGGGCGCCCATGGGAAACGGACACCCATCTCCCGATTTGGGTCGAAATATGGGCGTCTTTAACTTTCAAAAATAAGCTGGTAAGACATTTTTTCAATTCTGGGGGTCAGGGCTGTTTGTACTCACGGGCAAAAGGATCAGTTGCTCTGGGTCATGCATAACAGGGAGCCCATAGGTAAGTTTTGCCTTAATTACAAGACTGCTAGTGTGGCTGCTGCCACTCTTAAAACTCCTCTGGTTCCTTTGATGCTGGCTACAGACCCAAATTTTGTATGCACCTCAAAGCACATTAATAAAAGAAAATGCATACAAAATAATTTATAGATGGTATTTTATGCCTTCTAGGCTGAAGAAGATGGTACCCAGGGATAACCGGCAGGTGTTGGAGGGGATGTGGTGGGGAAGGAAGAAGGGAAGACACTCTTCTGCACATTTGGTAGTCATGTGAGTAATTGTAGGAGTTTAGGGTCCAGGTGGGGATAGAAATAGGGGCTTTTTCAGGGAGGTAATTAGGGAAGAGCCCAGGAAACCAGAACTTTGTTGCTGGGCTGGTGCCTAGACGAATAAGTAAGACAAGAAGATGATTATCGTGGCTAGATGTGTGACACTGGTGCACTGGAAACAGTGAGAAGCACTCACTTGGAGTACAGGCAGAATAATAACATAAGAACATAAGTATTGCCATACCGGGACAGACCGAAGGTCCATTAAGCCCAGCATCCTGTTTCCAACAGTGGTCAATCCAGGTTACAAGTACCTGGCAAGATCCCAAAACAGTACAGTACATTTTATGCTGCTTATCCTAGAAATACACAACCTTGAGCAGACAAAACAAATTTACTACAACAGGAATATATTAATTATTGAAGGTGTCTCATATCGTCACATAGACATATTTATGCCATATTTCTTTTAAGCTCGCAAGGTTGTGACTTTGTATAATCGTAGACCACCTCCAGCCAACCAATAGTGCACGTTAGCTGCCTCTTGTGAAAACCTCAGTGTCCAAGTGTCCATGTGTTTACTCAAATAAATATTTTTTTAAGAAAAAGTTTTTGTGCACTACTGTTCAAAAATTTAAACACTGTTGCAATAAATGTACTAATGATGCAAAAATCAACTTAACTTGATAGCTCTGGGCATTACAAACCGTCTTCTTGGGCTGGAGCTTATCACATTTCCAGAGTTCAATGTGTCCAACGTTCATAAAGTCTCCGGTATCGCTGTAAGCCCAACAGGACCCTGTTTCGCGGTTAACTGCTTTCTCAAGGGCAGTGAGACCAGTTGAAGTGAGACCAGTTATCGCTTTTATGTATAAGGTAGGCTGAAATCATGAGTATGTCGATGGTAAAGTTTTGTTCTCCGTGTTTCAGAATTATATGCCCTTGAGAAAGCAGTTGACCGCGAAACAGGGTCCTGTCGGGCTTACAGCAATACCGGAGACTTTATGGAAAAAGTGAACAGACGCTTCACATCCACCTGTTCCACTCCACTCATTATTTTATATACCTCTATCATGTCTCCCCTCAGCCATCTCTTCTCCAAGCTGAAAAGCCCTAGCCTCCTTAGTCTTTCTTCATAGGGAAGTCGTCCCATCCCCGCTATCGTTTTAGTCGCCCTTCGCTGCACCTTTTCCAGTTCCACTATATCTTTCTTGAGATGCGGTGACCAGAATTGAACACAATACTCAAGGTGCGGTCGCACCATGGAGCGATATAACGGCATTATAATATCCTCACACCTGTTTTCCATACCTTTCTTAATAATACCCAACATTCTATTCGCTTTCCGAGCCACAGCAGCACACTGAGCAGAAGGTTTCAGTGTATTATCGACGACGACACCCAGATCCCTTTCTTGGTCCGTAACTCCTAACGTGGAACCTTGCATGACATAGCTATAATTCGGAGTTTTTTTTCCCACATGCATCACCTTGCACTTGCTCACATTAAACGTCATCTGCCATCTAGCTGCCCAGTATCCTAGTCTCGTAAGGTCCTTCTATAATTTTTCACAATCCTGTCGCGAGTTAACGACTTTGAATAACTTTGTGTCATCAGCAAATTTAATTACCTCGCTAGTTACTCCCATCTCTAAATCATTTATAAATATATTAAAAAACAGCGGTCCTAGCACAGACCCCTGAGGAACCCCACTAACTACCCTTCTCCATTGTGAATACTGCTCATTTAACCCCACTCTCTGTTTCCTATCCTTCAACCAGTTTTTAATCCACAATGTCTTATGGACTTTTCTTTTAGGAAGCTATCCAAACCTTTTTTAAATCCGCTAAGCTAACTGCTTTTACTACATTCTCTGGCAACAAATTCTAGAGTTTAATCACATGTTGAGTGAAAATATATTTTCTCTGATTCATTTAAAATTTACTACTTTGTAGTTTCATTGCATGCCCCCTAGTCCTAATATTTTTTGAAAGAGTAAGCAAGCGATTCACATCTACCCGTCCCACTCCACTCATTATTTACAGACCTCTATCATATCTCCCCTAGCCATCTTTTCTCCAAGCTAAAGAGCCCTAGATGCTTTAACCTTTCCCATCCCCTTTATCATTTGTGTTGTCCTTCTCTATACCTTTTCTAATTCCACTATATCTTTTTTGAGATGCCCACAATATTTGAGGCGCAGTCGCACCATGGAGCGATACAAAGGCATTATAATGCCCACGTTTTTATTTTCCATTCCTTTCTTAACAATACCTAACATTTTATTTGCTTTCTTAGCCGCCGCCGCACACTGAGCAGAGGGTTTCAACGTATCATCAAAAATGACACCTAGATCCATTTTCTGGTCGTGACTCATAATGTGGCTATAGTTCGGGTTCCTCTTTCCCATATGCATTACTTTGCACTTGCTTACATTAAAAGTCATCTGCAGTTTGGATGCCCAGTCTCCCAGTCTCATAAGGTCCTCTTGTAATTTAACAACGTTGAATAACTTTGTGTTGTCAGCAAATTTAATTTCCTCACTAGTTACTCTAGATAATTTATAAATATGTTGAAAAGTACAGAATCCTGGAGAACCCTGCTATCTACACTTCTCCATTGAGAATACTGACCATTTAACCTTACTCTCTGTTTTCTACCTTTTAATCAGTTTAAATTTCGCAGTAGAATACTACCTCCTATCCCATGACCCTCCAATTTCCTCTGGAGTCTTTCATGACGTACTTTGTCAAATGCCTTTTGAAAATCCAGATACACAATAAATTGGGCTTGATAGCCAGATTAACAGATGCAGAGTAATCGGTATAATAATGAAGAGGAGGATTAGGAAACGGTTCAATATATGAAACAGTAAGGGGGAGGAGGTAAGGGATGTAGTAGGGGCTAAGTGTTAAGAGGAGGAAAGGAGGTGATTTATATAGGCAGGGTTAGAGATTGTAGGGGAAAGGTGCTTGGGGAGGGTATAGCAGAATCAATTGTGTTTTGGGAATGTGCTATGGGGTCTGGATTTATACAAAATTGGGGAGGGCAGGGGTATAAGGCTAAGGGTATGATCCCTAGGTAACAAACTTCAGACTTAACTGAACTTTATTTAATATTGTGAATACGCCATTCAACAAATAACTAAATGCAACATCTTATCATAAAAACTCCATTACTTGCTACTTAGACATTTATTCCTCACTTTTAAGTTTAGTGATAAGACAGGTGATAAATGCTTAAATAAATAAATAAATAAACATTACAATTTTAAAAAATTGATTTTAAACCAGAGAATGGAACAGGTATGATCTGAAAGCACACAGTCACACAATGACAATTACATGGTCTCATTTTCATGAGTGACTTTTATCACCACAAGCTTGTATGAGACAGTATGCTATGCAGGTATTTAATACTGACATTCTTCCTTTGTTTAGACCTATGATTTTTATACGTTTTGTGGTGGGATGTTTTATGCGACAAGGTCCTGGTTCAGCTTCTTGCGTTTGACCTCTTCCTTTTACACAATGCTAATTTGATATTTTATTGTATCAGTCACAGGCTCCCATATTTCAAAATGATTGGAAGTCACAAACACAATACAAACGGCCCCTCCCTGGACACAATGAAGGTGTTTGCTCAATATTAAGGGTGCCCAGCATCCGCTGGCACTCACAGAGCTGGCTCCTATGATATCAGCTCTCCTTTTGTGTTTTAATATTTGCTTTTAAATCTTTAGTTTGTGTGTGTGTAAATGCACTGTTCTTTCTTAGTTTTACCAAACTGCAGTAAAAAGTGGCCTTAGCGCATCCTTATGTGGGTCATTCATGTGCAGTACATCCATTTTTCCCGCCTGGGTAAAATGGCCGCATTTTCTATTTTTTTGAATTAACGGCCATATGCTAATTTCCCCATTATTGTGTGAGCCTTTCCGCCACCTATTTTGTAGGCAGAAGGGCTCATGCATTAATCACATGCTAATCGGTTAGTGCACAGCAATGTAGCTACGCTACTGATTAGTGCAGAAGACACCTACTCTCCATCGCCCCAAGCTGCCCCCAGCACTAAAAAATAAAGTCTATTTTTTAGCAAATGGGAAGCATGTGCTGATCACAAAATTATTGTGGGATGCCTGAGCATGCCCCGCAGTAAGGTCTTTTTTGCTGTGGTAAGCACATTAAGCATAAGTGTTACCACACTTGGACAGACCGAAGGTACATCAGTCAAAGTATCCTGTTTCCAACAGTGGCCAATCCAGGTTACAAGTACTTGGCAAGATCCCAGAACAGCAAAACAGATTTTATGCTGTTTATTCTAGAAATAAGCTGTGGATTTTCCCAAGTCCATCTTAATTTATGAACAGCAAATTATCCAAACCCTTTTTAAACCCCGCTAAGCTAACTGCTTTTGCCATATTCTCTGGCAACGAATTCCAGAGTTTAATTACTTGTTGAGTAAAGAAATATTTTCTCCAATTCATTTTAAATTTATTACTTAATAGAGTCTTTGTGTGCCCCTTAGTCCTAGAATTTTTGGAAAGGGTAAACAAGCAATTCATATCTACTTGTTCCATTCAACTCAGTATTTTTAATAAACCTCTATCATATCTACCGTAGCTTAGTTTTTTGCTTATACAGTACCTTGTTATCAATGAGGAAGGGGGGTTAGTCAAATTTTCATAAGCCTTACAGTGGTTCCCAAACCTGGTCCTGGAGGCACCCCAGCCAGACAGGTTTTCAGGATATCCATAATGAATATTCATGAGAGAGATTTGTATGCAGTGTAGGCAGCGCATCCACATCTCTCTCATCAATATTCATTGCCTCCAGGACCAGGTTAAGCATTAACCTTTCATTATGGAAGACATTTCACTTACCTTCTTGTCTAACAAGTTGATTCTGATGCTGTAAAAATGCAAATGTGAAAACTGAAAAGGGCACAGAATCTCCTTCAGTTCCAGGAACAAAGAAGGGCAAAGAAAACAGCAAAGTGTTTTTAGCAACCCACAAAGTCAAACATGATCAGGACAGCTAAATATAAAGGAATGAAACTAGGAACCTACACGGGTTCATTCTTCTTGCAAGATGCAAATTGAGAAGGGAGCTAAGTATTACACAACAGAGAGCTGCTTTTTTAGAGTAGCACAAATTGCAAATGGGACTCCAGTGCCACTCAGACTTTTGACTAACAAAGCATTTAAAACAAAGGATCACCAAGGTCAAAAGCACAAAAACCACCCCTCATCTTTGCTGTTCCATACTGCACAGATCCTAGCACTAGCACTTGTATTGCTGTGCAGTTGTAAGGCTGCAGCAGCCTCTTTTGGGCTTCAGTTAGCACTGCCAGAATACCACTCCTGTCAGTAGCAGTGATCACATTTTTTGAAGGCTGCTTGTTTTCACAAAAGCTCACTTCTTATTCATTGGCAGAACATGAGACCATCTTATTTTTCTTGCACTCTAAAACCCTTAATAGCATGTAACTTGAATAACAAGATTTAGCAAGTTTCATCATGTGCCTGACTGAGAAGGCCGTCATACCCAAAACAATCCTTGCAACCAACAAAATTCTGCCAAACAAAAAAAAAAGTGATACTGGAATTTGTAGCCAGGATCATCCGATTTGGGGTCTCTTATGTCACCCAATGCTGCATTCCAACTTTTCAATTCCCCTACTATCTTTATTTTACAAATTCTTCCCTCCCCCCAAAATTGTTCTGAAATTAGCCAGATTAAACATTCCAAGCTAGTTTTCAGTCTGAGCAAGTTCTAGAAATGTCTCCCCCCCTTTTTCCAGGATGTGCAAACTAGAACAGCTCATTACGTATAACTCAAGACTACCTCTACTTCAGAAAGCAAGTGAAAACCTGGCTCTTCTCCCAAGCCTTTAATACATAGGGTGACTGACTATACATTTATTCTGTACCTGGAGTAGCTTGCTTCACACACTGTAACTTAGATCGGTTCCTTATCTCTTGCTTGACTATACAAAGAACTTGCTTTGAGTTTAGCTAATCATCAAATTATCCCAACTGATTCTGTACCATGCATCTTGTTCCCATCATATATTTGCATATGGTCCCTCAGCTATATGGTAAGCTGTATTGTAGAAGAGCATTAGTATCATAGCTATGTTGTATTATGCGGGCATCATATTATACCTCTGTTATTTGAATTTCAGTGCAGTTAAATGTGTATATTTTTGATACTGTTTCATGGTAGTTCTATTATTAGGCTTCAATTTACTGTTTTCAAGTTTACCCCATTTATTGTATTTATGTTTATATTTGGTCATTTTACTATTGCTATGCTGTTAACAAAATTGTAAGTTTGATGTTAAACTTTATCTGCTCTACACTGCCTTGGGTGAATCTCTTCATAAGAGCAGTTAATAAATCCTAATAAATAAATAAAATTATCCCCCCTGATTCTATAAATGGTTCCCAAAGATAGACACGCTATTGGGTATGTGGTTATAGAATAGGGTCACTTGTACATGTAAACTAATTGGCCTAACTGGGGATAACTATCAATAAATGGCCTTAAAACACACTAATTGGCACTAATTCGGTATAAAAACAATAAAAGATCTACAATAAAATGAAAATGTTAAAATAATCATTTATACTAAGATTCAATAGGAGGGGAGAATAAGGACAATATAGTGATAGAGAATCTGTTGACAATAGGTCATCGTCCAAGCTGAGGGAAAAGTTTAATGTACTTTAAGGTTGAACAAGGAATACTTTTACAAAAAGGTAGGTCTTAAGTGCTGACTTGTGGTCAAAAGATCACTATTTTTCCTGGTGTATGTAGAGCTGCCCAGCTGAGAAGGAGACAATTTCTTCAATTCAAATTGAGTGTTAGCTATTGGAGCTACTTTTTTCTCAGTTTCCCTGTAGATGTTTAATTTCCTATCAACAGACCAATTATGTTTTTACTGATCCTTCTCAACTGGATGCTTTTCTTATGAATAAGTAAATATAGTTTCTCCTTGTTTTTTTTTTTTTTTTTGTTTTAGGAAGATGGGTATAAGGGGAGTTATGTAAGTCAACTATACACCCTAATTTTTTTAGTAATTTTCTCTCCTTTTCCTGTGTTAGGGTTAGCTTCTGTTATGTGGTATATTAAATAAGTTGTTCTTTCCTTCCATTATGGTTATAATGGTGCATTTAATTGTAATGTGATTTGATTCTTATTGTATATTATTTTTCAACATGTAATAAAATAAAATTAAGTGCTGCCTAGAATCTTAAAAAAGGTAGCTCTAAGCTATAAATGATGTGCACCCTTGTTGAATTTAGGCATGCTCAGACCAGCATTAAGGCTGGTGTAACTACAGGCACCTAAATATAAGATGAGCTGATGGTGGGTTACACTAGGATTATATAATGGAATCTGGGTGTCCAGATGCGGTTATAGAATAGACATCTCCACTCCCCCATCCCCACTCCTCATGAGGCATCAGGATGCTACTTTTTGGCACCTACTGATAGAATTGTCCTTCACATGTGTTTTGTTAAAGTTCAAATAAGTTTTTAAAATTAAAGTTTTCAGTTGTAAAGTATATAAAAGATAACACAAACCAACATATCACCACTCTAAGTAACAGAAACCTACAACAATTGGGTGTGAACGATGTACCTGTAAACGCTGCGTTTGCTTATCAGTTTCAGCCTATAGAACAATTACAAAATCATATAATGGAGCCCAAACCCACTCATTTGGAAATAGCATTATCTTTTTCAGCAGCTACTCTCTCAGATTTAGCAGTTAAACATTCAGTATTCTACGTTTCACCACGCATTATATTCAATATGGGAAGCAGTTTTTCAATGAGATAAAATGTGTTCAATCGCAAGCATGAGCATAATATCAAATTATTTTTGATGTGCTTCATCTAACCCCATGGATCGCAAGAGAAGTATGCTACTACTTACTATTACTACTTATCATTTCTATAGCGCTGCTAGACGTAAGCAATGCTGTACAATGAACATGTAAGAGACAGACCCTGCTTGACAATATGGTGCAGCAAGATAAAAGGAACAGAGTCTGGAGTTGGCAGTGGAGGAGAAGGGTACAGGTAAGAGAGATTTACCTGATGAACAGAGTTCCTGGGTAGGTGTGTAGGGAGAGATTAGAGTGGAGACATACTGTGGAGCTGCAGAGTGAATGCAGGAGTTTGAATTGTATGCATCATGTAGTAGCCAGGATAACCGAGAAGAAGGTGCGTTCGGGAGGGGGGGAGGGGGAGCATGTATGTTGCGGGGATCTTGAAATAGGATAGTAGGGGGGTATGTGTAGATTGCGTGAAAATAAATTTTCACTCTTTCATTTTTTTCCACTAGGAGTGTGGCCACTAATACCTACACAGGAAGAAGAGGATGAGGAGCCGGTGGAGGAAACTGTGACCCTTCAGGTCATCAATGTAACCCCATTTTCTGCCGTTGAGTCACATTGCCCTCCAGCACCACCCACTACAGAGGCATGGTTGGATAGGTGCCAGGTGTGGGAGAGGCAGGAGAAGTGGAATGGTGTCAACAGATTGCTTTCAGAGGTGGAAGGTCGTGTACAGCATTCCACAGAAGCTTTCTGCGAATAGATGCATATCGTGTCTGACACACAGTGCGAGCAGAAGAATTTGGTATGCAATGCACTGTTGGAGGAGTTGCAGAACATGAACAAATTGATGGATTGCCATCTTCTGGAGTTGTGTGAGTTGCGTGAGCGACTAGAAAGGCATTTTCAGGAGCAGCAGCAGCAGGTGAAGATGTTCTTTCAGGACCTCTGCCAAGAGCTGAGGGAGCTGAGGCATGAAGGCTTGTGGGATGACCCCATAGGCAATCCTCACAATGCAAATGGTATGTTTTCCTTATCAACTCCTCTATATTTCTGTTCCAAGTGCACAGATTATTTCCTCCCTATCTATAATGTGTTCTTCTAATGTGTGTGTTCTTTTTTTTCCCAACCTCGTGTCCCAGCCCTTCTCTCAATAGTAAGTATCCCCTCTGCCTAGTATATTCCAATTTCCCCCCTCTATCCACCCATTATGTGCACTTTTAACCTTTTGTTATTTTTTTCTCTTCTTAGCCAGGACTACCAGCCAGCTCTCATTCCCCTCCTAGTGTCCAAGCTCTTCTCTCAATAGTAAGTATCTCCAGTGCTTAGTATATTCCTATTCCCCCTCCTACCCACCCATTATGTGCACTTTTAACCCTAGTTATTTTTTTCTCTTCACAGCCATGACTACCAGCCATCTTCTGTTCCCCTCCTCGTGTCCAAGTCCTTCTCTCAACAGTAAGTATCCCCAGTGCCTAGTATATTTAGTATATTCCTATTTTCCCCCTACCTACCCATTATGTGCACTTTCAACCCTTGTTATTTTTTTTCTCTTCACAGCCAGGACTACCAGCGATCTTCCATTCCCTTCCTCGTATCCAAGCCCTTCTCTCAATAGTATGTATCCCCAGTGCCTAGTATATTTAGTATATTCCTATCTACCCTCCTCACACCCATTGTGCACGTTTGTTATTTTTTTCTCTTCACATCCAGGACTACCAGCCATCTCCCGATCCCTTCCTTGTGTCTCAGCCCATCTCTCAATAGTAAGTATCCCCTGTGCCTAGTATATTCTTTGTTGTTCAATTCACAGTTTTGCAATATGCATCCCTGATTGTTAATTATTCTTTTATTTCTTTTTAGGTGCGGAGAAACAGCCCGATCTAACAGTCCTGCATGATAGGCAACGTGGGACACGTTGAAGATCAACTGTTTCCCTGTGATTTCCCCTAAAATATTGTCAGTGTTATGTGTATAGGTTTACCCTTTTGATTGTACATTTTGGAAAGTAGGTTTTTGTTGGAGAACTATAATTGTATTCGGAATAATCCTGCAAAGAACAGCATTGGTAGGCTACAATGGAAATGCACCCCCAATAAAGTTAAATGTTTCACAGAGAAAGCGTGATCTTTGTTGGAAAACTATTATTGTATTCTAAATATGTGTAATTAAACTCTTGAATTCATTGCCAGTAGTTAGCAGGGTTTAAAAAAGGTTTGAATAATTTTCTAAAAGAAAAGTCTATAAACCATTATTTAGCTGGAATATAAAATCCCATCACCTTCCATAAAATCTGTTTTACTCATTTGGGATCTTGCCAGGTACTTGTGACCTGTGTTGGCCTCTATTGGAACCAGGATACTGGGCTTGATGGCCCTTCGAGCTGTGTATGGTAATCAGTGCAGTTTTTCTAGCAAAAAATGTGCCGGTACTCAAATGCCAGGTCACCCTTCAGGGGTGGGGTGATCACTGAGGGACCCACCTCACAATAGCCAGAACCCCTGCAACCAGTGACAGAATCTATGGACAAGGCAGAACTGGTGTGTAGAGCCTGCGCTCTTTCATTAAAACTTGGGGACCATGGGTCATTTTTAGCAGACAATGGAAAAGGTGCTGGTACTCAGTACCCCCTCAAAAAAAAGCCCTGATGGTAATTAAGGGATATTTATTTATAAAACAAAGAATCAGACACTGTAGTATATAATAGCCCAACATGCGGTACTGCAGACTGGGCATGTCATTGTCAAGCTCAGGCCACTAGGCCACTGATACTTTCAGATGGCAACTCCCAACACCCAGTCCAAGCCCAGCAAGTCAGTGATCTTCTCTGTTTTGACATAAAACTGTAATATAATTTAGTTCACCCTAAGGCCAACACACAATCTGCAAAATTCTGCATTTATTATTTGTAGTATTTTGCATAGAATTTCTCCAATCCTAGGCCTGATATCCCTCCTGCCTTTTCTCTCTTCAGGCTCTAGCCTCCCCCGTTCTATCTGTCACTTCAACTGGAGGTATATGCTATATTGAGCACACAAGGGTTTTGTCGTCTCTTATCAACTTTTTATTGCTCTCCTGAATGGAATATAAGTTGTGGTCCAAAAAACACTCTGAATATATCTCTTCTGAATGCTCAACTAAGCACATTAATTTTAAAGGTTCTGTCTGCTATCAACTTTTATTGCATAAAATATATGAGACTGTACTGTGCACAAGTGGACTACACAGGCTGTGCCACTCTGGCAAAATGCTCCTGGATCACCTTCACTCGCAACGTGTTTTCCCTCTGTGTGTGTGTGTGTGTGGGGGGGGGGGGGGGGGGTGATGTTGTCCACCTCTGGTGGCACTACTATATCGATCTCGAGTTGATGTTTCAGTGCGATGTTATGCAGCACGCAGCACACCGTCACAATGTCCGCCACCTTATCAGAGGCATATTGCAGGGATCCCCCAGAAAGATGCAAGCAGCGGAACGACTCTTCAGGACCCCGAAGGTACACTCAATAGTACAACTTGTTGAAATGTGTGACTCCTTGTAGCAATTCTGTGCCTCCGTGCGGGGTACAGCATCCAATGGACAAACACAGCAGTACATTATTATTGAACTTACAGTATCGGTGCCCCCCCCCTACCCAAAGCACAGGCCCGTCCCTAAGGTCCTAGTGCCATTTTTTAAACAGAGATGGATATGCACCTGCCACATTTGTTAAAAGACAATAGCACTCTCCAAGTAGCCACCCTGAATCTCCCCTCTTCAAATTTCTGCCCAAGCAAACTGTTTGCCAAGATATAACAGTGACACAACATCAAGGATCAAGTTTGCATTGCAGACCACCTGGACATTCAGCGAGTCTCCCATCTTGCGGTTGTGGTACTGGATTTCTTGATCCAACGGCGGAGTGAATGCAACATGGGTACAGTCAATGGCATTTGGTGTATGTGCTTGGCTGAGGAGCCAATGGGGCGAAGCTATCATACTACTACTACTACTTAACATTTCTAGAGCGCTACTAGGGTTACGCAGCGCTACATAAGTACATAAGTACATAAGTAGTGCCATACTGGGAAAGACCAAAGGTCCATCTAGCCCAGCATCCTGTCACCGACAGTGGCCAATCCAGGTCAAGGGCACCTGGCACGCTCCCCAAACGTAAAAACATTCCAGACAAGTTATACCTAAAAATGCGGAATTTTTCCAAGTCCATTTAATAGCGGTCTATGGACTTGTCCTTTAGGAATCTATCTAACCCCTTTTTAAACTCCGTCAAGCTAACCGCCCGTACCACGTTCTCCGGCAACGAATTCCAGAGTCTAATTACACGTTGGGTGAAGAAAAATTTTCTCCGATTCGTTTTAAATTTACCACACTGTAGCTTCAACTCATGCCCTCTAGTCCTAGTATTTTTGGATAGCGTGAACAGTCGCTTCACATCCACCCGATCCATTCCACTCATTATTTTATACACTTCTATCATATCTCCCCTCAGCCGTCTCTTCTCCAAGCTGAAAAGCCCTAGCCTTCTCAGCCTCTCTTCATAGGAAAGTCGTCCCATCCCCACTATCATTTTCGTCGCCCTTCGCTGTACCTTTTCCAATTCTACTATATCTTTTTTGAGATACGGAGACCAGTACTGAACACAATACTCCAGGTGCGGTCGCACCATGGAGCGATACAACGGCATTATAACATCCGCACACCTGGACTCCATACCCTTCCTAATAACACCCAACATTCTATTCGCTTTCCTAGCCGCAGCAGCACACTGAGCAGAATACAAAATAAACAAAGAAGGACGGTCCCTGCTCAAAGGAGCTTACAATCTAAAGAACGAAATGTCAAGTTGGGCAGTCTAGATTTTCTGGGCAGAGGTGAAGAGGTTAGGTGCCGAAGGTGACATTGAAGAGGTGGGCTTTAAGCAGAGATTTGAAGATGGGCAGGGAGGGGGCCTGGCATATGGGCTCGGGGAGTTTGTTCCACGCGTGGGGTGAGGCGAGGCAAAAAGGGCGGAGTCTGGAGTTGGCGGTGGTGGAGAAGGGTACTGAAAGGAGGGATTTGTCTTGAGAGCGGAGGTTACGGGTAGGAACGTAAGGGGAGATGAGGGTTGAGAGGTAAGGAGGGGCTGCAGATCGAGTACATTTGTAGGTTAGTAGCAGAATCTTGAATTGAATGCGGTACCTGATCGGAAGCCAATGAAGTGACTTGAGGAGAGGGGTGCTATGAGTGTATCAGTTCAGGCGGAAGATAAGACGTGCAGCAGAGTTCTGAACGGACTGAAGGGGGGACAGGTGGCTAAGTGGCAGACCAGTGAGGAGTAGGTTGCAGTAGTCAAGGCGGGAGGTAACGAGGGAGTGGATGAGAGTTCGGGTGGTGTGCTCAGAGAGGAAAGGGCGGATTTTGCTAATGTTATAGAGGAAGAAGCGACAGGTCTAGAGGGAGGAGTCGAAGATGACACCGAGGTTGCGGGCAGATGAGACGGGGACAATGAGGGTGTTATCAACCGAAATAGAGAGTGGAGGTAGAGGAGAAGTGGGTTTGGGTGGGAAGACAAGAAGTTTGGTCTTGGCCATGTTCAGTTTCAGGTGGCGGTTGGACATCCAGGCAGCAATGTCGGATAAGCAGGCCGATACTTTGGCCTGGGTTTCCGCAGTGATGTCAGGTGTGGAGAGATAAAGCTGGGTGTCGTCAGCATAAAGATGATACTGGAAGCCATGAGATGAGATCAGGGAGCCCAGGGAAGAGGTGTAGATAGAGAAAAGAAGGGGTCCAAGGACAGAACCCTGAGGGACTCCAACAGAGAGCGGGATAGGGGTGGAGGAAGAACCATGAGAGTGTACTCTGAAGGTACGATGGGAGAGATAAGAGGAGAACCAGGAGAGGACAGAGCCCTGGAACCCAAAAGAGGACAGTGTGTCCAGAAGTAAGTTGTGATTGACAGTGTCAAAAGCGGCGGATAGGTCGAGGAGAATGAGGATGGAGTAATGACCTTTGGATTTGGCGAGGAACAGGTCATTACAGACTTTGGATAATGCTGTTTCTGTCGAGTGAAGTGGGCGAAAGCCAGATTGAAGTGGATCGAGGATGGTATGAGAGGCGAGAAAATCAATGCAACGGCTGTGAACGGCGCATTCAAGTATTTTGGAGAGGAAGGGTAGGAGGGAGATGGGACGGTAGTTGGAGGGACAGGTAGGGTCAAGTGAAGGTTTTTTGAGGAGAGGTGTGACAACAGCATGCTTGAAGGTGTCAGGGACAGTTGCGGTGGAGAGAGAGAGGTTGAGGATATGACAGATGGGAGGGGTAATAGTAGGAGAGATGGTGACAAGTAAGTTGGTGGGAATGGGGTCTGAGGAACAGGTGGTGCATTTCGAGGAGGAGAGAAGATGGGCGGTTTCCTCTTCGGTGATATCAGGAAAAGAGGAGAAGGAGGCCTGGATTGATTGGTTGAGGGAGTGGGTGATAGGATGAAGAGGAGGAGAACGTTTAGTGGTGAATTCGAGGTTGATCTTCTGGACCTTGTTGCGGAAGTAGTCAGCCAGAGATTGAGGAGAGAGTGAAGGGGGTGGGGGTGGGAGCGGAGGGCACTTTGAGGAGGGAGTTGAGGGTCGCGAAGAGACGACGAGGGTTAGAGCTGAGGGAATTAGTCAAGTGAGTGTAGTAGTCCTGTTTGGCGAGGAATAGGGAGGACTGGAAGGAGGAAAGCATGAATTTGTAATGAATGAAATCAGTATGGGTGCGAGATTTCCTCCATAGGCGTTCAGCCGATCTGGAGCAGGAGCGAAGGTAACGGGTGCAAGGGTTGAGCCAGGGCTGGGGATTAGTGCGCCTTGTGGGACGGGAAACAGATGGTGCAAGGGTGTCTAGGGCGGAGGAGAGAGTGGCATTGTAGTTGGAAACAGCCTTGTTGACGGACTCGGAGGACGTGATGGTCGGGAGGAGATCAGAGATACTAGCAGATAAGTTGGGGGGGGTCAGTAGCCTGGAGATTCCTGGAGGTAGTGGTTAGTGTTGGGCGGGACTAAGGGGGAGGGTGATGAAGTGTGAATGTGATCAGGTGATGGTCAGAAATGGGAAGAGCAGAGACGCAGAGATTAGAGGGCGAGCAGGTAGAAGAGAGGATGAGATCAAGACAGTGACCTGATTTGTGAGTAGGGGTGGTGGAGCTCAGTTGGAGATTGAAGGAGGAGGTTAGGGTGAGGAATTGAGAAGTGTATGAATTGGATGGGTTATCAGTGTGTATGTTGAAGTCACCAAGAATGAGGGATGGGGATGAGGGCTCAAGAAAAACGGAGAGCCAGGCATCGAAGTCAGTAAGGAAGGAAGGGAGGGAGGGACTTATCAGGGGGGTGGTAGATGACTGCAACTCGGAGTGGCAGCGGGTAGAATAGACGGATGGAATGGACTTCAAAGGATGAGAAGCAGTGAGACTGTGGTAGGAGGAGGGGTTGAAAACTGCAGGAGGGCGAAAGTAGTAGGCCAACGCCGCCACCGCGGCTAGCTGTGCGGGGCGAATGGGAGAAAAGGTAGCCTCCGTGGCAAAGGGCTGCGACTGAGGCAGAGTCGTCGGGGTGAGCCAGGTTTCGGTTAGGGCGAGCAGGTGGAGGGAATGGGAGATGAAGAGATCATGGGTGAAGGTAAGTTTGTTGCAGATTGAGTGGGCATTCCATAGGGCACACGAGAAGGGGAGGGAGGAAGGGGGGAGGAGGGGAATGGAGATGAGATTGGAGATATCGCGGGAACGTTTGCATAGATGAGACGAGGACGAGGACATGTGTGGTGGACCTGGGTTGAGATTGATGTCTCCTGCGGATAGCAGGAGAAGGAGCAAAAGAGAGTGGAGAAGGGTGGGGGAGGTAGGGCGCCGCAGGCGGGATGCGCTGAGGAGGAATGGGGAAGGGTTCATGGCAGGAAGGAGGTGTTGGAGGTTGAGAGCTAGGAAGGAGGAGGAGGACAGTAGGGATGGTGAGGTGGGGGATAGGGGTAGGTAGGGTATTGCAGTAGTAGGCAGGATGGGTGGGGATGGGTAGTGAGTTCGTGTGGTAGACAGCGGAGGGAGGGGGAAGAGATTGGGGAGGGATAGGGCGAGGAATAGAATGTGAAAGGGGGCCATAGGTAGTGAGAGAGGTAGGGAGTGAGTGAGCAAGCAAGTTGGACAAGCTGGTGGGGTGGAGCAAGCTGATGCAGATGGACTGGGAGCTGGATCAGGTGGGATGGAGCAAGCTGGTGCAGATGGACTGGATTGAGCAGGGGAAGCTGGATCAGGCTGACTGGAGTAAACGGGATTAGGTGGGCTGGAACAGCAGGAGCAGAAGGCTGGAGAACTGGATCAGGCTGACTGGAGCAAACTGGATTAGGCGGGCTGGAACAGCAGGAGCAGAAGGCTGGAGAGCTGGATCAGGCTGACTGGAGCAAGCTGGATTAGGCGGGCTGGAGCGGCAGGAGCAGGTGGCTGGAACAAGCATGAAGAGCTGGATCCAACGGAGGCTGGAGCAGATGGACTTGGATGAGCAGGGGAAGCTGGATCAGGCGGGCTGGAGCAAGCTGGATTAGGCGGGCTGGAACAGCTGGAGAAGCTGGAATGAGCAGGGAGAGCTGGATCAGGCGGACTGGAGCAAGATGGATTAGGTGGGCTAACGGCAGGAGCAGGTGGCTGGAATGGCAGGAGCAGGTGGCTGGAACAGCAGGAGCAGAAGGCTGGAGAGCTGGATCAGGCTGACTGGAGCAAGCTGGATTAGGCAGGCTGGAACAGCAGGAGCAGGTGGCTGGAACAAGCAGGAAGAGCTGGATCCGACGGAGGCTGGAGCAGATGGACTGGGACGAGCAGGAAGAGCTGGATCAGACGGAGGCTGGAGCAGATGGACTGGGACGAGCAGGGGGAGCTGGATCAGGCGGACTGAAGCAAGCTGGGTTAGGCGGGCTGGAACAGCTGGAGCAGGTGGCTGGAACAAGCACGAAGAAGCTGGATCCGACGGACTGGAACAGGGTGGTGCAGATGGACTGGAACGAGCAGGGAGAAGCTGGATCAGGTGGAGTGGAACAAGCTGGACGAGCTGGATCAGGCGGGCTGGACCAAGCTGTAGCAAGCAGGAAGAAGCTGGATCCGGCGGACTGGTACAGGGTGGTGGAGATGGCCTGGAACGAGCAGGGAGAAGCTGGATCAGATGGAGTGGAACAAGCTGGACGAGCTGGATCAGGCGGGCTGGATCAGGCTGGAGCAGGTGGCTGTAATAAGCAGGGAGGCTGGAGCAGGCAGATTGGAACAAGCAGGAAGAAGCTGGATCGTGCGGAATGGATGTAGAAACAGGGGTCAGGTGTCCTGGAGCAGGCTGTGCAGATGGGCTGGATTCAGCAGATGGGCTGGAGCAGGTAGATGGATCAGAGCAGGCAGGGAAAAGCTGGGTCAGCAAGGTGGAGCGAGCTGGAGCAGGCGGGACAGAGCAGGCAGGCGGATGGGTCAGAGCAGGCAGGCAGGGAAGAGCTGGGCCTACAGACTGGTCTGGGACAAGGTGGGGATGATGGACTGTCTCCCACGGTCTCTGCCCCTGCCCTGGTCGGCCCGGACGCTGGATCGCCCTGAAGCCACTGCAGATGCTGGATCGGCGGGTTGGAACGGGCTGGGGCTGGTGGACTCTCCTGTCGGCGCTGCGAAGCCCCGGGCGTCTCGGTCCCGTGGTCCGCACTGCAATACGCGCCCAGGCCGTTCCGGCCGGGGAGTGCGGCGGCAGTGCCCAGGACCACGGTCGACCAGTGCGGCAGACTACGGCCCGCCTGACCCCTCTGCGCAGGGAGCCCGAGCACTCCGGGCTCCCCCGGACTGCGCGGGCCGAGGCAAAGAGACCGCGGGAGCTCTGAGCAGCCGAACGACGGTGGGGGCAGGCCGCAGCCACGCGGCAGGCAAACGACAGGGAGCCACAGTCGACCCGGACCGTCCACCCACGCCGGAGACCAACGACGTCGTCGCAGATGGCTCCACGATGTTCTCTGCTCTCCTCGTCACTCCGTCGCTGGTTTCACCATCGGAGGCTGTCTCAGCGGGTGTCCGTCATTGTGTGCCTTTCAGGCAGCCCGCGTATATGGGCGGATCGCAAGTCGGAGGTTCTGTGCTTTTCCGGAGCAGCATGCATTCGACGGGTATCCCAACGGTGCGAATCAGCCCTTTGATAGCGGTCGGGTGGCTGGAGCTGGACACTGGAGTGTCCTGTTCGTATCCTCGTGGGAAGAGGTTTAATTGTCTCTCTGCAATGGAGGATCGCCGATTGGGCTTTGCCAGACTTCGTCGGTGACTGTATAAGCTCAGGTCTCCGTTTCCAGTCACAGCCTAGACCTTGATTTCCTCTTTTGGTCTTGCTTTAGTCTGGTATCGGCATCGGAGGGTCAGAGCTCCTCCAGGTTGGTCTTACCTCGGCGCCATCTTGGTCACATCTATGGGATTATGACTGAACGCCTCAAAGTCAGAATCCCCCCCTAAACGGAACAATACCACAATGCCGAGGTGCCTCGGTTGGCCAGGGATAGACGGTTGCTCGACTGGCGAGGAGAGCTGCACGCCTCAGGACTGGAGCGCAGACAGAAGGGGGCTGCCTCTCTCCCGTAGTGCACCACACGTTCGTGGGGAACCCAGTGCTAAATCATTCGTAGAGGACCTGATTTAATCCTATGCTGTTCCTCTCCCCCTGCAGGATATCTAATGTGCCATCCAACATATCTTTTCAGGGCTCGCAGACCTCACATCACACCTAAACTACATGCTGCAACATGGATTCTTTCCTAAGGACAAAGGTAACATACTACTGACCCCAATACCAAAAGATTCAAAGAAAAAAGCAAATGAAATCACCAACTACCGCCCAGTAGCATCCATCCCTTTGGTAGTCAAACTGCTGGAAAGCATGGTAACCAAACAACTTACCGACTACTTAAACAAATTCTCAATATTACATGAGTTACAATCAGGATTTCATTCCAACCACAGCATCGAAACAGTAATAATCAATCTCCTAACCAAATTCAAACAAGAAATTGCAACAGGCAAAAATATACTCCTCCTACAATTCGACATGTCTAGTGCGTTCGACATGGTAAACCACAAAATATTACTAAACATCCTAGAATACTTCGGAATCGGTAGAAAGATACTTGGTTGGATCAAGGGTTTCCTGACCACAAGAACATACCAAGTGATATCAAAATCGAATACATCACCACCATGGAAACCAGAATGCGGTGTACCCCAAGGTTCACTGCTATCACTGACCCTCTTCAACCTAATGATGACCCCACTAGCCAAATCCCTAGCCAACCATGGCCTTAACCCCTACATCTATGCAAACAATGTCAAGATATACATCCCGTTCAAACACGTTCTAACAGAAATCACAAACAAAATTGAATTCAGCCTGCAACTCATGAACTCTTGGGTGGATGCATTTCAACTAAAACTCAACGCAGAAAAAACACAATGTCTCATCCTCTCATCACAATACAACATGAACAAACTCACCACCATAAACACCCCAGAATATACTCTTCCTGTCTCAACCTGAAAATTCTCAGAGTCACAATAGACCGAAACCTCACGCTAGAAAGCCAAGCGAAAATTACAACAAAGAAAATGTTCCACTCAATGTGGAAACTCAAACGAGTAAAACCTTTCTTCCCAAGGGAAATATTCCGAAGTTTGGTACAATCATTGGTGCTAAGTCACCTAGACTACTGCAATGCAATATACGCCGGATGCAAAGAACAAATTATTAAGAAACTCTAAACTGCCCAAAACACCGCAGCCAGACTTATATTTGGAAAAACGAGATATGAAAGCGCCAAACCCCTAAGTGAAAATCTACATTGGCTCCCAATCAAAGAACAAATTGCGTTCAAAATCTGCACCCTGGTTCACAAAATCATTCACGGCAAGGCCCCGATCTACATGACAGACCTCACAGACCTACCAACCAGAAATGCAAAAAGGTCATCACGCACATACCTAAATCTCCACTACCCAAGCTGCAAAGGACTAAAATATAAATCAACTTATGCATCCAGCTTCTCCTACATAAGCACTCAACTATGGAAAGCTCTACCAAACATCATGAAAACAAAGCACGACCTAACACTCTTTTGGAAATTATTAAAAACCAATTTGTTCAAAAAGGCATACCATAATGACCCAACCTAAACACTGGAACCACACAACACAACGAAACACATACAAGAACTGGACAAAACCTAACCCTTCCTCCTTGTCTACCCAATGTACCCTATCACTTATTGATCCTTAATGCAAATAACACTCTGTATTTCATACCCAATGTACTCTATTACTTATTGATCCTTATTGCAATTACCACTCTGTAATTCTCATACCGGAATTGGCGATCGCCAGCACGGTATCATGTAAGCCACATTGAGCCTGCAAATAGGTGGGAAAATGTGGGATACAAATGCAACAAATAAATAAAAAGATAAAAAGCAAAGAAAGCAATGGCAGCAAGATTAGACCATTGTACAGGTGACTATGGTATAGTTACCACAGCCAGACAGAAGTTTGAGTATAGAGCTAAGGGGGGGGGGGGGGGGCATAATGTATATGGTCTATTTTTGTCTCTTTCTGTTTCTTTTTGTCACTATGTAAAACCCATATTCTCTATTGTCCAACCATAACCTCAACACATAGTAGGCATATGTTTAAGGAGTTCTGCAGTACCATAGCACAACAATGGAAATAAGAAAAAAGGGAGACAGAATGGAGGTAGGGATGGGCACCATGGAGTAGTAAGGCAAGAGGTGAGGGGAAAGAATATGGGAGGGTGGGGGACAGACAAGATAACTACTACTTGGGCTAGATGTCTTGAAACTGTAGACTGGTCCACACCACTGTAATCCCCTATCACGTGCTGGAATGTCCCTGAGGCAAGGAACTGCAGGACAATCAGAAGCTTCACCAGGCCAGGGACTGCATAGGATCTCACCGTGGGTGAGTCAATATCAGCTCAGATCTCTCATAGAGCTCATATATAGCCATTCTGGTCAGGCGGTAATCATCCTCGAATTGCCTGTCCAACATGTCTCCCAATGCTATCCGAGGATGGAACACATAGGGGCAGGGATGGGAATGGGCAGAAGGCGAGATCACTGGCTGCTTTGGCTCCCCTGGGTTATCAGCTCATCTCAACTCATCTTCAAAGTCCAGCAGTGCAAAGCAGAATCCACCATCCATTTCTCCAGTTGGAGCGAGACCCAAAAACAAATAACACGTGTAAGAAAAATGCATACAGTGCATATGAGACTCCGCTTTTTTTCGAGATGAAACCTTCCCAGGATTCTTTGCGGGGGCTCCGTAACTTCTATTGGGCATATCATATGTGTGCGTCACAAGCACTTGTTATGTTTCCACAAGGAGGTTTGTTTGAGAACAGGAAACGGCATGACGTCAAAATGTTGAAGCTGTCATTTTGCGTCCACTTAAAACAAAACAAATAAACCTGTGAGCTGCTGTATCCATGTAGTTGTTCTTTATTGTTGCTAGCATGTTTATTCAATCTCACTTATATTTTCAAACATGCTGGCTTGTGCAGCATACGAATATACACAGAGGGAGTATAATAACGGAATGACTTTTTGTAGGTACAGTTGTAATTTGTTATAAATTGTGTCATTTGGAGGTGCTGGTTATAGGGACACCCTTGCACATTTTTTTTCTCCTTGTAAAGGGCCACTAAAACTAACATCATGTTATGAGAATCAGGTACTCAGAGTTTCTATCAATCAACATGAATTAGGTGGAAACCTGGGACCATTTAAAATCTTTTTTTTCCTGTGCCTAGATCAAAAGAGAAAGATGGTTTGTGGGAACTTGCTCCTTTGGTTTTGTGGAATGCAGTGGTATACTATAAAAATGCACTCAATATTGTTTATTACTACTATTTAAAAGAAAGATATTAAATAATGAGGGTAGAGCAGAAGTCCACAGTCAATGTGCCAACATTTTCCAATTCTGTGATATATATTAATTTCTTCTTCAAGTCAGTTTTCAACAAGGTGGTGGTTATACAAGGGGGTTGTTTCGGGAGGAAATGGGGTGGGGTGGGGTTCATTATTTCCTCACAACGGCTTACCTTTGAATCACACAAAGAATACACATTTTCAACATTTCAAACTAAACTTTTGTTTTTCAGAAAAAGATGGGAGGAATATATACGGGGTGGGGGGAGAATAAATACAATATATACCAGGGGAATAGATACAAGGGGGGAATATATACGGGGAATATAAACAATATATACAGGGGGACTATATGGTGGAATATATACAATAGATGCAAGGGGGAATACAAACAATATATATATATATTGGGGGCAATATATATAATATATACAGGGGGAATATATACAATAGATACAAGGGGGAATATATACACTAGATATAAGGGGGGAATATAAACAATATATACAGGGGGTTTGGTATTCAGAGTAGGAGTCTATGTGGGAATGTGGATTGTGGGCGGGGTTCACTATGGGGGCAGGGCGGAGGGGGAAGAAGGAAAGGGATTGGAGACGGGAGCCCTGGGGAGGAAAGAAAGTCATGGGTGCGGCACAGCCAGGCCTATCTGGGAGGAAAGAAACTCAAGCACCTGGGAAAAGTGCTTGAGTGTTTTTCCCCCCTATGCGCATCAGCTGTGCTGCCTCCATCAACTCCTCTCCACTAAGGTCAGGGTGGGGGAGAGGTATGGGGGAGGATGCATGGTCTACAAGGGTGTGGGTGGAAGGAATAGGGGAGGTGGATCTGTGGACACGGGTGGGGGTGGAAGGAATGGGAGAGGTGATGCGGACGACTAGGGCGGAGGGGAGCTGAGAGGTCCATCACGCCACCTGCAAATAAGGAGAAGAAGACCTATTAGATAGTTTCTGCACAGACCGCCTCAGATATGCACACACCAGTGTAGGCAGTACCTGTGCAACTCACCATGGACGAGTATGTTCTTGAAATGCTCCAGAAGGGGGGGGGGTTAATTCTTGGGAGGGGCCCCAACAAGACTTTGCTTAAGGGGAGACAATTTGAGGGGGAGCATGGATGGGGGTAGCATGGGTTGGAGAGGAGGTGGCTGGAGGGATGTCTGTATGGGGCAGGCCTGGGGGGAGGAGGCAGGGGGGGGCCTGGGGGAAGGAGAAGTGCACAGATCAGGGGGAGGAGGCAGTGGGCTCATCAGGGTGGGGATGGGGAAAGGTTAGTTGTGCGTGGCCGGGTTTGGGGGCGGATAGTCTCACAAAGGGGCAGGTGGTTTTCCGGGGTATCTTGGGGAGAGGGGGGCTGGAAGAAGGGCTGGGACAGAGGAGAGAGCAAGGACAGGGATGGGGACCTAGGGCAGGACTAGAAGTGAGGGGAGGAGTGACACCTGCCAGGGAACCCTTCTCATCCTCATCTTCATCATCCGCCTCCTCTTCTTCTGAAGACAGTACTGCAGAGAGACAAGAGGGAAGCTGTCACGATCCCTAAGCGTTCAGGTCACCCATCACCCGTAATATTTAACCCCATAGCCAACAAATTACCTGGGCTGTTGTGAAGGTAAATTTTTACCTCCTCGAACCATGCTTGATTATTTTTTCTCAGTGCCCTAGCATGCTTCTTCAGATCTTCCACCTGGAAAACAAGAGGCCCGCAAGTGTCATGGTCATCCCGAGGTGGGTATGAACTAAAGAAGTAGCGGAGGGAAGAAAACATGGGAGAGGGAGTTAACATAGCAGCAACATGCAGCTTTTTTTTTAACATGCACAAAAAACACTCAAAATGAACAAATGGACATATTTGATATGTTGACAGCTGTCCAATTATTTGACAATGGGGATGAGAGGGAGGTGCACAGCGAAAATGTACTCACAGATCTCGGGTAAGATGATCTCCTGTTGAACAGGTGCTGTACTACTGCCCGGCTCTCATCCATCCTTTTTATGTTTCTCCTCTTCCCCTGCTGGGGGAAAAGGCGCGTCTCATTGATGACAATCAGTTGTGCCAGCCACAGAACATCTGTGTCAGAGTAGTTTGGCTTCTGGCCGTGGGGATACAGCTGTACAGCCATCCCTTCCCTGACACGGATGTGCACGCACCCACAAATAACACGTTGATAACAGCACTTATGCACGCACTTTATGGATGTGCTTAATGTTGATGCCAGATGACAGCTCCTTGAAGTTACCGACAGCTCCTGACCACCCGTTAAATTTATCACATTAAAAGTATGCTGTCCTTTGTGTGTATCACCAGTAAACGGTTGTGCATTGTGCGTTGTGATCATTTGAATGAGAACCAGCTCATTGGCATACATTTGCATTGTGTTCTCATTATGTGCTTGCGAGTGCAGTAAACTGGTCGTTTTAAGCCTTTATGCCTTCATTGCTGAATACAGTGATCGCTAAACCAGCTCATTGAAAACCCATTGAAAATGATTGTTGCCGGCCCGGTAAGTTTTGTGCATTGAGGCCCTAGTCAGGTTTTCAAGATTTCTACAATGAATATGCGGGAGACTGATTTGCGTACACTGCTTCCATTGTATGCAAGTAGATCTCATGCATATTCGTTGTGGAAATCTTGACAACTCAGTTGGATTGTGGCCCTCAAGGAACATGGTTTCCCACCCCTGATCTAGTGGATGTTATCCCAAAGAGAGCAGTTTTGAATAAATCCTGTGGGGTGGAGGGGAAACAGGAGAGTACAGAGATAGCAGAAGGCGGAAAGTAAGGACTTGATCTGTTTAGTACACATTTATGTGAAGCATTTTGTACTGCCAATGTATATAATCCCTTTTGTTCTCTTACCATCACCAAATGGGGACTTTTGTAAACCAAGCCATTGAGCCTCAGGGCTGTTAGGCAGGCAGTAATCTCTGATCCAGCTTTGAACAAAGCTGATAGCATACATTATTCTTCCTGATGATTACACTGGCTCTATTTTCCTGTGCTCTGAGCAGCAGGTGGTTTCTGCTTTTTGTAACTGTTCTGTTTTTTTTTTTTTTTGCAAGACCTTTTTTCCTCGGCAATGTGGAGGATGAACAAGATACTGTGTGCTATGTTTCTTTTCATGTAATTTTACAGCATCTTTATTGTCCTCTTTGTTGCTAAAGGAGATGTGTAGAGGGAGTTGTTTAAAACAGGATCAGTGGTTTCGATGGGATAACTGAATTGGTTTAAGACCTAGCTGAACACAAAAGCCCAAACCAGTGGCATAGCCAAGAATATTGAACAGGGGGTGCGTCTCATGATGCAGCTCCCTCCCTTCTCCCCTCCCGCACTCCTCCTCCCCGACCCTTAAAATCACCTCCATTCTTCTCCCTGGCAGCACTCATAGGCTTCCTGCAGCCTTCACTGGGGCTTTCTCTCTGCCCTATCCCGCCCTTCAGAAAACAGGAAGTTGCATCAGAAGGGGTGGAATGGTTCAGAGAGAAAGCTCCGATGGAAGCCTCAGGCAGCCCATGAGTGCTGCTACTGCTGCTGGGTGAAGACTGGAGGTGATTTTAAGGCATCGGGGAAGGGGGGAACGGGGGAAGAGAGGGAACTGTGATAACCTTGTGGGGCCGGGAACGGAAGGGAGAAATTTGGTGTCAGGGAGAAGGGAGGGACTGACAGGGTATGCAAGACACACACCTTGAATGGAATCCACTGGCACAAACTTATCATCAGCTAAGTGTAACCCAGCCCTTTATTTGTTCACTAGTAAATGAGGCCCGTTTCTGACACAAATGAAACGGGCGCTAGCAAGGTTTTCCTCAGAGTGTGTATGTTTCAGAGAGTGTGTGTGAGAGTGAGTGTGTGTGTGAGAGAGAGAGTGTGCGAGTGTCTGTGTGTGTGACAGAGAGAGAGTGAGTCTGGGTGCGAGTGTGTCTGTGAGAGAGAGTGTGTGTGTCAGAATGAGAGTGTGTGTGTTTGAATGAGAGTGTGTGCGAGTGCATATGTGAGACACAGTGAGTGTAAGAGAGAGTGTTTCACACAGATACACTGTGTGAGAGAGAGAGAGTGTGTGTGAGACAGAGAGAGTGTGAGAGAGGGGAAGGAGGCAGTGGGCAGTGTGCGATACACAGACTCTTTGTGAGACCGAGAGAGTGTGTGAGAGTGACTCAGTGACACATAGAGAGTGAATGTGATACAGTGTGAGACATAGTGTGAGAGTGTGAGAGAGAAAGACACTGACTGTGAGATAGAGAGTGTGTGTGACAGAGATACCTCCCTCCTCCATCTGTGGTCTCAGGATCCCTTCCCCTCTGGTAGTAAAAAAGGCCCGTTTTTGAGACCAATGAAACGGGCGCTAGTAAGTTATTTGTTTTCTGCAATGAATGTTTTGAAAGGAATATTTTGGATAATTGTGTTGTCATGGTAATGATTAATTTTCATTTTTGTGTTGTGTGTAATATTTTTTTCATTTGTTTTAGAGAGATGGAGTGTGCATCTATCCATGTTCTGCATGAGTGTATGTGTTTGTAAGTGTTTTTTTTGTGGGGTTTTTTTGTGGGGGAGGGGGGTGGATGTGTGCCTGTGTGTGTTAGTGAAAGGTCATGTGTGTCACAGAGCTGTATTGTGTGTGTGAGAGAGTGTGTCTGTGTGTGTGTGTAACAGAGAGTTCGTGTGTGTGTGTGAGAGAGAGTGGGGTGTACTGGGAGGTGGGGTGTACTGGGAGGTTGGTGGCGAGTGTCTGTGGTTTTGTGATATTGTGTGTGAGTCTCACAATGAAAGGGGGGTGGGGCAGGGGGTGGATAACTGAGAGGGTTTGTGTTTTAAGGGGGGTGCGGGGATTTTGGGGATGTCCTGTGCTAGCAAAGTGGGAGGATGTGGGGGGTGGCTTTGAGGGTGGTTATTGTTGCAGTGTTGATATATAGAGAGAGAGGGAGTGAGTGTGCATGTCTCTTTGTTCCACGTGGGAGTGTTTTTTTCTGGTGTTTTTTTGGGGAGGGGTGGTTGTGTGTCTGTGTGTGAGTGTGAAAGTTCATGTGTGTCTCAGAGTGAGTTTGTGTGTGTGTCACAAAGTGTGTTTGTGTGTAAGTGAGAGCAGGGCCGTGCCAAGGGTCTCTGGTGCCCCCCTGCAGACTATCAGTTGGCGCCCCCCCCCCCCCCCCCCCACCAGTTTGGCACAAGATGCAAAGGAAATAGGAGCTGAAAGATGGAGTGCAGATCTTTTCAAGAAGGCATACCGTAATCATCCATCTTAAACACTAAATAATAACACTACACAGGATCTATCCCTCCCCATCTTCAAATCCTTGCTTAAAGCCCACCTCTTCAATGTTGCTTTCGGCACCTAACCATTGGACTAACCAGGAAACCCAGATTGCCCCAATTTGATTGACTGCATTCTTGTCCCTTAAGATTGTAAGCTCCTTTGAGCAGGGACTGTCCTTCTTTGTTAACTTGTACAGCGCTGCATAACCATAGTAGCGCTTTAGAAATGTTAAATAGTAGTAGTACTATACAAAACCGAAAGCCTATCACATGATTGATTACCCTCCTTGCTACCTATATTTAAGCACTACCACTTCAAACCTCATGTCGAATAGAATCTCTCTATAGCAGATGACTACTGCTTATCATTTAAAATCCATTTTATTACTCATCAGCTTATCTTCCTTGTTCCTTTCCTCCTGCCTTGGTCTCCCCTCCTCCTCCTCCCCCCCCCCCCCCCCCACAGAAATTTCCTCCTTGTTTTTCCAATCTTTCTCTTTGCCTTTCTGTTCCATCAGTTCTTATTTTCCTTTCCTGCCCTTACTCTCCCCTCCTTCATTCCTCCCTGATTCTAGCTTGTTCTCCACCCCCCCCCCCCCCACAGAAATTTCCTTGCCTGCCTTGTCTTTCTTTTCTTCTTCCCCAGCTGGCCTGGTGGTTCCAGTTCCCCCACCCAACCTGCAGCCTCAAATGTACTTAAAGTAGGCCCACCACGCCACGCCAGCCAGCAGCCATTATAATGAAAAGTACAACAACAAGGGCAGGCAAAACCTTACCAATGATGTGCAGTCCACGCCACTGCCACAGAACAGCAGCGGATCCAAGCAGCGTGGTGCTGGCTCGCCTATCCTTTCTCCTGTAGGGCAGCACTAACGTGGCGTCGGCACTCGGCTCGGCAACACCCCTCCCCCCATAGGCGGTCGGTGGCCCAACTGTTTGGGGAGGCTAAAGGGGCGGGGTTAGGGGTGGGGCTGGGGTGGAGTTTAAATCCATAATTGTCTGATCACACACAGAAAAAAAAAAATAAATGTCACAATTAATACCTTTTATTAAATTTAGATATTAGTTATGTATCATATATCAAAGAATAAAGTGGTTGCTCAAAGCATATATTAACCACAATCGCTCAACTGCAAAACACTATGCACAACTTTGTGCAAAAACACACTCTGAACCTTACTGTACCATAAATATTACACTGGGCAGAAACTAATACACCAATATACCACCCATACGGAAAATGCAGACCGTCAACAATATTGAAACAAGGGATCATAATATCACAATTCTCATGTAGAGCCACAAAACATCCTAATTCATGTTTAATGTGGGATAAAATGTCATAAATAAGTAAATAAACTTTTAATGTTGAACACCTAATTCTCAAAGTGGACATATTCCAAACACTATAATGAAAATAAAATGATCTTTTCTACCTTTGTTGTCTGGTGACTTTGTTTTTCTGATTGTGCTGGCCCAGTATCCGATTCTGCTGCTATCTGTCCTCTTAACTCCGTTTCCAGGGCTTCCTTATTTGTTTCCTTTCTGCCTTTCTTCTTCATTTCTTGTCCTCTGCAAACTTGACTGTCCAGTGGATCCAGCTTTTGCCTATTTTCTTCATCCATGTGCAGTTTTTCTACTCTCTTCCTTTTCCATCATCTCATCTCCTTCCTCACTCCACCCATGTCCAGCAACTCTCTTCTCCCCTGCCCTCTCCTCTCCCCTTCATCCACCATGTGCAGCAACCCTCCTCTCCCCTCCATCCACCCATGTCCAGCAACCCTCCTCTCCCCTGCCCTCTCCTTTCCCCTTCATCCACCATGTGCAGCAACCCTCCTCTCCCCATGTCCAGCAACCCTCCTCTCCCCTGCCCTCTCCCCTTCTTCCACCATGTGCAGCAACCCTCCTCTCCCCTTCCCTCCATCTACCCATGTCCAGCAACCCTCCTCTCCCCTGCCCTCTCCTTTCCCCTTCATCCACCATGTGCAGCAACCCTCCTCTCCCCTTCCCTCCATCCACCCATGTCCAGCAACCCTCCTCTCCCCTGCCCTCCTTTCCCCTTCATCCACCATGTGCAGCAACCCTCCTCTCCCCTTCCCTCCATCTACCCATGTCTAGCAACCCTCCTTTCCCCTGCCCTCTCCTCTCCCCTTCTTCCACCATGTGCAGCAACCCTCCTCTCCCCTTCCCTCCATCTACCCATGTCCAGCAACCCTCCTCTCCCCTGCCCTCTCCTTTCCCCTTCATCCACCATGTGCAGCAACCCTCCTCTCCCCTTCCCTCCATCTACCCATGTCCAGCAACCCTCCTCTCCCCTGCTCTCTCCTCTCCCCTTCATCCACCATGTGCAGCAACCCTCCTCTCCCCATGTCCAGCAACCCTCCTCTCCCATGTCCAGCAACCCTCCTCTCCCCTGCCCTCTCCTCTCCCCTTCAGCCACCATGTGCAGCAACCCTCCTCTCCCCATGTCCAGCAACCCTCCTCTCCCATGTCCAGCAACCCTCCTCTCCCCTGCCCTCTCCTTTCCCCTTCATCCACCATGTGCAGCAACCCTCCTCTCCCCTTCCCTCCATCTACCCATGTCCAGCAACCCTCCTTTCCCCTGCCCTCTCCTCTCCCCTTCTTCCACCATGTGCAGCAACCCTCCTCTCCTCTCCCGTCTGCCCTTGTTTCCTTCCTGCACCCCCCCCCCCACGCCGCCGTCGCCGCCGTACCTTTAAATATTATATTTTTGCTGAAGTCGCGGGCAGCACCGGCATTGAAGGCATCAGCAGGCTCATCGCGCTTCCAGCAGCCTTCCCTCGCAAGTCGGATGATGGCTCCGCCCCCTTCTGACGTATTTCCTGTTTCTATGAGGGCGGAGCCATCATCCGACTTGTGAGGGAAGGCTGCTGGAAGCGCGATGAGCCTGCTGATGCCTTCAATGCCGGTGCTGCCCGCAACTTCAGCAAAAATATAATATTTAAAGGTACGGAGGGCGGCGGGGCAGTGGCGGGCTAGCCTCCCCAAGCCTCTTATACGGGGCGCCTATGCCCCCCCCCCCAAAGTCCTCCAGAGTTGGACTGCCTGCGAGGCTCGAAGCGCAAGCGTTGAAGAGCTGGGGGGTGGTGCTAACAGTCACCAATGGAACGAGGCAGCGCTGCGCACAGGAAGGCAGCAACCAGAGCCAGCAGCGGCGCATGCGCATATAGGCGCCAACGCGACTACGCGAGAGAGGTGAGGTTTACATTTATATTTTTTAATTGACTCGGCCGGCGGCGGCGCCCCTGAAAGGCAGGTGCCCCCCTGCCATGCTTACCCTGCTGAGTGGGTTAGCACGGCCCTGAGTGAGAGAGGGTGGGGTGGACTTGGAGTGTGGGGGCGAGTATCTCTGTTTTTGTGATATTGTGTGTGTGTCTTACAATGAAAGGGGGGGGGGTTGGTGAACTGAGAGGGTTTTGGTGTAGGAGGGGGATGAAGGGGGTTGTGGGGATGTCTCGTGCTGGCAAAGTTGGAGGAAGTGGCGGGAGGCTTTGAGGGTGCTTAGTGTTGCAGGGGTGATATATATAGAGAGAGAGTGAGTGCGCATCTCTGCATGTTCTGCATCAGTGTATGTGTATGAGAGTGTTTATTTGCGTGGTTTTGGGGTGGAGGGGTGCGGTGGTTGTGTGTCTGTGTGTGAGAGTGAAAGATCATGTGTGTCACAGTGCTAGTTTGTGTGTGAGAGAGAGTGTGTGTGTGCGTGTGTAGGTGAGAGAGGGTTGGGCGCTCTGGGTGTTTGGTGGCGGATGTGTGTGGTTTTATGATATTGTGTGTGTGTCTCACAATGATGGGGGGTGCGGTGTGGGGGTGAATTGATAGGCTCTGGCAGGGGGCTTTGAGGTGGTCATCGTTTTTTTGGGGTGGGGGAGTGGGTTTTGCCTGCAGTGTTGTGCTTTATTTATTTATTTTTGGAGGGGGGGGGGGGGTGGTTGTAACGCATGTTTTCTCCTCTTTTCCCTTTACTTCCCCTCCATGGGCATCAGCTCTCCCCTGCCCTCCATTTTCACCATTTCTCCCTTCCACTCCGTGATCACAGTCTCCCTTGTTGTTTTCATCCCCTATTTCCAGCATCTGTCCCTTTCAAACATCTCTCTATCTCTGCCCTCCTACCAGCACTTTTTCCTGCTCTCCTGAATCCCTACCCCTCTCTGTGGTCCCCTGTCTCTCTCTGTTCACTCCTGCACCCTCACTCTCTCCCCCCCACAGACCACGTTCCCTCTCTTCGTATACCTGCTCCTCTCAACCCTCCAACTTCATTTTTTTAGTGCAGCAGGCATGCTTCTCCTTTCAGTCACCCAAAACCGGATCCCGCCGATGCTGCCTTTTTCAGCTTCTTCTCAACCGTTTTTTTGGTTTTTGGAGCACTGTTCATGTGTGGTTGTGTCTTCACGACCGTTTTTTTGGAGTGCTGTTGTTCGGTCGTCGATTGAAGAAGTTCAGACGGGTTTGACAGGTTTTTTTTTAGTCCGTTGTTGGCTGGCGCTGCAGCGCTGCTATTTTCTGATTGGGCACTTTTGCTGCTGATGCACCAGGAAATGGGAGACATCATCATTTCAGGAGATGGATACAGAAGCACGAATGCCTCAAGGCTTATGTCCAGGCAGTCAGCTTCAGAACGTTGGAGGTGCGTTTTATTATATAGGATGTGTGTGAAAGACTAAAGGCCCAATATTCAGAAAATACTGAGTTCTTAACTTATGCTCCTAAATTGGGTTCTTAAATGGGTGCCCTATTTTCAGCTAAATTTAGGAGCATAACTTTTCAGCTGAAAATTCATCTTAATTTTGGAGCGTAAAAGTTATGCTCATAAATTTTGGCTTGCCATTCATTTGCCTAGATTTATGAATCAAATTTATGAGCCTAGTACTGAAAATCAGTGCTAAGCTCCTGTTTTTTCCCTGCAATAAATCTGCTCCTGTTGGCACCCACTTTATATCAGGGGCGTATCTGAGGTTCGGCGGTAGGGGGGGCAAGGGCTAGAGTGAGGGGGCACATTATAACCCCCCCTACCACCGCCGCCCCCCCCCGCCGCCGTCGTCAACCCTCCCCCCTACCGCCATTAACCCTCCCCCGCCTACCGCCAACCCTTTCCCCGCCTACCGCCGTCACCTACTCCCGAGGTCCGCTCCTGCCGTTTTTTTTAAACTATTACTTCAGCTGGTGGGGGACCCCAACCCCCGCCAGCCCAGCCGAGGTCTTCTTTAACTTCTTCATCCTCGTGCTGTTAAAGCTGCATGATGCATCCTTCCAGTTGGATGGAGCTTGACGTCGCAGCACGTTGATGTCCGTACAACGTGCTGCGACGTCAAACTCCGTCCAACTGGAAGGATGCATCATGCAGCTTTAACAGCACGAGGATGAAAAAGTTAAAGAAGACCTCGGCTGGGCTGGCGGGGGTTGGGGTCCCCCGCCAGCTGAAGTAATAGTTTAAAAAGACGGCAGGAGCGGACCTCGGGGTAGGTGACGGCGGTAGGCGGGGGAGGGTTAACGGCGGTAGGGGGGTCCAGGGTGAAATCTGCGGGGGCCCAGGCCCCTGTGGCCCCACGCAGATACGCCCCTGCTTTATATGCTCCTAAATTTAGGAGTTTAGTGAAATTTTAAGCATAAAGTTAGACATTCAGCTCTAGTAATTTTTCAAAGAGGCCTATTTATAAGCCTAACTCTCAAAGGGCTCCTTTTACAAAGCGGTGCTACTGATTAGCAGTGAGCTGAATGCAAAGAAGCTCATTCAATTTCCATAGGCTTCTTCGCATTCAGTGCTCACTAATTGGTAGTGTCAGTTTGTAAAAGAAGCCCAAAGTTAGGAGCATAAATGTTTTGAATATCAGGCCTTCTTAGCCTGCAGTTAGAATAATAAAATCCCTAGATACTGCCCCCCTTTTTTCATTCTGATTTTCTTTTCACTTGTGGAAGAAAAGTGGTACAGTGAAACAAAATATTTGTGGGCATTTCAAAGGATATTTATTTATTGCATTTGTATCCCACATTTTCCCACCTCTTTGCAGGCTCAATGTGGCTTACATTACTTCATGAATAATGGAAATATATAAGAAAATAGACATTTAGTATTGCATAAGGATCTTGGGTAACATGATAATGATAAAGCATGATAGTAGTGTAACACGTAAATATCGTAAGGCAATTCTGGATATATGTGTAGGAGTTCACATTTGTTGATATTTGTGGTATGCCTTGCTAAAGAGATGGGTCTTCAGTAGGTTGCGAAAGTTAGTTAGTTCATAGATCGCTTTCAGGTTGCGTGGCAGCGCATTCCAGAATTGTGTGCTCAAGTAGGAAAAGGTTGACGCATTATAACCGTTTTTAGCTTTCAATTCCAGCACAGTAATGAGATTTTGGCAAGAGTGCGCATTTGTTGGCTTGTATTCGATTGGTTTGGATCCTTAAAAATGTTTGTATGCAGCAATCACTTCTGCACCTGTAAACCTACAAATTAACTAAGGGTCCCTTTTACAAATTGGTGGTAAGTGCCACGTGGGATTACCACTCACTAAAAAGGAAATACCCCTAGCGTGCCGTCATATCCAGCCAGTGTGTACCCAGCGGTAATTGGGCATAAGTACATAAGTAATGCCACACTGGGAAAAGTTACTGAAGCATTACCGTGGGAGCGAGCTCCCCCCCCCTTTCTGTGTCAAGAAACCAAATAAACCACTTGCTTCGGAACTACCCTCTACTCCATTGTTGAACCACATGTGTATACTTAGCTGGTTAAGGGCAAGAATTTTTAGACTGGCTTTTACCCACTTTTGGAAATTGCCCTCCACTTGGTATTTTTAAATGAGTGATCATCATACATAAAATTACCCTTGAGAGATTAATCTGTCCAGATTGAAATGCCTTTAAAGTTGGGAGAAAAGTACGTACATGCTTTTCACCAAAGCAAAATTATGCATGCTTCACATAGGAGAAAATTATCCTAGGAAAAGTACTCTGAAACTTTTATACCCATGGATATCTTTTTTTTTTTTAATTATTTATTTAAATTTTCCAATACATCACCACTTAAAGTGAATATGCAATCGGCATTATTTAACACTAGTATAAAAGGCCCATTTCGGTAGGCAATGAAATAGGCGCTAGCAAGGTAATCCCCCCCCTGCAGCGTCCTTCCTGTCTCCCCTGCCCCCCCTGCAGCCACCCATCTGGTCTCAGGACCCCCTCCCCACCAACCCTCCTCTGCCCCTGCAGCCACGCATGTGCAGCGGCCCTCCTCTCTCCCCTGCTCCTCCTGCAGCCACCCATGTCCAGCGACTCTCCTCTTCCCCTGCCCCCCCTGCAGCCACCCATGTCCAGCAACCCTCCTCTCCCCCTGCAGCTAATCATGTCCAGCGACCCTCCTCTCCCCTGCCCCCCTGCAGCCACCCATGTCCAATGACCCTCCTCTCCTTTCCCCTTGCCCCCCCTGTAGCCACCCATGTCCAGCGACCCACCTCTCTCCCCTGCCCCCCCTGCAGCCACCCATGTCCAGTGACCCTCCTCTCCCCCTGCCCCCCCTGCAGCGTCCCTTCTGTCTTCCCTGCCCTCCCCTGCAGCCACCCATCTGGTCTCAGGACCCCCTCCCCACCTCCCTCTTCCCTGCCCCCCTGCAGCCATCCATGTCCAGCGACCCTCCTCTCCCCCTGCAGCCACCCATGTCCAGCGACCCTCCCCCCCCCCTGCCCCCCTCCAGCCACCCATGTCCAGTGACCCTCCCCCCCCTCGGCGCATCACCCAAATCCCTACCCCCTCCCCGACGCAGCACCCAGGCCCCTGCCCCCCCCCTCTCGGGCGCATCGACCCCCTCGCCACCCGCAGCTGCTGGTACTGGCACTGTCCGGCCGCTGCTGCATCTCCTGTTGAGCGGCGGCGGCCGGTATGGAAGGAAAAGGGCCAGGGAGGATTTTGGACCTGAGACGCGGCTCCGTGGACGGCCGTCTGGCATTGGCTGTCGTCTCTGTGGCCGCTCCTCCTCTCCCCCTCTGATGTTGCTGCGCTCCTCCGGGGTCTTCCTGTAGGGGCGGTGACGTGGAGGGGAGAGGAGGAGCGGCTGCAGTGACGGCGGCCGGTGCCGGATGGCTGTCTGCGGAGCCGCGTTTCAGGTTGGAAGTCTTTTTTTGGCTTTTTTCTTTTTGTGCTGGCCGCTGCTGCTCCATGGGAGGGGCAGCGGCGTCCGGACAGCGTTGGTGTTGGCGGCTGCGGGTGGCGAGGGAGTTGGTGTGCCCGAGAGGGGGGTGGGGGCTTGGGTGGTGTGCCGGGGAGGGTCTTGGGTGGTGCGTCGAGGGGGGGTAGGGGCTTGGGTGCTGTGCCAGGGCGGAGGGGCTTGGGTGTTTCCCTACTCCTCCCCCTGCCTTGGAATCAGCTGTCAGTGACATCACTGATGTCAGAGCATTCTAAACTGCCTAGCAGACCACCTCCGAGGGAGCCACGGTACCAGGCACATTAGAACGTTGGAGGTGAGAATTATTATATAGGATTAGGAAACAAAAATAATAAGCATGGATATCTTTTCTGCATAAAAATACCACCCCACCCTGAGAACTCCCCCCCCCCCACACACACACCAGTGGATAAAAACTTCTATAAAATTACATTATATATGTGCTTCTCTCCACATTTTGATGGAGGAGTAGCCTAGGGTTGCAATCCAGAGATAGCCGGTTCAAATCCCACTGCTGCTCCTTGTGATCTTGGGCAAGTCACTTAACCCTCCATTGCCTCAGGTACAATCTTAGACTGTGAGCCCTCCTGGGGCAGAGAAATATCCAGTGTACCTGAATGTAACTCACTTTGAGCTACTACTGAAAAAAGTGTGAGTAAAATCCAAATAAATTATTTGAGATTCTGTTGCTACTATATGAGATTTTACATGAGATTGAAGGGGGGCAGACTCAAAAAAGATGTCAGGAAGTATTTTTTCACGGAGAGGGTGGTGGATGCTTGGAATGCCCTCCCGCGGGAGGTGGTGGAGATGAAAACGGTAACGGAATTCAAACATGCTTGGGATATGCATAAAGGAATCCTGTGCAGTAGGAATGGATCCTCAGAAGCTTAGCCAAAATTGGGTGGCGGAGCAGGTGGGGGAAGAGAGGTTGGTAGTTCGGAGGCGAGGATAGTGGAGGGCAGACTTATACGGTCTGTGCCGGAGCCAGTGATGGGAGGCGGGAAATACTGCTGGGCAGACTTGTACGGTCTGTGCCCTGAAAAAGGCAGGTATAAAACAAGGTAAGGTATACACATATGAGTTTATCTTGTTGGGCAGACTGGATGGACCATGCAGGTCTTTTTCTGCCGTCATCTACTATATGTTACTACGTATTTTAGACCTTTACAGTTGGGGAAGTGAAGATTAAGGAATGTGCGGGATGATTTTTTAGCGTTCCTGGGTGGTAAGTCTATCAGGTCTTACATGTAGGCTGGGGCATCTCCGTGAATGATTTTGTGAACTAGGGTACATATTTTGAACGTGATGTGTTCTTTGAGTGGGAGCCAGTGTAGCTTTTCTCGTAGGGGTTTAGCACTTTCATATTTTGTTTTACCGAATATGAGTCTAGCTGCAGTGTTCTGGGCTTTCTGAAGTTTCTTGATTATTTGCTCTTTGCAGCCAGCATAGAGTGTGTTGCAATAATCTAGATGGCTGAGTACCATTGATTGTACCAGGTTACGGAAGACGGTCCTTGGGAATGGTAACTCCAAGAATTTTTAGGGTGTCCGAAATTGGAAGATTCAGTTTTGGAGTGTTAATGGTGGTGAATTTGTTCGTGTTATGTTGAGAAGTGAGTATTAGGCATTGGGTTTTTTCTGTGTTGAGTTTCAGCTGGAATTCATTCGCCCATGAATGCATGATATGTAGACTCTGGTTGATGTCATTGGAAATTTCCTTTAAATCTTGTGGAGGAGTGGCCTAGTGGTTAGGGTGGTGGACTTTGGTCTTGGCAGTGGCGTACCAAGGAGGGGGCGGTGGGGGCGGTCCGCCCCGGGTGCCAGTGGGTGGGGGGTGCTCCGCTCCCGCCGCCTCCCGTGGCCGTTCCCGCGGCGCCGCACATTAAAAAAACCGGCGAAGCAGCGTCGCAGGCAGCGCCTCGCGCCCTGCTTGTAAAAAAAAAATCAAATCTCCTTCCTTCTCCTCCTCGTCTTGACGTCGACTCGGGCCTTCCAATCAATTTGATTGGAAGGCCCGAGTCGACGTCAAGACGAGGAGAAGGAAGGAGATTTGATTTTTTTTTTTACAAGCAGGGTGCGAGGCGCTGCCTGCGACGCTGCTTCGCCGGTTTTAACGGGACTGAGGTGGGGAAGGAGAGGGGCGAAAGGGACTCGGGTGGGGGTGTTCAGAGGGGAGAAGGGGACTGGGGTGGGGGTCTCAGACAGGGGAGGGGAGAAGGGGACTGGGGTGGGGATGTTCAGAGGGGAAAAGCGGAGGGGAGAAGGGGACTGTGGTGGGGGTCTCAGACGGGGGAAGGGGAGGGGAGAAGGGGACTGGGGTGGGGGTGTTCAGAGGGGAGAAGGGGACTGGGGTGGGGATCTCAGAGGGGAGAAGCGGAGGGGAGAAGGGGACTGGGGTGGGGGTGTTCAGAGGAGAGAAGGGGACTGGGGTGGGGGTCTCAGACAGGAGAAGGGGACTGGGGTGGGGGTGTTCAGAGGGGAGAAGGGGGCTGGAACTGGGGGCTGAAAAAAGGGGCAGAGAGAGAGAGGGGACAGATCCTAGATGGAAGGTGGAGCGAGAGGGAGGGCAGACCCTGGATGGATGGGAGAGGGAGGGCAAATGGTGGATTGAAGGGGCAGAGAGAAAGGGCAGGCAGTGGATGGAAGGGACGGCAGAGAGGGCAGACACTGGATGGCAGAGAGAGAGAGAGAGTGAAGACAGATGCTGGATGGAAGGAAGACGGTGAAAAGAAGATGAGGAAAGCAGAAACCAGAGACAACAAACTGTAAATAAAATATATTTTTTATTTTTTTTGCTTTAGGATAAAGTATTGTAGATGTGTTAAATGTTTATAATAGAACATGTAAATAAGGTAATCTTTTTATTGGACTAATTTTAATACATTTTGACTAACTTTCGGAGAACAAAACCCCCTTCCTCAGGTCAGGATAGGATACTGTAACAGCGCTATACTGTACTGACCCGAGGACAGAGGTTTTGGCCTCTGAAATCTAAGTGTATTAGTCCAATAAAATGGTATTATTTTACTTTCTATATTTGTTTTATTTCTATTTGTTAATTTGTAAAGTGGTGATTGGTACTTGTTAGTTTTTTCAAATTTACATCTGCTGTCTTTATATTTTGCACAGTACTAGGGGACAGTTTCTGTTTCTGTGGTGTTGCATTGTATGCAGAGTCTGGCATTGGGGGTTCAGTTTAATTTTTGTCTAAATAAAAAGTTTATGATTACTTATTCTATAGTGGATTAGGGTGTATCTGTGTTTGTGAAAAAGACATGGCCTTCAGTTGGCATTGACTGTGCAGGATCTACGATCTGTACTATTCTGTCTGGTTTTGTTTTACAATAGGTGAATTGATGTTCTAGTGCTCACTGTAGTGTTTAAGATGCTTTCCTTTTCCTTGTGTGACTCGTAGAAATGACTGCTTATGGTATGGTAAAATTGCTCTATAGGTCCTGAGTGTTTTGTATTCTCAGCATGCCTAGTACTGGATTTGGGGGGGGGGGGGGGGTGGTGTTAAAAAATGACCGGCCCCGGGTGTCAACTACCCTAGGTACGCCACTGGGTCTTGGGGAACTGAGGAACTGAGTTTGATTCCCGGCACAGGCAGCTCCTTGTGACTCTGGGCAAGTCACTTAACCCTCCATTGCCCCATGTAAGCTGCATTGAGCCTGCCATGAGTGGGAAAGCGCGGGGTACAAATGTAACAAAAAAAATGGGATGTAGATTGTTACATCGTCTGCTTATATGTATGGGTTGAGGTTTTGGTTTGATAGTAGTTTGGCCAAGGGTATCATCATTAAGTTGAATAAGGTCGGTGAGAGGGGGGATCCTTGTGGAACTCCGCATTCAGGTATCCATGTGGCTGATGTAGTCAAATTAGATGTCACTTGGTATGATCGTGTGGTTAGGAACCCCTTGAACCAATTGAGAACATTGCCTCCAATTCCGAAGTACTCTAGGATATGTAGTAGTATTCCATGATCAACCATGTCGAAGGCGCTGGACATGTCAAATTGTAGAAGTAGTGTGTTCTTGCCAGTTGCAATCAATTGTTTGAATTTAGTCATGAGAGTAACTAGTACTGTTTCAGTACTGTGGTTGGACCGAAATCCTGACTGGGAGTCGTGTAGTATTGAGAATTTGTTTAAATAGTTTGTGAGTTGTTTGGTCACCATTCCTTCCGTTAACTTGGTTATTAAGGGAATGGATGCTACTGGCCTGTAGTTGGTTAGTTCACTAGCACTTTTCTTTGCGTCTTTGGGTATGGGGATGAGTAGAATGTTTCCTTTCTCCTTCGGGAAGAGTCCATTTTGTAACATATAATTCAGATGATTCGTTAGGTCTGTTATAACTTGTTGAGGGGCAGATGTCATAAGGTTGTTTGGGCATATGTCTAATTTGCAATGAGATTTGGTGAATCTTTTGAGCGTTTGGGAGATGAGATCCTCCGATAGTATCTCGAAGTTGGTCCAGGTTCTGTCTGCTGGGTATACACCAGGGTCTGGATCTAGACAATCAAGGAGATCGGCGTAGTCGATGGTGCTGACAGGTATTTTAAGTCACAGTTTTATGATTTTCTCATTGAAGTATCTTGTGAGATTGTCTGCTCCTGGTGTATCTTTGCTGTTGGTTGTGACTGGTGTGATATGTAGTAGTTGATTCACGAGTTGGAAGAGTTTATGTGTGTCCTTGTAGCAGTGGCGTAGCCAGACCTGACATTTTGGGTGGGCCCAGAGCTAACTTGGGTGGGCACTATATATATAGGTTATTTTTTAACAGGCTCTCTCCCCGGGTATAGCCTGCAATTTTTTTTGTTGGGGGGGGGGGGCGCAGAGGCCTCAGTCTACCTCTGCGCCCCCCCCCCCCCCCAAATTGCAAGGCTGGCTAAACCCAGAGAGAGAGCCTGGGAGGGGGCAATGCATTACTCTCTCCAGAAAAAAAGAAAGATTTTAAATGCTCCCTGGTTCCAATCTAATTCATGTTTAATGTGGGATAAAATCCCAAAAATAAGTAAATAGATAGAAACTCTGAATGTTGAGCACCTGATTCTCATAATATGATGTCTGTTTTAGTGGACCTTTTAGCAGGAGAAAAAAAATCTCTGCAAGTATATAACACATGCTAGGGTGTCCCTGTAACCAGCCCCTCCCTCCAAATGACACACTAATTACGATTTATAACAAATTACTACTCTACCTATAAAAAGTTATACTTTCTCTAGTACATCCGTATGCTGCAGCAGCTGGCTGGTATGTCTTAAAATATAAATAAAATTAAATAAAAATGCTACCAACAATTAAACAATGTGGAAGCAGCAGCTCTTATTCAATCCAATCTGCTCCGGCTCCCTCCACCCTCCATCCCAGACTCACACTTTCTGTGGCTCCTCCGACTTCGTCCTCTCTGGTGGCACTGCAGGTCCCTCTCTCCTGATGATCTGCTCTCTCTGACAATAAGAGCAGATCGGGAGGGGACCCGCCACCACAGACACCTTCCATCTGGGCTTCGGCGTCTGTCTCCGCGCTGCTGCACAGCCAAGAGGACCAGGCCACATGAAAAAGCTGCGATCAAGGGGGCACACCGGCAAGTTGAGAAGGCGCGCAAGCGAGCACACACGCACTCGGCCGCTGCGCGATCAGTTTTTTTAAAAAAAGTAGTGCTGCGGGACACGCGGGTATACATCGGCAGGCAACAGGCTACTTCAGCCAATCCCAGGAGCCTTCCTTCAGCTTGTTCCACCCCGGAGGGTTGAAGAGAGGCCCCGGAATTGGCTGAAACAGCCTGTTTCCTGCCGACGTATACCATTCTGACCCGGATTTAAAAATGAAGCAAGGCACAGGTAGGAGAGGTGCTGTTTTTGCTGCCAGTGCTGGCGCAGCAGAACTGACAAGCGCCTGCCTATCTAGCACCCCTAGAAGATCCTCCTGATTGGGTGGGCCTGAACTGAGATTGGGTGGGTCTGGGCCCACCCAGGCCCACCCGTAGCTACGCCCCTGCCCTGTAGTTTGGTCCAATTTTGGTTTTGTAATATAATCTTTTGGTTTGTCTTATATTCAGCTCTGTCCTGCTCATGTGCAGTTATTACATACCAATGAAAGTCTGTAGCTAGAAACTAGGTGAAAACCATTGTGTAACAGGCACTCAGGGGCCCTTTTACTAAGTGGTGGTAAGCCCGCTGCGTGTTTACTGCATGTCAATCTGGAACTACAGCCAGGCTACCGCAGCACGTACCATTTCTGGTGCTATTTTTGTAGCACTGGTGCTTACCCAGCAATAATTGGCATCATTGGGTTAGTGCAGGAGCCCTAATCACCACCTCAATGAGTGGTAATAACTGTTCCCTCCAAAATGGCCATATGGTAAGTGGTTCACTTACCGCACAGCCATTTCTTTTTGAGAAACAAATACAGCACTTTATCCGCTGCAGTACAAGGGGGCCTCAGCGTGCATCAAAAACACACAGCTCAGGCCCTCTTTTACCGCAGCTTAGTAAAAGGGCCCGTCAGTATATAATTTTCTCCCCTTTTTTTTTTTTAACAGGAGGCTTAACAGTCCCAGTTTGCAAGAGTCCATAGAATTTTGTGTCCTCAGTGGGGTGATGTGGCAGGGTGTTAACTCCCATTACACAGATTCTCAGTCTCAGGAAGTGAATAAGTTGGATGTGAGAAGGTTTCTAAAAGAAGGACTACAAACATTATCCATGTTCTGTGTCCATATCATACAGCATAAGGAAAAAGATTCTGGAGCACCCTACTCTCAATCTGAATTTGAAAATAACATGATTTTTATTGAAACTATTTCCTCAAACTTTTTTGTATCTTTCTCTTCATCTTGCTCCCTGAGAGGTGTCCTCCATTGCTGTTCATCTTCAGCTACCTCCCTCCTACATGTTCTAAATGTGAGGCAGTCTTCTATCAAATTCAGTACCCTAATGTTTCTAGATGCAGAAAGCTGATGGGGCCAATGCAGAAAGCCACTGCCTGTCTAATTGCATGGTTACTTTGGGTTTTACGAGCACATTAGTGGCCACACAGTGCAGGAAGGGGTTGAGGACGAATGTTAAATTGTGCAGAAGACAATGCTGTAGCGGAGAGATGAAATGAATTCTTTGCTTCGGTCTTCACTGAGGAAGATTTGGGACAGATATCGGTGCCAGAAATGGTATTCGAAGCTGACAAGTTGGAGAAACTGAATGAAATCTCTATAGACCTAGAGGATGTAATGGGGCAATTTGACAAATTGAAGAGTAGCAAATCTCCTGGACCGGATGGTATTCATACCAGAGTACTGATAGAACTGAAAAATGAACTTGCGGAACTATTGTTAGTAATATGTAATTTATCCTTAAAATCAAGTGTGGTACCAAAAGATTGCAGGGTGGCCAATGTAATGCCAATTTTTAAAAAAGGTTCCAGGGGAGATCCGGGAAATTATAGACCGGTGAGTCTTACGTCAGTGCCAGGCAAAATGGTAGAGACTATTATAAAGAACAAAATTACAGAGTATATTCAAAAGCATGGCTTAATGAGACAACGCCAACATGGATTTAGTGAAGGAAAATCTTGCCTCACCAATCTATTACATTTCTTTGAAGGGGTGAACAAATGTGGATAAAGGTGAGCCAGTTGATATTGTGTATCTGGATTTTCAGAAGGCATTTGAAAAAGTACCTCACGAGAGACTCCAGAGGAAATTGGAGAGTCATGGGATAGGAGGTAGTGTCCTATTGTGGATTAAAAACTGGTTAAAAGATAGAAAACAGAGAGTAGGGTTAAATGGTCATTCTCCGAGGACAAGCAGGCTGCTTGTTCTCACGACTGGGTGACGTCCGCGGCAGCCCCCACCAACCGGAAGAAGCTTCGCGGGCGGTCTGCACGCAGGGCACGCCTACCGCGCATGCGCGGCCGTCTTCCCGCCCGTGCGCGACCGTTCCCGCCAGTCTTTTCTTTTCCGAGCTGGAGAGAGTCGTGCGTCGCCGCTCTCTCTTAGTCAGCCCCAGAAAACCGTCGCGTTGTTCGCGAATTTGTTAATTTTTTGTTTCTGGTTGTCGCGCGTTCCAGACCTTTCTTTTCCTTTTAAAAAAAAAAAAAAAAAAAGAGAGAACGCGCTTGTATTTTTCCCTCATTTTCTAGCGGGGGCGTCGTGGCCTTGTGGCCGCGCGGTCGATTTATTTTTCGAGGTGTGATTTACCGCCACCATCGACGACTTTAACTTCGCCGATGCGATTTTTCTGTCGATGTCCTCGAAGGTCCCGAGTGGATTTAAGAAGTGTGGTTGGTGCGGCCGGCCTATCTCGCAGACCGACACCCACGCTTGGTGCCTCCAGTGCCTCGGGCCGGAGCACAATATCAAGTCATGTTCTTTGTGTCTTGGTCTCCGGAAACGGACTCAGGTTGAGAGGCAAGTTCTTCGGGACCGTCTTTTTGGAACTTGCGCCGGCCCCTCGACGTCGACGGCATCGGTATCAACGGCCGGTTCTTCGGTACCGGTATCGATGTCCGCGAAATCGGCACCGATGGCATCGACCCCAGGAGTACAGGTCCCGTCGGCCCGCCGGTCCTCCGGTGACGGTAGGGGTGAGAGGCTGCGTGGGCAATCGGCCCCGGTCACTCCCTCTGCCCATGGCCCTCGGGACCGAACCCTGTCTGACCCGGCCCCTCGAGACCGAGGGGGATCGACCTCCTCCTCCTCCGTTCCACCTGGCGCCAATGACGGGCACCGCAAAAAACAGAAAAAGCACCGTCATCGGTCCCCATCGGTGCGCCCGGCCCTCGGTGCCAGAGAGGAGTCGACGCCGAAGCGTCCACGTCGAGAGGAGAGGTCCCCCTCAGTAGTGGAGGTACCGACGCGTCAGGGTCCCAGCACTTCGGTGCAGTCTCCTGGACCCGAGCAGCTTCCGGCACCGACGCCTCTACCGGCCCCCCCGTCTTTCCCGACAGCGGGCCTGGACGAGTGCCTCCGAGCCATCCTTCCGGGGATCCTGGAAGGGCTGATGCGCCAGGCTGTGCCGGCGCCGGGGGTGCTTGCGCCCTCGGCGCCATTGACTGTGGCGCCGGCGAGCTCTAGCCCGGTGCCGAGGCCTTCGACGCAGGTGGAGTCCCCGTCGACGTCGATGGAGGGAGCTTCATCCCCGCCGGCGCGGGAGTCCACCGCTCGACGACACCGAGGCCTCGGTGCCTCGACGTCGAGCCGGGCCCGGTTAAGGACTCAGCTACATGAGCTTATATCCGATACCGAGGAAGAGGCCTCGTGGGGGGAAGAGGAGGACCCCAGATATTTCTCCTCAGAGGAGTCTGTGGGCCTCCCCTCTGACCCCACGCCTTCACCGGAGAGGAAGCTCTCGCCTCCTGAGAGCCTCTCCTTTGCCTCCTTTGTTAGGGATATGTCTATATGCATTCCCTTCCCCGTGGTCTCTGTGGACGAGCCGAGGGCTGAGATGCTCGAGGTCCTCGACTATCCATCACCACCTAGAGAGTCCTCCACGGTGCCGTTGCACAATGTCCTCAAAGAGACACTGCTTCGGAACTGGATGAGACCATTATCTAATCCCACCATTCCTAAGAAAGCAGAGTCCCAGTACAGAATCCACTCGGACCCAGAGTTAATGCGGCCCCAATTGCCCCATGACTCGGCGGTCGTGGATTCTGCTCTCAAGAGGGCACGGAGTTCGAGGGATACCGCCTCGGCGCCCCCGGGGCGGGAGTCTCGCACTCTGGACTCGTTTGGGAGGAAGGCCTACCAATCTTCCATGCTCGTGACCCGCATCCAATCTTACCAGCTCTACACGAGCATCCACATGCGGAACACTGTGAAGCAACTGGCGGACCTGGTTGATAAGCTCCCGCCGGAGCAGTCCAGGCCTTATCAGGAGGTGGTCAGGCAGCTGAAGGCGTGCAGAAAGTTCCTGTCCAGGGGTATCTATGACACCCGTGACGTGGCATCTCATGCTGCGGCCCAAGGTATAGTGATGCGCAGGCTCTCATGGCTGCGTGCCTCTGACCTGGACAACCGCACCCAGCAGAGACTAGCCGACGTCCCTTGCCGGGGGGATAATATTTTTGGCGAGAAGGTCGAGCAGCTGGTGGACCAACTGCATCAGCGGGAAACCGCCCTCGACAAGCTCTCCCACCGGGCGCCTTCAGCATCCACCTCAGCAGGTGGACGTTTTTCCCGGGCCCGGCAGGCTGCGTCCTATGCTTTTGCCAAGCGTAGGTACACCCAGCCGGCCTGAAGGCCTCGACAGGCACAGGGACAGCCCCAGCGCGCTCGTTCTCGTCAACAGCGTGCGCCTAAGCAGCCCCCTGCGCCTCCACAGCAAAAGCCGGGGACGGGCTTTTGACTGGATCCACGGGAACATAGCCGCCCTCAAAGTGTCCGTGCCGGACGATCTGCCGGTCGGAGGGAGGTTAAAATTTTTTCACCAAAGGTGGCCTCTCATAACCTCCGACCAGTGGGTTCTCCAAATAGTGCGGTGCGGATACGCCCTAAATTTGGCCTCCCTTCCACCAAATTGTCCTCCGGGAGCTCAATCCTTCAGCTCCCATCACAAGCAGGTACTTGCAGAGGAACTCTCCGCCCTTCTCAGCGCCAATGCGGTCGAGCCCGTACCACCCGGGCAGGAAGGGCAGGGATTCTATTCCAGGTACTTCCTTGTGGAAAAGAAAACAGGGGGGATGCGCCCCATCCTAGACCTGAGAGGCCTGAACAAATTCCTGGTCAAAGAAAAGTTCAGGATGCTTTCCTTGGGCACCCTTCTGCCAATGATTCAGAAAAACGATTGGCTATGTTCCCTGGATTTAAAGGACGCATACACTCACATCCCGATACTGCCAGCTCACAGACAGTATCTCAGATTCCGCCTGGGCGCACGGCACTTTCAGTATTGTGTGGTGCCCTTTGGGCTCGCCTCTGCCCCACGGGTGTTTACAAAGTGCCTCGTGGTGGTGGCGGCATATCTATGCAAGCTGGGAGTGCACGTGTTCCCATATCTCGACGATTGGCTGGTCAAGAACACCTCGGAGGCAGGAGCCCTTCGGTCCATGCAGTGCACTATTCAACTCCTGGAGCTGCTGGGGTTTGTGATAAATTACCCAAAGTCCCATCTCCAGCCAACCCAGTCTCTGGAATTCATAGGAGCTCTGCTGAATACCCAGACGGCTCAGGCCTTCCTTCCCGAAGCGAGGGCCAACAACCTCCTGTCCCTGGCTTCGCAGACCAGAGCGTCTCAGCAGGTCACAGCTCGGCAGATGTTGAGACTTCTGGATCATATGGCCTCCACAGTCCATGTGACTCCCATGGCTCGTCTGCACATGAGATCTGCTCAATGGACCCTAGCTTCCCAGTGGTTCCAAGCCACCGGGAATCTAGAGGATGTCATCCGCCTCTCCACCAGTTGCCGCACTTCACTGCTCTGGTGGACCATTCGGACCAATTTGACCCTGGGACGTCCATTCCAAATTCCACAGCCCACGAAAGTGCTGACGACGGATGCATCTCGCCTGGGGTGGGGAGCTCATGTCGATGGGCTCCACACCCAGGGTCTGTGGTCCCTCCAGGAAAAGGATCTGCAGATCAACCTCCTGGAGCTCCGAGCGATCTGGAACGCACTGAAGGCTTTCAGAGATCGGCTGTCCTGCCAAATTATCCAAATTCGGACAGACAATCAGGTTGCAATGTATTACACCAACAAGCAGGGGGGCACCGGATCTCGCCCCTTGTGTCAGGAAGCCGTCGGGATGTGGCGTTGGGCTTGCCAGTTCGGCATGCTCCTCCAAGCCACATACCTGGCAGGTGTAAACAACAGTCTGGCCGACAGACTGAGCAGAGTCATGCAACCGCACGAGTGGTCGCTTCATTCCAGAGTGGTACGCAAGATCTTCCGAGAGTGGGGCACCCCCTCGGTGGACCTTTTCGCCTCTCAGACCAACCACAAGCTGCCTCTGTTCTGTTCCAGACTTCAGGCACACGGCAGGCTAGCGTCGGATGCTTTTCTCCTTCATTGGGGGACCGGCCTCCTGTATGCTTATCCTCCCATACCTTTGGTGGGGAAGACCTTACTGAAGGTCAAGCAAGACCGCGGCACCATGATTCTGATAGCGCCCTTTTGGCCCCATCAGATCTGGTTCCCTCTTCTTCTGGAGTTGTCCTCAGAAGAACCGTGGAGATTGGAGTGTTTTCCGACCCTCATTTCGCAGAACGACGGAGCGTTGCTGCACCCCAACCTTCAGTCCCTGGCTCTCACGGCCTGGATGTTGAGGGCGTAGACTTCACTGCGTTGGGTCTGTCTGAGGGTGTCTCACGTGTCTTGCTTGCCTCTAGGAAGGATTCCACTAAAAAGAGTTACTTTTTCAAGTGGAGGAGGTTTGTCGTTTGGTGTGAGAGCAAGGCCCTAGAACCTCATTCTTGCCCTGCACCGAACCTGCTTGAATACCTTCTGCACTTATCAGAGTCTGGCCTCAAGACCAACTCAGTAAGTAATCACCTTAGTGCGATTAGTGCTTACCATTATCGTGTGGAAGGTAAAGCCATCTCTGGAGAGCCTTTAGTCGTTTGATTCATGAGAGGCTTGCTTTTGTCAAAGCCCCCTATCAAGCCTCCCACAGTGTCATGGGATCTCAACGTCGTCCTCACCCAGCTGATGAAACCTCCTTTTGAGCCACTGAATACCTGCCATCTGAAGTACTTGACCTGGAAGGTCATTTTCTTGGTGGCAGTTACTTCAGCTCGTAGGGTCAGTGAGCTTCAAGCCCTGGTAGCTCATGCTCCTTATACCAAATTTCATCACAACAGAGTAGTGCTCCGCACCCACCCAAAGTTCCTGCCGAAGGTGGTGTCGGAGTTCCATCTTAACCAGTCAATTGTCTTGCCAACATTCTTCCCCAGGCCTCATACCCGCCCTGCTGAACCTCAGTTGCACACATTGGACTGCAAGAGAGCATTGTCCTTCTACTTGGAGCGGACACAGCCCCACAGACAGTCCGCCCAATTGTTTGTTTCTTTCGACCCTAACAGGCTAGGGGTCGCTGTCGGGAAACGCACCATCTCCAATTGGCTAGCAGATTGCATTTTCTTCACTTACGCCCAGGCTGGGCTGGCTCTTGAGGGTCATGTCACGGCTCATAGTGTTAGAGCCATGGCAGCGTCAGTGGCCCACTTGAAGTCAGCCACTATTGAAGAGATTTGCAAGGCTGCGACGTGGTCATCTGTCCACACATTCACATCACATTACTGCCTCCAGCAGGATACCTGACGCGACAGTCGGTTCGGGCAGTCGGTGCTGCAGAATCTGTTTGGGGTGTAAATCCAACTCCACCCTCCAGGACCCGAATTTATTCTTGTCAGGCTGCACTCTCAGTTAGTTGTTCTTCGTAGGTCAATTTTCTGTTGTGTCCTCGCCGTTGCGAGGTTCAATTGACCTGGGTTCTTGTTTTGAGTGAGCCTGAGAACTAGGGATACCCCAGTCGTGAGAACAAGCAGCCTGCTTGTCCTCGGAGAAAGTGAATGATACATACCTGTAGCAGGTGTTCTCCAAGGACAGCAGACTGATTGTTCTCACCTACCCTCCCTCCTCCCCTTTGGAGTTGCGTTTTCATCATTTTTGCTTGTCATTCAACTGGCGGGAACGGTTGCGCAGGGCGGGAAGACAGCCGCGCATGCGCGGTGGGCGTGCCCTGCGTGCGGACCGCTCGCGAAGCTTCTTCCGGTTGGTGGGGGCTGCCGCGGACGTCACCCAGTCGTGAGAACAATCAGCCTGCTGTCCTCGGAGAACACCTGCTACAGGTATGTATCATTCACTGTATTCTCAATGGAGAAGGGTAGTTAGTGGGGTTCCCCAGGTGTCTGTGTTGGGACCGCTGCTTTTTAACATATTTATAAAATGACCTAGAGATGGGAGTAACTAGTGAGTTAATTAAATTTGATGACGATACAAAGTTATTCAAAGTAGTTAAATCGTGGGAGGATTGTGAAAAATTACAAGAGGACCTTAGGAGACTCGGAGACTGGCGTCTAAATGGCAGATGACGGTTAATAAGAGCAAGTGCAAAGTGATGCATGTGGGAAAGAAGAACCCGAATTATAGCTATGTCATGCAAAGTTCCACGTTAGGAGTCACCGACCAAGAAAGGGATCTAGGTGTCGTTGTTGATGATATGTTGAAACCTTCTGCTCAGTGTGCTGCTGCGGCTAAGAAAGCAAATAGAATGTTAGGTATCATTTGGAAAGGAATGGAAAACAAAAATGAGGATGTTATAATGCCTTTGTATCACTCCATAGTGCGACCACACCTCAAATATTGTGTTCAATTCTGGTCGCCGCATCTCAAAAAAAGATATAGTGGAATTAGAAAAGGTGCAGAGAAGGGCGACGAAAATGATAAAGGGGATGGGACGACTTCCCTATGAAGAAAGGCTAGTGTCTAGGGATCTTCAGCTTGGAGAAAAGACGGCTGAGGGGAGATATGATAGAGGTCTATAAAATAATGAGTGGAGTGGAACGGGTAGACGTGAAGCGTCTGTTTACACTTTCCAGAAATACTAGGACTAGGGGGCATGCGATGAAGCTACAAAGTAGTAAATTTAAAATGAATCGGAGAAACTTTTTCTTCACTCAACGTGCAATTCAACTCTGGAATTCGTTGCCAGAAAATGTGGTAAAGGCGGTTAGCTTAGCAGAGTTTTAAAAAGGTTTGGACGGCTTCCTAAAGGCAATACTTATGTACTTATGACATGGCCACAACACTCCATTAAAAGGTATTGTAACTGTACATATGTACATAAGCACTGCCACGCTGGGAAAAGACCAAAGGTCCATCAAGCCCAGTGCTCTGTCTCCGACAGCGGCCACTGTTCTGTATATTATTTCTTAATATTTTTATTTCTTCTGGTAATTTGCCAGATATGGCTTGCTATTTCTTTACTGTTCCTGTATGAATGGTTTGTAATATTATTGAAAATGCAAATAAAAAAGTATTGTAATGAACACATTCAAGTATTCTGTGCAATGCAGAGAAGGAAACTGTGGCTCTTGACACATGCACAACGTGAGAAATTTTTTGCCAAGTCCGGGGCAGCACAGAAGGGTTAGCACAGAGGATATATTCTAGTTTTTGACATTTATCTGCCAGTTTGTCTTATTTTGTAACTGGAAAGAAGTGCCTGCAAGTTTGAAAGCCTGAAGGGAAGGTTCACCTGCATTCTTATCATCACATATCATTCCTTATACTCCTTCTAGAGCTCTTCGCTCTTTAGATTCACATTGCTTGGTGATTCCTTCTCTGAGTTCAGCACAATTTGAATCAACAAGTTGTGCAGCCTTCTATTTCATTGCCCTAAAACTGTAGAATGATCTCCCTCCCATTGTTAGGGGGGGAATTATCCTATAGAAACTTTAAGATAGCATTGAAGACCTTTTTTTCCTCCAAGCATTCGATTGTAAAGATTAGGAGGCCCAGTCCATTTCCATTTCCTCATTTTATATCTTTACTTGTGTGTGTGTGTGTGTGTTTTTTTTTAATCTTTAAACGTTTTTTATTGATGAACAAACATTTGGAACAAAATTATAAAAGGCAAACATTCTATAATAATAGTAATACATCATATGCATTTATGTACATCTTAACTGTATCATCAATTTGTTTCCCCCCCCCCCCCATTAACTCCCCCTCAACCCACCCCCCTCCCGAAACCTCTGTGCATGGACTTCTTACTTCATGGAATCTTCCTTCAAGTTCTGTCTCCAGTCTACCTATCTAAAACAAGGAGCATATATCTACTGGGTTCTTCACAAGTTAGGGTTTGCCAAGATTATTAAGTACAGCACTTCTTGCTTTGTGAGAAATATTTTGCAAGTATGGGTTCCATATAATAATAAAATTCTTTCTTCTCTTTGGGTTGCCAGAGGCCGCCCTGGCTTCCCAGAGCATTAATTCATGGAACCTATTCCTCCAAAGCCACACGAAGGGTGGTTCGTCCTGCATCCAGTGCCTGAGTATACATTTCTTCCCCACTGCGTATGCCTTACAAAAGAGCAACTCCAAATTTGTATCTGAGATCCCAAATGCATTGCTTTTATTCAAAAGTACTCCTCTCCAGGAGGGGAACAGCCCTTGCCTTGATAATTTTTCAAGATATTTCTGTACTGCTTTCCAAAACAGTTTTATTCTATCACATCTCCAGAATGCATGCATAAAGGTATTTCTTCCTCTGTGACATTTAGGGCATTGGGCTTCAGATATCCAGCCAGCCCTAGCTGCCTGTGACTGAGTAATGTACCCCCTGATGGATAAGGTAAAATTATGTATAATCATACCTGATAATTTTCTTTCCATTAATCATAGCTGATCAATCCATAGACTGGTGGGTTGTGTCCATCTACCAGCAGGTGGAGATAGAGAGCAAACTTTTGCCTCCCTATATGTGGTCATGTGCTGCCGGAAACTCCTCAGTATGTCGATATCAAAGCTCCATCCGCAGGACTCAGCACTTAGAGAATTACACCCACGAAGGGACACTCTGCCCAGCTCACCACCGCCGAAACGGGGGAGGGGAATTAACCCAGCTCATCCCCACACAAGTGGGGGAGGGGAATCCGTCCAGCTCATCCCCGCCGATGCGGGGGGATCTGGCTTATCCTGCAACCGCAACCGCGGGAGGAGCTGACTGACCCTAACACCGCCGAAGCGGGAGGGGTACAAAGCTGCCCTACAGCCGCACGAAGCGGGAGGGAGTGCCGGCAGAATTTTAAGTCTCAATCCAGCCCCGTAAAACGGAGGGGAGAGGAATGCAGCAGCTCACTGTAACACAAACTCGTCTTAACTCTTGAAGAATCCAAGTGAAAAAACTTGAACACGAAGTCTTTCTGAAGTAACTGAAGACTAAACTTGAACCTGAAATGCAACCAGAATAAAAACAGTACAGATATCTGGGAGGGGCTATGGATTGATCAGCTATGATTAATGGAAAGAAAATTATCAGGTATGATTATACATAATTTTACCTTCCATATCATCAAGCTGATCGATGTACCGAAGCAGTACTCACCCAGGGCGGGACATTGAAATCCCTGACCTCAACACTGAAGCTCCAAACCGGGCCTCCGCCAGTGCAGCCACAGTCAAACGGTAATGCTTGGAGAATGTATGAGCCGAAGCCCAAGTTGCCGCCTTGCATATCTCTTCCAAGGAGACGGATCCGGCCTCTGCCATCGAGGCCGCCTGAGCTCTCGTGGAGTGAGCCTTCAGCTGGATAGGCTGCACCTTCCCCGCGGCCACATAAGCCGCTGCAATGGCTTCCTTGACCCACCTTGCCACTGTAGGCTTAGCAGCCTGCAGACCCTTACGAGGACCTGCAAACAGGACAAACAGATGATCCGATTTCCGGAAATCATTGGTCACTTCCAAGTATCTGATGATGACTCGTCTCACATCCAGATATTTAAGAGCAGAGTACTCCTCTGGGTAGTCCTCCCTACGAAAGGAAGGGAGACAGAGCTGCTGATTCACATGGAAGCGAGAAACAATCTTGGGCAGGAAGGAAGGCACTGTGCGAATAGTCACTCCTGCCTCAGTGAACTGCAGAAAAGGCTCTCGACATGAGAGCGCCTGGAGCTCGGAAACTCTTCTGGCTGAAGTGATAGCCACCAAAAAGACTGCTTTCAACGTCAGGTCTTTCAGAGATGCCCTCGACAAGGGTTCAAAAGGCGGCTTCTGCAATGCTCTTAGTACCAGGTTGAGATTCCACGCAGGCACCACTGAGTGCAGAGGAGGGCGCAGGTGATTAACTCCCTTGAGAAAGCGCACCACATCTGGCTGCGAAGCCAGGGAAGCACCCTTCAGGCGGCCCCTGAAGCAAGCCAGAGCCGCTACCTGGACTTTAAGGGAACTGAGCGACAGGCCTTTCTCCAGACCTTCTTGCAGGAACGCCAACACTGAAGAAATTGGAGCAGTGAAGGGAGAAAGTGAGCCTGCTTCACACCACGCTGCAAAGATACGCCAAACCCTGGCGTAAGCAGTAGAAGTAGAGCGCTTCCTCGCTCTCAGCATAGTGGCGATGACCTTGTCTGAGAAGCCCTTCTTCCTCAGACGCTGCCGCTCAATAGCCAGGCCTTAAGACCAAAGGGGGAGGGATCCTCCATCACCACGGGACCCTGATGTAACAGGCCCTGCTCCACTGGCAGCCGCAGAGGATCGTCGACTGAGAGCCTGATCAAGTCCGCATACCAGGGACGCCTGGGCCAATCCGGACCCACCAGGATTACCCTGCCGGGATGCTTTGCCACCCGATCTAGCACCCTGCCCAACATGGGCCAGGGCGGGAACACATAGAGAAGCTCTTGTGTCGGCCACTGTTGGAGAAGAGCATCTACTCCCAGGGATCGAGGGTCCCGTCCTCTGCTGAAAAAGCGCGGCACTTGGCAATTGGCCGATGACGCCATCAGATCTAGGCTCGGCTGGTCCCAGCGCTTCGTGATGTCCAAGAACGCCTGAGCAGATAGCTGCCACTCTCCGGGCTCCAAGGTATGGCGACTGAGAAAGTCCGCCTTGACATTCATGACTCCGGCAATGTGGGCCGCTGAAAGCTGCTCCAGGTTCGCTTCCGCCCACTGGCAAAGATTCATAGCCTCCTTGGCTAGAGGGGCGCTCTTGGTACCTCCCTGGCGGTTGACATAGGCCACAGCCGTGGCATTGTCCGACAGGACCCGTACAGGCTTCAACACCAGTACCGGGATGAACTCCAAAAGCGCCAACCGAATGGCTCTGAGTTCCAGGAGGTTGATAGACCACTTTGCCTCTGCAGGAGACCAGAGCCCCTGCGCTGTCCTTCCCAAGCAGTGGGTTCCCCAGCCCGACAACGAGGCGTCCGTCGTGATGACAATCTACTCTGGGGTCACCAGAGGCATTCCCGCAGACAACTTGTCTGTCTGCATCCACCAGCTCAGCGCCCTGCGCACTGCTGTGTCCAAGGGAAGGCGCACAGCATAATCCTCCGACATCGGAGTCCAGCGCTGCAGTAAAGAGTGTTGAAGTGGTCTCATATGAGCCCTGGCCCAGGGCACAACTTCCATCGTGGCCGTCATAGAGCCCAACAGCTGCACATAGTCCCAAGCCCGAAGGGGAGAGGCTACTAAGAACTGGTCCACCTTAGCCTGAAGTTTGACAATCCGATTGTCTGGCAGGAACACTCTGCCCACTTGGGTGTCGAATCGAACTCCCAGGTACTCCAGGGACTGAGTCGGGCGCAGCTGGCTCTTCTCCCAGTTGATGATCCATCCCAGGGAGCTCAAAAGAGCAACTACCCGGTCACAGCTTTGCCGCACTCTGCATAAGAGGGGGCTCGGATCAACCAGTCGTCCAGATAAGGATGGACTTGTACCCCTTCCTTTCGTAGGAAGGCCGCGATGACCACCATTACTTTGGAAAAGGTCCGCGGAGCAGTAGCCAACCCGAAAGGGAGGGCTCTGAACTGGAAGTGTCGTCCCAGGACTGCAAAACGCAGAAAGCGTTGATGAGGAGGCCAGATGGGAATATGCAGGTACGCTTCCTTGATGTCCAAGGATGCCAGGAACTCTCCTGCCTTCACTGCCGTTATAACAGAGCGGAGAGTCTCCATGCGAAAGTGCCGCACTTTCAAGGCCCGATTGACCCCTTTGAGGTCGAGGATAGGCCGGACAGAACCTCCTTTCTTTGGTACCACAAAGTAAATGGAGTAACGTCCCTTGCCAAGCTGACTTTCTGGCACCGGAACGACCGCGCCCAGGCGGATCAGATTGTCCAAGGTCTGCTGCACTGCCACAGCTTTGACCGGAGACTTGCAGGGAGAGAGTACAAACCCGTCTTTTAAGGGTCGGCAGAACTCTAGATTGTAGCCGTCTCTGATGACTTCCAGCACCCACGCGTCTGAAGTTATTGTGGTCCACTCGCCCAGAAACGAGGACAGCCGTCCTCCAATCTGCACTGGGGCGTGGACCAAGACCCCGTCATTGGGTACGAGACCCTGGGGGAGGACCGGAGGGAGCACCTCTGGGACGGCGGTCTCTGCGAAAGGAATGCTGCTTGGGGGAGAAATTCCTCTTGAAGGAAGAGGGGGCAGAGGAACCCGACCTGCCCGGGCGGTACCGACGGGCTTCCTGCAACCGTCCTCTGGAGGTACCGGGACGAGTACTAGCCCGAGCCCTGACCTCTGGTAATTTCTTGCCCTTAGACGTGCCGAGATCGGTCACGATTTTGTCCAGCTCGACCCCAAAGAGCAGCTTGCCTTTAAAAGGCAACCTAGCCAGGCGGGATTTAGAGGCATGGTCAGCAGACCAATGTTTCAGCCAAAGCCACCGCCGCGCAGAGATTGTCTGAGCCATGCCTTTCGCTGAGGCCCTCAAGACATCATACAGCAAGTCTGCCAAATAGGCTAAGCCCGATTCCAGGGCCGGCCAATCAGCCCTCAAGGAATGATCCGAGGGGGAAGCCCGCTGCACCATAGTCAGGCACGCCCTGGCCACATAGGAGCCGCAAACTGAGGCCTGCAAACTTAAAGCAGCCGCCTCAAAGGACGACCTTAAGGCCGCCTCCAATCTTCTGTCTTGGGCGTCCTTTAGGGCCGTGCCACCTTCCACCGGCAACGCCGTTTTCTTAGTCACCGCAGTGATTAAAGAATCCACGGTAGGCCACAGATAGGCCTCACATTAACTCACAGCCAAAGGATAGAGGCGGGACATAGCCCTAGCCACTTTAAGGCTCGCTTCTGGGACATCCCATTGAGCCGAAATTAAGGTGTGCATGGCATCATGCACGTGGAAGGTTCTAGGCGGGCGCTTCGTCCCCAGCATAATGGCAGAGCCAACAGGGGCTGAGGGAGAGACGTCCTCCGGAGAGGAAATCTTCAAAGTGTCCATGGCCTGTAACAACAGGTTGGGCAAATCCTCTGGGCTAAAAAGCCGCGCTGCAGAGGGGTCATCCGCTCCATCCGAGCGGGGATCCGTCTCCTCCAAGGAATCCGCAAAGGACCGTTGGGAGACCTCAGACACGCTGCCCTCATCTACATCGGAGGAGACAAATTCCTCCAAGGCCTGGGAATCAACCCGAGGGCGTTTACCTCTGGGAACCTCAACCTCTTTACCAGACGAGGGAGCAGGGGCAGCGTTGTGCATGAGGAAGGCCTGATGCAGCAGCAAAACAAACTCGGGGGAGAAACCCCCCAGACTGTGCACTTCCGCAGCCTGGGCAACAGCCCTAGACGCACCCTCAACCGGCGCTCGCAATAGCGGGGGAGAGACATGCTGCACATCCAAAATGGCGTCCGGCGCGAAACTCCGCGAAGGAGCCGCGCGGGAAGAACGGCTCTTAACTTTAGCCGCTTCTGTGCCGTCGCCCAAATTAAGGGCGTTCATGGCATTAATGTCTCCAATCTCAAGGGCGGCCCAAGAAGAAGCCGTCCGAGCCGCGTGGCCGGCCAAGATGGCGGAGGCGAGGAGCGGGGGATGGGCGTTTATGGCGGGAAAAACCGCCACGCCGGAGGAAGGACCGGGACATTCATCGGTCACGAAACTGTCACCAAACAAGGGCGAATCAGGCTTTAAGACCCCCGCATCCCCTCTAGAAGCGCTGAAGCGACCCGGGGAGCGACCCTTTGCGCCCTCGCCCTCCGATGCCATATGCCACGAGGAGAAGAATCGGGGAACCCCCTGCCCGCTATAAAAAGGTAAAAATTACCTGCTGTCCGCTCCGAGTTGTAACGACCTGGTGTCCCAGTGAGTAGCTGCAATAGACGCTTAAATAAACGTCGAAATAAACGCCTTTAAGGATGTTCAAAATTTTTTTTTTTTTTTTTTTTTAACGGAGCCAGCGGGAGGGGGGGAGAAAAGGAGGGACCTGGCACCACCAGGTTTGCACTTGCTCAAAAGAGCCCTCAACCCCAGGCACTCAACAAACCTAAAAATTAGGCTTGGAGGCCTAGCCAGAGCTGCTGCTGTGTGTGACCACCACCTGCTGAGATAGAGAACATACTGGGGAGTTTCCGGCAGCACATGACCACATATAGGGAGGCAAAAGTTTGCTCTCTATCTCCACCTGCTGGTAGATGGACACAACCCACCAGTCTATGGATTGATCAGCTTGATGATATGGAATCCTATATTGACTCTCCTGTAGCTCCGACCCACCCACCTGTTTGGGTATATCTTTGATCAATTTAGCAAAATTTATTCCCTTCAGCTCATATCCCAGGTCTTTACTCCATGCATCTTTAAGCTTCTCATATACGCGAGGGGGACTGAGCAAGGTTAAAGCTTGATATTGACACTTTTCCATATGCATCCCCTCTCAAGAATTCGCGCAACTTTTGTCCTAACCTCGTGTCCAAAGCTGCTTGGTCCAAGCTATACCAATAATGGTGTATTTGTCTATATGTATAATAATCTTTATTGGTAAGTGAGAGCCTCTGCTGCAAGTCCTGAAATCCATACAATCCCCCTACTTCATTCCTCAAATGTTCAAGCAAGGTAATTCCCAAATCCGACCACCGATCCTTTCTCTAATCCCGGGGAAAAATCCCCGTTCCCTTTTAGCGGGAGTTGATCACTTATATTGGGATCTTGTCTCCAGGATCGCATAAGAGATTGCCAAACACGTCGCAGCGGCTGCAACAGTATGCTTTTCCTGCAAACAAGTGGCAAGCTCTTTGTTTTAGCCTGCAACAAAAAGTTCAAGTGCCAAGGTCTATATAGTGTTCGTTCCCAGCTAAGCGGCGTATGTTGATTTGTATTAAGCAGCCAATCCCTAAGGTGTCTCAGAAGGCATGCCTGATTGTATCGTTTAATACAAGGGAATCCTAACCCTCCCTGTGCCCATCCATCATACAGGTATTCAAATCTTATTTTAGACTTCCTCCCCCCCCATAAAAATTTCCGACACAGCCTGTTCAGCTTGCGCAGATCTTTACCAAGTATATGTATTGGCAACACCTGTAAGATATAAAGCCATTTCAGGAATATGATCCTTTTGAGTAAGTTAATTCTACCCATTAATGAAATAGGTAAGTGGCTCCATCTCTCCAAAGAGCATGTGGTGTCTTCTAACAACTTGCCTATATTAATTTTATACAGTGTGGTAGTGTCCATAGTCAGCCGTATTCCTAAATATCTGAAAGATTCCTCCGCCCATTTTAATGGAAGCTGTTCCCGCCACGCTCCAACTTGGTCTCCCTCCCTCAACAAGACTTCAGACTTCTCCAAATTTAGCTTAAAGCCAGAGAAATCGCCATACTCTGTCATACATTCTAGGAGAGCTGTTGTGTGTTTTTTTTTTAATGAATATTGTTTTTTTATGTATGTGTTAAGGAATTAACTTTCCTATTTATAATGGCGGTCCTTTGTAATTATTGATTTTGTATTTTACTATTGTAAATCTAAACCTACTCTGCCTAGATTAGGTGGTATAGAAAGTTTTATTAAACATTAACAGATCATGTGAGCATGTTGAGACAAAATGTAGCACATCAGCACCTGTTCTGCGCATAAATATCAGCCTCACAAAAACTTCATGTGCAAGAAATTTTGGGGAGACTAATTTTTGAGCCTGCACTTTATTTTTGTTTGGACACGTGCACAAGAAGCTGTGTTTACCATGAAACCTTTGTGCGCGTAAGCCTGGCCAGATTTCCCTTATTAATACGCAACTTCTGCACATTTTAAATGTACAAATCATTAAGTCCCTGCATGGCGTGGAATTAGATTTGCAGTAGACTCTATGAGCTCACTCATTTGCCTTTCTGCATCAGCCTTCTTGTTTCTCCTTTCCTTACCAACCTAGAACATGTCAAATACAAAGACAACTTTCTGTGGTCCACATGGCAAAGCACAATTACTATCAGTCCTCAACCAATGCCATGCTACTCATAACCAGCAGATGTCACTGTTGAATCAGAGCCTACCACTTTATTCCTCTTATTCTTGAGCCCAGTAAGCAGATTTGATTTTCAGGTTGTCTATTTTTACAAGTTAGGTCTGAATAAAAAAAATAAAAAGGTTAAGTGAAATATTGCATGTGATAAACTCATTTGTCTGGGTCAAATATTTACAATAATGTTTATAGGTAGAAGAAAATACCAGGTTAACTTGGGTTCTGTAAAGAGACTTTTTCTTTTGAAGTGCCTACTATTCAGTCTAATTTGCAGATGTTTTTTGATGGTTGTAATCAGTGTTGTGCTGGAGCAGGCTCTCACAGGCTCTCGAGAGCTGTTTAAGTTTTTAAGAATTTTGGAGCCGGTTTTCCATGGCTACTTTAACAAATAGATCCCAAAATGTGGGCTTGGGCCCCTCCTGAATTCTCATTTACTTTGCTGGCAAGAGAGAGCCCCCTGTTAACAATTTACCAGCACACCCCTGGTTGTAATTACGATCAACCCTTGATTGTTTTGGGGAGTAATTTTGGGACATGATACATAAATCAGGTGTCGTAGAAATGAAAGGTCCAAAAAATTCCACAAAAGTCCAACACAAGAGAAAAACGAGTGGAAATACAATTTCAAGAGATCAAACCAAAAAAAGAGATGAAATGCTCCGAAAAACTTTATTGAGGACATAAATCAGGTGACCAGAACAAAAACTATGTCTCCACAATCTACCAGGGGCCATCAGAGTCAGGAATCCTACTGGTGAGCCACCAGACAAGTTGCCATTAAAATATCTCTCAAAATACATTGTCATAATGCAAAACTCAAATTAATACACTCATAGGTTTCCAACTGTATGTTGTCCATGACCGTGAATGTTGTACCTTTTTAAGATTCTATTATGCTGCCGGTAAGGCTGATTTGTATACATGCTTGATAAAGTGTCATATATAATCCAATAATGGGGCCAAAATGCATAAAGCATTACAAGAAGCTTTCAGTGCATTATATTTAATTACTTATTGCATTTCTAAATTCAATCAGGTGAATTACAAAGTCAAGTACAAGAGAGTTCACAAACTAACAGCCTCACTTAATAACTGGTATTAGCATGTTAACAAATATCAATATAATTACCGTATGTTAAATAGCACAAGCCCCATGATCCTCAGTGGGACCTGTTTACGGTGGCAATTCCTATAAATTGGCATCTACATTTAGGCACTCTGATGACACATGGGTTTGTGTTAATTGTATAACCGCATCTGGGTGGATTCCATTATACAACACTTGTAGAAATCAGCATTGGCATGCCAGAATGCATGTGCACCCACTTAAGGCAGGTCAGTGGCTGGGGTAAATGCAGCAAGCTACGCGCTCATCTTATAGTAGTCTATAAGGCAGTGTTTTCTAAGTCCGGTCCTGGAGTACTCCTTGCCAGTCAGGTTTTCAGGATATCCACAATGACTATGCATGAACTTGATCAGCATACACTGCCTCCATTATATGCAAATCTCTTTCATGTATATTCTTTGTAGCTATCCTGAAAACCTAACTGGCAGTGGGTTCTCCAGGACCATACTTGGGAAACACTGCTATAAGGCACATGTGTCAGTGGGAGACACGCTCATGTCCCCCACCCATAATCTGCCCACTTTTATGCCCCCTAACAGATGTGCAATGCCACTTATAAATGCCCTTATAAGTTAGTGCTTAAATTGTGTGTATGCATAAGTGGCAATTAAGGTACCATTCATGTGCACTGCTGGTGCACAGTGAAAGAATTGCCTTTTATGTGTTTCACTTGAATTAACACAAATCAATGCACATTAACTTGTCACTTCAGGTTAATCAGTTTGTACCTGAAACACTGAAGGGAAGTCACTTTCCCAAAGATCATAAGTTGTGAAGTACAATTTGAATTGTGTCTTCCCAGTTCTTTGCTCACTGTTCTAACAACTAGCAACTATGCCTTCCTCAGAGCCTGGTTACTAAACTTTTTTTTCCTCATAGACTGAGGGAAAAGGCTTAGCACACTAGGCCCATCTAATAAGCACTCCATGAAAGAAGTGTCTTTTCTCTTGAGCTACTCCTGTTTCTTCAACCTTTCAAACAAAAACTATGCTAAAAAGCATGAACCTCTGTCCATGGAAAAACTTTCTCATATTTATCCCTCCATGGTGGACAAAATAAGAGAGCATCAAGTATAACATGAACCAATTACAGGGCTCTGGCTTCAGATCTTACTGCCAGCAGAATACTTTAAAGCAGCAAATTAAAGGATAGAAATACATTTGAAAATCCACAAGCCTTGTATGGCAGGCCTGTGAACCAAATGCCATTGTGTGCATAGGAGCTGAAAATAACCCCTTTCTAGCATAGAAGTGGCTAGACATCAAATACTATATTAAACACCATTGTGCAAAATAACTGGGGTTCATATTCAAAGGAACTTATGTGGTCAATCCTTTATTTTAAAACTTTGAGCTGAAACACACCAAATTTAACTTGACAATTTGATACCTGGCCAAAAATGATTCATCTACGAGAAGGATCAGGGACATTCTAGGGGATGGGACTACAGCTAATTTGGATAACAGTTATATTCAGTCACTGTGTGGAAAACTTTATCCAGTGAGGAGGACCATGAATCAATTACACTTTTTAAAGTTTAGGACCTCACTGAGACACAAACTATCTGGCATAAAGTTCTGAATGATATATCTGCTTCACTTTATGCCACCAATCAGGATCTGAATATCAATCCCACTGTTCCCAGTGGCAGCTGAGTAACTTGGCACAAGAGAATAAAATCCCTAGCTAGCTGTGAATGAAAGGTAATACTGCTGGATCCCAGCTCTGGTTCCCAACTGAGCTGGATGAGAAAGGAGGAACTAGTTCCCCCCCTTGACCCTAAACGCCTGTTCATCTAAAAATGTACAAAGGGCCACCTTTGCGGTTAAGAAGAGTTAGAACAACAGTAAACACTTTCCCATTCTACTTTAAACTTTGGCTTGTGCAGACTTGCATTGGAAGGTGCAAGGAATGTTCTGGGAGATTTTGGGCTGATTACTGGTTTTGTGTTAGTGTGGGGACTCTCCTCCCCCTCCAATATGATAGTCACTTCTTATGTTATCAGCAGCCTATTCCCTATAATGCTCTGTTACAGTAAGTATTGCTTTCCCAGATCTATTGTTTGTCTACAAAGCCAAATGGAACAGGTGGCTAATACACATGCCTGGTATTGTTAGCAGTACTTGCATATCAAAGTACAAATGGAATAACTGGTTATTTCAATTTTCTCCCCCCCCCCCCCCCCCCAATTAGGTAAAAGGATTCATTTAGAGCCAGAAGTGATCTGAAGGGCTCTTGTCAGCTCCATGCATTTTTGTAGCTTTTCTTTGCACTGCCTCCAGTCTTTTTACATTTTTAGGAGTGGCCTAGTGGTTAGGGTGGTGGACTTTGGTCCTGAGGAACTGAGTTTGATTCCCACTTCAGGCACAGGCAGCTCCTTGTAACTCTGGGCAAGTCACTTAACCCTCCATTGCCCCATGTAAGCTGCATTGAGCCTGCCATGAGTGGGAAAGTGCGGGGTACAAATGCAATTGGTTGACAATATTCTAAATTCCAGTTCACTTATGAATATTTCCCACCACAGTAAACATCAAAGAAAAACAGACTGAAACAATGCTGTTTGTTTAAAAGCCCCTTAAATGAAGCAAAATCATGCAAACACACTCTAGGAAGGCATGTAGCTGAGGACATGACTCCCTCTCCAAAATGAGGGAATGTGAAAAAGAGAGTGCAGTCATATTGGAGGTAGACAGATGTAAAGGTATATTTATATTCCCTCTCTACTACTTTCACAATGCACACAAAGTCAAATAATCTTGAAGAAAGTTTAGACTAAAAAGGCCATTAACCAAGAAGCACCTTTCCCAATTATAAAATTGTCTTTATTGCATTAGTAACATGATGGCAGTGCAGTAGAAGTAAAAAAAAACCCCAGATAATACAATGAACAATATGTCAGGTAATGTCTGGAGACTATTGTTACACCCAGTTTGGATTTTGAGGAGAAAATTGCAGTCACAAAGATATATCCCTAATGTTTGCTTTGGCTCATTTTCCTGGTCTATGCATTTTCTGTGTGCTAAGGCCCACAAAATGCAAAACCCCACAGACTCAGTAACGATGGTGGTACACATTGTTTTGGTAAGACTTTTTGTCAGATTCATACTCTCAAATTTCGCTCAGCTATTTCAGGAACTTTTTTCCCATCACAGCAGGGCCACTTAAGGACAGCATATTTAATAAGGAACAAAGGAATAAAAAGATAGTCACATCTCAGACATCGGAGAAACAGAACATGTGAAATCCAGTCATGAATCACAGGAAGGGTTGTTAGGCTTAAGTGGACATAATATCACTTTTCTTTTGCAGCCATAAAAAATGAATTAGATAAACTGGTCACAGCCATATGACTTCCCCTGACTCCCAATCTCTCTTGTCTTTCCAATGTGCTTTGCAGGCTGGAGAGGGGGAAAAGGAGAAAGGTTACATCTGATGAATGCAGCAGATCAGACTACCTACTGAACATGATGAGAATCTGGGCAGAAACAGACACAAAGATACCAATATATTAAAGTGCTTAGACACCAGCACTTATCATGTCAATTAGATTGTGTTAATGGCCCAAGTTGGTGTACAAAATGAGTTTTGCATTAATTTACATAGGCTTAAACATCACATTAATCTGACCACCATAGTTAATGTGAACGTCATCACACAATCTTAAACACTTTTAGCACTAACAGCTCTTGTTACATTTTGGGTGTTTTAGGGTGTGTTATTTTCCAATGCACTAACAAGTGACAAGCTCTGTTGCACAGCTTGGAATCTCATTACTTTATTAGCAAATGTTGTGTGTTGAAATGCTCATAAACTAATTGGTGTGCATTATAAGCATGTTTGATACAAATAAGCTAGATTAGTCACACTAAACAGTGCTTTTAACACGTATGTCTTTCTGAGCATTAGTGTACTTTTCAGTATAGTGACCCCCAAGGTGTTTTAGACCCCCATTAGCTTGCCAAATTGAGTAATTAATGGTTCTAGGATATGATTTTAAAGTTGAACAAAACTTTGTATGCTTTTCTTTCATTTTATTATCAACAATTCCCACCTCTATGGTTAAAAAAAAAAAAAGCCAACCCTCTCTTCATTCCCTATTCCTTCCCCAGGATCTTATCATACCAGATACTATCTTCAGGAGGCAGGAGCGACACAGAAAATAAAAAGCCGCCATCTTATGGTTAATTGTAGTACTGAGGATCTATCCTGCTTGGTGAAGACAGTAATAGATGGGGCGAGATGTGCAGATGGGGTAGGGAGAGTGCCCAGAAGGGGTTGTTTTTGCCATGGGGGAAGGAGGTTTGGGGCCTGGACCCACCAATGTTTTTTTTGTTTTCCTCTCCTTTTTCAACTTTGGGTCTTATTTACTAAGCTGCGCTATAGACGCACTAGCGTTTTTAGTGCGCACTAAATGCTAGAGACACCTATAGGAATATATGGGTATCTCTAGTGTTTAGCACACACTAATTTTTAGCACATTCTAAAAATGTTAGCGCACCTTAGTAAACAGACACCGTCATCTGTGGCTTGATTTTGTTTCATAAATAAAACAGAATTGTCTGGGCATAGCCCTAAATAGTTGTTAATTTAGTACACCCTACCTATTAAATTCAGTTAGACACACAAGGAAGGCAGGAGCAAAACATCAGACCAGTGAGCCTCCAGTGTTGGCTGCAAAAGAAAAGTCCCAGGTAAACATAGCTGATTGGCAGAGCTCCAGATTTGCTGAGTAATTAGAACCAGCACTCAGATACGATGTCTATTAGTTTTTTAAGTCTTTGACAGTGATAGCTTCCTGTGAGTTGGTAGCAATTTACTGCAACATTCTACCTTTATTCAAGAGATACTGGGCTCCTTTTATGATGTGGCACTATTGATTAGTGTGCGTTGAATGCAAAGAAGTCCATGGGAACTGAATGGGCTTCCTCACATTCAGCGCATGCTAATCAGTAGTGCTGCTTCTTAAAAGGAGCCCATTATTTGTTATGTTAAGGCACTGTTATTTTTAATCTCTCTCTATCTTTCTTTTGCTTCTCTCCTTCACGCTATCATACAAAATCATATTTCAAGGATAACAGAGACCAAAACAGCAAGCTATGGCCTCAAGATATTTTTATTTTTCACTGAAAGTAAACTAACAAAATTTCTCAGAACATCTGCAGCAAGTATTAGAATCCAAGTTTATGGCAGTCCAGACAGAACATGGTTCTCTAAACTCATTATCCCATGATCATAAGGTCAACTATGAATCTTTAATGACCTTCTAAGAAGGCCAGTTTCTAATATGTTTTCTAAAAAAACAAAAAAAGGTATTTTAGTTATAACGCAAGAATAAATAACTTAGACTAAGCAATGTAGTGAGAAGAAATACCACCAAACAGGCAATAAACACAGAAAATGAGGTGAGCAGGTAAAGTGAGGCTTTGGTTTCCAGCTACAGTGCCATATTTTCTTTAAAACAGGAGGAGGAGAGGGTTTAGCAGCAAAACAGGGTACAAAGCCGCATGGTAAAGATTCTGGCTTCCAAGTTTGCAACACAGACAATTCTAGTGTAGACTGGAATGGGAAAATGGTGAAACCAGGTAAAATATTATAGGCTTTATTTAAGACTTATTTCAGACTTGAATATGCATTGAATATGCAAAATACAAACTCCCAAAAACTTTAATTTTATTTATAGTTTACAAATATACAAAATAGAAGTTTGCTTAGAATTTATATTACATATTTATTATGTAAAGTACTATATAGGGGGAGAAAAGGCATTTGTTCTGCTTCAGGCCTATTTGGAAATAAACCATAGTACTGTACAAATTATTGCACATTGTAACACACTGTGGTTACAGACTGTCTGCATAAAATAAAATAAACATTATTAATAAACCAGGTGTATTTACCTGACTTAAGTCATAACTGAAGATCGGAAGACAAAAATATATATTTCCTTGTCAGATATGCAGCAGTTGTTTGAGAACTCTCTGGTTTCTACTTTTTGGTACCTTTAGAACAGGCAGTCACTAAGCACCATGAATTAGAAGTTTATCTTTTTTTTTTTGTTATTTCTTTTTTGTTGTACCTGAATTTTTTTTACCTATTCCCATAATAAAATAATGGCTTTCATATAGCTACTGCGCTGACACAAAGATCACAGGAATGTAAACTCCCCTCCCCCCAACCCCATGTATAGTTTATTAAACCCTGATATCCGTGGCTTCCAGTCATTTTTTGGCATTTTTATATTCCAGAAATATTCAAGTTGAATTTTTATATAAAAAAATGGAATGCTTGAAGATCCAGTCACAGAACCCAGTATTTTTGTCTTATTCATACAGTTTCACAATAATGTATTACTAATTTAAAAAAAAAAGTATCCACGAGTTCCACCTTCTGGAAGACTAATTGTTCCATCCGCATGATCCCTTGTAGTGCCTCCAGAAGCATAGCTAGGTGGGGTGCAAGGGGAGCAGCCGCTCCCCCAAACAGATTTTGAATGAAACAGTGCCTATGCAGATCAGCCCTTTGGCCTTACATCAGTGCCTATTTTACAAAAGGTCTGCTTCCCCTGACATCAAAACCTGGCTATGCTTTTGAGTGCCTCATTCTACCTCTTCAGTCTGTGCAAGAAAGTGTTGTGCTCAGAATACTGACTCTTCTGGCAGTACAGAAAGGAAAACTTCCACTACTTTCCCACTAAAAGTGCCTCTTCATATGTAAGGCCAAGTGGTCCGACCTGGAGAAGGCCCGGTCGCATCTCTGACACTGAAAAGGGCGATGACCAGTGTGCTTCCTGTAGTGACGAGTCAGTTCATCGGAGCGTGCAAACTTCCAGCCACAGCCTTCCCAGTCACAGTGGTATGGCTTCTCTCCTATGAAAAGACAGAGCGAAACATTTACATTTCCAACCTGATATGCTGATATCAATTTGTCTGCACTCTAGAAGCTATGTCCTGTGGGCCTGAGAGGGGAAGAAAGCAGATGCATATTACCACCTTCACAAGATGCAGCATTTCTGGGGGTTACACAACAATTATCAGATATAATCAATGTTTGGGATTATAACTAATCTAGATAGGTTGTTTGTAATGTAAGAAAAACAATAAAGATTATTTCAGCCACAAGGTGAGATTTACTAAAACGCACTACAGTGTTACCCCATGCTAACATGTATTAACATGTTTAAATAGGCCCCATGGCATAAAATGGGACCTGCAAGAAGTAACAAGCATTAATGTGTATTAGTACATGGTAATGCTGCATCACCTTTCAGTAAACCTAACCCATTATTTGCATATACTGTAAAACAGTATTTTCTAAGCTGTGTACAATAAAACATAAATAAACATTAAGCACATCATTAAGACAACATAATACAGAACAAAAAAGACAAAATTCTCTTAATACACAAGGCTCCAGATCATGGCTACATAATATACAGACGCTTTTATTTGTTGTCAGGTTATATGAGTAGATTGGAAGAGTTACACTGATCACTATTACAATACTGGTTATGGTCACATGCCTTACTAATATGAAGAACTGAAGACAGGTTAAAAAGGATACATTGTTAATCATTAGCTTGCATTAAACTACAACACTTGTCTCTAATTAGTTAACAAATCTTGAGCATCACAAACTAAGGGCTCTTTTTACAAAGCGGCGCTTCTGATTGGCGTGAACTGAATGCGAAGAAGCCCATGGGAATTGAATGAGCTTCTTCGCATTCAGCGCGCTGCTAATCAGTAGCTCAGCTTTGTAAGAGATGCTCTACATTTCAACAAATGCTTCTCCTTTGGAAGAACATTATTACTGGAAATTCGGTTTATAATCATGCATGCTCATGCTTTATAGAAATATCTCAAATCTACATTCAAAACTGCAAGATTAAGTAGGAAAAGGCCTGTGCACCTATTTCTCCAGCTTAGCAGGACAAAACCAGCAGGAACAGATGTGTATATGCACAACTCTTGCCCAGGTTGAAAAACCAGCCCTTATTGAAAAATTACAACTGATGAAAATTAGCTTATCTGGCCAAAAAAAACACAAAGGAAAAAGGTATGGGATTTGATATACCACCTTTTCTGGTTACAATCAAAGCAGATTATTATTGTAAGTAGTATACTACGCCATACTTTGCATTGTTATTTGAATATTTTTACTGCTGTAATTGCCATGCTCATGTTTGATTTATTCTTACTGTACACTGCCTTGAGTAAATTCCTTCATAAAGGTGGTAAATAAATCCTAATAAATAAATAAAAATAAATTTATAGGCACTTTTTTTTTGTACCTGGGGCAATGGAGTGACAATAAAAGAGCAGATTTCCCAGACTAGCAAAGTGTGAACAATGAAAATCCATGTGTTTTAGGGACCCTATTGCAAAGCTGCCGCAATAAGTGGCCTTAGCGTGACCTTACACGGGTCTTTCCTATGAGCTAAGGCCATTTTTGCTGATTTTCCATTTTCCATATTAATGGCCATGTGCTAACGTTGCCATTAAGGTGCAACCATTAACATAAATTAATGTAAGCGGTAAGGACTCATGTACTAATCCTGTGCTAATCAGAGTGGTATACATATTATATACAGGTACTTATTTTGTACCTGGAGAAATGGAGGATTAAGTGACTTGCCCAGGGTCACAAGGAGCTGCAGTGGGAATAGAACTCAATTTCCCAGGATCAAAGTCCGCTGCACTAACCACTAGGCTACTTCTCCACTTTATACTTTTAACATGTAGGTGGCCCATACTCATGTGCAACTTACTATGGGATGCCACAGCACACCCCACATTACACCTTTTTAAGCTCTGGTAAACACACGTTAGTGCTTAATGCAGCTTGGTAAAAAGGCCATTTACGCCCTAATTCTATATATGGTGCTCATAAGCAGTGGATTTTTTCAAGTCCATCTTAATAATGGCTTATAGATTTTTCTTTTAGGAATATATCCAAGCATTTTTAAAACCCTGCTAAGCTAACTGCTTTTACCACATTCTCTGGCAATGAATTCCAGAGTTTAATTACAAGTTGAGTGAAGAAATATTTTCTTCAATTTGTTTTAAATGTACTACTTTGTAGCTTCATTGAGTGCCCTAGTCATAGTATTTTGAATAAAATGGCTCTTATGCAGATCAGCCCTTCAGCTTCATATTGACACCTAATTTACAAAGAGTCTGCGCCCCCTGACATCAAAACCCGACTATGCTTCTGCCTTTAATAACAGAGTAAAGTTCAAGACTAAGAAGAAACCATCAAATAAGTATTATTCTCTCCCAAATACTCACTGAACAAGATTCATATCTTCCTGCCTAATGCCTGAAGTTCTTATGTCAGACCTCCCATATAAATCAAGGTAACCCAAGAAAGAATATAACTACTGCTCCCAATAAATCCAGAATTTTGGAGCACCTGTGAAAATACTTCTTTAAAACTATGGGCTCATTTTACTAAGGTCCACTAACAGATTTAGCATGTGCTAAATACTATGAAGCCCATTTTATTCCTAATGGCTTCTTAGCAGTTAGCACGTGCTAAATTAATTTGCGTACCTTAGGAGTCCTATATGTTGAACTTAAAAAACAAACCTCAAACTTTGTTAAATTATGTATAATATTGACAAAAAAGTTTTACAACTGACAGGGTACTTCCCTGTCTAGATTTACGAAAGCTACAAAAAGCAACCTTTCCTGTGTTGTTAAAAAAAAAAACAAAACAAAGAAAAACCCATCCACACTCCCAATTCATGACATTTCAGAGAGGCTTAATGACAAGCTCCTCATTCATTCAATCATCTCTGCCTTCAAATACAAACAGAAAGGTTATCCATCTTAGCTGCTGTAGTGGCTTTTACTTTTGCTTTCTAATACCAACAATGATTTAATCAAACCCAGCTTTAAATACATTCCTGGAAATTCACAATTACCAGTAAAAAAAAAAAAAAAAAGTGGTAAAAGCATCTGCATAAAAACAGATAAAATGTAATCAAAGAGAACCAGATATGCAGGTTGCAGAAGTGCAGATGCTATGGAATTGATTTTTGACCCAAGTCCCAAATGAAACGGACATCAGAACATGCAAATACATGGAAGCAGGTTTCGAGACAGCAGAAACTAAGGACCATCTGGCTCTATATGCTTGTTTCGACATTTAGAAGTACTTTGAGAGGTTTTTTTGTGTACAGAAACCTTTGAAATAGGACTGGTAAAACCAGGACCTGTTCACAAATACCATTAAGCTGGAAGTCAAATGAGGACACAAAGAGGCATATTTTCAAAGCACTTTGGGAGGCTAAGTTCCATGGCTTTCTATGGAACTTTGGGAGGCTAAGTGCTTTGAAAATGAGCCTGCTAGTTATCCTTAGTCCACTTTGAGGCTCATTTTCAAAGCACTTAGCCTCCCAAAGTTCCATAGAAACCTATGGAACTTAGCCTCCCAAAGTGCTTTGAAAATATGCCTCTTTGTATTTAACTTTCCTCAGAATGTATTTGAAACCAGATAAGGTTATCTTGTGTTTTTGTTGTTGTTTTAAACTGGCTTCAAATACATGTAAGTTAAATGAATAATACACTGTACTTTCCTGAAACTATGGAATTTTGTTTTAAGAATCCCACTATCCAGCAGCTTTGACCATTCCAATGGTAATTGTAAGCAGAGATAAATACCTCTACACAGTGATGATTCTCAGCCCAGTACTTAGGATACCCTCAGTCAGTGGAAGTGTCAAAATATCCACAATGAATATACATGTGATAGATCTGTATGGAATGAAGGCAGTGCATGCAAATTATCTTATGGATATCCTGAATCCAACTGGGAGTGTGCCAAGGACTGGGTTGGGAAACTGTACTGTACAGGTAGGCTAATTGCATTTCTTATTTAACAAAAAAGAAAAAAAAATGGTTAGCACAATTGGATCATAGGAGACTTAAAAGCTTTGCAAGACCAGAAAGCAGTATAATAGCACATACACCTCTGTAAGTTCAAAAGTTCTTAAATGACATGGTGAGCTCATAATATTTGATATACCAACCATCAAATATTTATTTCTAGATGGTTTACAATATTCATATGAAGGCTTTAATAATGACCACAAGGGGTACTTCAGAAAGAAGAAAGTCTGGAACATTCTCTGCCCTGGTTAGGCTTTTTCATCTGAGAACTGCCACCCACCAGTGAGCTAACCACACCTGAGAGTTGCTTACCTGTGTGGGTGCGGAGGTGAGCCTTGAGATGAGAGCTCTTGGTGTAGGTCTTCCCACAGCCAGCGTAGTCACAGGTATGAGTGGCTGTCCTTTTCCTGGGCCAGCTTCTGCGACCCCTCTTTGGCTTGCTTTCCTCTGGCATGCAGCTTCCAGAAGTCATGAGCTCTAAAGGTGAAGAAGGTGGAATCAGCATGGTCCCTGGCATGTTTTTTACAGCTCCTTCAAAAAGACTGAGATAAGACTGACCTTGGTACTGAAGAGCAGTTGGTTGCTGGTCAGGCTGGAAGGGAGGATAGCCACTGGCAACATGGAAAGCCTGGGGTAGTGGCAGTGCTGGATGGCTTAGTCCCTGGGGTGAAGGGTGGCAGTCTCTGTTTAGCATCTCCTCTTGGGGTAAGGGGGCAGAAGTCCTGTTGGAAAGTGCTGGACGCCCACCAGGGAAGTCATGCTGGGCTCTGGGCAGAGTACAAGAAGCTGTTCCTGCCTCCTGTTTGATTTTGGGGCACATCCTAGGCAGCTGTCCACTGTAAGGCACTGAACTGCCTTTGCTAACGTTGACAGCCAGGCTGTAGTCCCCCATGTCCAGGGTGGTTTTAACCACAAATTTTCCATGCAGGCTAGTGGCAGGGGGCGGTGGTGGTGGTGGCAGCGGCTGCATGTACACAGGGTCCAAGTCGGGTCTCATTAACTCTGCCACAAAGCCTCCAGAGGGTGACAAATCACTGATGTCATCCAGGTTGAAGGGGTTGTCTCTGGAGCCGTACAGCAGGGGCCCTGGGCCAGGATTATTGCTGGAGGTGGGCTGCCCCCGGGGACAGCGCAGCGGGTAGGGGAAACTGCAAGGAACAGCTGGGGGAGGGGAGCAGGAGGAAGGGGAAGAAGAGGAAGAAACCCCTGGGCCTTGCTCCTGGTGGCTCAGAGAGTTGGAGAGGATGAAGTCAAAGTCCAGCAGGTCGTTGAACTCCTCAGGGTCCCGGTGGCTGGGTGGCTCAGGCTCTGTACTGGAATTATCCTCGTAGGGCCGGCCAGGGTTCAGCCCAGGCAGCCGTTGCTTCATGTGAGAGAGCTCCTCCCTCCACCTCTGTGCAGAAAGTCACACAAACACACATACAAAAGAAAAAAAACACACCCAGATTTTAGTATCCCCTTCACTTATACCATGTGTCTTGATGCTAACTGCCAGAACCAACCGCTCCTCCTTCCTCATTCTCTATTTCTGTGGATAACATTCTCATCCTTCCTGTCTCATCAGCTTGCAACCTTGGGGTCATCTTTGACTCCTCTCTCTCCCCTTCTCTGCACATATTCAACAGACTGCTAAAACCTGTCATTTCTTTCTCTATAATATCACCAAAATTCGTCCTTTCCTTTCTGAGCAAACTACCAGAACCCTCATTCACACTCTTATCACCTCTTGCTTATATTGCAACTTGCTTCTCACAGGTCTCCCACCTAGCCATCTCTCTCTTCAATCTGTTCAAAATTGTGCTGCATGACTAATATTCTGCTAGTGTCGTTATGCTCATATTAGACCTCTCCTCAAGTCACTTCACTGGCTTCTTATCCGTTTCCGCATTCAGTTCAAACTCCTCTTATTGACCTATAAGTGCATTCACTCTGCAGCTCCTCAGTACCTCTCCACTCTCATCTCTCCCTACATTCCTCCCCGGGAACTCCATTCAGTGGGTAAATCTCTCTTATCTGCACCCTTCTCCTCCACTGCTAACTCCAGACTCCATTCCTTTTATCTTGCTGCACCATATGCCTGGAATAGACTTCCTGAGCCGGTGCGTCAAGCTCCATCTCTGGCCGTCTTCAAATCTAAGCTAAAAGCCCACCTTTTTGATGCTGCTTTTAACTCCTAACCCTTATTTTATCATCCTCACTTTAATAATCCCTTATCTCTTGTTTGTCCTGTTTGTCTGTCCTAATTAGATTGTAAGCTCTGTCGAGCAGGGACTGTCTCTTCATGTTCAAGTGTACAGTGCTGCGTACATCTAGTAGCGCTTTAGAAATGATAAGTAGTAGTAGTAGTAGTAGAACCAAAAGAAACATGCAAGAGGGCTGGCACACATCTTCTTGTCTTTGACTAGATACACTTAGTATCACTGTAAAAATAATACCTAGTATTAGCAATGGGTTCTGCAGTCTGTACTAAGTGCAACTGCTCTGGAAATAGCATGAAAGTTAAAAAATGATGGTAATAAATTCTTATTTCATGATCTTGCATCATTTTGCTCTACAAGTTCCAGATAGCTATCTAAAAGGAGCCAATCAACTAGGCTGTTTCTGAGCTGCTTCTGCTAGGTACCTAAGCCACCCATCCCTGGCCAGGGAAAACTGCTGGCAGCTCCAGTCAGAGATGATCGGGTGCTCCTCAACTGGTTAAGAGCAGTAGTGGGATCCCAGGTGCACAAAATACTTCTGATTGGTGAACACCTCATCCCTAACACCTGCAGGAAGGTGAGCCAGTACGGCATACCTTCAGCCCACAGCCCCATATGCAAACACAGTTTTTTAAAAAGCCAAGTGATTAGCAAGCAGAGCGGAAATATGAAACAAAAAAATTCAAACTATTTACGTTTTAAATAATTTGTCTCGCTTTTTTGTAAGTTCTTATGAGCAGGGACTGTCTTTTCTTCGTGTTCAATTGTGAAGCGCTGCGTAGACTGGTAGCGCTATAGAAATGATTTGTAGTAGGAGTAGTATGATTGTTGTTGCTTGGCTAGTATATATGTTTGTAACTTCTGTTTTATGATTTTGTATATAGCTTAGAGCCTGGTTGAATAAGTGCTTGATTAATGTATGCCTGAAGGATAGAAAAAAACATTTTAAAAGAAAGAGAGAAGGTTTACAAAAAGGCAGTTCGTATATCGTTTAGGTATTGGATTTCCAGTTGGAACGCATTTGTCAGAATGTCCCTCGCACCCATGCGAACAGCAGGTGAGGTTACACCAAATTCAGGCAGCTCTAGCTTCAGATGAAAGTTTCAGAGAAGTGGAAACCAAGAACATGCAAGACGGAGGGCTTAGCAAATAAAGCGGATCTATTTCAAGAACTCATGTTTTGTCAGGTCTTTGGTAACAGGTTGGGGTTGAGGGTCAGATACTCACGTTGCCAGCACTTGCCTGTCTGAGGGATTTCTCTGTGGCTGGGGTGCCCGCCGCGAAGGTGGCGATGGAAGGGAGCAACGTGCCGCTCAGAGCCATGTCAAAGTCGCCGGGCGGTTGCCTGAAGACAGGAGACAGAAAGGCATACATCAAAAAAGCACGTCCCAACTGAATCCGGTTTATTTTCAATCGCCAACCAATCCTCTACCAAGAGACCTCAGGATCACAATGCTTGCGATCATCCAAGCAATCTACCTCATTAATGCAAGCAACGACGAAGTTGAGTACGAAGTCCAGTAGCTTTTCAATGGCAGAAAAAATGTAAAACAAAAACCCTCCCCTGTTATTAAAAAAAGAAAACCAAATACACTTGTAATCGTGTTTTAATTCTTAATCAGATCTGCGAGGTGCGCTGATGCTTTCCTTGGCGGGGTCGGCAGTATATGTTAGCACAGAGGCGCACTGCTGCCAATCTGGGGAGCGGGCGCGAGACGCTCCGAGCCGGGGATTCCCTCCACGCGCCGGCCGGGCGCCGCCGACGCTGCCATGGGAGCCCTGGAACTTGCCGCGCGAGAGATGTGGAGAATATGCGCGCGTGCCCGCGCGGGAGTTGTTGGGTGTGAAAGGGATCCGGTCCGCGATCCTTCTCGCTCTCTCTGCCACCTCGATGCTTGTGAGTACTGTACATGTACACCCAAACACGTACATACACGAAAAAAGGCGATTCCAAGACGGGCTCCCCCTATCCCAGCCCAACCCCCAAAAGCGCAAGCAGCAACCGTTCTTCCCCACCGTCAGAGCCCAACTCGGAACTGTCATGCCGATCAGCAGAGGTTCCTTTACTTATGACTTTTTTTTTCACACGACACGATCCCCACCCATTTTTTTTTCGGTCGTTGCCTGTTGCCATGACGCTTGGAAAACAAACTACAGTACGCTGCTGAACACGTGGGGGGAGGGGAATGGCACTGGCAGACCGGAGGGAACGCAATAGAAGGGGAAGGGAGAGGGAGAGAGGGAGAGGGGGGGGGGGGGGGGGTTGGGTTGTGACGTCACCAAAAGCAGCTGGCTGCCATTGCGCTGCAGTGACGCCAGAAGCAACCGTAGGAGCGGCGCGAGGCAGCAGACGGGGCGGGGCCGAGCTCAAACATTTCCCAGTTGTTTGGGATTCGGGAGCAAAACACTCGCATTGGCAACCCAAGGCGCGGGGAGTTCCCTGAAGCCGCGCAACTTCCATTACCGGCAGGCAGGCACGCGTGACACTAGCCACACGCATCCCACTTGCCAGGGCTTCTGTGTATGCGTGTTTGCTTGTATGTATGTATGAAAAACGGAGCATTATTTACGGAAGTAAAGCTTTTCTTTGTTTTATTTAGCTGCAGTTTAATAATTCTATTTTAAGGCCCCCAAGCGACAATTCTAGAAAAAGACCAGGGTAGGGGGCACGATTTTCACTCAGAAGAACCCAAGCAAGTGGAATTCATGCCAAAGTTTTGAATATTTACACTTGGCTCATAGGGGTCGAGAAGAATTGAGAGAATGAGGCCTTAGGCTGCCTGTCAAGTAATGCATGAGAGACAATTTTTTTCGTAGGATTGGGAGGCATTTCATTTATTAAAATGTATATTCTGTCCTATCTCCAAATAATTTTAACAGATTAAAAATCTAACAAACATATGAAAGATAAATTAAAAACTATAAATCTCATCAAACAACATATCAGAACTATTACAAATTAACACATTCATTGTTTTTGTTTACAAAACAAACAAAAAACAAAGCCATGAATATAAAACATGAAGAAAAATAAACCTTTCCCTGTGTGTCATCATCAGACTGGGACAGGTTGGTTGTGCATGTCTGTATTCTTGTGTGCTTGACTATATATGTATGCGTTTGTGTGTTTATTTTGTACATCTATCGGGGTCAAATAAACACCTTTTCTCCTGTTTCACTGGATAAAGTAGTGTGGTTGCTATGCTAATCCAATTTAAAGGTTAATAAATAGAAACAACACAAAACAGAAAAGAAAAACTTTATCTTTTTTTTTTATTTGGGTAAACTTAACGTATTTCTCAAATAGGTTTTGAAGGCCAGAACTTTCTTCCTCTGCTCAAGATAATATGAACAAAAGGTGACAAAAATATCAAAATGTAAGTGAAACATGAAAGCATTCTGATAACAGTCTCAAGAGAAAAGGAAGAGGTGGAGGGAGGGTGAGAAAAAGGGAGTGATAGATGGATGAGGTGGAGGGAGGATGAGAAAAAGGGAGTGATGGATGGGTGATCTTGTTGGTGTTGAAGTATCTTTTCTTCTTAACCATTCATATGTCTGGGTTTGATCCATATATTTTATTTTTTTATTTTTGTTACATTTGTACCCCGCGCTTTCCCACTCATGGCAGGCTCAATGCAGCTTACATATTGTATACAGGTACTTATTTGTACCTGGGGCAATGGAGGGTTAAGTGACTTGCCCAGAGTCACAAGGAGCTGCCTGTGCCTGAAGTGGGAATTAAACTCAGTTCCCCAGGACCAAAGTCATATGGTTCTTGGAGTAACACTTGGGGTTGATATTCAGATGGTGGCGCTCAGCATTTTGTTGACTGTTGCTGGCGCTAAACCTGGAAATTCAGTGCTGGGCCATATCCAAGTCCAGCATTGAATTTCTGGGTTTGTGGAGCCAGCTAACACATAGCCAGTTAAGTGTGATATTAGAATTTTATGCGGTTAACTTGGCTGGTTAAGTTCTGAACATTAACACTTAAAAGGCCAAATGCCTACTCTGCCCCCGGAACACCCCCAAAATAGCTGATTTTGAGTTTGGCCCTAACCAAGTATTTTCAGTGGCGCTAACCGGTTAAGGGGCCCTTTTACTAAGCTGCGGTAAAAGGGGCTCTGAGCTAGCAGCGGTGGCCATTTTACTGTGTGCCAGGGCCCCTTTTACTGCAGCAGGTATAAAGGCCGAAAAAAGAAATGGCCGTTCAGTAAGTTTCCGCTTGCCGTGTGGCCATTTTTTTTGGTGGGGGGGGGGGGGGACACTTACCGCCACCCACTGAGGTGGCAGTAAGGGCTCCCACGCTAACTCAGCAGTAACCGGGTAGCATGCAACACTGCAAAATTACTGGTGGGTAACCCCCTGCAGAAATATTTGTTCAATATTTCCGCTACTGCTGGAAATATCACGTACTGGGTGTGGAACTACTGCTGGCATCTGCATTGGGCTGGTGGTAGTTCCGGGTTGCTGCACAGCAACCCTTTAGTAAAAGGGCTCCTAAGTGCTTGCTGTTCTCTGTTGCTGCTTAAGCTTAATTTTATGTTTCATCCTTGTTTTCCTGTTCCCATTGTAGTTGCTTTTCATTTTCCGCCATTAGGTTTTTGACTTTGAATTGTAAACCAGTTTGATGGAATCTCCCTTAGGCAGTATATCAACTTGGAAACTTGAAAATGACTGGTTAGCCCAAACAGGTGATTTAACTGGCCAGGAGCTATCTCTGGCCTGTTATAAGAACATAAATATTGTCATACTGGGACAGACCGAAGTTTCATCAAGCCCATCATCAGGGGCGTAGCCAGACTTCGGCGGGAGGGGGCACATTTTAGCCCCCCCCTCAGCGCCGCCGACCCCCCCCCCGCCATTGCCAACCCCGCCGCCACCACCACCACCTTGACCCCCCGCTGATGACCCTCTCGACCCCCCTCCTGCCGCCAACCCTCCCACGCTGTCGCCGTTGCCTACCTTTGCTTTGCTTTACAACGTACAGGACGTCAGACTCAGAAACAGAACGAAGGAAGAAGAGGACCATCGGCTGGCGGGGGTTGGGGTCCCCCGCCAGCAAAGGTAGGCGATGGCGGGTTGGCGGCGAGGGGAGGGTCGAGAGGGTCGTTGTCAGGGGGGTCCAGGGCCAAATCTACGGGGGCCCAGGCCCTCGTGGCCCCACGTAGCTACGCATCCTGTTTCTAACAGTGGTCAATCCAGGTCACAAATACCTGGCAAGATCCCAAAACAGTACATTCCTTGTCACTTGCAGCAGATGAATCCAGGAACAAGTGGGTTAAGTCTGCCTACCAGCAGGTGGAGATAGAGATAAACTAAAGGCAGTGATGCCAGACGACCAGCTCCTTCCTCAGTTAGTATGTCTCTATCTCAACAGGTGGTGGACGACTTTTTCTCCAGCTCCTGGGCCCAAGGCCTCTGAGGGTGCTCTTGGGCCGGTGGCCAGTTTGAGCCGGGGGTGGCGGACTGGTGGTGTCCCCTTTGGCAGCATACGCAGTTGCTGGGTCCCTGCTGCACCTCAAATTCCCTCTGAACAGGCTTTTGCTGTTCCTTTCCTTCCCTGTTTGTTTCTGCCTCACTAAAAAAAAAAAAAAAAAAGAGAACATAGCGTTTATTTAAAAGAGAAACGGAGATGCACAGGGAAGTGTGGTTTTGCTGAGAGCAGGTTTGTGTTACTGCTGTCCGAGACCTGTTTTCTGTTGCCTGCTTGTCTGAGCCTGCCTCGAAGTGGAGTCGGAGAGTTTTTTTTCCTTCTGCTCAGCTGTCAGTTCCCGCGCTTTCCCGGTCCGGGGTAAGTCCTGCTGGGTTCCTGTTCGGGGATGGACAATGGCAGCGGAGGTGGTAAAACGCTGTTCCTGATCCTGGAAACAGCATTTGGTGGCGGGCCTTTGCAGCGGGGGGGGTGCGCTGATTTGGCAGGACTCAATGGAGCTGTGCCCCCCCCCCCGCGAGAGCATGCTTTCCCGCCCAGAGCCTGGCGATTCTCGCTCCATTTTACGATCGGTTGCGGAGCCGGCTCCAGTAGCGGTTTTGGGCAAAGCTTCTTTGCTGGTAGGGGGGGGGGGGGGGCGTCAGGCACTGTGGACAGTGGTGCAGGTGCCATGGCTGCGACCTCCTCCATTGCGGGGGAGGGGCTTTTGCCAGAGTTTAGTTTGCTACTTCAGGCGTTTTTGTTGAAAAGGGCCTTGCCCCCCCCCCCCCCCCCACGTGGCTGCGACAGCTTCGGCTTTTGATTCTCTCAGGGGGTCTGGGGGTAACCAAGAGATTTTGGGTTTTTCCCCAGAGGATTTCTCTTCCCTTAAAAAGCCTAGGCTTTTTTGGGGTCTGAGGAGGGGTCCTGCATACGGTCGCCTGCAGCTTCCTTCGTGGTGGCTCTCTCGGACCAGACGGGGGTAGAGGACGTAGAGGACAGTGTCCTCACTGACCAACCGGAGGACTCTTCCGCCATGAGGATTTTCCATAAGGAGGAGTTGTCCTCCTTTATCTCTCAGGCGCTGGAAGCCCTGAATATAAGAGGACCCTGAGGTTGCGGCTTCTCAGGCGGTCAACCGCAAGATGGCTAGTACCAGATGACCTTCTAAGGCCTTTCCGGTACATGAAGCTGTTGAAGAGCTGATTTTGGCCCAGTGGGCGAATCCGGATGGGGGGCTGAAAGTAGCCAGGGCTATGGCCTGGCTGTATCCGGTTTCAGCGGACCGTTTAGAGCAGTTTACTCTACCTAGGGTGGATGCCCTGGTGACGGCGGTCTCTAAGAAGACTACTCTTCCAGTGGAAGGTGGTGTGGCACTTAAGGATATGCAAGACAGATGTCTAGAGGCCTCTTTAAAACGTGCCTTTGAGGTGGCCGCTTTGACACTTCAAGCTTATGTTTGTAGTTCTTATGCGGCTAGAGCTTGTCTCAGTTGGCTACATTCTGTCATGGATTCGATTTTGGAGTTTGATATGCCAGGAACTCCTCAGATATCGCTGATGGATATTGGGCTGGCGTACTTGGTGGATGCCTTGTATGATTTGATCCGTGCTTCGGCCAAAATCATGGCCTTGACTGTTTCCTCTCAGTGTCTTCTGTGGCTCTGTCATTGGGCCGCAGATATGGCCTCTAAGCAACGGCTCATTAAATTGCCTTTCCGAAGGAAATTGCTTTTGGAGAAGACCTAGAAAAGACTGTTAAAGATTTGGGGGATTCTAAATCTCAGCGTCTTCCAGAGGATAGACCCAAGTCTACGTCCAGGCAGGGAGCCTCGAGGTCACGTGTCAGAGAGACGTGACGGTATCGCCCGGTCCAACGCAGCCTTTCAGCGTCCTCGTTTTGGGCAGCGTTCTTCCTTTCACAATGAGAAGCATCTGGCTGGACCCCCCTCTCGTCAGGGGCTCCTTCTCGGGCCTCCCAATGATGGTCCACTCGGGAGGAGAGCAGATTGGTGGTCATCTTTCTCTGTTTCTTCCAGAGTGGGCTAGAATTACTTTGGACCAGTGGGTCCTTGATGTGGTGCGAGAAGGTTACAAGCTAGAATTCTTCTGTCCTGTCACCATAGGCGCCCCGTATAAGAGGCTTGGGGAGGCTAAGCCTCCCCAGCCCAGCTGTGAACTTCCCCGTGGCCACGCCTACAAGACTCGACAAAATCTTCTGTTGAGTAGCGCAGTAGCAGCCAGGAACGAGACCTGCCGTCGATACTCTCCACCCACAGCCAGCATAACATAAGAAAAAAAAGAAGCGCGGGGCCGCAGCAGCCTTCAGACATGCGCTGTCGGCTCTGCCGTCTCTGCCCCTGACGTCAATTTCCCGTTCCGGGGTCAGAGGACCGGCAGAGCCGACAGCGCATGTCTGAAGGCTGCTGCGGCCCCGCGCTTCTTTTTCTTCTTCTGTAAGCGCTGCTGTTAAGAGGCCCGGGCCGGAGGGAGAGAAGAGAACGTGGCCACTGGCTGGAAACGGTAGGAGGAGAGAGAGGGAGAGCCAGGGGGCATGGACAAGAGCAGTGGAGAGCCAGAGAGCGATAGGGAGAGAAAAAGGGGCCGTGGAAAAGAGCAGGGGAGAGCCAGAAAGAGATGGGGAGAGAAAGAGGGGCCATGGAAAAGAGCAGGGGAGAGCCAGGGACATGGAAAAAAGCAGGGGAGAGCCAGAAAGAGATGGGGAGAGAAAGAGGGGCCATGGAAAAGAGCAGAGGAGAGCCAGGGACATGGGAAAAAAAGCAGGGGAGAGCCAGAAAGATATGGGGAGAAAAAGAGGGGCCATGGAAAAGAGCAGAGGAGAGCCAGAGACATGGAAAAAAGCAGGGGAGAGCCAGAAAAAGATGGGGAGAGAAAGAGGGGACATGGGCAGGAGAGAGAGAGAGAAGCTGCTGGGGAGAAACTGGGGGAGACCCTAGCTGTCAGACTGAGAAATGCTGGCTGGATGAAAGGAGGGAAAAAGAGGAAAAATGCTGAAAGGAGGGGGCAGAATGAGGGAAGATGCTGGTAGGGAGGGACAGAGGAAAGACACTGGAAGGATGGGGTGAGAGGGGACATGCTGAATGGAAAAGGGCCGAGAGAGAACTGTCTAGAAGGAAGGGGAGATAGAGGGAGACAATGGACGGAAGGATTGGGAGAGGGTAATGGGTGGAAGGATGGAGAGAGAAAGAGGGATGACACTGGATGGAAGGGTAGGAGAGAAAGAAGGAAGGTGTTGGACATGGATGGAGGGAAGGGAAGTATATGCACATGGATGGAGGGGAGTGAGGAGAAATGCTGGATATGGATGGAGGGAAAACTGTTGAATTTAAGAGCTGGATCGGGATACTGAAGGATAGGGACAAGGCTACAGATGGTAGACAGGACGCGTAAGGACACAGGAGGATGGTGGACATGGTGAGAGAAAAAATATCAAATAGAAAGAAGACCCTGCATAAAACAGAAGACACTGGGACCAAAGCGAATAGAAAAACTAAATGATCAGACAACAAAGGTAGAAAAAAGTATTTTATTCAGAATTTATTAACTGGAATATGTCAGCTTTTGGAAATGTGCATCTGTGATGTTTTGCATGTAAGTTTCAATTTTTCTAGTATTGCTGCATGCTGAGTCTGACTTCTTGAGGTAACTTTCCAGTTCAGTATTTTGCCTTCATATCTGTTGTGTCATGTGTTTTCCATGTGATCAAGGTGCAGTATTCTGCTAGCGTGTAGTATTTTCAGCCCTTTTTGGTGTTTTTTTGTTTCACTAGGTGGTGCACTGGTGTTTTAGAGCCCGGTGTAATTACAGTGCTGCCTTTCCATGCATAAGGTTGTAGCTTGTCCTGTCCTTGGAATTAGTACTGTTATGGTTTGGTAAGGTTATGAGTGTGTTTTTGCACAAGTTTGTGTATAGTGTTTTGCAGTGGAGAGATTGTGTATTGGCCTTACTGAAGTGGCACCAAATCATCAGAAAGGGTTTTAGAGCCTAAATCATGACACACTACCTCTTGAAGGATCTACATAAAAGGAGCTCATTGTGAACACTTTCCACCCTGAAAGGGTGTTTTGTGGCTCTACATGAGAATTGTGATATTATGATCCCTTGTTTCATATTGTTGACGGTCTGCATTTTCCGTATGGGTGGTATATTGGTTTATTAGGGTCTGCCCAGTGTTATGGTACAGTAAGGTTTATGAGTGTGTTTTTGCACAAATTTGTGCATAGTGTTTTGCAGTTGAGCAATTGTGGTTAGTACATGCTTTGAGCAACCACTTTATTCTTTGACATATGATACATATTTAATATCTAAATTTAATAAAAGGTATTAATTGTGACTTATTTTTTACTTATTTTTTTTCTATGTTGTCAGACAATTATGGATGTAAGCCCCGCCCCTGGCCCCACCCCCTTTAGCCTCCCCAAACAGTTGGGCCACCGACCGCCTATGCCCGTCACAGACTTTTTTCTGGAGTCTCGCTGTGTATCGCGGGCCAAGAGGACAGCGGTTCTGCAGTGTTTGCAAGACCTGCTAAGGATAGGGGCTATCGTGCCTGTTTCTCCTCTCGAAAGGTGCACAGGTTGGTACTCCATCTTCTTTGTGGTTCCAAAGAAGGGAGGGGCTTTTCGGCCTATTCTCAATATCAGAAAAGTAAACCAGTTTTTGCGGGTTCGTTACTTCCGCATGGAGGGCAGTTATTGCTGCTGTTCAACCAGGCGAGTTTTGACGGCTCTCGATTTGAGGGAAGCTTACCAGATTTGCGGTACTGGGTCAGCACTTCCAGTTTCGGGCCCTTCCTTTCGGAATGGCCACTGCCCCACGCACTTTTTCCAAGGTCATGGTGGTGGTGGCAGCGTTCCTATGGAAGGAGGGGATTCGAGTGCATCCATATCTCGACGACTGGCTGATTCAGGCGACGACAGCAGAGGAGAGTCGAGTGGTCACCGACCGAGTGATTGCGGTGTTGCAATCCTTAGGTTGGGTGGTCAATATGGACGAGTCATCTGGTTCCTACTCAGAGTCTGGAGTATCTTGGAGTGCAATTCGATACGAAGCGGGGGAAGGTGTTTCTCCCTGAGGGGCAAAGGATCAAATTGCTTTCTCAGTTACGGACCTTATTGAGTCGTCGTGCTCCGAGTGTGGGACTATGTTCAGCTCCTCGGTTCCATGACTGCGACCTTGGAGGTCATTCCATGGGCAAGGGCTTACATGCTGCCTCTTCAGAATTTCCTTTTGAGCAGATGGTCGCCGACGTCACTGGATTATCAACGACGCCTTCCTTGGTCGAGCTGGGCCAGGGACAATCTCATGTGGTGGCTGCGGTCAGCCAATTTGCAGAAGGGTGTTTCTGTGGCGTCTCCCAATTGGGTGGTAGTCGTGATGGATGCCATACTTGCCCTGAAGGCGCATTCTACTCGGGCACAGGCGTCGGCCTTATCTCTGGAAGAGATTTGTCGGGCGGCTACTTGGGCGTCTCGTCATACTTTGCGAAGCATTACAGGCTAGACGTGTCTGCTCGGGAGGATGCGAGTTTTGGGGCGGGAGTGTTGGCGCGGGGAGTGTCAGCTTCCCACCCTACTTAAGGAATGCTTTGGTACATCCCACTAGTTCCTGGATTCATCTGCTGCAAGTGACAAGGAAGGTAAAATTATGTCTTATCTGATAATTTTCTTTCCTTTAACGCAGCAGATGAATCCAGGATCCCTCCCTAGTTCAGCTGACGTTTTTTCCATTTTTCGTAGTGTGGCTATTTTTTCCTTCCGAGTTCTCTTTTGCAAAGTTCAGACAGATATGGGAACACGGCAAGGATTCTGATTTCTGGATCAAGTTGCAGTTATTTCGAAGTTCTTATTTGGTTCTCTGTTTTTCATAGTGAGGATGGTTTCTGGTTGTTATTGGTTTCATATTTTTGGCCTTGGCAAATGCTTACGAATGACATACTAACTGAGGAAGGAGCTGGCTGTCTGGCATCACTCCACCTGCTGGTAGGCGGACTTAACCCACTAGTTCCTGGATTCATCTGATGCGTTAAAGGAAAGAAAATTATCAGGTAAGACATAATTTTACCATACATTTTATGCTTCTTATCCTAGAATTAAGCAGTGGATTTTACCAAGTCCATCTTAATAATGGCTTGTGGACTTTTCTTTTAGGTAACTTTTTTAAACCCCATTAAGCTAACTGCTTTTACTACATTCTCTGGCAAAGAATTCTAGAGTTTAATTACACATGAAGGAATATTTTCTCCAATTTGTTTACATTTACTACTTTGTGCCCACTAGTCCAAGTATTTTTGGAAAGAGTAAACAAGTGATTCACGCCTACCTGTTCCACTCCACTCCACTCCACACTGTACATCGCATTGAATATCAACCCCTTTGTATTTATCATTCTTTTGTTCATTTACCTTTTGTTTTTCCTTGTTTGCTGATCTAATTCTTTAAAAAGCTTTTTCTTCTGCTTTGTGTATTCTGTTGATTCAGTTCCTGTGCGCACAGGTAGATTCTCATTCATTCACTGCTGTTTATTGTCTGATGTGATGCCTTTGTGAGTTGATTTTTCTCTTTAGCATCTGGCCTGTGTCCCTAGCATACATATCACCCTTTTCTTGTTTCATTGTAAGTTGGGTTATTTTATGGAAAATACTGAGGGGGTCTTTTTTTTAAGCGTAGCTTGAGTCATCTGCAGCAGGGCTCATTTTATTCCTATGGGCCCTGCTGCAGATAACTCCAGCTAAGCTTTATTAAAAGACCCCCTGAGGTGTTTGTTATGATACATCTGGAGCAAATGTTGCTGTGAGTAAACCTTAGATAAATCTTCTCCCATCGTCTCTTTCTGTCTTAGTAGCTTTCCATGCTCTTAGGCTTTTTTTTTTTGTTGAAATTCTTTTTTTAAATCTAAATTTATGGGCCTTTATACTAAGCTGTGCAAAAAAGTGGTCAGCGCTATCCCCAGTGCGGGTCTTTCCTGCGGACTGAGGCCACTTTTAGTACCACAGTAAAATGGCCAATAATGGCCACACACTAATTTTCCCATTAGTGCATGAGTACTTACCAACACCTACTTTCTAATCTTTGTGAAAGGGCCCTTAGTTTTTAACTAAAATGTGAATTGTATAAGATGAAAAGTGATAATAACATGTATTAATGAAGGTTTTGTACTTGAGCAATCAGTAGTCTTTGTTTTCATATACTGATCACTCATTTTACTTTCGCTAAAGGATTACATGTAGTATTGTGAATTTGTTTAAGTAATCGGTAAGTTGTTTGGTTACCATGCTTTCCATTAATTTAACTCTCAGAGGGATGGATGCTACCGGGCGGTAGTTGGTGATGTCATTTGCTTTTTTCTTTGAGTCCTTAGGTATTGGGGTGAGTAGTATGTTTCCTTTATCCTTAGGGAATAATCCATGTTGTAATATGTAGTTTAAGTGTGACGTGAAGTCTGCTATGAAGCGTTGGGGGGCAGATTATATTAGGTTGTTGGACATATGTTTTGTTTTTGTTACATTTGTACCCTGCGCTTTCCCACTCATGGCAGGCTCATTGCGGCTTACATATTGTATACAGGTACTTATTTGTACCTGGGGCAATGGAGGGTTGAGTGACTTGCCCAGAGTCACAAGGAGCTGCCTGTGCCTGAAGTGGGAATTGAACTCAGTTCCTCAGTTTCTCAATTCCCCAGGACCAAAGTCCACCACCCTAACCACTAGGCCACTCCTCCTCTAATTTAATGTCTAATTTGCAGTGGGATTTGGCGAACTTATTGATCACTTTTGCAACGATTTCATCAGTAAGTAGAGTGAAGTTTGTCCAAATTCGGTCTGCTGGATATTCATCGGGAATTGGGTCCAGGCATTCAAAGAATTTTTCGTGGTCAGTGGTGTTGGGTGGTAGCGTGGTTCAAAGCTTTAAGATTTTCTTGTTAAAGTATTTGGCAAGGTTGTCTGCTGATGGGGTGTCTGTGTTGGTTGTAGTAACTGGTGTGGTGTCTAGTAGTTTGTTCACGAGTTGGGAAAAGTTTATGCGAGTGTTTGTAGTCTGGTCCTATTTTGGTTTTGTAGTATGTTCTTTTAGTTTGTCTTATTGCATATTTATATTTTCTTTGCATTTGTTTCCATGCGTTAAGTGTGTGTTCATCTTTTATTTTGTTCCATGCTTGTTCAAGCCTTCTAACTTGTGTTTTTAGTTTTTTCAGTTCTTCGTTAAACCATGTTGTCTTCATGAGGTTCTTGTTTGTATTGGTGCTATTTTGTCTAATATGCATGTGCATCTGTTGTCCCTGTCTTGGAGATAGTGTCTTGATTTCGCTTGTGCTATCCATTAGTTCTTGTAGATATGTTGCCAGAATGTTGCAGGGTCAATTTGGCCTCTTGTGGTGTATGTCGTGCGTTCTGGTTTGTGGTATGAGGCTTTTTTTTTGCCATTGTAGGGATAGGTTTAGTTTGTGGTGGTCTGACCAGGGTGTATCAGTCCATTTTGTATTTGATAATATTAGGTTTAGGTTAGAGGACAATTTGTATGTAATAAGGTCGAGTGTGTGTCCTTTTACATGGGTTGCTTGCATATTTGGCTAATTGAGGTCCCATAGTTGGAGGAAATCCTTGCATTGGTTAAATTAGGGTCTTCTAGGTGTAGGTTTATGTCCCCTATTATAAGTAGATTGGAGTTCTATACACAGGTATTTGATATGAAATCCATGAAGTGAGATTGGCATTCGTGCCAGATACCTGGTGGTCTATAAAACAAGACTATGTTTAGGTGGTCAAGCAAGGATGTATTGTGGATTCTAACTGAGGCGATTTCAAGTTGGGGTGTTATGGACTCAGCTGTTGTTGTTACGGTGAAGTGGGATTTATGGATTAGTGCTATACCTCCTTCTCTTTTTCCTTTTCTTGTCCAGTGAGTAATTTTGTAGCCTGGGGGGCATAGATCTAGAATTATGGGGTCATTTTGGTCATGGATCCAAGTTTCGGTGATGAAAAGTAAATCAAGGCTTTCTGATGTGATCCAGTCCGTTATTATTGTAGTTTTATTTATGACGGATCTAACATTAGTGTAACCCACTTGAATGTTTTGGTATGAGGCTTCAATGTTTGGTGATGCTTGGATTTTTGTTAGTTGTCGTTCCCTGGTTAGTGTGTGTGTGTTGTGACTTTGCTTTCCTTTTTGTTGATGTTGTTGATGTGTAGGCATTTCTCATTTATTTTGGTGAATGTTGGGTTGGTGAGGTGTGGAGTGTATGATCAGTCTTTGGTGATTCTGTAAGATGGGTATGATATTTTTTCTGCAAGTGGGATGGATAGTGTTAGGTATATCAATGATAGGGAGTAAATTGCTAGGAGTGACTTGGTGGTATTCATTGTGGGATCTGTTTGGAGATAAGTAGGTTACTCACAGTCAGATGGTCAGGAGTGACGTCCTAGGGCATAACGTTCAATGGTATTGTGCGTTATGCTGTTGGGTCTAGGAGGTTGAGGGAGACTTGGTTGGCTTATCGGATGTGTTGTTCCGGGTGGGGAGACTCCATGGTTCATGGAGGTCGGTGGTTGGGGTAAGAGTTGTGGAGTTGCTCCAGGGCGCAGGCTCTTCTAGTCTCTCAGGGTTATAGTGATGGTCAGTGTTTTATTCAAATTCTTGCAGTTTGGTCGATTTTTGTAAAAAACCTGGTAAAAACTTGGTGAAAACCTGGTAGTGAGCTGCTGCTCATGTCTAGATTGATTTAGGGGATGCAATATCACAGGCGATAGCCTATATCCTGTAGCTCGCTATTTCCGGTTGGTTCCAGTCACTCTCGTCGGCGGTTTGGGCTGCCTCCGTTCGCTGTCCGCCACATATTGTGTGGGGCAGATACTCCTGGCCACAAGCGGTTCCGATCTGTTATGACCCGGTAGTGGTGAGCCCCTGTGCCCCGACTGAGCACGGCAGAGATGGAGTGACACCGCACTCGGTCAGGCAGCCAGACAACCCCTAGCTGCACCTGGGAAGCGACCACCGTTCACTGGGAGTTGAGCCCCCAGCTGCAGGCGGCCACCAGGACTTCAGGAACCGGCGGGGTTGCACAGCCGCTGACCAGGATAGCAGGAAACAGACACTGTCCAGAACCAGAACTCTAACAGGCAAAGAAATAGTCAAATCAGTCCAGAGTCAAGGCAGGCAGCAAACAAGCGAAATCCGAGATAACTAGCCAAGGTCTGGTACACAGGAAAAACAGGAACAGAAGGCAGTCGGTGAACAGCACTCCGACAGCAACTCCTCAGAACAAATGAGGCCGAAGCAATGAAGGCCTGGAGGCAGTGCTTTAAATAGTGAGGAAATCTGAGCAAACCACACTCAGGTGAAGCCAATATGGCTGCCCCCATAGGAGATCCTCCCAAGACCAAATATGGAGTTCCTTCCTGATCTCGTTTATACAAGTTGGCTGCCCCCTCCTGAGCTAGCCAAGATGGCCGCTGCCTGTGCTCTAAGCCGGATGACGGCTGCCAGACTTGGGAAACTGAAACTGACCCATCCTGGAGAAACATCAAAAAGCCAGACCACACCTCGCCGGCGAATCAGACACGCAGGCCTGGAATCAGGTGAGGAACGTAACACGATCCCGGTCACGAGCCACTCCAAGTTGCGCTCAGGCGTCGTCTACTGTGGGTCTCTCCGGCTGCTCCGGTGCTCAAGTTTCCCACCTGCACTTTACGTCCATCTCCCTCTGCTCCTCTGCACAGTCTGTGTGGCGCCTCGCTCTCTTCTCTGCCGGCCGGCAGAGATCAGCGCTGAAAGCCTGTTCGATAGTGTTTGAGGCGGGCTCGATGGGTGAGCAGCCACTCGGAGATGGGCGCTCGTGGGCAGCTGAACGTCCACGCAGATGGTGTCCTCCGGTGATTTGTGGATGGCAGTTTTGGAGGTGATTGCGGGTGGACGGCTCCCCGATGATTTTATCAGGTAAGGACTAATTTTACCATAAAATAATTTTTGAGAGAAATGCCCATATAGATGTCCCTACAGATCAGAGGGGTAGCCTAGTGGTCAGTGCAGTGGACTTTAAAGAGTGGCACCCAGGTATAATTCCCACCATAACTTCTTTATTTTGTATTGTGAGCCCTCAAGGGAAAGAATAAAACCTACTGTACCTAAATGTACACCATTACAATCGCCTTCCACCCTGCAGGTGTCTCCTATGTTTACGTATAGTAGGTAATTTGGTGGTTTTGGAGGACTCACAGTTCCCACCACAAATGCACTAGGTAGAGTGGAGTTCGGACCTGGATCCTCTTGTTAACAGTCTACTTCACTGACCACCAGGTTACTCCTGGGACCTGCTTGCTGCTCTGTTGTTTGTGCCCATAATATCTGCAGCGGTTCAACAGCTTGGTATCCTCTTTCATTTTCACTTTTTATGGGGATGGGAGGGGGGCCATATCCACTGGAGGATTAACTTAGACGGTAAGCTCTTTTGAGCAGGAACTGTCTCTTTATGTCCAGTGTACAGCTCTGCGTACGTCTAGTAGCGCTATAGAAATGATAAGTAGTGTTAGTAGAGGGGTAAAGTCTTAGTCCCTCCAGTAGTCAACTGGTCAGTAAGAGCATCTTTTTGTAACTTAGATGTGATTGAAACAGGTCTAGATAAATATGTCCTTTTTGCCTTGGGCGTGTCTTCCTGTTTTATTATCACTGAAATATGTCCTAATTTTTCGCTCGCCCTAGTCCCGCCCAAAACACGATCCAACATACCCCTTTACTAGTTGGATGAACTGCAGTGACAGACATCCTAATTTTGTGTTTTGAAAATCGTGTTTTAGACGTTTTCAGCAGATGGGCATTGTTTTGACCATTTTGAGACCATCTATGTGCTTTGAAAATGAGCACCATCGTCTCCTTATCAAACCTCAACCTGTGCATATACTGCCTATATACCCTCTGCACAGGGGCCCTCCTTCTGTCTTGTTTCTCTTTCTCTCTCCAGTACCTACAGAAGCAACACCTTGCTTCCATTCATACTTGAAACCACAAGCGTTGCCATACTGGGACAGACCCAAGGTCCATCAAGCCCAGTTGCCAATCCAGGTCACAAGTACCTGGCAAGATCCCAAAACAGTACAATACATTTATACTGTTTATCCTAGAAATAAGCAGTGGATTTTCCCAAGTCCATCTTAATAATGGCTGCCAAACCTTTTTTAAACCCCGCTAAGCTAACTGCTTTTACCACATAATCTGGCAACAAATTCCAGAGTTTAATTACACGAGTGAAGAAATATTTTCTCCGATTTGTTTTAAATTTACTACTTTGTAGCTTCATTGTGTGCCCCCTAGTCCTGGTATTTTTGGAAAGAGTAAACAAGCAATTCACGTCTACCCGACCTCTGTCATATCTCCTCTCAACCTTCTTTTCTCCAAGCTGAAGAGCCCTAGCCATTCAGCATTTTCTCATAGGAAAGCCATCCCATCCCCTTTATCATTGTTGTCACCCTTCTCTGTACCTTTTCTAATTCCACTATATCTTTTTTGAGATGCGGTGACCAGAATTGCAGACAGTATTCAAGGTGCGATACAAAGACATTATAACATCCTTTTGTTTTCCATTCCTTTCCTAATAATACCTAACATTCTATTTGCTTTCTTCACCGCTGCTGCACACTGAGCAGAGGGTTTCAATGACACCTAGATCTTTTTCCTGGTCGGTGACTCCTAATGTGGAACTTTGCATCACGTAATTATAGTTTGGGTTCCTCTTTCCCACATGCATCACTTTACACTTGCTCACATTAAATGTCATCTGCCATTTGGATGCCCAGTCTCCCAGTCTTGTAAGGTCCTCTTGTAATTTTTCACAATCCTCTTGAGATTTAACAACTTTGAATAACCTAGTGTCGTTAGCAAATTTTATTACCTCACTTAGTTATTCCCATATCTAGATCATTTATAAATATGTTAAAAACCACCACTGTTAGCACCCAGGATCCACCACTAGTTGCATCCAGTACCCAGAACCACCAGCAGCTATGGTACTGTACCAAACACACACACAGGATGAAATAGAAACAGTCAACTACAGAGATACATTGATAAATAATGGTAGATGGATACACCAAAATACACACACACGTTCGCACACACAAACACACACTTGCTGTTGCACTCAGAAATGGGGTGGAGGAGCTGAGACAGGGAGAGGACAAGTATTTAGAAAATTGGAGAGGGTTTTGGTAGAAAGTGGCAATATGGAGCAGAGTGGGTGTCAATGGAGATGTATAGGGTTCAATGAAGGCAGAGAGGTTTTTCACTACTGCCTTTGGCTCCTAACCCTCCTCCCCCCTGTTCCTCTTTATCCTGTAATTCCCTTGCCCCTAATGTCTTGTCTGTCTGTTTTAGATTGTAAGCTCTTTGAGCAGGGACTGTCTCTCTATGTCAGATGTTCAGCGCTGCGTGCATCTGGTAGCGCTATATAAATGCTATTAGTAGTAGTAGTAGTTTGCTAGTTAGAGGAGGCCTGACCATATACTGAGACACCAATCAGCAGCACAATGCACCAACCAACCCTCCGAGTCACAAGAGACATCTCTCCTACTTGGTTACTATTTATAGTAGGTGCACATTTGGGTGTCATCTGCATACCCATTTATAGAATATGTGATGATGTTTGTGTGGTTTCTGGCTTGCCCAATGGATTTACATTCTGCACCCCACACATGCTTCTTTTTGGGAAGTGTACATACGTGCTTGTTTTGCCTTTATAGAATAGTGCTTAGAGCATTCCCAGTTTTGGGCAGCCAGATGATGATTGTGGGCAAGCTAACTTATTTGGGCAGCCAGATGGTGATTGTGGGCAAGCTAACATAAGAACATAAGAATAGCCATACTGGGTCAGACCAATGGTCTATCTAGCCCAGTATCCTGTTTCCAATAGTGGCCAATCCAGGTCACAAGTACCTGGCACAAACCAAAATAGTAGCAACATTCCATGCTACCAATTCCAGGGCAAGCAGTGGCTTTTCCATATCTGTCTCAGTAGCAGATTATAGACTTTTCCTCCAGGAACTAGTCCAAACCTTTTTTTAAACCCAGATATGCTAGCCGCTGTTACCACATCCTCTGGAAGTGAGTTTTACAGCTTAACTATTGTTTGAGTGAAAAAATATTTCCTCTTATTTGTTTTAAAAGTATTTCCGTGTAATTTCGTTGAGTGTCCCCTTTGTACTTTTTTGAAAGAGTGAAAAATCAATTCACTTTTACCTATTCTACACCACTCAGGGCCCTGTTTACTAAGCTACGCTGTAGGTGTGTAAAAGTTTTAGCAAGTGCTAAAAATTAGCGCGCGCTAACTCTAGAGACACCAAATGGGTGCCAGCTAAATGAAATTTTGAGTATACATTTAGGTTCATAAATTTTAAGAGTTTCACAGAGGCCAATTTAGGAGCTTAATTCTCAAAGGGTCCCTTTTACAAAGATGTGCTAGCGTTTTTAGCATGCACTAAACGTTAGAGATGCCCATATATTCCTATGGACGTCTCTAGCATTTAGGGCATGCCAAAAATGCTATTGCACCTTTGTAAAAGACCCCTAAAGTTAGAAGCATGATGCTTTGAATATTGGGGCCCTTATTGTTTTTTGTAATCATGGAACCTTCATCATATATATAAGCATTTTAAACTGTATATATAGGATACTGGCCAGCTAGTTCTTTAGAGTGTTTCTTAAATTCTTTTCTTTCTATAGAGCTTCTATGATCATGAAGGAATTGTGACACAGGCAAGCTGATTTTCAGCAGCAATGGATGAAAACTTGAAAAATGTAAGAAAAGAATTCCAATTTGTTTCTTTTCTAAAGACTAAAGTAGCCAAACTTGTCATTCATAACCAGTAAATCTAATACCCCCCCATAATTTTATTCATATCAAAAATGAATAGTGAACTGAACAAGTTACAGGAGATGGTCTGCTGTGCCTCCCCAGATTAAAAAAAATCATCTATATAGCAAATCCAGATTTAATATGATCATCAAATGGAGAAGAACCAATTCATTCTTTCTCACATACTGCCATGAATAAATTGGCAGTTGAAGGAGTGAACATTGTGCCCATCACCGTTCCTGATACCTATGAGTAAAAATGTTAAATAAAAAGTAATTCTTTTTTAAAGCCACATAAGCTGAATGGGCTGTGTCAGCACTACCATGCAGCAGCCTTTGGCACGGCTTTATAAAGGGGGGGGGGGGGGGGGGGGGGGTGGGGGGACATTCCTCACTACTTCTAGTACTTGTGGTGCAGAATACCTAGTATACAGCAAATTAATTTCTAGAGTCATCAGGAAAGCACCATCTCAACAATCAGGGATATTAATAATTAGACCACTCATTTATGAGATTCTTATGCAGGATCATACCTAAAGCTATGCTAAAATTTAAGCACACAATATTCAGTGCCCAACTCTATCTTATTCTCTGGTCACACAAGTGGAAGAAACCTATTGGATTCATTTGACATGATTTGCTTCTAAAACCATATTTTCTGAGATCCTGCAAACTGTCTGTGGTATTACAATAGCAATAACTTCCAGAACCCAAACAGCAGCAAATCTGTATGGAAAGGCACATGCAAATATTTCATTGGGCGCTAAAGGGCCCTTATACTAAGGTATGCCTAAAAGTGGGCTTTGCTGGTGTAGGCATGTGTTTTGGATGTGCGCAGGCCCATTTGTTCAGCGTGCCTGGAAAAAAAGGCATTTTGTTTGTGCTGGAAAATGGACATGTGGCACAATTAAAACCAGCATCCAGCTCATAATCGAAAGTGATCGCCGGCCATTTCCCGACATAAATCGGGAGATGGCCGGCAATCTCGGAAAAGCGGCAAAATCGATTTAATCGAAAGCTGCTTTTTTTGACAGCGCCGCTTTCCCGTCGCCTCGCGATGGGCGTGTCGGCGGCAAAGCGAAGGCGGGACATGGGCGGGTATGGGCGTGGCTACCAGATTGCTGACTTTTGCCGATAATGGAAAAAAAACGGCGTTAAGCAGTATTTCGCCGGGTTTACTTGGTCCTTTTATTTTCACGACCAAGCCTCAAAAAGGTGCCCCAACTCACCAGATGATCACTGGAGGGAATGGGGGATGACCTCCCCATACTCCCCCAGTGGTCACCAACCCCCTCCCATATTAAAAAAAATAAAAATAAAAACCTTTTTTGCCAGCCTGTATGCCAGCCTCAAATGCCGTACCCACCTCCATGACAGCAGAATGTGTTCTATCCTCTGACAGCCTTTCCCTGGTTGTGATTTGGCTCTCGGGTGAGTGTGACACCTTTTCTGTTAGGTGCACTGCAGAGTCACATCATCAATGCATTGTGGTGGGTGTAGGGTAGTGGGCTCTACTCCCATGGTGCTTTTCCCCTTGCTAACTGTTGTGTTTCCGGTAGTCCATGAGGTAGTGGCCATTTTTGTAAGGCAGTTTTAGATCCCTTTCATGTGTTACCCACGTTAGAGAACTTAGAGGCAGATGCAGCAACCAAACGTAAAAAAATCTAAATCGTTAAAGTCCCTAACGATTTTAAAATAACGAAAAATGCACCAAAAAAAAAAGTCACACATGCTGAGATCGGTAGTGAAACGTACAATGTATCAAAGAATCACAATACACATCGTTAATCGGCCCCCAAATCATGCGCAGAGCAGCCAAGCGTTATGTTAGCTGCTCTGCGCATGCCACAAACAGTCAAAACACAGTCAAATCGCAAGCACATGGCTCCCAAATAAAAACAAAAATAAAAAAAAAGGGTCGGGAGGGGGCAAGGGCGCTCATCAGGAGCGTCCTGTACTGACGGCCTTGCCCCCCCCCCCCCGCTGCTCCCCACTTTCCGCCGCTCCCCCCACCCCGAAAAAGCAAAATTCTAGCAGCCCCTGCCCCCTCCCCACTTTCCGCCGCTCCCCCCACCCCGAAAAAGCAAACTTCTAGAAGCCCCTGCCCCCCTCCCTTCCTCACTACTCTCTCACCTCAGCTCCGCCTCCCGACATCCTCCGTCCGTGCCCCGCCCCCTTTTGGGGTCGTCGCCGCCATTCCCCTCCTCCATCGGGCCCCCCTTCCTCTTACCGGGCCCGTGCAGCGCCTCTCTCCTCTGTCCGAAGGCGCTGCACGGGCAAGAAGAAAGCTGAATCAGCTGATGCCTGCCTTTGCCTAGCTTCGATAGAGCGTCTTTCTCCTCCTGGGCCCGCCCCTGTCTGACGTCAGTAACCTACGTAGGTTACTGACGTCAGACAGGGGCGGGTGCAGCAGAAGAAAGACGCGCCATCGCGAAGGCAGGCATCAGCTGATTCAGCTTTCTTCTTGCCCGTGCAGCGCCTTCGGACAGAGGAGAGAGGCGCTGCACGGGCCCGGTAAGAGGAAGGGGGGCCCGATGGAGGAGGGGAATGGCGGCGACGACCCCAAAAGGGGGCGGGGCACGGATGGAGGATGTCGGGAGGCGGAGCTGAGGTGAGAGAGTAGTGAGGAAGGGAGGGGGGCAGGGGCTTCTAGAAGTTTGCTTTTTCGGGGTGGGGGGAGCGGCGGAAAGTGGGGAGCAGCGGGGGGGGGGGGGGCAAGGCCGTCTGTACAGGACGCTCCTGATGAGCGCCCTTGCCCCCTCCCGATCCTTTTTTTATTTTTATTTTTTTATGTGTTTTCTGAGGTCCTTTGGACCAATCACAGCGCTTTTAGCTCTGCTAATGCGCTGGGATTGGCTCAAAGTTTGTTTATTTTTTCACTTAACACTTTTTCCTGCCACGGAGCTGTCCTAACGAGAGGTCCAGACCTCTCGTTAGTTTTCCTGCCTTTTTCCTGCGTAAAGGCAATCGGAAAAGGTTAGTGCATGTCGTTTCAATGGGGTTTTCACACTAATTGCTCATCTCCATTCCGTTTTCGTTAGCTGCTACTGTCGTCGGAAAATAGGCTTAAGTGCATGGAAAGGATAGGAAATTCTTCCCTGAGGGCTCATTTAACGATGAAAAACGTTTAGTGCATCTACCTCTTAGTTCTTACCTTGAATGTGGCTGAAAGAGGGCATTGTACACCATTCTACCAGCTCTGACCTACTGCTAATCTCAGTACCAGGGAGACTCTTTGCCAGTGGGGCACAACCTCTGATCTGCAGTTAACTGTGAGTAAATGTGCTTATTCAAATAAAGGACTTTTTCAAAGAGATTAGTCTTCAGGTGTGAACTGCTGTGCCAAGGTTATACAGCAGCAACAAGTCCTAGAGGCCTGCGTGTATGCAGGTCCCTGGAGCACTTTTAGTGGGTACTTCTGTACACTTAAGGCAGGTGGACCCAGGCCCATCCCCCCCTACCTGTAACACTTGTGCTGGTAATGGGAGCCCTCCAAAACCCACTGTACCCACATGTAGTTGCCCCCTTCACCCCTAAGAGCTATGGTAGTGTTGTACATTTGTGGGTAGTGGATTTTGGGGGGATTGGGGGGCTCAGCACCCAAAGTAAGGGAGCTATGCATGTGGAAGGTTTTTCTGAAGTCCACCGCACTGACCCCTAGGGTGCCCAATTGGTGTCCTGGCATGTGAGAGGGACCAGTGCACTACAAATGCTGGCTCCTCCCACGACCAAATGCCTTGGATGTTGTCGGGTTGGAGATGGCCGGCATTTTTTTCCATTATCGCTGAAAAACAAAACCGGCCATCTCAAACCCGGCGACATCCAAGGCATTTAGCCGGGCTAAACCGTATTATCGAACAAAAAGATGGCCGGCCATTTTTTTTGATAATACGGTTCTGGCCAGTTGTAGCGCCGCCGCCAACAGACGACGTTCGATTATGCCCCTCTACGCGTCCATTTTCAGGCCGAGACCATACTGCCACCCATTGACAGTGGCGTAGGAAGGAGGGGGGGCTGTCCGCCCCGGGTGCACGCCGCTGGGGGGGTGTCGGCTCTACTGGTTCCCTGCTCCCTCTGCCCCGGAACAGGTTACTTCCTGTTTCGGGGCAGAGAGAGCAGGGAACCAGCGGAGCCGACGCAGCTCCCAGCAACGTGCACTCAGTGTGGATCAGCGTTCCCGCCCGCCCCCCCCCCCCCCCGCTTTCGTATGGCAGTAAGAATGCACTCCGGGGGGGGGGGGGTGCGCCGAGGGGGGGGGGTGCGCAGCGGCGACCCGCCCCGGGTGTCAGCCGCCCTCGCTACGGCACTGGTCTCAAGCGGTAACAGGGCGGTAAGCGGCCAGCACTCGTAAGCTGCTGATTACTGCTGGTTAAGCGCCATACGGTAGGAAATAGAAAATATTTTCTACCGCATGTTTTGGGCGCACGTCAAAAATGGAAGTACTGCCTGGGGCAAGCGGTACCAATTTCATATGCCTTAGTAAAAGGGCCCCTAAAAGACCAATATATCTCCTATTGAGAAATCCAAAAATGTGAGACTGCTAATAGATCCCTGCCTGTACAGGAATTTCATCATACAGCAAATATAGGGGTATTTTACTAAAGATTAGCTTATCTACAGCAGGGCCCATTTTATTCCTGTGGGCTCTACAGTAAATAACTCGAGCTAATCTTTCATAAAAGACTCCCATAGAATAAGAGACTTCAAATTATGTTTGTCATTTTTATTGATGACACATATACAGTGGGGGAAATAAGTATTTGATCCCTTGCTGATTTTGTAAGTTTGCCCACTGACAAAGACATGAGCAGCCCATAATTGAAGGGTAGGTTATTGGTAACAGTGAGAGATAGCACATCACAAATTAAATCCGGAAAATCACATTGTGGAAAGTATATGAATTTATTTGCATTCTGCAGAGGGAAATAAGTATTTAATCCCTCTGGCAAACAAGACCTAATACTTGGTGGCAAAACCCTTGTTGGCAAGCACAGCGGTCAGACGTCTTCTGTAGTTGATGATGAGGTTTGCACACATGTCAGGAGGAATTTTGGTCCACTCCTCTTTGCAGATCATCTCTAAATCATTAAGAGTTCTGGGCTGTCGCTTGGCAACTCGCAGCTTCAGCTCCCTCCATAAGTTTTCAATGGGATTAAGGTCTGGTGACTGGCTAGGCCACTCCATGACCCTAATGTGCTTCTTCCTGAGCCACTCCTTTGTTGCCTTGGCTGTATGTTTTGGGTCATTGTCGTGCTGGAAGACCCAGCCACGACCCATTTTTAAGGCCCTGGCGGAGGGAAGGAGGTTGTCACTCAGAATTGTACGGTACATGGCCCCATCCATTCTCCCATTGATGCGGTGAAGTAGTCCTGTGCCCTTAGCAGAGAAACACCCCCAAAACATAACATTTCCACCTCCATGCTTGACAGTGGGGACGGTGTTCTTTGGGTCATAGGCAGCATTTCTCTTCCTCCAAACACGGCGAGTTGAGTTCATGCCAAAGAGCTCAATTTTTGTCTCATCTGACCACAGCACCTTCTCCCAATCACTCTCGGCATCATCCAGGTGTTCACTGGCAAACTTCAGACGGGCCGTCACATGTGCCTTCCGGAGCAGGGGGACCTTGCGGGCACTGCAGGATTGCAATCCGTTATGTCGTAATGTGTTACCAATGGTTTTCGTGGTGACAGTGGTCCCAGCTGCCTTGAGATCATTGACAAGTTCCCCCCTTGTAGTTGTAGGCTGATTTCTAACCTTCCTCATGATCAAGGATACCCCACGAGGTGAGATTTTGCGTGGAGCCCCAGATCTTTGTCGATTGGCAGTCATTTTGTACTTCTTCCATTTTCTTACTATGGCACCAACAGTTGTCTCCTTCTCGCCCAGCGTCTTACTGATGGTTTTGTAGCCCATTCCAGCCTTGTGCAGGTGTATGATCTTGTCCCTGACATCCTTAGACAGCTCCTTGCTCTTGGCCATTTTGTAGAGGTTAGAGTCTGACTGATTCACTGAGTCTGTGGACAGGTGTCTTTCATACAGGTGACCATTGCCGACAGCTGTCTGTCATGCAGGTAACGAGTTGATTTGGAGCATCTACCTGGTCTGTAGGGGCCAGATCTCTTACTGGTTGGTGGGGGATCAAATACTTATTTCCCTCTGCAGAATGCAAATAAATTCATATACTTTCCACAATGTGATTTTCCGGATTTAATTTGTGATGTGCTATCTCTCACTGTTACCAATAACCTACCCTTCAATTATGGGCTGCTCATGTCTTTGTCAGTGGGCAAACTTACAAAATCAGCAAGGGATCAAATACTTATTTCCCCCACTGTAGAACAAAGGATACAACAGTGTAGATACAATGTTATCATATTTATTCTAATAACATCCGAATCCTATCCCATTTCCCAATCCTATCCATATACAAGATCATGCTATTTATATACCATTTACTTCACCCCTCCCCTCCCTCCCCTTCCCCCCTCTCTTCCCCCAAATTACAATCATTAAGGCCTGGAGGATCTGGGCTTACCGGTTCAGAATGCGGCTCCGCGCCACTGGCAATAAAGTGGCTCAGAACCGCTCCGAAACCCGCTGAAATCTAACACCTCTAACTGAGGTGACCTGAACATGTTTACTCTGGAGGAAAGGAGAAACAGGGGTGATATGATACAGACGTTCAAATATTTGAAAGGTATTAATCCGCAACCGAACCTTTTCTGGAGATGCGAAGGCGGTAGAACGAGAGGACATGAAATGAGATTGAAGGGGGGCAGACTCAAGAAAAATGTCAGGAAGTATTTTTTCACAGAGAGAGTAGTGGATGCTTGGAATGCCCTCCCGCGGGAGGTGGTGGAAATGAAAACAGTAACGGAATTCAAACATGCGTGGGATAAACATAAAGGAATCCTGTTCAGAAGGAATGGATCCTAAGGAGCTTAGCCGAGATTGGGTGGCAGAGCCGGTGGCGGGAGGCGGGGATGGTGCTGGGCAGACTTATACGGTCTGTGCCAGAACCGGTGGTGGGAGGCTGGATGGTGGTTGGGTGGTGGGGATAGTGCTGGGCAGACTTATACGGTCTGTGCCAGAGCCGGTGGTGGGAGGCGGGACTGGTGGTTGGGAGGCGGGGATAGTGCTGGGCAGACTTATACGGTCTGTGCCAGAACCGGTGGTGGGAGGCGGGGCTGGTGGTTGGGAGGTGGGGATAGTGCTGGGCAGATTTATACGGTCTGTGTCCTGAAAAGGACAGGTACAAATCAAGGTAAGGTATACCCCAAAAGTAGCACATATGAGTTTATCATGTTGGGCAGACTGGATGGACTGTGCAGGTCTTTTTCTGCCGTCATCTACTATGTTACTATCCAGCTTATAATCGAAAGTGCTCGCCGGCTATATTCCAACACAAATCGGGAGATGGCCGGCAATTTCTTAAAAGCGGCGAAATCGGTATAATCGAAAGCAGCATTTTAGACAGCATCGCCGCTTTCCCGTTGCTTCGCCGGCGAAAGTTCAAGGGGGCGTGTCGGTAGATTAGCAAAGGCGGGACATGAGCGGGCATGGGTGTGGCTACCAGATGGCCGGCTTTCGCCGATAATGAAAAAAAAAAAAAGCGGCATTAAGCAGTATTTCGCCGGGTTTACTTGGTCCTTTTATTTTCACGACCAAGCCTCAAAAAGGTGCCCCAACTGACCAGATGACCACTGGAGGGACCCCAGTGGTCACCAACCCCCTTCCGTACTAAAAAAATAAAACTAAAAACCTTTTTTGCCAGCCTGTATGCCAGCCTCAAATGCCGTACCCACCTCCATGACAGCAGAATGTGTTGTATCCTCCGACAGCCTTTCCCTGGTTGCGATGTGGCTCTCGGGTGAGTGTGACACCTTTTCTGTTAGGCGCCCTGCAGAGTCACATTAGCAATGCATTGTGGTGGGTGTAGGGTACTGGGCTCTACTCCCATGGTGCTTTTCCCCCCTGCTAACTGGGTCAGAGTGTGCTCTGTTTTGTTTCCTGTTGTAGTCCATGCGGTAGTGGCCATTTTTGTAAGCCAGTTTTAGTTCCCTTTCCTGTGTTACCCACATTAGAGAACGTAGTTCTTACCTTGAATGGTGCTGTAAGAGGGCATTGTACACCATTGTGCCAGCTCTGACCTACTGCTAATCTTAGTACCAGGGGACTCTGATGTGCAGTTAACTGTGAGTAAACGTGGTTATTTCAAGAAAGGACTTTTTCAGAGAGATTAGTTTTCAGGTGTGAACTGGTGTGCCAAAGTTATACAGCAGCAATAAGTCCTAGAGGCTGTATGCAGGTCCCTGGAGCAATTTTAGTGGGTGCAGTACATTTGTGGGTAGTGGGTTTGGGGGGGGGGGTTGGGGGGGCTCAGCTCCCAAAGTAAGGGAGCTATGCACGTGGGAGCTTTTCTGAAGTCCACCGCAGTGACTCCTAGGGTGGCTGGTTGGTGTCCTGGCATGTCAGGGGGGGCCAGTGCACTAAAAATGCTGGCTCCTCCCACGGCCAAATGCCTTGAATTTGGCCGGGGTTTGAGATGGCCAACAGAACTTTCCATTATCGCTGAAAAACAAACCCGGCCATCTCAAACCCGGCGAACTCCAAGGCATTTGGCCGGGCTAAACCGTATTATCGAAAAAAAAAGATGGCCGGCCATCTTTTTCGATAATACGGTTCCAGCCACCTGTAGTGCCGCCGCCAGCATAGATCACCGGCGATCTTTTTGGCTGGCGACGTTCGATTATGCCCCTCTATGTTACTATCCTTTATGCCAAGACGTTCCATTGTCAGCAAAGATATCATCTGTGCGCACCAGGGTGACAGAGACAACACCGTTTAGTCCAACCAGCAGATGAGAATTGCTTTCTTCCCCATGAGGACAGCACGTTTTAGAAAGTCAGCCAGACCTGGAGCCCACGGCTTTGCCAACTGGACACTGTCAAATAATAATAATGGAGATAGGACGACTCTACATGACCACATAGCTGATATCTGGGCAAACACCTGGGACCAAAAGTCAGTTATCTTAGGGCAGTGCCAAAACATATGCCCCAGTGTCGCCTGAGGTCTCCCACATATGGCACAACTGTCTGATCTCCTAAGAGCTGCCCTGTATGCCCACGTAGCCGCTCTGTATAAACGTAAAATAAATTTAAATTGCAACTCACATAGTTGTTCCTCCTGTGCCCATGATTGCACAGCCAAAAGGCAAGTCTGCAATTGAGACCAGGTTATGTCTACCTCCAGATCCCTAGACCAGCTGGAAGCAAAGAAATCATAGTTAAGGTTCTCCGTGGTATTTCTTAGGAACCTGTGGTGGAACTTTAAAGGTACATAAGATGGCGCGCCCAACGTGAGGGCTTCCTGAAGAGTCTCCTGCATATCCTCATTGAGATTTTCCCAGCCTAGGCTCCTCATATAGTGGTTTAATTGCATGTAGGCAAAGATATCCGGTTCTGGCAAGCCATGCTTTTCTCTTAGATCTGTAAATTTAAACAGCGGTCCTTCCTCTGTCAGCACGTGGTACAAGTAGACCAGACCCTTAGACCGCCAACGTGCAAACATACTCGAATCGGTTCCCGGAGGAAAATCAGGATTGTGGTGCAAGGAAAGGTATGGCGAACAAGCTGCAGAGAAGTGGTGCCATTTGCAAAGCCACCTCCAGCTGGCTCATGTCGTCCGAAGAAATGGGGAAATCCTCAAAGCCCTCAGGCTACACTTTGGGACCGTATGAATCTGCCAGCTAAAATGGGTAGGTCCCAGGCTCGCAAATTCCAGTGGAGTTGCTGAAAAATCACATGAACCTCTATACCAGTCATTGATATGGCGTATAGTGCAAGCAATAGACAGATACCTCACACTCAGCAAGCCCAGACTTCCATGCGCCCTTGGCTTCTGAAGGACAGTGATTGCTATTCTGGGCCACCTACCCCGCCACAGAAAATACTGCACTTCTTTATTAAGAGCTCTTTCATCTTAATTGACTAATTCCCTCAGCTCTAACCCTCGTCGTCTCTTCGCCACCCTCAACTCCCTCCTCAAAGTGCCCTCCGCTCCCACCCCCCCTCACTCTCTCCCCAATCTCTGGCCGACTACTTCCGCGACAAGGTCCAGAAGATCAACCTCGAATTTACCACCAAACCTTCTCCTCCATCCTATAACCCACTCTCTCAACCAACCAACCCAGGCCTCCTTCTCCTCTTTTCCTGATATCACCGAAGAGGAAACCGCCCATCTCCTCTCCTCCTCGAAATCCACCACCTGTTCCTCAGACCCCATCCCCACCAACTTACTTAACACCATCTCTCCTACTATCACCCCCCCCCCATCTGTCATATCCTCAACCTCTCTCTCTCCACTGCAACTGTCCCGGACACCTTCAAGCATGCTGTGGTCACACCACTCCTCAAAAAACCATCACTTGACCCTACCTGTCCCTCCAACTACCGCCTCATTTCCCTCCTACCCTTCCTCTCCAAGATACTTGAACGTGCTGTTCACAGCCGCTGCCTTGATTTTCTCTCCTCTCATGCCATCCTCGATCCGCTTCAATCCGGCTTTCACCCCCTACACTCAACAGAAACGGCACTATCTAAAGTCTGCAATGACCTGTTCCTTGCCAAATCCAAAGGTCACTAACCCATCCTCATCCTCCTCGACCTATCCGCCGCTTTTGACACTGTCAATCACAACCTACTTCTTGACACACTGTCCTCTTTTGGGTTCCAGGGCTCTGTCCTCTCCTGGTTCTCCTCTTATCTCTCCCATCGTACCTTCAGAGTACACTCTCATGGTTCGTCCTCCACCCCTATCCCGCTCTCTGTTGGAGTTCCTCAGGGATCTGTCCTTGGACCCCTTCTTTTTTCAATCTACACCTCTTCCCTGGGCTCCCTGATCTCATCTCATGGTTTCCACTATCATCTTTATGCTGACGACACCCAGCTTTATCTCTCCACACCAGACATCACTGCGGAAACCCAGGCCAAAGTATCGGCCTGCTTATCCGACATTGCTGCCTGGATGTCCAACCGCCACCTGAAACTGAACATGGCCAAGACCGCCATTGTCTTCCCACCCAAGCCCACTTCTCCTCTCCCTTCACTCTCTATCTCAGTTGATAACACCCTCATCGTCCCCGTCTCATCTGCCCGCAACCTCGGTGTCATCTTCGACTCCTCCCTCTCCTTCTCTGTGCATATCCAGCAGATAGCCAAGACCTGTTGCTTCTTCCTCTATAACATTAGCAAAATTCGCCCCTTCCTCTCTGAGCACACCACCCGAACTCTCATCCACTCTCTCATTACCTCTCGCCTTGACTACTGCAACCTACTCCTCACCGGCCTCCCACTTAACCATCTATCCCCCCTTCAGTCCGTTCAGAACTCTGCTGCATGTCTTATCTTCCGCCTTGACCGATATACTCATATCACCCCTCTCCTCAAGTCACTTCACTGACTTCCGATCAGATACCGCATACAGTTCAAGCTTCTCCTACTAACCTACAAATGCACTTGATCTGCAGCCCCTCCTTACCTCTCTACCCTCATCTCCCCTTATGTTCCTACCCGTAACCTCCGCTCTCAAGACAAATCCCTCCTTTCACTACCCTTCTCCACCACCGCCAACTCCAGGCTCCGCCCTTTCTGCCTCGCCTCACCCCATGCTTGGAATAAACTCCCTGAGCCTTACGCCAGGCCCCCTCCCTGCCCATCTTCAAATCATTGCTCAAAGCCCACCTCTTCAATGTCACCTTCGGCACCTAACCACTACACCTCTACTCAGGAAATCTAGACTACCCCAACTTGACATTTCGTCCTCTAGATTGTAAGCTCCTTAGAGCAGGGACCGTCCTTCTTTGTTAATTTGTACAGCGCTGCATAACCCTAGTAGCACTCTAGAAATGTTAAGTAGTAGTAGTTTAGCTCGAAAAAACAAAGGGTTCATTTGAAAAAGATAAATCCAGCGTGGGGCGAGCATCATATTAAATAAGTTTATCCGACCTAGCTGTGATAAGGGGTAGGCCACCCAAAGATGTAAAAGACCAATCATATCCTGCAAAAGCAGGGTCACATTACATGCATACAACTGTTTCAGGTTATTAGGAATACAAACACCCAGGTATTTAATGGGGCCCTTCTTCCAGGACACAGGGAGATCCGCATCCCAAATTTGCTCTCCACCCACCTCCACTGGGAGCACCTGAGACTTCCTTAAATTCAATTTAAAATCTGATAAGTGTCCATATGATTGACGTTTCTGCAAAAGAGATTCCAAAGATGAATGTGGCATTGTCAGTGTAAGCAGCAAATCATCTGCTTAAGCTAAAACCTTTAGTGTAGACTTCTCAACAGTCACACGAGCCACCTCGCTGGAGCCAAGCAGCATACACAGCAAAGGTTCTAAGGTGAGTATAAAGAGAAGTGGGGACAGTGGACAACCTTGATGGGTCCTCTTTTCTACTGAGAAATAGGCTGAACCCACTCCATTTACCAGTACTGAGGCTCTCATATCTGCATACAGGGCGCCTACCGCTCCTATAAACCCCCCCCCCCCCCCCCAATTCCTACGTGATGCAATGTGTTAAAAAGGAAGGGCCACTTCACCTGATCAAAGGTTCTTTCCGCGTCTAGACTAGTCACTATCATAGGTGTATACTGGTTTGAGCTGTGTGACATAGCTAATAACAATTTCCTCACGTTGGGCACTGAATGGCGCCCTCTCACAAATCCCACTTGATCTTCTGCGATTATTAATGGGAGGGCCCCTACCAGTCTGTCAGCTAAGATTCTTGATAGCAATTTTACATCAACATTTATCAGGGAAATGGGTCTATATGCCTCCAGTTGAGTGGAATCTCGCCCTGGCTTTGGAATCAGAGTTATTAGTGCCATATTCATGTGTGAGGGAAAGGATCCCGCCTCTACCAGAATCAAAATAATCTAATAAGGGCCCTACTAGTTGTGTTTATAACATCTTATAAAATTCACCTGAGTAACCGTCAGGACCTGGAGTAGAATAAAGTTTGAGTTTGCGCAGTGCCCCCTCAACTCCTTTGCTGTCAGCGGTGTACTTAGCTGAGCTACCACCTCATCCAGAAGGGTGGGCATACCTGATTTCCGCAGATAATTTTGAATATCTGTGTTAAAAGATGAAGTCTATGGCTCTTGTTCATAGAAGTCTTCAAAATGCTTCTGGAATGTGTTTGCTATGTCTCGAGAATTATTAGTCACCTTCCCATCCTTCCGTCTTATACTCAAAATGTATCTGGGGGCTCCTTTACCCCTCACCAATTTTGCCAACAGCCTCCCTGATCTAGTGGATGCTTGGAATGCCCTCCCGTGGGAGGTGGTGGAAATGAAAACGGTAACGGAATTCAAACATGCGTGGGATAAACATAAAGGAATCTGTTCAGAAGGAATGGACCTAAGGAGCTTAGCCGAGATTGGGTGGCAGAGCGGGTGGCGGGAGGCGGGATGGTGCTGGGCAGACTTATACGGTTTGTGCCAGAGCCGGTGGTGGGAGGCGGGGACTGGTGTTGGGAGGCGGGGATAGTGCTAGGCAGACTTACACGGTCTGTGCCCTGAAAAGGACAGGTACAAATCAAGGTAAGGTATACACAAAAAGTAGCACATATGAGTTTATCTTGTTGGGCAGACTGGATGGACCGTGCAGGTCTTTTTCTGCCGTCATCTACTATGTTACTATGTTACTATGTGTCTCGTGTACAGGAGCTTCTTAGTTGTCTGTTCATGCAACATGCTATTCAATGCCGCCCTGGTAGCCAGCATAGTGGGGCGTTTTCGATAGAACGTCTAAATCAGGATTTCGACGTTTTAGAAAAACGTCCAAATTCTAAACAGGAAACAAGATCATTTTTTTAAAAAGATAGACGTCTATGTTTTGTGTTCAAAAATGCTATGGACGTCCCTTTTTTTGGTCCATTTTCGAACAAAACACGTCCAAATGCAAGATGTCCAAAACAGAGGAGGAGTGGCTTAATGATTAGTGCAGTGGGCTTTGATCCTGGTAACATGGGTTCAATTCCCACTGCTGCTCCTTGAGACTTAGGACAAGTCAAATGCACAAGGGGTATTTTTGGATATGTGAAAAGAAATCCCCCAAAGAACGGAAACTCAAGACACCCCACGGAATACAACAATCTAAAATAAAAGTGGGAGGACGACCAAGGATGCCAAAGACTGAGAAGATGTATAATAATAGAGAAGTTTATTGAAGTATGGAGACTCGACACAACGTTGTGTTTCGGCCTTAGGCCTGCATCAGGAGTCTTATTTCACAAAAAGCCTTCTGGGCAATGATGACATAAAATCTTCTGGAAAGGATAGTCTTTAAAAAGACCGTTGTGGAATATAGCGTGCACGTTTGTCTCAGACTGTACAATCGCTGCAAAATGCTTGAAATAGCAAAAGGTATTTTTGGATATGACATCTAAGTTTTAATTTGGACGTTTTTTTATAAAACGTCCAAAATCAGAACAGGAAAGTTCATTTTCTAGAAAAAAAGTCTATCTTTTCCTTTTGAAAATGCTGTTTGGAAAAATGTTTTGTGATTTGTGGAAGTAAGGGGAGGTGATCCCCGATTCCCTCCAGTGGTCATCTGGTCATTTGGGGCACCTCTTGTGTGGAGTAGAGGAGTAGCCCGGTGGTCAATGCAGCAGAATTTGATCCTGGGGAAGTGGGTTCAATTCCCACTGCAGCTATTTGTTATAAAAACAGGTCTAGCTCAAATCTTGGACGTTTTTGTTTTGTTCCATTAAGGCTGAAAGATGTCTAAGTCTTAGGAACGCCCAAGTCCCGGCTTGAACACACTCCTGGCACGCCCCCTTGAGATTTAGACGTCCTTCTGACATACTTCTGACGTCTAAAAATAGGTTTCGAACATACTGATTTGGATGTTTTTGTGAGATAAACGTCCAAATGCAGACTTATGTCACTTTTTGGACATTTTTTCTCTTTTGAAAATGAGCCTAATAGTCTCATACAATTCTGGAAGATGAGGCCTAGTGTATTTCCACCTAAGTGCCCGGAGCTTCTGCTCCAATTCAACAATACCTTGTGTAAGTCTTTTGTTCCTTGCACTTATGTATGCAATAATATCCCCTCTAAGGACCGCCTTCCCTGTAGGCCAAAACAATAAGGGAGTATCTTTGTGTTGTTGGTTATTCAGCATGAACACTTCCAATTTTTTACACAGAAAGTCTTTAAACTCCGCGTCTTGGAAGAGATAGGACGGAAACCGTCAGCCATCTGAATGTAAGAGTCTGGGTCCGTATCTATCCAGACCGGAGCATGATCCGAAATCTCTTCAACGCCTATATGGGCCCGCTCTATATTTGTGAAAAATTCTTTTTGGACCAAAATGTAATCTATTCTAGACAAGGTGCGATGTGCCCGCAAAGTGTGCTTATAATCCGTCTCTTGGGTGAAGTGCCCACCAGGCTTCTATCAATTGGAGCGACATGCAAAACTTCTGCAAAGTGCTTGTTTTTGGAAACCTGCCCTGATCCGCGGGGGCCGAGTGATCCATGAGATGATCAAAATCCTAATTCATATCTCCAGTCACAATTAAGGGGAGACGAGGGAGAGTCTGACATTTTCCAATAGAATTTTAGTGTGACATTGTATTGATTACCTAATGAGGATCGCCACTCCCTCCCCCTGACAGCCCACTGATGGAGAACAGTACACTTCTCCCACCCAACGGGTTCTCAATTTCAGATGTTCCGCTTGGGAGAGTCTGGTCTCCTGTAGACACACTATGTCCGCCCGATGGTGCTGCAGAGCCTGCAAAATCTTGGCGCATTTAATGGGAGGTGTAACCCCCCCCCCCCACACATTCCAAGTTAAAAGGCGCATACTGTTGTGTGAGGTCATCACGTGTATTGTGGGGGAAGGCTAACTATATAAAGGACAATCTCCAGATTCAACCCCCCGGGCACCCAGCCCTCACCCTGGGGGTTCCACACATTCACATTCATCATTCGGACATCACTTCCATACCGCTGCACCTCCTTATCTTTAACTATCCTCGCGACCTTTGTATATCTCCTTAACCCTCCCTCCTATCCACCTAACTCCCCCCCTCTGCCAACTATTGTATCCCCAACCTCACGAGTCCTGCCGCCCCTCCCCCCCTCCCCTCCCCACTGATAGAACCCCTAATTCTGTCTGCGTCACAAAATGTAACGAAGGTCTAGGGATCACCTATTTGTGCAAAGGGGACCCCACTCCCCCTTGCACATGATCTTGATTAACCAACTGCCATGGGACCTGATAATGATAGAGTTTCACATTGTTACACTGCGTCTTACTAACGCAAACTAGTAGGATACTGCCTCACCATCTTCCATATTGGTAAATGCCATATATCAGTCACTTAGCATCCTTGCATTCTCCTCTGCCAGCCATAAACCACTACTAAATGGACTTGGGAAAAATCCACAATTCCAGGAATAACATGTATAGAATGTTTGTACGTTTGGGAAGCTTGCCAGGTGCCCTTGGCCTGGATTGGCTGCTGTCGTGGACAGGATGCTGGGCTCGATGGACCCTTGGTCTTTTCCCAGTGTGGCATTACTTATCTACTTATGTGAATGGTTTCACTCTATTGTGGATTTTGTATGCTTTGCATTTGGACATTTTTTTGTTTGAAAAGGGACCAAAAAATAAAATGTCCAAATTGCAAAACGTTTTTCCAAACAGCATTTCTTTTTTTTTTTATTTTTTTATTTTTTTATTTATTTATTTATTTATTTATTTATTTATTTATTCATTTTACAAAATATATCAAGATATATAACCTTGAACAGAAAAGTAAATATTTCAGGATATCTGTACTTACAAAAACATAAAAAAAAAAATATAAAAACAAAAAAGTAATAATAATATGAAATATATTACTCAAGTCCACCAGAAGGAGAATCCAAGATATAATACATGGAGGTGATTAGAGGAAAATAATTTAACAAAATCAAATAATACCTAGAACTAACAGAAAAAGAAAACTTCTTATTTCACTCCTATTGTATTCTTAGAGGCTAAGAAGGATGTTAATTATAGGGGTTCTGTGAATACATACTTCATCAAATTATATCGAATCACACATTTACATGGAAACCGCAAATAAAATACGGCTCCCAATTGAAGAACTGCTGATTTTAATAAAAGAAATTGTTTTCTTCTCTTTTGAGTTTCCTTTGAAACATCTGGGAACAAATTAATTTTAAGTCCAAGAAATAATTTGTCTTTATTTCTAAAGAACAATCTAAATAGCCAAGCTTTATCTGATGATAGAGCTAGGGTAGCAATCAAAGTCGCTGGCCTAGCTTGGTCAGTTTCAGAAGTCTCTAATAAAGTAGAAACATCCAATGGGGCATTTTGTTCTTGCTGAAGATCTTTTTGTGGCACATAATATGCTTGATTAAAAGGTGGTAAAGTTTCTTGAGGAATTTGTAACACTTCCAGTAGATATCTTTTAAGCATATCTAAAGGTTTCACCATTTTGACCATGGGGAAATTTATAAATCTGATATTATTATACCTCATAAAATTATCATAAAGTTCCATCTTCCTCCTCAGATTTACAACATCTTTCACCATAGTTTGCTGTACTTTCTCAGTCTCTAGAAGCGTTTTATTCATCTTTTCTTCAGTATCTTTTATACCTTTAATATCAGATTCATTTTTAACTATCTTCTGTTCTAAACGAACCACTTTCTCAGATAAAACTTTAGATTGACCAGCAAAGGTCGTAACGGCCTGTGCCATCAAATCCCATAAGGCATCTAACGTTACCTCAGATGGTTTCTCCGGAATTTTAAGGGAAAATGGCAGAAGTAGATCCTGAGAACCCGTAAGTTCTTCTCCTCCTCGTCCCACAGCCTGGGTCCCTGCAATGGTCGTCTCGGGAGTTGTGAACTGACCCTCTGGCTCTTCCTCGCGCTGTTCAGGAGCTTCTTTCATTGGGGTTACCCTTCCGCTCAAAGGCGGAGGCCCCGTTGATCCTCCTGAGGGAGAGCCGGTAAACCGCGGTTGTGGGGGCGGAGTCCTCTGGTCGGGGCTCAGCGAGACATTTGGCCCGGAGTTCGCCGATACCTCCAAAACGCCGGCGATACTCTCAGGGCCGCTCCCGATCTGGGTATTCTGTCCCGAGGGTCTGAGATATTGGTCCATCGGGCCAAGAGGTAAGGGGGGAAGCGGCAGCGAAGCTCGAGCTGCCGTTTTCCCCCGTCTTTTCGGCATTATTTTTTCTTTACTAGGAAAACAGCTCCTCGATGTTCATAGGTACGGCAGCCATCTTGGATCCTCGAATTCAAAAGGCCAAACAGCATTTTCAAAAGGAAAAGATAGACCTTTTTTTTGTAGAACATGTTCTTTCCAATTTGATTTTGGACGCCATATCCAAAAATGCCCCTCGAACACTTGACTTGCCCAAGGTCTCAAGGAGCTGCAGTGGGAATAGAACCTATGTTGTCAAGATCAAAGCCCGCTGCACTAACCATTAAGCCACTCCTCTGTTTTGGACGTTTTTACATTTGGACATTTTTTTGTTTGAATATGGACCAAAAAATAAAACGTCCAAATCGCAAAACATTTTTCCAAACAGTATTTTCAAAAGGGTAAGATAGACGTTTTTCTTTTGTTGAAAATGACCTATGTTTCTGTTCTGAATTTGGATGTTTTTTGTAAAACGTCCAAATTTAGACTTAGACGTCATATTGAAAATGCCCTTCCACGCCACCTCCACATTGCCGCATCACATCCTCTCTCTTCCTTCCTGTCCCCCACCATACCAGCATCTCTCCCATCCCTCTGACCCCCCTCCCCAGGGGTCTAGCAAGTATTCCTCTATGTTCCCTCGCTCCTGTTCTATCTCCCCTTTGGAGGTCTAGCACCTCTTCCTCCCCTCCCCCACCATCTCTTAAACAAAATAACAACAAGAATAGCCATACTGGGTCAAACCCATTGTCCATCTAGCCCAGTATCCTGCTTCCAGCAATGGCCAACCTAGGTCGCAAGTACCTGGCAGAAACCCAAATAGTTGTAGCATTCCATGCTACCAATCCAAGGCAAGCAGTGGCTTCCCCCATGTCTATATCAACTACAGAATTTTCCTCTAGGAACTTGTCCAAACCTTTTTTAAACCGAGATACGCTAACTGCTGTTACCACATCCTCCGGCAACAAGTTCCAAAGTTTAACTATTTTTTGAGTGAAAAAATATTTCCTCCTATTAGTTTTAAGAGTATTTCCATGTAATTTCATTGAGTGTTTCCTGGTCTTTATACTTTTTGAAAGAGTGGAAAATCGATTCACTTTTACATGTTCTACATCACTGAGGACTTTGTAGACCTCAATCATATCCGTCCTCAGCCATCTCTTTTCTGAGCTGAAGAGCCCTAACCTCTTCAGCCTTTCCTGATATGAGAGGTGTTCCATCCCCTTTATCATTTTGGTCGCTCTTCTTTGAACCTTTTCTAATTCCTCTAAATAGTTTTTCAGATACTGCGACCAGAATTGAATGCAATATTCAAGGTGAGTTTGCATCATAGAGTGATACAGTGGTGTAATAATATTCTTGGTCTTCCTTAGCCTCAGCACTTGGTGAGAAGATTTCAGCATATTGTCTACAGTGACACCTAGATCTTTTTCTTGAGTACTTACCTCTAAGGTGGATCTCAGTGTGACAAAACTGTGTGTGTGTGTGTGTGTGGGGGGGGGGGGGGGGGGGGGTACTAAAGCTTAACTTGGCCTTCTAGGTTCTCACAAACCCGCCCGCCTCCCCTTTGGAGTTGTCCTTTTTCTTTGTTATTGCTTTATAATTTAACTAAAGCGGGACTCTCGCGCGACGGGCGGGAAGATGGCCGCGCTTGAAGGCTCTAGCAAACTTTTTGTTGCTAGGAAGATTTCCGTTCCTGGGTGCTGCCGTGGACGTCACCCAATCATGAGAGCAATCAGCCTGCTGTCCTCGGAGAATACCTGCAACAGGTATGTATCTTCGCTATCTTAGAGGTACCAGCAGTGGGAAGGAGGGGGGGGGGGGGGGGGCGTGGTGATCCTGTTCAAGAAAGGGCTGCATTTAGAAGTTAAGCAGGTTGTGGCAGATGCGGAGGGAAGATTTGTTCTGGCCTCGGTGTTGTTGGAGCGTCAGCCTCTTTTACTGTGCAACCTCTATGCCCCTAATACATTTGATCGAAGATTCTTTGTGACGGTGATCTGAAAGATCATAGATTTCAGGGAGCTTCTGATAATTCTGGGAGAGGACTTGAACGATGTGGCGGACCCTCAGTTGGATCAGTCTAAGCCAACGGACAGAGAAATGGCTAGAACAGAGAGAGGGGTGAATTTATTGGGTGCTACAGTGGGCTTAGTAGATGTTTGGAGAACACTTAACCCCTTGGAGAAAGATTTCACACATATCTCCAGAGTGCACTCCATGATGTCCAGATTGGATTATCTATTGATCTCTAGAGAATTTTTAACTCAGGTGGGACATGTCAGGATAGGACCGATTATGATTTCGGATCATGCATTGGTGGAGCTGAGTTTAAGGGAGGGGGAATCTCGATTGAAGGGGAGTGCATGGAGATTCCCAGCTTACCTTTATAGAGAGAGCCAATTTCTACCGTTTTTGCTATCTAAATGGCAGGATGTTAATGAGCAACATAGAACCGATCCAATTTTGTCTTGGGAGTCTGCAAAAGCGGTCCTAAGAGGAGAGATCATATCTTACATCAGCTTTAAAAGGAGGGTGAGAGGCTGGGAGGTCCTTTGTTGGGAAAGGAGGGTAACTTTTCTTAGGAAACAATATGGGATAGATCATTCTTTGCGTGTCAGAACACAATTACTGGAAGCACAGCAAGCCTTGAACGAATTGGTGAATGAAAGGGCTAAGAAATCGTGGGTATACTATAAATTTCAACTCTATAGATTTGCAAACAAGGGAAGTAGTTTCATGGCCAGGCTAGCGCGTGGGGGACTGGGAAGGCATAAAATTTCCAGGTTGGTGGATTCTAGAGGTATCAGGAAGAATGAGGATAGAGCAATTAATAAAGTATTCCATGAGTTTTTTGCTAAGTTGTATGAGGCTCATTCCCCCCCCCCACTGGTAGATAGATCTATCTGGCTAGTATGGAGTTACCAAAAATTATGACAGCAGAGATGGGTAATCCGACAAAGTGCTCTAGGCAAATCCCCTGGCCCTGATGGGCTTCGTAATGAGTTTTTTTAAATTGTTGCAGGCGGAGGTAAGTCGCAGGAGGAATGTGAACGATTACAGGAGGACCTTGCGAGACTGGGAGAATGGGCGTGCAAGTGGCAGATGAAGTTCAATGTTGACAAGTGCAAAGTGATGCATGTGGGTAAGAGGAACCCGAATTATAGCTACGTCTTGCAAGGTTCCGCGTTAGGAGTTACGGATCAAGAAAGGGATCTGGGTGTCGTCGTCGATGATACGCTGAAACCTTCTGCTCAGTGTGCTGCTGCGGCTAGGAAAGCGAATAGAATGTTGGGTGTTATTAGGAAGGGTATGGAGTCCAGGTGTGCGGATGTTATAATGCCGTTGTATCGCTCCATGGTGCGACCGCACCTGGAGTATTGTGTTCAGTACTGGTCTCCGTATCTCAAAAAAGATATAGTAGAATTGGAAAAGGTACAGCGAAGGGCGACGAAAATGATAGTGGGGATGGGACGACTTTCCTATGAAGAGAGGCTGAGAAGGCTAGGGCTTTTCAGCTTGGAGAAGAGACGGCTGAGGGGAGATATGATAGAAGTGTATAAAATAATGAGTGGAATGGATCGGGTGGATGTGAAGCGACTGTTCACGCTATCCAAAATACTAGGACTAGAGGGCATGAGTTGAAGCTACAGTGTGGTAAATTTAAAACGAATCGGAGAAAATTTTTCTTCACCCAACGTGTAATTAGACTCTGGAATTCATTGCCGGAGAACGTGGTACGGGCGGTTAGCTTGACGGAGTTTAAAAAGGGGTTAGATAGATTCCTAAAGGACAAGTCCATAGACCGCTATTAAATGGACTGGAAAAATTCCTCATTTTTAGGTATAACTTGTCTGGAATGTTTTTACGTTTGGGGAGCGTGCCAGGTGCCCTTGACCTGGATTGGCCACTGTCGGTGACAGGATGCTGGGCTAGATGGACCTTTGGTCTTTCCCAGTATGGCACTACTTATGTACTTATGTACTTATTGGCTGATGTCTTTAACACTTACATTCAACAAGAGAAGCTCCCGGAACACTTAAATGTGGCTCAAATAATTGTCTTACTAAAACCAGGAAACCAGCAGATTGCCCAGAATCATATAGGTTTATCTCGCTGCTTAACACAGAAGTTAAAATTTTAGCCAAGATTTTGGCCAATAGGTTGGCGAGAATACTTCTTTCATTGTTATCTGAACCCCAAGTGGGGTTTACTCGAGGAAGAGTGATTGCGAAAAACATGAGAAGAATTTTGGCGGCATTAGAGACCACTCGTTTGGAGGGGGAACAGGCTTTACTAGTAGGTTTCGATGCCGAAAAAGCGTTTGATAGGGTGGATTGGGGGTTTCTGTTTGGGGCTTTGCAGGCATACGGTATAGAGGGCTGTTTTTTTCAGGCGGTGAAAACGTTGTATGCGGACCCAATGGCACAGGTGTATGCTAATGATTTTGTCTCGGACCGGTTCCCGATTAGAAGAGGGATGCGGCAAGGATGCCCACTGTCTCCGCTACTTTTTGTGTTGACATTGGATCCTTTATTGCGGGAGATTCAACATAATCCTGATATTAAAGGGGCATACATAGGGGAGTTCACATTTAAGCGGCCGCATTTGCGGATGACCTGCTATTTCTCATTATGGAGCCTAGAAAGTCTCTACCACACCTTATGGAAAGTTTGGTGGAATTTGGAGATTTTTCTGGCTTTAGACTGACTCTTTTGAAGTCTGAAGCATGGCAAGTTCAGATCTGTTTAAAACGATCTTGGTGGGGAGAGGTTTCCCCTAAGATGGGCCGAGGAGTTGTTTAGATACTTGGGAATCAGGCTAACCACTGACACCAAGAAGCTATATGAGATTAACATCTCTAGGCTGCTGAGGGAGACGAAAGAACAGTTGACACTGTGATCCTCACTTCCTCTGACCTTTTTAGGTCGATTACATCTTTGCAGAATGATGATCTTTCCCAGGTGGCTATATATGTTGCAAACACTGCCTATGTGGTTACTTAGGAAGGACTTGGTAGCGCTTCAGAGGATGGTGGTGAAGTTTTGTTGTGGGGGGGGGGGGGGCAGAAAGTCAAAAATGCGATGGCAATACCTGATAGGGTACCTGGAATACCTGAATAGTGTGATGTGAAGCGTGCACAGTGAAAATATGGTGTAGCGGAACTCTCTTGGGTCTATACATATAATGATAAAAGTGAACATAAAAAACAAAATTTGTGAGATACCAAAAGATATATTTAAAAATATGGTGCAAAATAAATGATGTTGGTTATCGTATTTGGAATAATTTTAATTGAAACAGTAGAATAAATGTGCAATAAATAAAACCTGAAGATAATACATCCATAAGGATGCAATATAAAACCAGATACTAAATGAATATAATTAAATAATGGTGCAAACTCTATTCTATGAACAAAATGTGAAAAGATATGTGTATATAAATTGCAATACAAAAAAGTGGAGCCTTGTCGGAAGATATGCAGGTGCTAAACGTCCAGTGGAAAATAGCCTATAAAAGATGGAATGGGCTTACCTCCTCTCTTCAGAAAATTTTTTTTTGTGATAACCAGGAACAAGCCTGATATACTACGGAGAAGAGAAAAAAAAAGAAGAATATTTGGGCAAGAATGAAAATGCATACCGGTTAATAAATTAGAAATGAAGTGCAACAATGCGAGTAAGAATGTAAAGTGATGTCATTTGAAAAAGGTGCTTGCTTATCGAATTGTAAACCACCAATTTTTACAAAATAAACGAATTTAAAAAAGACTGATTTATCAATTGTGCTGACACGAGTATTATAGTCTCTTGGGTATTTGTTGGTCTACTTACAGAGGAAATTTTTATAAAACCTTTACTAAGTGGATCTCACTATGTCCACTATTTATTATGCATATATATCTCCCCTACCATTTAAAGCATAAATTACCAAAACGTTGTCTAAGCTAAACAAACAAAAATCTACGAACTGGATCACAAATAATCTGTTTTGAACATTAGAGAATGTTAAAAAGGAGAAATACATTGATGTAAGTGCTTACCTCCTCTCCGAAAAAGCGTGTGCAATTGCCAATCGCTATAAAAAATGGCGGTGACAAAAATACCTGTTAAATAGATAAAATGGAGGAAATGACGTTTTTCAAAAAATGGAGGGAAAAAGACAAACGTCTAAGGAAATGACAGCTAATTGAAAACGGAAATGGGAAAACTCTTAAACTAAACTGGTGATGTTGATGATAGATTGCATTACATAACCATTACCAATTTGTTTATACCGACAAAAGAATGATTGTGAATGAGGTGAACGTTATTCGAAATGCTATGATTATGTGAAAATGAAGGGTGATTTTAGACACCATAAAATTTAAATAAGTGCTAATCAACATGATAGATTAGTATATTGAAAGAGATATACAATCAGAAAAGACGATAGTTTGGATAATGGATTGGTAAACTGATGATTGTATTTTTAGATATAATTATACCGGTATGGGTCGTGCCCAAAGAAAATCGGCTTCGGTTACTATATAAGATATGGATTTATCTTCAAAGATTGTGTAGAAAAGTGATAATCATTAATGTTCTTCGGATTTCAAAAAGATGTATTTATTAGGTGAAGATATATGTATGAATTAATGATTGTTTAAACGGCCCATTCCATCTTTTATAGGCTATTTTCCACTGGACGTTTAGCACCTGCATATCTTCCGACAAGGCTCCACTTTTTTGTATTGCAATTTATATACACATATCTTTTCACATTTTGTTCATAGAATAGAGTTTGCACCATTATTTAATTATATTCATTTAGTATCTGGTTTTATATTGCATCCTTATGGATGTATTATCTTCAGGTTTTATTTATTGCACATTTATTCTACTGTTTCAATTAAAATTATTCCAAATATTATACCCAACATCATTTATTTTGCACCATATTTTTAAATATATCTTTTGGTATCTCACAAATTTTGTTTTTTATGTTCACTTTTATCATTATATGTATAGACCCAAGAGAGTTCCGCTACATCATATTTTCACTGTGCACGCTTCACATCACACTATTCCAGGTATTTGATAATAATTTTATTATATTCCCATCGTATAAGTTATGTACAACTTTTATTCTGTATGGCTAAGTTGTTATATCGATAAGGCAATCAGCAATATAGGCAATTAAGCTCTTTCGAAGATAAAAATATATATAATGATATGTTTTTATTTCATTCATTACTTTATAATTTACTCTTATGGTTCACATTCAGTTATATGTCCTTTTTATAAATGCAATATGTTCATGGATTTTATTTTCCAGTCATACATATATACACATATATATATCATATACAACTTTAAATCTTTTGTCTCCATTTATATACATACACAATGGTTATTGCCCTTTAATACATATTCATGCATTGTACATTCCACGCGTTCTAACATCCTACATTTGTTAATATATTATATATGTTTTAATTAATTTTTAAATATACTTGTAACAATTTTTAATTTTTAATATTCAAGTCAAGTCTTCAGATCATTGTGTTTACATATATGTCTCTATTACAATGCTATGTTCATTTATTATGTATTATCATTGTCATCTTCAGGTGTCATTTTATTCCACTTTTAGTGTAATGTTATGTATTACTACATTTTCGATTTTTTAGTTGTTATTTTTTCTAATTTTAATGTTATGTTTCACTCTTTTGTTTTCATTTGTTTTGTTTTAGATTGCTAAAGACGCCTGAGGCAGGCCTTTGGGCCGAAACACGGCCGTGTCGGGTCATTCTATATGAATAAACACATTTTTGGTATCCTCATTCGTTCTCACTTTTTTTCTCTACAACTTATGTGCTGGAAACCTGAGGGCACAGCTGGGGCTGAAAACTGAAACTCGGGGGAGGGGGGTGAAAAAGGGGGTAAGTTGGGGCACGTCACTGGACATGGAGGGGAAGGGAGGGAGGACAGGGAGCAAAGGAGAATCACTGGGGATGAGTAGGGAGGGCATGGGAGCGAGGAGAGTTGCGATGGATGGAGGGGAGGGTAGGAGAAATGCTGGACATGGAAGTGAGGGAAGACAGGAAGGAGATGCACATGGATGGAGGGGAGAGGAGAAATTCTGGATATGGATGGAGGAGAGGGGAGAGTTGAAATGCTGGATATGGATGCAGGGGAGGGAAGAGAGGACATGAGATGAACATGGATGGAGGGGAGGAGAGAGAGGATAAATGCTGGACATGGATGGAGGAGAGGGAAGAGAGAGGAAGGAGATGCATCCTGATGGAGATGAGGGAAAGGGAAAAGAGGAGAAAAACTGCACATGGCTGGAGAAAATAGGCAAAAGCTGGATCCACTCTATACCTCTTCCAGTCAAGTCCGCGGAGGACCCAGCTTTTACCTATGGATGTAGGGCAAGAAATGAAGAAGAAAGGAAGAAAGTAAAGAAATAAATGGAAAGGAAACCCTGGAAGTGGAGTTAAGGGAGCAGATAGAGAGCATCAGAATCAGAGACTGGGACCAACATGATCTGAAATACAGTCACAAGACAACAAAGGTAGAAAAAATCATTTTATTTTCATTTTAGTGTTTGGAATATGTCCAATTTGAGAATTTACATCTGCTGTCTTATTTTGCAATGTATAGCAATGTTCTGTTTTTCTGCTATTGTGCTGCATGCAGAATCTGCATGCTAATTTGGTTTCTGTCATTTTGGGTATACTGGGGAGGGGTGGGTGGGCTCTGAGAACTGGTCTGCACAGCTCCCTGCAGTTGCTAAGACCGGCCCTGTCCGTCGTCGACCGTCTGCCACCAGGCCGGGCCCCCTGCATTGAAATCACAGCGCCTCTCACCTCCGTGTGAAAGCGCTGCAAGCAGCAGCAGATCGCCTCCCTTCGGGCTTCCTTCCCTCTCTGTGTCCCACCCTCACGGAAGTTACGTCAGATGAGGGCGGGACACAGGGAGGGAAGGAGGCCCTGTGATTTCAATGCAGTGGCCCGCTGGTGCGCGGAGGGGGGACGGGTGGTGGGGGAGCGGTGGCGACCTCGGGGGGGGGGGGGGGGGGGGGTGGCCTTGTCCCGGGCCTGGCCCAGTCTCTCGGCGGCCCTGGTTTCTATCATAATATTACCTAAGATCCTTCTGTAATACTAAATATCTTTTCTCTTATGTATTTCTACCATTCATCATGTATTGTAAGCCACATTGAGCCTGCAAAGAGGTGGGAAAATGTGGGATACAAATGCAATAAATAAATAAATAGTGGTAGTGTTAGTAAAAAAATACTTGTTCCATGCTTTAGAAAAATAAATAAACCATAAAAATAATTCTGATCTTAAACTGTTGAACACATTCTGAAAATGTTATAGATGGAAAAAAACCAAACAGTCTAAACAGCCCACAGTGAGAAATCTGAATGCTTGGCTTTTAACATGGACCTGCAGCTGTGTGAGTCACAGAGTATGATGGCTCCTGTGGTTTTAATTCAGTGATTCTCAACCCAATCCTCAGGGCACACTCAACCACTCTGATTTTCAGTATATCCACAATAAATATGTATAAAATAAATTTCCATGCACTGCCTTCATTATATGCAAATTGATCTCATACATATTTATTGTGGATATTCTGAAAACCTGACTGGTTAGTTGTGATTCAAGGATTGGGTTCAGTATGCCTGTTTAAATTGAATGAGGATATGCAGAATGAATAAGGTCTGGTGCTTCAGAGAGAACAAATAAAGGATCTCAAAGAAAGGTGCACTAGCCTTATGGTTGTCACCTCACAGGACAGTGCAGATAGGTTGGTCCAGTCCTGGTTTTGCCACACTGCATGCCTGAGTTGTAGTAATGATTGCTCTATGAAAAGCTTTGCTTTGTGTATTCAGTGGGAAAAAAGTGGGATGAACTGGCTTGCCTGGGTTCATCTGTAAGAGGTAGAAACTCTAGCTTGTCTTTAGTGTGGCCTCACCAATGTGTTTGGATATGTGTTACACTGAAAGATAAGTGCTACAAAGAGAATCAACAGCAATTTTATCCCCAGTATTTTTCACAAATGTGGAGAAAGATGGTGGAAAATAAATGCTGTGTCATTTTAAATTATCACATTGAATAAGCTGTTGCTAATTTAAATTTATAAAAAGAGAATTACATGATTGAAACCTGTAGGGGGAATAGTAATTATATTAAATGCTAGTCTTTTTCTAAAGAAGGTAATAAATTCCCATAAGACTTATTCATCTTTTCTCTTTTTATTTTGATCTTGCAGTTTCCTCCTGAACTTTTGGGCTTCCAGCTCAGTCAAAATTGGTCCCTCTTGGGATAAGGGCACTTAGAGCTTTCATGCACAGCTTCCCAAAGCTTTTTCTTGTATTTTTATTCCCTCTCCCTGCTCCCACCATACCCCACCCATATCAGAACTACAGGGGCAGTCTGGCACACACTGGCATTCTCTTCTAAACATACACTCTTGCTAGGATGTTTCACTCTTCCATGATGGCTGGGGCTTTCTGTCCCTCAGGGCTATAATTGCTGCTTCTCTGGCAGACCCAAGGAGCAGAAACTATGCTTGGAAATTAATCAGATCTGGGTTTCTCACAACTTCTCTTCCCTCTGCTGTTTTCTGCTTATTTTATATTATACACATACCTGAGGTCCTTTTACTAAGCTGCAGCAAGCACTAATGCGTGCTTACCACAGCAAGAATTGCCTTACTGTGGGGCACGTTCAGGTGTCCTGCGGTAAGTTCTGCATGTGCTTATGCCATCCACATGCGGGTCTGGGAGAGTAGACATATTCTATGCTATTCTGTCAGTGCATCTACATTGCTGTACGCTAACCAATTTGCACGTGTGAGCCCTTACCACCTACAAAATAGGTGGTGGTATGGGTTCATGTGCTAATGGGAAAATTAGCATGTGGCCATTAGTGAAAATAAAAAAATTGGCCATTTTACCCCACAGTAAAAATGACCTTAGTGCATGGTAATGACCCACATAAGGATGCACTAAGGCCACTTTTTACTGCAGTTTGGTAAAAGGCCTCCCTGACCCTGTTTTATACCCAACTGCTTTGCACCTACTTTGAAATTCGCACGTGATCTTAGCTATAAGGCCAAGAAGAGATACCTACTTTGAAACAGGTCCAAAGAACACGTGAAGATTTCAAAATAAAATCCATGAATGTATTTTTCTTCCCTTCACCTGACCTATTTCCTTTTTCTCCATGTGTAAATGTATGCTGGTCAGATGAGTAATAAGCTGCAAGGCAAAATATTGTGACTTGCCAGACAAGATTGCAAAAAATTATATACAATATAAATATACCATCAATATTGAAAGCTCTAGATGGTTCACAATGTAAAAAAAAAAAAATCCAATCAACAGTAACCGAAGTCCTCCCGGTGAGTCCATGCACCCCACTCATCGCTGCTTCATAATAAGGACATGTATTATAGCTGCTCACCATGATTGCTCCGAGGGGGCAATCTCCAAAAGCCAGGAAGAAAGGAGTACCTTTAATATCTTCAGGGTCACTCAGCAGAAAAAACTGTGAGCGCTTTGCTGGCGTGGAGCCACAGCAGGAACAACACCAAATAGAAGACTAGGCTGCACCGGGATTGACAGGGACCAGATTCTGGAGATAAAAGCCATAACTTGTTGACAAAGGGATTGTACAGGTGGACACTAACCACATTTAAGGCAGGCTGAGGAGGAGCAGATTTTCATTAGGCAAGCACATTTAGCAGAATAGTAAAGTCTATAGTTGATTTTATATTATAATTCCCAATAAGGGGCATGGTCCATAAAGCCCTGAACAGCCTTAAGCCCTGACAAAAGGCTACCCTGTAAAATGGGGCATCCCAGGTCCTCAGCCCAGGCCCTCTCTAACTGAGCAAAGTGAGGTAGTGCCGCAGATTCCTTTAAATGACAATGATGGAATGTCAGTTCTGGTCGCCTCATCTCAAAAAAGATATTAAGGAATTATTATTTATTGCATTTGTATCCCACATTTTCCCACCTATTTAATTGGAGAAGGTGCAGAGAAGGGCGAAGAAAATGATAAAAGGGATGGGACGACTACCTTATGAGGAGAGGTTAACAAGGCTAGGACTCTTTAGCCTGGAGAAAAGGCAGCTGAGGGGTGATATGATAGAGGTCTACAAAATAATGAGTGGGGTAGAGCGGACAGATGTGAAGCGTTTGTTTATGCTTTCTAACAATAATAGAACCAGGGGACACAAGATGAAATTAGAATGTGGTAGGTTTAAAACAAATTGGAGAAAGTTTTTCTTTACTCAGCGCGTGGTTAGACTCTGGAACTCATTGCCGGAGAAGGTAGTGACGGCAGCTGGCCTTGCTGAGTTTAAAGGGGGTCTGGACAATTTTCGCTTCCAGCTCTATCAACATGCTAATAAACAGGGCAGACTGTTGGCGCGCTTGGTTAATCAGGTGGGGGGGGGGGGGGGAGCAGGTATGTAACGAGGATTCAGAATGAGCAAGGTTCGTACTCTCACTCAAATGTGGATATTAATAAGGTATTCAAAAATTTCTATGCCAATCTATATGCACCCCTGGTGGATTTGGGGCTTGATGCGACTGCTTATTTAGCAGGGCAGGAGCTCCCCCAACTAGGGGAAACGCAGAAAGCCAAGCTTAATGAGGAAATCAATGAGGAAGAGGTACGGTGGTGTATCAGAACTAGCCCACTGGGTAAAGCACCGGGGATGGATGGCTATACGTCCGAATTTTACAAATTAATGATAAATGATATAGCTTCCTGTCTGACGGTGGTGTTTAATGCCATAGTGATAGCAGGGAAGATGCCAGACACACTGCAGAAGGCGCAGATAATTGTACTGTTAAAACCAGGCAGAGATCCGGACAAGGCGGGTTCTTACCGTCCTATTTCACTGTTACCATATGAAGCAAAGCTGCTTGCCAAAGTCATGGCGAACAGGCTGGCTAGAGTATTACCGTCATTGATAGCGGAACCGCAAGTAGGCTTTATTCGACAGCGTTCTATAGCGCGTAATTTGAGAAAGATCTTATTAACACTGGAGGAAATACACAAGACCTCTACACCCTCTCTCTTGGTGAACTTCGACGCAGAAAAAGCATTTGACCGTGTTAATTGGGACTTCATGTATGCGACACTGGAGGCATATGGAATTCGGGTATATTTTGTTGAGGCCATTAAGGCTTTGTATCGAGAACCAGTAGCGGAGGTAGCTGTTAATGGAATAGTCTCAGACTCCTTTCCCATAGCAAGAGGTACAAGACAAGGCTGCCCCCTCTCCCCCCTTTTGTTTGTTATGGTGTTAGATCCCTTAATCAGAGATATCATGAGTATGGAAGAGGTGAGAGGGGTGGAGGTGGGAAGGGAGCACTTTAAAATAGCAGCCTTCGCCGATGATTTATTGGTGATATTGCGGGAACCTCGGACTTCCCTGGCAGCAGTCCTGGAGATATTTGCAGAATTCGGGGAATATTCGGGCTTTCGCATTAATTTAGATAAATCTGAAGTCCAGACCATGCATGTTTCCGATGCAGAGTGGTCTCGGATTAACTGCCCGCTTAAAGTAACGAGAGATGTATTTAAATACTTAGGGGTACAACTGCCAGGGGATCCGAGGAGGTTGTATAAATTGAATATTGCTGCTCTCTAGCACTAAGATCTGGCTGGAAAGATGAGCAGAGCTTCCAGTGTCGCTGATGGGTAGAATATCACTCATGATTATATTTCCTAAGTGGCTCTATTGTTTCCAGATGTTACCGTTATGCCTCACTAAGGGGGATTGGAATAAATTACTTGGTTTATTATCAAAATTTCTCTGGCGTAAGAAACGGCCACAGATTAGTATAACAGGGATTCTCCGAGGACAAGCAGGCTGCTTGTTCTCACTGATGGGTGACGTCCACGGCAGCCCCTCCAATCGGAAACTTCACTAGCAAAGTCCTTTGCTAGCCCTCGCGCGCCCGCGCGCACCGCGCATGCGCGGCCGTCTTCCCGCCCGAAACCGGCTCGAGCCGGCCAGTCTTCTTTTGTCCGCACTCGGTACGGTCGTGTTTTCGCCGTGTCGAGCCCCGGAAAGTCGACCTCGCGCGTCCAATTTGTTTGAACGTGTTTTTTTTCCTTCGGGAAAGCTTTGTCCTAGTCGGGAAGTGCTCCGCAAACCCCCCGCCGGGTTTCGTGTAAATCCTCCCCGTACTTCCAGCTTTTTTGCCCCGGTAAGTTTTCTTTCGTCGTCGGGGTAGGCCTTTTTTCGGCCTCGGTCGAGATTTTTTCTCCCTCTAAATTTGGTGCTTCGAATTTCGCCATTTCGGCTTTTGATTTCGCCGGCGTGATTTTTCCGCCCATGACATCGAAGCCTTCCAGCGGCTTCAAGAAGTGCACCCAGTGCGCCCGGGTTATCTCGCTCACTGATCGACACTCGTCGTGTCTTCAGTGTCTGGGGGCCGAGCACCGCCCTCAGAACTGCAGTCTGTGTTCCCTGCTTCAAAGGCGGACTCAGGTAGCGAGACTAGCCCAGTGGAACGTGTTGTTCTCGGGCTCTTCGTCGGCATCGGCACCGGGATCTTCGAGTGCATCGACGTCGTCAGCGTCCAGACCATCTTCCTCGGCCGCCCCTGCATCGAGTGCATCGAGGCATCGGGCCTCTGCATCGGCGCCGAGACATCGGATAGCTGCATCGACGTCGGTGGTACCAGGACCTCGTCTGCTGATGTCGTCGGACGGTGGTGCATCGGGTGGAGTGCAGGTGAGGGCTGTCCATTCCCCTGCTGGTGGCGGTGAGCCCTCGGGTGGGTCTCCGCCTACCCTGAGGGCTCCTGCGGTACAGCCCCCCCGAGATCGACCTTCTTCAGTCTCGGCCCCGAGGAAGCGACGGGTGGATTCGACGTCCTCCTCGTCGGTGCCGGGGAGCTCCGGTGACATGCTTCGGAAGAAATCGAAGAAGCATCGACACCGGTCTCCTCCCCGTGTCGGCACCGAGAGCTCTGGGTCGCCGAGGGATTCGGCACCCAGCAGGCATCGGCACCGAGAGGACCGCTCACCCTCTGTTCAGGAGGTGTCGATGCGCTCCGCTCTGGACAGCCCGGAACAGCCTCCACGCCCGGAACAGGTACTGACGTCGACGCCTGCATCGACCTCTCAGCCTTTCTCTACAGCCGCTCTAAACGAGAGCCTCCGGGCCGTTCTCCCAGAGATTCTGGGAGAGCTGTTGCGCCCTACCCCTCCGGTACCGGCGGTGCTTGCGCCACCGGTACCGTCGAGCGTGGCGCCGGCTGGCCCATCGCCCAGGTTGAGGTCCCCGACGTCGGTACCGCGTGCGGTACCGACCGCGGCCACCTCCCAGGAAGGCTCCCCGACTACGTCGGCGGAGGGAGCTTCGCCGATGCGGGCGAGGGAGTCTACCTCTCGACGCCCCCATCGTGGACAGGGTTCCACGGAGTCGAGCAGGGCGAGGTTGCAGACACAGGTCTGTGAACTTGTGTCTGACACCGAGGGTGAGGCCTCGTGGGAGGAAGAGGAAGATCCCAGATATTTCTCTGACGAGGAGTCTGGGGGTCTTCCGTCTGATCCCACTCCCTCTCCTGAGAGACAGCTTTCTCCTCCCGAGAGTCTGTCTTTTGCCTCCTTTGTCCGGGAGATGTCTACGGCCATCCCCTTCCCGGTGGTTGTGGAGGACGAGCCCAGGGCTGAAATGTTTGAGCTCCTGGACTATCCTTCTCCACCTAAGGAAGCGTCCACTGTTCCCTTGCACCATGTCCTGAAGAAGACATTGCTTGCGAACTGGACCAAACCATTAACTAATCCCCACATTCCCAAGAAGATCGAGTCCCAGTACCGGATCCATGGGGACCCAGAGCTGATGCGCACTCAGTTGCCTCATGACTCTGGAGTTGTGGATTTGGCCCTAAAGAAGGCTAAGAGTTCTAGGGAACATGCTTCGGCGCCCCCGGGCAAGGACGCTAGAACCTTAGACTCCTTTGGGAGGAAGGCCTACCATTCCTCTATGCTCGTGTCCAAGATCCAGTCTTACCAGCTCTACACGAGCATACACATGCGGAATAATGTGCGGCAGTTGGCGGGCTTGGTTGATGCTCTTCCCCCTGAGCAAGCCAAGCCTTTTCAGGAGGTGGTCAGGCAGCTGAAGGCGTGCAGAAAATTCCTGGCCAGAGGAGTTTATGACACTTTTGATGTTGCGTCCAGGGCCGCTGCTCAAGGTGTGGTGATGCGCAGGCTCTCATGGCTGCGTGCCGCCGACCTGGAGAATAGAGTCCAGCAGCGGATTACGGACTTGCCTTGCCGGGCGGATAACATTTTTGGCGAAAAAGTCGAGCAGGTGGTAGAGTCTCTCCACCAGCGGGACACCGCATTCGACAAGTTCGCCCGCCGGCAGCCTTCAGCTTCTACCTCTACAGGTAGACGATTTTTTCGGGGGAAGGAAGACTGTTCCCTATACTTCTGGCAAGCGTAGGTACAATCCTCCTTCCCGACAGCCTGCGGCCCAGGCTAAGCCCCAGCGCGCTCGCTCTCGTCAGCAGCGTGCGAATCAGCAAGGCCCCGCGGCTCCCCAGCAAAAGCAAGGGGCGAGCTTTTGACTGGCTCCAGCAGAGCATAGCCGACATCCAAGTGTCAGTGCCGGGCGACCTGCCTGTCGGAGGGAGGTTGAAAGCTTTTCACCAAAGGTGGCCTCTTATAACCTCCGATCAGTGGGTTCTCCAAATAGTCCGGCAAGGATACACCCTCAATTTGGCCTCTCAACCTCCAAATTGTCCACCGGGAGCTCAGTCCTACAGCTTCCAGCACAAGCAGGTACTTGCAGAGGAACTCTCCGCCCTTCTCAGCGCCAATGCGGTCGAGCCCGTGCCATCCGGGCAAGAAGGGCTGGGATTCTATTCCAGGTACTTCCTTGTGGAAAAGAAAACAGGGGGGATGCGTCCCATCCTAGACCTAAGGGCCCTGAACAAATATCTCGTAAAAGAAAAGTTCAGGATGCTTTCCCTGGGCACCCTTCTCCCCATGATTCAGCAAAACGATTGGCTATGCTCTCTGGACTTGAAGGATGCCTACACACACATCCCGATACTGCCAGCTCACAGACAGTATCTGCGATTTCAGCTGGGCGCACGCCACTTCCAGTACTGTGTGCTACCCTTTGGGCTCGCCTCTGCGCCCAGGGTGTTCACAAAGTGCCTAGCTGTGGTAGCAGCGGCGCTTCGCAGGCTGGGGGTGCACGTGTTCCCATATCTCGACGATTGGCTGGTGAAGAACACATCCGAGGCAGGAGCCCTGCAGTCCATGCAGATGACTATTCGCCTCCTGGAGCTACTGGGGTTTGTGATAAATTACCCAAAGTCCCATCTTCTCCCAGTGCAGAAACTCGAATTCATCGGAGCCCTGCTGGATTCTCGGACGGCTCGCGCCTATCTCCCAGAGGCGAGGGCCAACAACTTGTTGTCCCTCGTCTCGCGGGTGCGAGCGTCCCAGCAGATCACAGCTCGGCAGATGTTGAGATTGCTGGGCCACATGGCTTCCACAGTTCATGTGACTCCCATGGCCCGCCTTCACATGAGATCTGCTCAATGGACCCTAGCCTCCCAGTGGTATCAGGCCGCCGGGGGTCTAGAAGACGTGATCCACCTGTCCACGAGATTTCTCGAATCCCTGTATTGGTGGACGATTTGCTCCAATTTGACTCTGGGACGTCCCTTCCAAATTCCTCAGCCTCAAAAAGTGCTGACCACGGATGCGTCTCTCCTGGGATGGGGAGCTCATGTCGATGGGCTTCACACCCAAGGAAGGTGGTCCCTCCAAGAAAGCGATCTACAGATCAATCTTCTGGAGTTGCGAGCGATCTGGAACGCTCTGAAGGCTTTCAGAGATCGGCTGTCCCACCAAATTATCCAAATTCAGACAGACAATCAGGTTGCCATGTACTATGTCAACAAGCAGGGGGGCACCGGATCTCGCCCCCTGTGTCAGGAAGCCGTCAGCATGTGGCTTTGGGCTCGCCGTCAAGGCATGGTGCTCCAAGCCACATATCTGGCAGGCGTAAACAACAGTCTGGCCGACAGGTTGAGCAGGATTATGCAACCTCACGAGTGGTCGCTCAATTCCCGTGTGGTGCGACAGATCTTCCAGGCGTGGGGCACCCCCCTGGTGGATCTCTTCGCATCTCAGGTGAACCACAAGGTCCCTCAGTTCTGTTCCAGGCTTCAGGCCCACGGCAGACTGGCGTCGGATGCCTTCCTCCTGGATTGGGGGGAAGGTCTGCTGTATGCTTATCCTCCCATTCCTCTGGTGGGGAAGACTTTGTTGAAACTCAAGCAAGACCGAGGCACCATGATTCTGATTGCTCCCTTTTGGCCGCGTCAGATCTGGTTCCCTCTTCTTCTGGAGTTATCCTCCGAAGAACCGTGGAGATTGGAGTGTTTTCCGACCCTCATCACGCAGGACGAAGGGGCTCTTCTGCATCCCAACCTCCAGTCCCTGGCTCTCACGGCCTGGATGTTGAGGGCGTAGACTTTGCCTCTTTGGGTCTGCCAGAGGGTGTCTCCCGCATCTTGCTTGCTTCCAGGAAAGACTCCACTAAGAGAAGTTACTTCTTTCATTGGAGGAGGTTTGCCGTCTGGTGTGACAGCAAGGCCCTAGATCCTCGCTCTTGTCCTACACAGACCCTGCTTGAATACCTTCTCCACTTGTCTGAGTCTGGTCTGAAGACCAACTCCGTAAGGGTTCACCTTAGTGCAATCAGTGCATACCATTACCAAGTGGAAGGTAAGCCGATCTCAGGACAGCCTTTAGTTGTTCGCTTCATGAGAGGTTTGCTTTTGTCAAAGCCCCCTGTCAAGCCTCCTACAGTGTCATGGGATCTCAATGTCGTTCTCACCCAGCTGATGAAACCTCCTTTCGAGCCACTGAATTCCTGCCATCCGAAGTACTTGACCTGGAAGGTCATTTTCTTGGTGGCAGTTACCTCGGCTCGTAGAGTCAGTGAGCTTCAGGCCCTGGTAGCCCAGGCCCCTTACACCAAATTTCATCACAACAGAGTAGTCCTCCGCACTCACCCTAAGTTTCTGCCAAAGGTTGTGTCGGAGTTCCATCTGAACCAGTCAATTGTCTTGCCAACATTCTTTCCCCGTCCTCATTCCTGCCCTGCTGAACGTCAGCTGCACACATTGGACTGCAAGAGAGCATTGGCCTTCTATCTGGAGCGGACACAGCCCCACAGACAGTCCGCCCAATTGTTTGTTTCTTTTGATCCCAACAAGAGGGGAGTGGCTGTAGGGAAACGCACCATATCCAATTGGCTAGCAGATTGCATTTCCTTCACTTACGCCCAGGCTGGGCTGGCTCTTGAGGGTCATGTCACGGCTCATAATGTTAGAGCCATGGCAGCGTCGGTAGCCCACTTGAAGTCAGCCACCATGGAGGAAATTTGCAAAGCTGCGACGTGGTCATCTGTCCACACATTCACATCTCATTACTGCCTGCAGCAGGATACCCGACGTGACAGTCGGTTCGGGCAGTCAGTTCTTCAGAACCTGTTTGGGCTTTAGGATCCAACTCCACCCCCCGAGGGCCCTGTTTGTTCTGTTCCAGGCTACACTCTCAGTTAGTTGGTAAATTTTTTAGGTCAATCTCAGTTATGTCCTCGCCGTTGCGAGGCCCAATTGACCAATGTTGTTGTTTTGAGTGAGCCTGGGGGCTAGGGATACCCCATCAGTGAGAACAAGCAGCCTGCTTGTCCTCGGAGAAAGCGAATGCTACATACCTGTAGAAGGTATTCTCCGAGGACAGCAGGCTGATTGTTCTCACCAACCCGCCCGCCTCCCCTTTGGAGTTGTGTCTTCCCTTGAACTGTATTGTCTTGCTACATACTGGACTGGCCGGCTCGAGCCGGTTTCGGGCGGGAAGACGGCCGCGCATGCGCGGTGCGCGCGGGCGCGCGAGGGCTAGCAAAGGACTTTGCTAGTGAAGTTTCCGATTGGAGGGGCTGCCGTGGACGTCACCCATCAGTGAGAACAATCAGCCTGCTGTCCTCGGAGAATACCTTCTACAGGTATGTAGCATTCGCTTGTTGGAAGGATGGAACAGAGGAGGGCTCGGTATATTGAATCTTTGGGGATATAATAGAGCATGCTTATTACTGCATTTGGGTGACTGGATGCAGGGGACATCTCATTATACCCCATTGCAGATGGAAGAAGATTGGATGTGTCCCCTACACTTAAATTATGTCTTACATGCGGCGGCTCCAGATTTGCCTGCATATGTTCGTAAGAGTAATCTAGTGAAGCCGATGAGGACGATTTGGGGAGAAATAGCAAAACTCTGGTCTTTTGATGCACACGTTAGTGGGCTCTTACTCATTAAGGGTAATGGAGCCTTTAAACCAGGAATAGAGAACAAGCGTATTCGGCAATGGTATGACAAGGGACTTACTCTGGTAGATGATTTTGTAGACCAAGCAGGGCGCCTTAGGTCACTAGAGTCCTTAAATTTGACCTCGGGTGAGTGGGCTGATATATACGCGTTTAAACAAATTTCTCACTATATTGCTACTTTACCTACACAGTTATTGGAAGTTGATGTGCCCTCCAAAATTAGGGAACTGTACGAAATGCCAACGACAGATCCGGCCTCCATCTCGGTGCTGCACAAAAGATTGCTACATAGTTGGCCAATAAAGAATCTTGAAAGGTTGACAGAGAGATGGATGTTAGATATACAGAAACAAATCACGACAGGGTTACTGCTGCGTAACATGAGACACATACCAGATAGGGTGTGTGGTGCTGAATTACGAGAATGCCAGGGCAGAAGTATATACAGGGCGTATACTTCACGGTCGCGACTGTTTAAAATGGGCAGAGCGGATTCGGCCACTTGTAGCAGATGTGGAGATTCATATCATACTTATTTTCATGCAATGTGGGCATGTGAAGCGATCCGTGACTATTGGTCACAGATAGGGTCCTACTTAGGAGGCCTTTTGGGTCGAACCGTGACACTAACACCGAAGACAGCCATTTTAGGGGTTGATTTGCTAAGGGGGGTTGGTGCTGTCCGTCATAACTTATTAATTTACAAAGCATGTGTAGTGGGGAAGAAATGCATTCTAGTAAACTGGGTACAATCGGAAGCACCGACATACTGGCAGTGGCGCAATCGCTTGCATGCGCTCCTATTAATGGAGTTGAGAGCTTCTTACTATAAGCCTAAATTGCAGCACCTATTTTATCTAATATGGGAGTCATACATTATTACCCTGGCTCTTAGAACCCGAAGTTCATCCTGAATCGCTTGAGCCTAGACCCAGTAAAGCTAGCTAAGGGACTTGGTTAATGAAAGATGATCCCAATTTCACTACTGTAGGAATGGGGGATGCCTGGAATTGGGGGGGGGGGGGGGGGGGAAGGGGGTTTTCTACAAAGGGGGGGGGACGCAAAATAGGTGGGTTGGGAGGGGAGAGACGTATAGGAATACATAAAATGTGATGATTACTGTTCATGTATTCTTGCATGTTGTTCTTTTAATGGTTGCATCATTGTTATGGCCTTGTGTCCTATTTCTTGTATTGTCATCAATAAAAACGTTGAAACGTAAAGGGGGTCTGGACAGATTCCTGAAGGAAAAGTCCATTGATCATTATTAAATTTTGGGTTTTTGCCAGGTTCTTGGGGCCTGGATTGACCGCTGTCGGAGACAGAGTGCTGGGCTTGATGGACCTTTGGTCTTTTCCCAGCGTGGCAGTGTTTATTTACTTATGTACTTATGCTGAGATTCCAGGATTAATGCCTCATCTAGTGTCTCATATGTGACTCCCGTGAGAGAAGCTCTATTCAGAGTAGTCAAGTAATGTTGAAGTTGTAGATAAGAGAAATTTGCATGGTATGGCAGGTGAAACTCCATATGCAAACTCCTTAAGCTTGCCATCGTCTTGCAGAACCTGATGCAAGAAATATTTGCCTTTGTCGGCTCAGATAGCAAAAAACCGTTCCTGGTGGAAAGGCCTTGTTATATCGCAAAGGCAATAATAGGGTTGTAGTAGGACCTATATGATGGAAATATAAAAGTCATCACCACATGGCCCTCAGAGGCCTATAATGCACATAAACTTTAGGCACCTCTGGCAAGGCAATTGGTGGTGCATGGAGGTAGTAGCTAAAGTGGACAGTGCCCAGAATCTCAGACACCAAGGCCATACAAGTAAAATATTCTGTTTTGTGAAACCAATCATTTATATGTTGCATACCACAACTGATGGTTAGATAACATAAGCTTAATAGACTCAGGCACCCCTCTCCCACGGCAACACGGCTGTCTGGAGAGAGAGCTGAGGTTGATGCCCCCTCCACAAATAGGTTTGCAGTAGTTTTGTTGACAGTGTTTCCTCTTTTACTCTCAATACAATGGTAGCATTTGAAACACATATAACTATTGCGGGGCCAAGAACATATTAAACAAGCTAATTCTCCCCAATAAAGAGAGAGGGTATTCCCTCCAGCTATGCAACATGGACCTGGTATTCTCCAATAAAGGGTTAACGTTGAGAGAATATAATTGTAGCAGGTCTAAGGGAAGGTTTACCCTCAAGTATTTAATGCTGTTGGCTGCCCAATGCAGAGGGAACGCTTCCGACCAGGATGACTGAACCAATGCAAGGACTGGAAAGCCATAATATTTATCAAGGTTAATTTGAAAGCCAGACAAGAAGCTAAGCTCCTCCATCAGCTCGATCACCATTGGCAGGGAGTGCTGGGGGATCTGTGAGAATGAGAAGTAAATCAGCAACAAAGGCCAAAGTCTTTAAAGTGTGAGAGCCCACCTCCAGACAACAGGGTGCGGAGTAAAGGTTCCAGGGAAAGTATAAAAAACAAGGGGAATAAGGGACAGCCCTGCCTCATAACCCTAGCTATTGGAAAACCCTGATACTGAACCCCATTTAGGATGAGGAAGGCCATAGGTTGTGCATAAAGTGCCTTGACTGGCCTTAATAACCACCCATTAATCCCAACAACCCAGTGTGGAACAAGAAGGACCATGCCACATGATCAAAGAACTTAGAGGCATCTAGGCTAACCAAAAGTGCTGGGGTGTTGGTGTGCTAGCAGTGCACCAGCACTATCAACGCCTTAAGAACGTTATGAACAGACTGATGGCCAGGTTCAAATTTCTGTTTGATTTTCCCCTACTACTGAGGATAAATGCTCAGAAAGGCGGGTGGCTAAAATGCGGGCAAGCAACTTCACATCTACATTAAGGAGGGAGATGGTTTGGTAAGATCCAGGATCATCACCAGGTTTATCCAGCTTGAGGAGAAGAGATATCAAAGCTACGTTAGAATAGTGGGGCAAAGCTCCAGCCTCAATCACCGTCTGATAGTATTCTAAGAAAGGTGCCACTAATCCCCCCCCCCCCCCCCCCGCATTTTATAAAATTAATTGGAAAACCCATATTTCCCTGGGGATATTCCATTTTTGAGGCTATTGCAATCTGAAATTCTTTGGCCTGTAATGGGTACTTTAAATGCTGAACCACATCTTCTGAGAGGCAGGGCATGCCAGAGTGGCTAAAATAATCCTCTGTTCTGGGGAAAACTCAGTCTCAGCCTCATAGAGGTCCTCCAAATGGTTAACAAAGATCTGAACTATCTCCACAATCTGGAAGTCTTGGTTCCTTCAGCCCTCCTAATGGTGAACACAGGCTGTCGGCACTGCAAGGCCTTATGAAGGAGGCTAATAGCTTACCTGGCTTATTGTCAAACCTATGATTACTACTACTACTATAAATCATTTCTATAGCGCTACCAGTCATACGCAGTGCTTTACAATCGAACATGAAGAAAAGACAGTCCCTGCTTACAATCTAAATCAGGACGGAAAGACAGGACCAGTAAGGATAAGGGTAAGACAGACAGAAGGACACATAGGGAAAGGGCATGTTGAAGAGAGGAAGACAAGATAAAGGTTACGAGCAAGTGACAAGGTAGGAGTCAAAAGCAGCATCAAACAGGTAGGCCTTTAGCCCGGATTTGAAGGCGGCCAGGGATGGAGCTAGTCATAACGGCTCAGGAAGCCCTTTCCAGGCATAAGGTGCAGCGAGACAAAAGGAACGGAGTCTGGAGTTAGCGATGGAGGAGAAGGGTGCAACTAGGAGAGATTTGCCTAATGAACGGAGTTCCTGGGAAGGAGTGTAGGGAGAGATGAGGGTGGAGAGGTAGTGAGGGGCTGCAGAGTGAATGCACTTATAAGTCAATAAGAGGAGCTTGAATTTTATACGGAAACGAATAGGGAGCCAGTGAAGTGACTTCAGTAGAGGACTGATATGGGCATAACAACTTTGGCGAAATATTAGCCGTGCAGCAGAATTTTGAACAGATTGAAGAGGAGAGAGGTGGCTGAGTGGAAGACCTGTGAGAAGCAAGTTGCAGTAATCTAAGCGAGAGGTGATGAGTGCGGATGAGGGTTCTGATAGCGTGTTCAGAAAGGAAAGGGCGAATTTTGGCGATATTATAAAGGAAGAAATGACAGGTTTTAGCAATCCGTTGGATATGTACAGAGAAGGAGAGGGAGGAGTCAAAGATGACCCCAAGGTTACGAGCAGATGAGACAGGAAGAATGAGCGTGTCTTTGACAGAAATAGAGAATGGGGGAAGGGGATAGGTTGGTTTAGGTGGGAAGATAAGGAGCTCAGTTTTAGACATATTGAGCTTCAGGTGGCGGTGAGAGGCAGGCAAATACCTTGGACTGGATTTCCTCCGAGATTTCTGGTGTGGAGAGGTAGATCTGGGAGTCATCAGCGTAAAGGTGATACTGAAAACCATGGGAAGAGATCAGAGCACCAAGGGAGAAAGTATAGATGGAGAAAAGGAGAGGTCCTAGGACGAATCCTTGAGGTACACCCACTGACAGCGGGATAGAGGAAGAGGAGGATCCACCATACACTAAAAGAACGCTGTGAGAGATAGGAAGAAAACCATGAGAGAGCAGAATTCTGAAATCCAAGTGAGGACAGCGTGTCAAGGAGTAGGCTGTGATCAACAGTGTCAAAAGCAGCAGAAAGATCGAGAAGGAGGAGGATAGAATAGAGCCCTTTGGATTTAGCCAGGAATAGATCATTGGAGACTTTAGCAAGTGCTGTTTCAGTTGAATGAAGGGGAAGAAAACCAGATTGGAGTGGATCAAGAATAGGTTGAGAAGAAAGAAAGTCGAGGCAGCGACGGTGGACAGCACGTTTTAGTATCTTGGATAAGAAAGGGAGGAGGGAGATGGGGCGATAGTTGGAAGGAAAGGTAGGATCCAGAGAAGGTTTTTTGAGGAGTGGGGTGACCACGGCATGTTTGAAGGCATCAGGGACAGTCGCAGTGGAAAGTGACAGATTGAGGATATGACAGATGAAAGGGGTGACAGCAGGAGAGATAGTGTTGAGTAGGTGAGTGGGGATAGGGCCAGTGGAGCAGGTGGTTAGTTTTCAGGATGCCAGAAGAAGTAAAGTTTCTTCTTCAGTGATTTCAGAAAAGGAAGAAAAGGAGGCAGGGGTAAGAGGGTTGAGAGAGTGGACTAAGGGAAGAAGGGGTGGAGGAGAGCTGGTTGTGAATTCAAGTTTAATCTTGTGAACCTTATTATGAAAGTAATCAGCCAGAGTCTGGGGAGAAAGTGAAGGGGGAGAAGGAGGAGAAGGCACTTTGAGGAGAGAGTTTAGCGTGGCAAAGAGACGTCTAGGGTTTGAACCAATAGTCAATTGGATGTAATAGTCCTGTTTGGCAAGTTGGAGAACAGATTGGAAGGAGGTCAGCAAGAATTTGAAGTGAATGAAGTCAGCAAGGGCACGAGATTTAAGCCAAAGACGTTCAGCAGAGCGGGCACAAGAGCGTAAGTAGCGGACAGTAGAAGTCAGCCAAGGTTGGGGTTTGGTACATTTAACGGGACGAGACACGGGAGGAGTGAGAGTGTCCAGGGAAGATGACAGAATAGTATTATAGGAAGAGACAGCCTCATTGACGGACTTGGTTGACATAGCAGTACAGAAGAGATTTGAGATACTGGAGGACAGGGTAGAAGGAATAGGACGGGACTGGGGAGGAGGGTGTTGAAGTGTGAAAGTTATAAGATGATGGTCAGAGAGGGGGAGAGTTGAGGCAAGGAAATTGGAGGGTGAGCAGTTGGAGAAGAGTACAAGATCAAAACAATGTGCATTCTGGTGAGTAGGGGCAGTGGAGTACAGTTGAAGATTGAAGGAGGATGTTAAGGCAAGGAATTTAGAAGCATAAGAGTCAGAGGGGTCATTAGCATGAAAGTTAAAATCCCCAAGAATGAGGGAAGGAGATGAAGGTTCAAGAAAGGAGAGCCAGGCATCAAAGTCAGTGAGAAAGAAGAGGGGGTCGATAAGTGACTGCAACCCGGAGAAGTAGAGGAGCAAATAGACGGATCAAGTGGACTTCAAAGGAAGAAAAGCAGTGAGATTGAGGTGGAAGAATGGGTTGAAATTTACAGGCGGGTGAGAGTAGTAGTCCTACACCGCCTCCACGGCCAACCAAGTGAGGAGTATGGAAAAAGAGATAACCTCCATGACATAGGGCCGCAATTGAAGCAGAGTCTTCAGGGTGAAGCCAGGTTTCAGTTAGGGCAAGCAGATGAAGGTTATGAGAGATAAAGAGGTCATGGATGTAGGAGAGTTTGTTGCAGACAGAGCAGGCGTTCCATAGAGCACAAGAGAAGGGTAGAGTAGAAGGGGGGTGGAGAGGAATAGAAATAAGATTGGAGGTATCACGGTAAGGCCTACACGAATAGGATGAGGGCTGATGAGGGGGACCAGGATTGGGATTAATGTCACCAGCGGAGAGCAGGAGAAGGAGTAGGAGAGTACGGAGGAGAGAAGGAGAGGTATGACAACAGCGATGAAGGCGAGATGTATTCAGGTAAGAAGGCGAGGTGAATGGAAGGAAGGAAGTTTGAAGGTTGAGAGCTGTGAAGAAGGGGGTATAAAAAAGAGATGGTGAAGAGAGGGATAGAGAGATGGTGAATACAGAGGGAAGACAATGTGCTCCAGCGGTGGGAAGTGGTTTCGTAAGGAGAAACAGATTGGGAAGGGATAGTGCCAAGAAGAGCAGGTGTACTGGAGCCATAATAATAACAGATTTTTTTTTTGTACAGAAATGTTCAGAATAAGCTGAAAGGAGTGGAGGTTCAGGTAGGTTCAGAGCAAACTAGGAGGGGATAGTATAGGCATTAAGAGGTAGTAGCCAATAATATAAGATAAATACAATTCAATAATACAAGATAAATATAAGATAAATACAAAAGAGGGTAATGCAATATGCAGTAGCAGAAGCAGTAGTATAGAGTAACTACCAAAAGAGTCAGTAAGATCTTGAAGAACAGTGAGATGAAGATAATGGATAGAAGGCAGCAGCCGACCAGAAACATTAGCTGTGAGCAATTGTGAAGGTATATCCATTAAAATCCCAAACCTCTCGGTTAAGCTGCAGTCTGGGGCAGAGGATGCAGGCAGGAGTAGACGACGCAGGTTGGGGCAGAGGATGCAGGCAGGAACAGACGATGCAGGCTGGGGCACAGGATGCAGGCAGGGGCAGGTGATGTAGGCAGAGGATGCAGGCAGGAACAGACGATCCAGGCCGGGGCAGAGGACGCAGGCAGGAACAGACGATGCAGGCTGGGGCAGAGGATGCAGGCAGGAACAGACGATGCAGGCTAGAGCAGAGGATGCAGGCAGGAACAGATGATGCAGGCTGGGGCAGAGGATGCAGGCTGGGACGGGACGCGGGCAGGAACAGACGATGCAGGCAGGAACAGGTGATACAGGCAGGGGCAGAGGATGCGGGCAGGAACAGACGATGCAGGCTGGAGAAGGCAGGTAGGCAGGAACAGATGATGCAGGCTGGAGCAGACGATGCAAGCAGGTAGTGCAGGCTGGAGCAGGCAGGTAGGCAGGAACAGATGAAGCAAGCACTCTGAGAGCACTAGGCAGGAACAGATGATGGCAAAGGACACAGGCAGGCTGGAGCAGGCAGGTAGGCAGGAACAGATGAAGCAAGCACTCTGAGAGCACTAGGCAGGAACAGACAGGATAACGGTATTTAAAAGTTACCATCCCCTTCTGTGTTTTAGCATGAATTAAAGAATTAATGGATGCCTGAGTGGCAAAGTAGTGTTCCTTATTAGCTGTAGTGGGGGCCCTTGCATATTCCCAGTGAGCCCAGCGAAGGACCCTTTCCAAGGTGATGATACTAGAAGTGAGATTTTTTTTTTATTACGGGCGCTAATGTAAGAGATAGCACCCTGAAGGACTGATTTGGCCAAGTCCCAGAATAAAATAGGAGTGTCCTTATGCTGTTTATTATTAGTGCAATAGCCCTTCCATTGGGACTGAAGAAAATTCTTGAACTCTAAATCGTTCACTAAGTAAAAGGGAAAGTGCCTGCTGAAAATAGGGGGCCGCGGCCAAAGTAAGCATGACTGGTGCATGGTCAGAGACCGCTATGGCCCCAATCCCCACATTGAATATCCAAGCAAAGCAAGGTGTCGAGAGCAATAAATAGTCAATGTGGGCAAAGGAGCCATGCATCCTAAATAAATGCATGTAATTCCTCACATAAAGGTTTAACAAGCGCCAAGGATCAACCAGTTCCAGAGTCCAACAGAAAGTAGAAAACCCCTTACCCTTCTCCCCCAAGGGGGTCCATGATGGAGCGGACTTGTCCATAAGTAGATCGGCTACCATAAGTGGAATTGACAGCTACTACTAAGCGGCCCACATATGGGGTACAAAGGCGTGAGAGGTGAGCAAAAAAGTGAGCATCATATAAATTTGGAGCATAGAGCACTAATAAATTAAGCTCCCTGCCCTGCAAGAGCAATTGAACTAATAGAAAATGACCCTCAGTATCTCTCTATAGTACTGTGGCCGAATATTGAAGGGTCTTGCAGAACAAATTTGCCACTCCACTACAATGCCCTCCTGAGGACAAGCTAACACCTCCCCCACCCAGAAACGCTTCAGCTTAATATGTTCTGCCTCTGAGAGTTTTGTTTCCTGTGAACATGTCACATCTGTCTTTAATCGGTTCAAAATAGATAGTATCTTGGAATGTTTGACCGGGGAGGTAATTTTTCCCACATTCCAGGAAACGATCTTTCTCTGAGGACAAGCAGACTGCTTGTTCTCACTTATGGGTCGACTTCCACGGCGGCCCAGGAACGGCAATTTTTCACAGCAAAAATAGACAAAGTTTAGCCAGAGCCTTCTGGCACACGGGGTGCGTGCACCGCGCATGCGCGGCCGTCTTCCCACCCATCGCGCGAGAGTCCCCGCTCAGTTACCTTTTCTCCGTGGTGAAGAGAGGCAGCGTTTTTTCTTGTCTCTTCTTAGCCCTTGGAAAGAGCCTTTGGCCATTTTTTCGGAGATTTTCTCCAGTTTTTCTCTTTTAATTTCCTCTTACCATGTTTTAAAAAAAAAAAAAAAGAAAGAAGTCCTTTACCTCTTAGTTTTTTTGCCCTTATTAAGTTTCCTTTCGTTTCCGCTGCGTACACGGTTTCTCTTTTTTGTGCTCTCCTTTTTGGCACAATCGTGAACTTTTCCGTCCATGAGATCGAGGACTCCCAGCGGCTTCAAGAAGTGTACTCGGTGCAACCGGTCGATCTTGGGTACCGACCCCCATGTGTGGTGTCTTCAGTGCCTTGGGCCCGACCATCGCCCAGACGCATGTAAGTTGTGTCTTAGATTGAAAAAGCAGACACAGGCGTTGAGACAAGATCTTTGAGACTGACTTTTCGGAGCTTCGACTGGTTCCTCGGCGTTGACGTCGACATTGGTACCGAGGTCGTCGTCGTCGATATCGGCACCAGGGATGGCATCGACTTCAGGAGCGCAGCTAATGGCTGTCCAGAGACCACAACATGCTGGGAGCAGTGAGCTGTCGAGTGGGTCTCCACCTGTGTCGAAGACTCCTGTTGTACAGGCCCCACGGGACCGACCACTCTCGGACCCGATCCCGAGGAGGCGTGTGGATTCCACGTCCTCGTCGGTACCGAGGAGTGCCGATGACGTGCATCGAGCAAAGGCAAAGAAGCATCGTCATCGGTCTCCCTCCAAGCACGGTACCGAGAGCTCCGGGGTGTCGAAGGATTCGGCACTCGTGAAGCGCCGACGCCGGGAGGAATGCTCACCCTCCATACAAAAGGTGTCGGTGCGTCGGTCTTCGGTCAGCCCGGTACCCGCCTCCTCGACCTCCACAGATTCTGACGCTGGTTCCTGCACCGACCCCGCAGCCTTGCTTGACAGCGACTCTAGATGAGCACATCCGAGCCATTCTTTCAAGTCTTTTGGAGGGGTTGCTGCGTCAGTATGCTTCGGTACCGGGGGTGCTTGCGCCCCCCGTACCTTTGGTGGAAGCGGCAGCTGGGTCTATGCCTGCGGCATCGGCATCGGCTGCCACCCAGGTCGACTCCCCGTCTACATCGCTGGAGGGAGCTTCATCGTCGCCAGCATGGTTCCTCGGCATCAAGACGGGCCCAGTTTAGGACTGCAGTTAAGGAACTCCTGTCCGACACCGATGAGGATGCCTCGTGGGATGAAGGTGAGGATCCCGGGTATTTCTCTTCTGAGGAGTCTTGTGGTCTTCCCTCTGATCCTACTCCTTCACCAGAAAGAAAGCTTTCTCCCCCGGAGAGTCTTTCTTTCTCTTCATTTGTACAGGAAATGTCTGTGGCTATTCCCTTCCCTGTGGTATCTGAGGATGAGCCCAGGACTGACATGCTCGAGGTCCTTGACTATCCTTCACCACCGAAGGAGTCATTCACGGTTCCTTTGCATAATATGCTCAAGGAGACACTTATGCGGAACTGGATGAAACCATTAAGTAATCCCACCATTCCCAAGAAAGCTAAGTCCCAATATCGGATTCACGGAGAACGTGAGCTGATGAAGTTGCAGTTACCTCACGACTCTATGGTTGTGGATTCCACTCTCAAGAGAGCCAGGAGTTCTAGAGACCTGGACTCTTTAGGGAGAAAGGCATATCAGGCCTCTATGCTCGTGGCCAAAATTCAATCCTACCAGCTCTACACGAGCATTCACTTGAGGAACACGGTGAAGCAGCTGGCGGACTTGGTTAATAAGCTCCCTCCGGAGCAGGCCAAGCCTTTTCAGGAGGTGGTCAGGCAGCAGAAAGCATGTCGTAAATTCCTGTCCAGGGGTGCTTACGATTCTTTTGATGTTGCATCCAGATCCGCTGCTCAAGGTATAGTGATGCGCAGACTCTCATGGCTGCGTGCCTCTGGCCTGGACAATCGAGTGCAGCAGAGGGCTTGTGTCTTCTGTCTGGTGGTGTGTGTAGGGTGGGGGAGGGGGGATCAGGGCTTAGGGGGAGGGTTGGGTGGGGAGGTGGGACGGGCTGTAGCCTTTCATCTGTGCAATTATTTTGTGGGATATTATGTCAATGGGTGAATGTATGGTGCTAACTTACAATATTAAGGGTTTGAATTCACCATTTAAACGGCATTCTTTGCTCAGGGAGCTGCGTATGGTAAACTCACATGTGGTTTTCTTACAGGAAACTCATTTCTTGATAAAAGATGAAGGTTTGTTATTCTCTACTCAATATCCGCTTGTGTATTATGCGTCAGATGCACAGGGGGCTAAAAAGAGAGGAGTGGCTATTATGTTTCATAAGGATCTGCAGGTGCAGCTCCTGCACTTGAAAAGAGACCCTGGGGGTCGTTTTGTTTTTCTACATGTCTTGTTGGAGCAGGAGGAGTATACTTTGTCTTGTGTTTATGCACCAAATGAGCACCAGGACACCTTTTTTGAACGTCTTCGGCGAGCTCTGCAGACCTTTGTGCGGGGCAAGTTGCTGGTGGCAGGGGATTTTAATGCTACCATGCAGCCGAGGTTGGATCATTCTGCTACTCCTGCTGCAACTGACTATAGACTCTCTCAGGCTTTGGGAGGGTTGGTGGATTCTCTGGGTCTTTATGTAATATATGGTATCATATATTAAATGTTTTTTTCCTGGGGCTCTGGGGGGGCTGTTCCAGGGTGTTGGTGGATGCTGCTGGCTGGAAAAGGTTTAAAGTTTAGTTTGGGAATTGTTAATGGAGTTAGCTGAAGAAAGTGTGAGATGTTTCTTAAATATGGTTTTATTTTCAAGAAATAAACTATGATTAAGTGGGGATTGTACTATAAAATGTTCCTTGCTGTTTTGGGTTCTCTGTATAGGAAGTTTTGCATTTACTTCTATGGGGGAGGGAGATTCTAAACAGATCAGAGAAAAAAAACAGTCTTTAGCTGACAAGCTGATTGGTTGAGTGATGTCAGGTGTTCCTCTAGGGGGGGGGGGGGGGAGTTGCCAAGGAGACTGCTGGGCAGCAGTGTTGCCAGGTGGGCGGTTTTACCGCCCAATTGGGCGGTTTTCCGCGACCCGCCGCGGGAAATTTTTCCCCACGGCGGGTTGCGGTTTTTTGGGCGGTTTTTTGGGCTTCCGGGCGGCTTTTTGGGCGGCTTTTTGATTTTTTTCGGCCACGGGGGGCGGGGTTAGTGACATTTTTGGGCGGGGTTAGTGACGTTTTGGGCGGGGCCGATGACGTGGGAGGCGGGGCCGATGACGTGGGAGGCGGGGCTGATGACGGGGAGGCGGGCCCGATGACGTGGGAGGCGGGGCCGATGACGGGGAGGCGGGGCTGATGACGGGGAGGCGGGCCCGATGACGTGGGAGGCGGGGCCGGTGACACGGGGGTGGGGGTGTCAGGGGCGGGGTTTGTGTTTGGGCGGGTTTTGGGCTGGTTTCTGGCCTGGATTGGGCTGGAAAAAAAATTTCTACCTGGCAACCCTGCTGGGCAGAGAGAGAAGGGAAGTCTGGGAAAGAAAAAACGTATGGTGTGTCTGTGTAAAGTAAGAGGAATAAAAGTATGTTTTATGAGTTTAAAGTGAAATGTGACATTGAAAAAGGGTACTTTGATATTGAAAGTGAGTGAAGGTGAGCCTTGGTACTGAGAATGAGATGATTTGAGCTTAGAAGTGAGTACTTAAATAAACAGACTGCCTTTTTCATGGCTGTGTTGCTGAATACATGTGGGGAAAACTGATGTGTCCTGGGTGAGAGAGAGCTGTACTAATTGAAAGCTGTGAGAAAATTTAAACCAAATTTAGTTTGGTTTGGAGTGAAACAGAGGTATGTCCCTGCATGCAGTGAATGGAATGGTTAAGTTCTAAGGGAATTTAAGGTCATGGAAGGTGGAATGAGAGTCTGTATGCAAAGGTACTAAGAGGACACATAGCTGCCTACCATTTTAGGGTGAGAGAGGCTTTGATTTGTGGTGGGAATTGTACTACATGAGAAAGCCTAAAAGTGTGTAAGGATTTAAAGTGTGACACAGGGGAAGGACTACTACTACTACTACTATTTAACATTTCTAGAGCGCTACAAAGTGTACGCAGCGCTGTACAAACACAGAAGAAAGACAGTCCCTGCTCAAAGAGCTTACAATCTAATAGACAAAAAGTAAAGCATTTAAATTTAAAATATTTAAGCAGTCAAGCACAAGAGAACAGTCACAGAAGGACAGAAGATGTTGAAGGGTGGTCAGTGTGATTAGGTGTAACTCTGGTTGGAGTAGTGGGAGAAGGTGATAGAAGAATAGAAATGGGTGAGGTAAAGTAATGAGTGGGTTGATAGGGAGGTTATATAAGACATGTCACTCTAGGGGTGGGTGGGTAGAGGGGTAGGGTGGGTGGAAGCAGGAGAAGGTATTCTCTGCAGCCTATCTGTGAGATGGAAAATGCTCTCTGAAGCTGCTGCTATAAGCAGGGTTGCCAGGTGGAAAATTTTTTTCCAGCCCACTGGAGCCCAAAAAACAGCCCAAAAACCGCCCAAACACAAACCCCGCCCCTGACACCCCCACCCCCGCGTCATCACCCCCGCCCCCGCCGTCAACAACCCCGCCCCCGCCGTCACCGGCCCCGCCTCCCACGTCACCGGTCCCGCCTCCCCGTCATCGGCCCCGCCTCTCACGTCATCGGCCCCGCCTCCCCGTCATCGGCCCCGCCTCCCCGTCATCGGCCCCGCCTCCCACGTCATCGGCCCCGCCTCCCACGTCACTAACCCCGCCCAAAACGTCATTAACCCCACCCAAAAACGTCACTAACCCCGCCCCCCCGCGGCCGAAAAAACCGCCCGAAGCACAAAAACCAGCCCAAAAAACCGCAACCCGCCGCGGGCAAAAATTTCCCGCGGCGGGTCGCGGAAAACCGCCCAATTGGGCGGTAAAACCGCCCACCTGGCAACAGTGGCTATAAGTTGTTAGTTTTCTCTCCCTGAAAGAGATCCAAGCCACACCCACGAAGTTCAAACTGTCAGTGGGGAGGGTGAGGGGAGGAAATGGCAGTGCTTGATGAAAAAGAGAGCTCAGTTTGATAGGAGATATACTATAGGATGTCATTCTGAGGCCAGGCTAAGTCTAAAGCAGGAGAAGGTATTCTCTGCAGCCTATCTGTGAGATGGAAAATGCTCTCTGAAGCTGCTGCTATAAGTTGTTAGTTTTCTCTCCCTGAAAGGTGAATTGGATTTTTGAAAAAAGCCATTAAGCTGTGTCTGTGGGGAAGGTGTGTTGTTTGTGAGAGTTCTGAGTTCAGTGCAAGCAAGGTTTGGAATCTGACTTCAGAATAAAGAAAATCCAGCACTGCTTGTGTATGAGAGTGCTGTATTCTCCAGATTGATCTGATAGCTGTGAAGGGAAAAGTTATGGTTTTATGTGAAGTATGTGAGATGGAATGTTGAATCACCATTTGAATATGGAATGGGTTATTGTGTGAGATCTCTGAATGCAGTGTGAAGCCTGCTGGATTTTAGAACAGGGAATCAACAGTGAGAAATAGGTTTTGTAGTGAGAAAACCTTTAACTTATTTTATTTCAATTAGAAAGTTTGGCCACAGTATTGAGAATTGGTTAATAGTCACCAGAGCCTGAACAAGAACAGAGGGAGTTCAAGGGTCTTGCCTCCATTTATTTTCTTTATAAGTGAGGTTTAGGGAGAAGAAATCTGGGGGAGTCATCCTCTGAAGGGTTCCAGATGAGCTCCAACGCAAGAAAGACATCACCTAAATAAATTCAACTACAGCTAAGTGACATTGCCAACGGTGTTAAAAGAAATGGAGGAGTGGCCTAGTGGTTAGGGTGGTGGACTTTGGTCCTGAGGAACTGAGTTTGATTCCCACCTCAGGCACAGCTCCTTGTGACTCTGGGCAAGTCACTTAACCCTCCATTGCCCCATGTAAGCCGCATTGAGCCTGCCATGAGTGGGAAAGCGCGGGGTACAAATGTAACAAAAAAATATATTATTTTTTCACAACATTTTAAGGGAAAACTAAAGAACAGAACAGCATCAAATATAAAAAAAAACCCCATGTTTTCCTGACTTGCTAAGTGTTCTGGGTTCAAGTGAGATCCTTGCACAAACATCCATTATACCTATAAAGACTCAAATTCTGACATCAATAGCAAGGAAAGAGTATTAAAACAAATATCTGATTTTGATAAAAAGACAATTTAAATATTTATCTGAAAAGGTCCTTTTCTGCCTTTTTAGGTGATTTTGTTGTAAGAAACAGAAAAAGTTAAGGGTATACATGTAAAACTACATTTGAATGTTGAATATGTTATTGCAGTTCTATTAAGCCATACACTAATTGTGAATTTGAGTTTATTTGAATGAAAATTTGTTTGCATTTGTATTCAATAAAGAAAAAGATAATTTGTAAATCTGAAGATGCGGTTCTTCCAGTTCAGGAACAAATCCTAAATTTAGCTTCTTTTCCTCTTTTATTCTTTGAGAGTAAAGGACGAGGTTAGTTTATTTGTTCCACTCCCTCGGCTGTGAGTGTGTGTTCCCTGGATATTCGCCACGACTACAACAATCAGGTATCTGGGAGCACATCACTACAGTCAAGCCGAGAGGGGTGGTAACAGATTTTGGCGTAGTCGGCAGGATTTTTCCTGATTTGGGGGTACCTGTTGGATAAATTTTGGGGTTTATTGAAGTGAACTTTATTCCTGCAGGTCTGGTACAAGCGGCGGAAGATTTGGAAGAATTCTGCCATTGGTAAAGTTGAAAAAAAATTGTTTTGCAGTGGTTGTGTATTATTTTGGGTAAGTGTTCTGTGTTTTTGTTCTCCCGGACATCTCTGTTTCTGAGGCAACCCCAGTCTTCATAGAAGAAAGAAGATGGAGGAGGAAGTCGTGCTGTTCCCCAAATTTTGACACATACAGTGGTTATCCCGCAAGATCGAACAGTACCGGATTTCTATGGATTCCCACGAGGTCCTGAAGATTTAAAAGTTGAAGACTGGAAAGACAAAATGAACTCTAGGTTGAGGATTTTACGCGTCCCTGTAGAAGACCAAGTGGAAGTGATCAGGGATCATTTACGAGGAATTGCCCTGGATACAGTCAAATACTCTCTCCCAAGAGATTGTTCAGTGGAAGACATCTATGACGTGTTGAGACAAGTATACGGAGACAAAGTGGCATTGGGTCTCAGGATTCAGGAGTTTTATAACTATAGGCAAGGTGAGAAAGAGACCATTCGTGTTTTCGCCTATAAACTGCAAGAGAAATTGGAGGCAATTAATTCTGAGGAAACGTTGAAAGAACAATTTATTATTGGTTTACGAGATGAAGTGCTTAAGAGAGAAGTGTCCAAGAGGAATGAAGATAATCCTGCCGGTTCATTTTCAGAGTTGATGCAGTCCGCAATCCGGTGGGCGGGCGAAGAAAGAGGACTTGCACCTTGGGAGTCCTCTCCCAAAAGAATTTTACAGAGAACCAGAGAGGAGACAGGGGATCGTCCCTGGTCAGAGGAATCTGTTACAGTAGCAATGATGCAACAGATGACGAACATGTTTTCTAGAATGTGTGAAAGACAAGAAGAAGAGTGGAGTCGTCAAAGGAGAGAGAGAGATAATATGAGATATTCTGGCTCCAGAGGTGGAGGTTCAGGAAACAATCAAAATTGGAGGCCTTCCCGAACCAATTCAGGGGAATTAATTTGCTTCCGGTGCCAAGAACCAGGACACATGGCACGCATTTGCTTAAATGAGATGATAAATCGGCCATTTCCTGTGGTAGACAGGGCCAATGCAGAAGGTCCAAGTACCAGTGGAGCTTGTATGAAGAGTTAGAATTATAGAGGTGAAACGTCTGGACTTCAGAAGAAAAGTGATCCCAAATCGATTGTTCGTGTGCAGAAACACATTTGTAGCGAAGAGAAGAAGGAAGAGAAACTATTTGGAGAAAGGGCTATAGAATCCAGTCCATTGTTAAAAGTGAAAATTGATGGTATTGAAACACTCTGCACTATGGATACAAGTTCTAGCGTGTCTACAATTTTGGCTAGCTTTTTCTATAAAACTTTTGCCAATACCGAGTGTTTGCAAGATGCAAGTCAACTGACTTTAGTGGCAGTAAATGGCACAGACCTTCCTGTCTTGGGATATATCAATGCAGATGTGCAGTGCCTGGGACAGCTAGTGCCTGAGAGATGTATTTTTGTGGTCAAAGACAACTTCTGTGACGGTCATGTGGAGAGTAACGCCATTCAAGGAATAGTCGGAATGAATGTGCTGCAACATCTGGAGGGGCTATTCAAGGATCTCTCCTGCTTCACCTTAGAACCTGTGAAGATTGCGGGGATTCTGTCCAATATATCTCAGAAGCGTTCCACCAAGATTAAGGAATCTGATGGGGTGGTAAAGCTACAGGGAAACATGGGTAAAATCATACCTGCAATGTCAGAAAAGATCCTGATTGGAAAGTGTCAACAAATACGGAAGAGTACAGGAGCGGTTCTGGTTTCTGCTTCTAGAAGAATGAACTTGCCCGATAAGATTGGGGTAGTTAACACCCTGGTTACGCAGAAGCGTGGAGAAAAAAACAAACACACCAGAGAGTGGTAAACCCTCAGATGCTAACTTTAGTGGGAAGAGTGAAGAAGAGGTGATGGCAGTTGTGCTAGAAATGAGTAAGAAGGAAATGTTGCATTCTGGAAGCCACGAGAAGGAGGAGAAGCCAACAAATAGCCCAGATACTGGATCTGGAGGGGAAGAGATGCAGAAAATGCTGTGTAATTATGAGTCGATGGAAATAGCGAAACCTGTTGCACCATCTGAACAAGGTCCTTCTAACTTCCTTGGCATGACCAAAGAAATTGATGACAACAAAGAAAACACGACTCCTGAAGGTTCCCAGGGTGATAAGGACTGGCTGCAGCAGAATAAAGTGTACCTTGAGAGGGAGGAACAGGACCGGCAGCAGGCACTGGCACAGAGTCTCCGGGAACTTGAGGCACAAGGTCTGAAAGAATATGAGGACCTTAAACGAGCTACAGAACCAAGTTTTCAAGACTTTAATTGTTCACTTCTAGATAGGACATGTGATCTTCCCTATTCCGATAGCCTTGTCAGTGTGGTCAGACAGGGTCCAGCGGTTGAATCATCCCTAATCAAAGAGAAATTTAACCGGACTCTACACCAGATTGTACGTACCTTCCCCAAACACAAGAAAGGAGGCTGTACCTTGCGAAGGATGTAAAAAGAATTGAAGCGGTGCAAAGAAAAGGTACGAGAATGGTAAGGGATTTGCGTTACAAGACGTATGAGGAGAGACTTGATGACCTGAACATGTATACTCTGGAAGAAAGGAGAAACAGGGGTGATATTATACAGACGAAGGAGATGCGAAGGAGGTAGAACGAGAGGACATGAAATGAGATTGAAGGGGGGCAGACTCAAGAAAAATGTCAGGAAGTATTTTTTCACGGAGAGAGTAGTGGATGCTTGGAATGCCCTCCCGCGGGAGGTGGTGGAAATGAAAATGGTAACAGAATTCAAGCACACATGGGATAAAAACATAAAGGAATCCTGTTCAGAAGGAATGGATCCTAAGGAGCTTAGCCGAGATTGGGTGGCAGAGCTGGTGGCGGGAGGCGGGGATGGTGCTGGGCAGACTTATACGGTCTGTGCCAGAACCGGTGGTGGGGAGCGGGGCTGGTGGTTGGGAGGCAGGGATAGTGCTGGGCAGACTTACACGGTCTGTGCCCTGAAAAGGACAGGTACAAATCAAGGTAAGATATACACAAAAAGTAGCATATATGAGTTTATCTTGTTGGGCAGACTGGATGGACCATGCAGGTCTTTTTCTGCCGTCATTTACTATCTACTATGTGTCCTGAAAAAGACAGGTACAAATTAAGGTAAGGTATACACAAAAAATGGCACATGTGAGTTTATCTTGTTGGGCAGACTAGATGGAATGTGCAGGTCTTTTTCTGCCGTTATCTACTATGTTACTATCCTGCTTATTTTCGAAAGAAAAAAACGCCTATAGTGCGACCTAAATCGGGAGATAGACGTTTATCTCGTATAGATCGAAAGCCGATTTTGGGCGTTTCCAACTGCACTCCGTCGCGGAAACAAATAAAGTTGATGGGGGTGTGTCGGAGGCGTGGTGGAGGTGGAACTGGGGCGTGGTTATCAGCTGAGGAGAGATGGGCGTCTTTAGCTGATAATCAAAAATAGAGGCGTTTTTACCGTGATTTTGGGTCACTTTTTTTGGACCCTTTTTTTTCACGAACAAGTCCCAAAAAAGTGCCCCAACTGCCCAGATGACCACTGGAGGGAATCGGGGATGACCTCCCCGGACTCCCCCAGTGGTCACTAACCCCCTCCCACCAAAAAAAAACCCACTTTAAAAACTTTTTTTCCAGCTTCTATGCCTGCCTCAAATGCCGTACCCACCTGCATGACAGCAGAATGTGTTGTATCCTCTGAGAGCCTTTCCCTGGGTCAGATGTGGTTCTCGGGTGCACTACAGGGTCACATCAGCTTTGCATTGTGGTGGGTGTAGGGTATTGGGCTCCGTGATTTCATTAGCTTGTGTTATAGTCTCACGATGTTGGTAGTTGGTAGGCTCTTCTCCCATGGTGCTTTTCCCCCCTGCCTACTGGGTCAGAGTGTGTCCAGTTTTGTTTCCGGTAGTCCATGAGGTAGTGGCCATTTTTGTAAGCCAGTTTTAGATCCCTTCCGTGTGTTAGCCACGTTACCGAACTTAGTTCTTACCTTGAATGTGGCTGAAAGAGGGCATTGTACAGCATTCTGCCAGCTCTGACCTACTGCTCATCTCAGTACCAGGGAGACTCGTTGCCAGTGGGGCACAACCTCTGATCTGCAATTAACTGTGAGTAAACGTGCTTATTCCAATAAAGGACGTTTTCGGAGAGATTAGTCTTCAGGTGTAAACTGGTGTGCCAAGTAACAAGTCCTAGAGGCCTGCATGTATGCAGGTCCCTGGAGCACTTTTAGTGGGTACCGCAGTGCACTTCAGGCAGGTGGACCCAGGCCCATCCCCCCCCTACCTGTAACACTTGTGCTGGTAAATGGGAGGCCTCCAAAACCCACTGTACCCACATGTAGGTGCCCCCTTCACCCCTAAGAGCTATGGTAGTGTTGTACATTTGTGGGTAGTGGGTTTTGGGGGAGGGGGGTTGGGAGCTCAGCACCCGTGGTAAGGGAGCTATGCATGTGGGAGCTTTTTCTGAAGTCCACCGCACTGACCTAGAGTGCCCAGTTGGTGTCCTGGCATATCAGGGGGGCGAGTGTACTACGAATCCTGGCCCCTCCCACGACCAAATGGCTCGGATTAGGACGTTTTTGAGCTGGGCGTTTTTAGTTTCCATTATCGCTAAAAAAAACCAAATGCCCAGCTCAAAAACGTCCATTTTTTTGAAAATACGGTTCGGCCCGCCCCTTCACGGACCCGTTCTCGGAGATAAACGCCTATGGAGATAGGCGTTTCCGTTCGATTATGCCCCTCCACGTTACTATCACCACTTTTGTGAATTGGGACCACATCCGCCGTTCTCCAATCCGTCGGAACCCTCTCCCGTCTACAAGGATATATTAAACAAATCTTTAAGAGGACCCGCCAGGACCTCTCTGAGCTCCCTCAATATCCTGGGGTGGATCCCGTCCAGTCCCATGGCTTTGTCCACCTTTAGCTTTTCAGTTGTTCATACACACTCTCTTCCATGAACGGTGCTCTATCCACTTCATTCTCATTTGTACTTTTTCCAGTCCATCGCGGTCCTTCTCCAGGACTTTCTTCTGTGAAAACAGAACAAAAGTATCTATTTAGCAAATTTGCTTTTTCTTCATCATTATCACACAGCGGTTCGCAGTATCTTTTAGTCTCACAATTCCCTTTAGTCATTCTCCTATCACTAATATACAGTGGGGGAAATAAGTATTTGATCCCTTGCTGATTTTGTAAGTTTGCCCACTGACAAAGACATGAGCAGCCCATAATTGAAGGGTAGGTTATTGGTAACAGTGAGAGATAGCACATCACAAATTAAATCCGGAAAATCACATTTTGGAAAGTATATGAATTTATTTGCATTCTGCAGAGGGAAATAAGTATTTGATCCCTCTGGCAAACAAGACCTAATACTTGGTGGCAAAACCCTTGTTGGCAGCACAGCGGTCAGACGTCTTCTGTAGTTGATGATGAGGTTTGCACACATGTCAGGAGGAATTTTGGTCCACTCCTCTTTGCAGATCATCTCTAAATCATTAAGAGTTCTGGGCTGTCGCTTGGCAACTCGCAGCTTCAGCTCCCTCCATAAGTTTTCAATGGGATTAAGGTCTGGTGACCTGGCTAGGCCACTCCATGACCCTAATGTGCTTCTTCCTGAGCCACTCCTTTGTTGCCTTGGCTGTATGTTTTGGGTCATTGTCGTGCTGGAAGACCCAGCCACGACCCATTTTTAAGGCCCTGGCGGAGGGAAGGAGGTTGTCACTCAGAATTGTACGGTACATGGCCCCATCCATTCTCCCATTGATGCGGTGAAGTAGTCCTGTGCCCTTAGCAGAGAAACACCCCAAAACATAACATTTCCACCTCCATGCTTGACAGTGGGGACGGTGTTCTTTGGGTCATAGGCAGCATTTCTCTTCCTCCAAACACGGCGAGTTGAGTTCATGCCAAAGAGCTCAATTTTTGTCTCATCTGACCACAGCACCTTCTCCCAATCACTCTCGGCATCATCCAGGTGTTCACTGGCAAACTTCAGACGGGCCGTCACATGTGCCTTCCGGAGCAGGGGGGACCTTGCGGGGCACTGCAGGATTGCAATCCGTTATGTCGTAATGTGTTACCAATGGTTTTCGTGGTGACAGTGGTCCCAGCTGCCTTGAGATCATTGACAAGTTCCCCCCTTGTAGTTGTAGGCTGATTTCTAACCTTCCTCATGATCAAGGATACCCCACGAGGTGAGATTTTGCGTGGAGCCCCAGATCTTTGTCGATTGACAGTCATTTGTACTTCTTCCATTTTCTTACTATGGCACCAACAGTTGTCTCCTTCTCGCCCCAGCGTCTTACTGATGGTTTTGTAGCCCATTCCAGCCTTGTGCAGGTGTATGATCTTGTCCCTGACATCCTTAGACAGCTCCTTGCTCTTGGCCATTTTGTAGAGTTAGAGTCTGACTGATTCACTGAGTCTGTGGACAGGTGTCTTTCATACAGGTGACCATTGCCGACAGCTGTCTGTCATGCAGGTAACGAGTTGATTTGGAGCATCTACCTGGTCTGTAGGGGCCAGATCTCTTACTGGTTGGTGGGGGATCAAATACTTATTTCCCTCTGCAGAATGCAAATAAATTCATATACTTTCCACAATGTGATTTTCCGGATTTAATTTGTGATGTGCTATCTCTCACTGTTACCAATAACCTACCCTTCAATTATGGGCTGCTCATGTCTTTGTCAGTGGGCAAACTTACAAAATCAGCAAGGGATCAAATACTTATTTCCCCCACTGTACCTGAAGAATTTTTTGTCACCCCTTCTTACACTTCTAGCCATTTGTTCTTCCGCTTGTGCTTTCGCCAGGCGTATCTCTCTCTTGGCTTCTTTCATTTTCATCTGGTATTTCTCCCCGTGTTCCTTTTCTTGAGTTTTTGTGTATTTCTGGAACGCCAACTCTTTAGCCTTTATTTTCTCAGCCACTTGCTTGGAGAACCATATCGGTTTCCTTTTCTCTCGCTTTTATTTACTTTCCTTACATAAAGGTTCGTGGCCCTATTTATAGCTTCTTTCAGTCTGGCCCACTGTTCTTCCACTTCTCGTACTTCCTCCCAGCCCATCATATCCTTCCTCAGGTATTCCCCCATTTTACTAAAGTCAGCACGCTTGAAATCCAGGACTTTGTTTTGAATGGCCTCTCTCCACTTTAGCTGTTATATCAAACCAAACTGTTTGATGGTCACTGCTGCCCAGGTGGGCACCCACTCGGATATTTGACACGCTATCCCCATTTGTGAGCACCAGATCCAGCGTCACTCCCTCCCTCTTGGGTTCCGTCTCCATTTGTCTGAGCAAAACACTTTGGAAAGCCTCCACGATCTCTCTACTTCTTTCTGATTCCGCAGATAGAACCTTCCAATCTACATCCGGCAGATTGAAATCTCCCAGCAACAGCTCCTCTCTCTTGTTTCCCAACTTTTGAATATCTGCGATCAGGTCTTATCTAATTCCTCCAATTGTGTCGGAGGTCTGTAGACAACACCCACGTGGACAGAGGTTCTATCATCTCTTTTTTAAGGTGATCCGTATCGCTTCTTCCTTTCCCCAGGTCCCTGTCATTTCGGTCACTGTGATATCATTTCTCACATATAGAGCTACTCCTCCACCTTTACGACCCTCTCTATCCTTCCTAAATAGATTATAGCCTGGTATATTTGCATCCCATTCATGGGAACCATTAAGCCACGTCTCCGTGATTGCAACAGCATCTAAGTCTGCCTCCAACATCAGGGCTTGAAGGTCATGAACTTTATTGCTTAGACTGCGAACATTTGTGGCCATCGCTTTCCATGTACATTTCCTGGTGTGTGCTTTAACATTTGTGATTTGGGGTTGTCTTTCTCTTTGGGTACCTTCTTATCCTTTTGCTCCAACTTCATTGCTTTCTCTTCTGCCTCAATTCTATTTTCAGGATCATCACCATGCTGTAATGGAGCAAAAGAATTCTGCAGGGGCAACACTTGTGAGGGCGGATGCTTTTGTGTCACATAATGAAGTCTGCCTGAGCCTACCGTGAACCATCTATTCTTAGGTATTGGGATCTTCTGTTCCCGGCACGTCAGCCCTTTTTATCTAGGCTAGCGCTGATTGAAGATAACCCTTTGTTTGGGCCGGGGATGAGGAGGATGACTTTTCAGCGGTGGGAGGAGTTGGGTTTGGATATGTGGGGGCAGCTTTGTGAGGAAGGAGTGTTTGTTTCTTTCGAGTCGTAGTTGAGGACTTTCGGCTTCGGCCTCAAGATCAGTATGCTTATTTACAACTGAAGCATTTTCTGCAGAGTCCTAGAATAAGGCTTGTTTGTTTAGGGATGTTGACCTTCTGGAAGAGTTGTGTGTTGCCTCCGGGAGTACCCGAAGGATGATCACTTCCTTGTATGGGTATTTGAGCCAGCGTCTTAAACCTGATCTTTTACACAGAAAAAACTGGGAGAAGGAGTTGGATTTTACTTTATCGGAGGAGACTTGGATGCGGTTGGAGAGGGGGCTTTTGAAGTCCTATTTATCTGTGGCTGTGAAGGAGAATGTGGTTAAGGTTTTTTACCGATGGTACCTGACTCCTGTGAGACTGCACCATATGTTTAATACGGAGTCTGCCCGGTGTTGGAGAGGATGTGGAGAATTGGGAACCATGGAGCATATTTGGTGGCTGTGTCCTAAGGTGAGGGCCTATTGGAGGGCTGTTCAGTCGCATATCCAGGCTTGGGTGGGCATTCCTGTACAGTGGCATCCTGCGGTATTTTTGCTTGGACAGAGGCCAGTGGGCGTTACAGTGTCTCAATTTTTACTGGTGCAGGGGGCCTTGCAGGCTGCTCGAATACACTTGGCGAAGTGTTGGAAATCTCCCAGTATCCCATCGCTGAACGGGTGGGTTGCTAAGGTGAGGTACATATGTGAGATGGAACGTTTGACAGCGGTGAAAAAAAAACATTGCCCAGATGGGCTCCTTGTGACTCTGGGCAAGTCACTTAACCCTCCATTGCCCCATGTAAGCCGCATTGAGCCTGCCATGAGTGGGAAAGCGCAGGGTACAAATGTAACAACAACAACAACAAAAAAAGATATGAGAACTTTTTGTTCAACATTGCCCTGCATGACTGGTGAATGTACTTATACTGTTTATTTGTTTATGGATGGATGAAAGGGGGGGGGATTGAGGGCTTCTGGGGGGGTATTGGGAGGGGGATGGATTGGCTGGGGCGGATCATTGGGTTGGCTTTGCTGGTGGGGGGGTTTAGGGGGGGTATAAACTTGAAACATAATGTTATAGTTAGTATGCATGGATGCATTGAATTTGTACTCATGTGTTCTTATGACACCTATGTTCTTGTATTTTGAGATTGTGTTCTCTATTTTACACTTTGCATTATCTTGGAAAGTTACTTGCTGTTGTATTGGTTTTCAATGCTTAATAAGACGCTTATAAATTAAAAAAAAAAAACTTTTTCACCAAAGGTGGCCTCTTATAACCTCCGATCGGTGGGTTCTTCAAATAGTCCGGTTAGGATACTCCCTCAATTTGATATCCAGACCTCCAAATTGCCCACCGGGAGCTCAATCCTTCAGCTTCCAGCACAGGCAGGTACTTGCAGAGGAACTCTCCGCCCTTCTCAGCACCAATGCGGTCAAGCCCGTTCCACCAGGGCAAGAAGGGCTTGGCTTCTATTCCAGGTACTTCCTTGTGCAAAAGAAAACAGGGGGGATGCATCCCATCCTAGAACTAAGGGCCCTGAACAAATTCCTAGTCCGAGAAAGTTCAGGATGGTTTCCCTGGGCACCCTTCTTCCCATGATTCAGGAAAACGATTGGCTATGCTCTCTGGACTTGCTTATACACACATCCTGATACTTCCAGCTCACAGGAAGTATCTTCGATTCCGTCTGGGAGCGCAGACCCTTTGGCCTAGCATCCGTGTTGGCAGTTGTCGCAGCATCGCTACGCAGACTGGGAGTGCATGTGTTCCCTTATCTCAACGATTGGCTGGTGAAGAACACCTCAGAGGCAGGGGCTCTACAGTCCATGCAGATGACTATTCAACTACTGGAGCTACTCGGCTTTGTTATAAATTACCCAAGTCCCATCTTTTCCCTGTTCAGAAACTGGAATTTATAGAGCTCTGCTGACTCACAGATGGCTCGTGGTCTATCTTCCGAGGTGAGAGCAGACAATCTTCTGTATCTAGTTTCCATGGCCAGAGTGTTCTCAGCAGATCACAGCTCGGCAGATGTTGAGACTTCTAGGCCATATGGCCTCCACAGTTCATGTGACTCCCATTGGTGGTGGTCTCAAGCTGCGGGGGATCTAGAGGATGCAATCCAGCTCTCCACCGTTTTTCACAATTCCCTTCAGTGGTGGACAATTCGATCCAATCTGACCCTGGGGACATCCCTTTCAAATTCCCTCAGCCACAAAAAGTGCTGACAATGGATGCATCCCTCCCGGGGTGGGGAGCTCATGTCGATGGGTTTTCACACTCAGGGAGTTTGGTCCCTCCGAGAAAAAGGTCTTCAGATCAATCTCCTGGAGTTGCGAGCGGTCTGGACGCTCTAAAAGCTTTCAGAGATCGGCTGTCCAATCCAATCATCCAAATTCAGACAGACAATCAGGTTGCGATGTACTACATCAACAAGCAGGGGGGCACCGGATCTCGCCCCCTGTGTCGGGAAGCCGTCCAGATGTGGCTTTGGGCACGCATCATGGCATGTTTCTCCAAGCCACGTATCTGGCAGGCGTAAACAACAGTCTGTCCAACAGATTGAGCAGGATTATGCAACCTCATGAGTGGTCGCTCAACATGGGCGTGATACGCAAGATCTTCCGAGAATGGGGCACCCCTTCGTTGGGTCTTTTGCCACTCAGATAAATCACAAGGTTCCTCAGTTCTGTTCCAGACTTCAGGCCCACGACAGACTAGCGTCGGATGCTTTTCTCCTTCATTGGGGGAAGGGCCTTCTGTATGCATATCCTCCCATACCTCTGGTGGGGAAGACTTTGCTGAAACTCAAGCAAGACCGCGGGATCATGATTCTGATTGCTCCCTTCTGGCCGCGTCAGATTTGGTTCCCCTCTTCTTCTGGAGTTATCCTCCAAAGAAACCATGGAGATTGGACTGTTTTCCAACCCTCATAACTCAGAATGAGGGGGCGCTTCTGCATCCCAACCTCCAGTCTCTGGCTCTCACGCCCTGGATATTTAGAGCATTAGAATTCACTTCCTTGGGTCTCTCTGAGGGTGTCTCCTGGGTTTTGCTTGCTTTCACTAAAGATTCCACGAAGAGGTGTTACTTTTTCAAATGGAGGAAGTTTGCCATCTGGTGTGACAGCAAGGCCCTAGATCCTCGCTCATGTCCCACTCAGACCCTGCTTGAATATCTTCTACACTTGCCAGAGTCTGGTCTCAAGACCAACTCCGTAAGAGTTCATCTTAGTGCAATTAGTGCTTATCATTATCGTGTAGAGGGTAAACCTACTCTCTGGCCAGCTGTTCGCTTCATGAGAGGTTTGCTTTGTCAAAGCCCCCTGTCAAACCTCCACCAGTGTCATGGGATCTCAACGTTGTTCTCACCCAGCTGATGAACCCTCCTTTTGAGCCACTGATCTCCTGCCATCTGAAGTACTTGACCTGGAAGGTCATTTTCTTGGTGGCTGTTACTTCAGCTCGTAGAGTCAGTGAGCTCCAAGCCTTGGTAGTGCATGCTCCTTATCTCAAGTTTCATCACAACAGAGTAGACCTCCGCACGCACCCTAAGTTCTTGCCAAAGGTGGTGTCGGAGTTCCATCTGAACCAGTCAATTGTGTTGCCAACATTTTTTCCCCGTCCTCATACCCCGCCCTGCTGAACATCAGTTGCAAACCTTGGACTGCAAGAGAGCATTGGCCTTTTATGTGGAGCAGACAAGCCCCTTCAGACAGTCCGCCCAAATGTTTGTTTCTTTTGATCCCAACAAAAGAGGAGTCGCAGTCGGGAACGCACCATTTCCAATTGGCTAGCAGATTGCATTTCCTTCACTTATGTCCAAGCTGGGCTGAATCTTGAGGGTCATGTCACAGTTCATAGTGTTAGAGCCATGGCAGTGTCGGTGGCTCACTTGAAGTCAGCCACTATAGAAGAGATTTGCAAGGCTGCGACGTGGTCATCTATCCACACATTCACATCTCATTACTGCCTTCAACAGGATACCCGAAGCGACAGTTGGTTGGGCAGTCGGTGCTGCAGAATCTGTTCGGGGTTTAGAATTCAACTCCTCCCCCCAGGCCCATTTTTATTCTGTTTCAGGCTGCACTCTCAGTTAGATGTTTCTGGTTTTAGGTCAATCTCAGTTATGTCCTCGCCATTGCGAGGCCCAATTGACCTTCTTTGTTGTTTTGAGTGAGCCTGGGTGCTAGGGATACCCCCATCAGTGGCAGCTGAAAGAAGAATATCCCCCTTTGAAGATTTGTCTTAATTTGAGTGAACCTTGGAAGAATATCTATATATGCCAATCCTAGACCCCTGAAGAAGGCCTCTTTGGCCGAAACACGGACCGTGTAGGGTCTTAATAAAGGAATTTGGCTGTTTACACCTGTGATTTTAGTTTGGTCTTTCTGTACATCTTCCATTCTTGTTGTTTTTGTGTTTTTTACGGGAGATTTGGACTCTCTTTGTCGTCGTGGGTGGTTTAGTGCCATCCTCAGCCCCAAGCTAGTGAACTCATGTGGAGGGGCATTTTCGAAAGGGACATTCAAGTTGCACTTTGGATGTCCTTGCAAATGGTGAAATCCATGGGTGGGGAAACCCGTATTTTGAAACAAGATGGCTGTCCATTTTTCCTTTCAAAAATACGTCAGACATCCAAATCCTTAAATTTGGACGTCCCTAGATTTGGTTTGTCCCTAGACATGGATGTTTCTGACTTTCGGTGATTTCAAAACCAAAGACGTCCAGTCAAAAACATCCTAATGCAAGGTCGTGGGAGGAGCCAGCATTTGTAGTGCACCGGTCCCCTGACAGGCAGGACACCAGTGGGCTCCCTAGGGGTCACTGCAGTGGACTTCATAAATTACTCCCAGGTACATAGCTCCCTTACCTTGTGTGCTGAGCTCCCCCAAACCCCCCAAAACCCCACTCCCCATAACTGTACACCACTACCATAGGGGGGGTCACCTAGATGTGGGTACAGTGGGTTTGTGGTGGTTTTGGAGGGCTCGCTGTTTCCTCCACAGATTTAACAGGTGAGGGGGGGTTATGGGCTGGGTCCGCCGTCTGAAGTGCACTGCAGTACCCACTAAAACTGCTCCAGGGACCTGCTATGCGCTGTTATGGACCTGAGTATGACATCTGAGGCTGGCAAGACATATTTTTAAAGATGTTTTTTGAGGGTGGGAGGGGGTTAGTGACCACTGGGGGAGTAACAGGAGGTCATCCCCGATTCTGTCTGGTGGTCATCTGGTCATTTCGGGCACCTTTTTGTGCCTTAGTCATAAGAAAAACCGGTCCGGGTGAAAACGTCCAAGTGTTCGTCAGGGACGTCCTTGCTTTTTTTGATTATGGGTCAAGGACGTCTAAGTGTTAGGCACACCCAAGTCCCACCTTCGTTTCGCCTCAGACACGCCCCCCTTGAACTTTGGCCAGTCCTTGCAATGGAGTGCAGTTGGAGATGTCTTAAATCGGGTTTCGATTATACCGATTTGGACGTCCCTGGGAAAAGGACGTCCATCTTCCGATTTATGTCAAAAGATGGACGTCCTTCTCTTTTGAAATGAGCCCAATACTCGCCCCAAAATGCTAGGTGAAGCTTTCTACAAAGAGCTACAGGTAATAATGCTTAGGGTTAGGTTCCCACCAGCAAATAGACCGGGAGGAGCAGGAGCCCCTGAAACACACGTCCGCTCAGCTCCGCTGCATACTGGAAGTCTCTTCAGTGTTCAGTTTTAATAGAGGTGCAGACATCCAATTTGAGATTCCTGAAAAACAATTATTTATTTATTTATTTATTTGTAGCATTTGTATCCCACATTTCCCACCAATTTGCAGGCTCAATGTGGCTTACATTTGCCGTAATGGCGGATGCCATTTCGGGTAGTAGAATTGCAAAGGTTATTGCGTATGATGCATACATACATGATAACATACATGGAACATAACATCTGCTAATGTGAACACTGCAGGAAAAATGATTTGCAAATCATCAGCATAAATGTAATATGAGAGATTCAGAGTATTTAATCAATAATGCCAGAGAACTCAAAAAAATTAATTAAAAAGAATAGGAGAAAGCAGACAGCCTTGCAGAACACACATCTAGAACACCGGATGTATTTATTTATTTATTTGGATTTTGCTCACACCTTTTTCAGCAGTAGCTCAAGGTGAGTTACATTCAGGTAGACTGGATATTTCTCTGTCCTAGGTGGGCTCACAATCTAGTTTGTACCTGAGGCAATGGAGGGTTAAGTGGCTTGCCCAAGATCACAAGGAGCAGCAGCGGGATTTGAACCGACCACCTCTGGTGCTCTAACACCACTAGGCCACTCCTCCAGTGGTGTGGAGTGGCCTAGTGGTTAGAGTGTGTAGAAAGTACACCATTTCTTCTAACCCTATAACTACACTTTCTAAGAAACTCTGAGAATCAAGACCAGACTGTCCCCTTTAATTCCAATACTATCTAATCTAGTAAGCAAAATATCATGGTCTACAACATCAAAGGCAGCAGAAAAGTCTAATTGCATTAATATCCACATTCTGGCCTTGGTCCATTATCAGAAACTAGGGACAGAATACATTACCACAGTTAAACATTTTCAAAATTCGATTGTTGGGTGGGGGGGTGGGGGGGGGGGCGGGGTCCAAAAATATCAAATTGGTCCCAAATAGTCTTGTGTTTGTCAGTAACAACTTCTGCTAGCTTAGCCAAAATGGTATATTAGCCACATGTTGATAATTAGTGTATATAACTGCAGACGTGGAGGAATCTTGTAAAAGGGTAAATGTGGTAGTACTCAAAGGGGAATACCCCTTGCTTCAAGCTACTGTTAGTGATATGCAATTTATCCTTAAAATCGAGCGTGGTACCGGAAGATTGGAGGGTGGCCAATGTAACGCCAATTTTCAAAAAAGGTTCCAGGGGAGAACCGGGAAATTATAGACCGGTGAGTCTGACGTTGGTGCCGGGGAAAATGGTAGAGGCTATTATTAAAAACAAAATTACAGAGCATATCCAAGGACATGGATTACTGGAGACCAAGTCAGCACGGCTTTTGTGTGGGGAAATCTTGCCTGACCAACCTTCAATTCTTTGAAGGAGTAAACAAACATGTGGACAAAGGGGAGCCGGTTGATATTGTGTATCTGGATTTTCAAAACGCGTTGACAAGGTACCTCATAAAAGGCTACAGAGGAAATGGAGGGTCATGGGATAAGAGGAAATGTCCTATTGTGGATTAACAACTGGCTGAAGGATAGGAACAGAGAGTGGGATTAAATGGTCAGTATTCACAATGGAGAAGGTAGCTAGTGGGGTTCCTCAGGGTCTGTGCTAGGACCACTGCTTTTAATATATTTATAATGATTTAGAGATGGGAAGTAACTAGCAAGGTAATTAAATTTGCTGATGACACAAATTTATTTAAAGTCATTAACTCGTAACGGGATTGTGAAAAATTACAGAAGGACCTTACAAGACTGGGAGACTGGGCGGCTAAATGGCAGATGACGTTAATGTGAGCAAATACAAGTGATGCATGAGGGAAAAAATAACCCGAATTATAGCTACGTCATGCAAGGTTCCACGTTAGGAGTTACGGACCAAGAAAGGGATCTAGGTGTCGTTGTCGATAATACACTGAAACCTTCTGCTCGTGTGCTGCTGCGGCTAGGAAAGCGAACGAAATGTTGGGTATTATTAGGAAAGGTATGGAAAACAGGTGTGAGGATGTTATATGCCGTTGTATCGCTCCATGGTGCGACCGCACCTTGAGTATTGTGTTCAATTCTGGTCGCCGCATCTCAAGAAAGATATAGTAGAATTGGAAAAGGTGCATCGAAGGGCGACTAAAATGATAGCGGGGATGGGACGAATTCCCTATGAAGAAAGACTAAGGAGGCTAGGGCTTTTCAGTTTGGAGAAGAGAACGGCTGAGGGGAGACATGATAGAGGCATATAAAAGAATGATTGGAGTGAAACAGGTGGATGTGAAGCGTCTGTTCACGCTTTCCAAAAATACTAACTCTAGGGGGGCATGCGATGAAACTACAGTGTAGTAAATTAAAACAAACCGGAGAAAAGTTTTCTTCACCCAACGCATAATTAAACTGGAGTTCGTTGCTGGAGAACGTGGTGAAGGTGGTTAGCTTGGCAGAGTTAAAAAGGGGGTTAGACGGTTTCCTAAAGGAGAAGTCCATAAACCACTACTAAATGGCCTTGGGAAAAATCCACAATTCCAGGAATAAACATGTATAGACTGTTTGTACGTTTGGGGAAGCTGCCAGGTGCCCTTGGCCTGGATTGGCCGCTGTCGTGGACAGGATGCTGGGCTCCATGGACCCTTGGTCTTTTCCCAGCGTGGCGTTACTTATGTACTTATGAAATGAAACAAGCTACAAAATACCTTCAAAATGAAGGTGTTTTAGCATTGTCATTGGACAAGGGTCAAGATCACAATAACCCTTTATAAATTTATTATGCAATGGCAATAGCTCTTTAGGCATGACCTTGGAAAAACTATTCTCCGAGGACAAGCAGGCTGATATTCTCTGGAGGATTTCTAGCAAAATTCTCTAAAAGTCTCTTCTGGAGCATTCCATCGCGCGTGGTGTTCATACTGCGCATGTGCGTACGTAGTTTCCCCGCCCGTCGCGCGGTCACGCTCCTCAGTTTCTTCTTTTCTGCGTCTGAGGAGACACAGAGTTCTTTTTGAGCGCTTCACGTTTCCTTGCTCCCGGAGTGAAGTTTCTTCTTGTCTTCGTCGAAGACCGTGCTTCCGTTCCTTTCTACGAGGACTGTTTAAAAAAAAAACTTTTTCCCTTTATTTTTCAGTTTTTTTCCCTCTTTATAAGTTTTCTTTATTTTTTGTCGCGACCGTGGTTAGGTCGCTAGGTCGGGTTTTTTCTCCTTGCTTTGTCTTGATTTTTATGACAAAATTGTGTCTTTTGATTTCGCGGATGCAATTTTTCCCACCATGTCATCGAAGACGCCCAGTGGCTTCAAGCCATGCGCCCGCTGCAACCGGACCATCTCTGGCACTGATCTGCACTCCTGGTGCCTTCAGTGCCTTGGGCCCGACCATCTTCAGGAGACCTGTAAGTTATGCCTAAAAATGAAAAAGCGCACTCAGATCTCCAGAGAGGCCCAGAGAGAAAAACATTTTGGGTCCGGTACCTCGGCATCGGCTACGTCGAGGGCAGCTTTGGCGATGGGAGACTAGTTGAAGGCTGCCAAAAGACCGATGCACGCTGGGAGCAGTGATGCATCGAGCGGGTCTCCACCCACCTCAGCGCCTCCTGCTTTGCAGGCCCCCCGGGACCGACCTGTATCGGACCCGGCCGCGAGGAGGCTTGTGGATTCAACGTCCTCCTCACCGGTACCGAGGAGTCTCGATGACGGGCATCGGGCGAAGGCCAAGAAGCACCGTCATCATTCTCCTTCTCGACACGGTACCGGGAGCTCCGGGTCGTCGAAGCATTCGGCACCGAGAAGCGTCGACGCCGAGAGGATCGCTCTCCCTCTGTGATGGAGGTGTCGACGCGACGGTCGTCTGGCAGCCCGGTACCGGCTCCCCAGACTTTGCAGATTCTGTCTCCGAAGCCCACACTGGCACCGCAGCCTTCCTCGACAGCTTCTCTAAGATGAGCGCATCAAGGCTATTTTTCCTGGTTTTATGGAAGCGGTGCTGCACCATTTGTGCCCGGCACCGGAGGTACCGGAGGCTCCTGTGGCATCTAGCCTTTTGCCGGTGGTGAGGTCTCCTTCACGTACCGGAGTTGGCAGCCTCCCGGGTCGACTCTCCATTGCCATCGGTGGAGGAAGCTTCACCGGAATCTCCTGGGGAGTCGACTTCTCGACACCGTCATCGAGGTCACCGCACCTCCATGTCGAGACGGGCTCGGATCCGGGCTGCTCTTTCTGAGCTATTGGCCCCATCTGATGATGACTCATCTGATGAGGATGGCAGGCATGAAGATTTCTCTGCTGAGGATTCTCTAGGTCTTCCATTTGATTCAACTCCCTCACCTCAGAGGCAGCTCTCCCCTCTGGAGAGCTTGTCTTTTTCATCTTTTGTGCGGGAAATGTCTGAGGCCATTCCCTTCCCTGTGGAGACTGTGGATGAGCCCAGGGCCAAGGTGCTCGAGGTCCTGGATTATCCATCTCCACCTAAGTCTTCTACCACAGTTCCTTTTCATGATACACTCAGGGAAGTGCTGATGAGGAACTGGGAGAAGCCTCTTTCATGCCCAACTATGCCCCAAAAGGCTGAGTCCCAATATCGGATCCACGGGGAACCCAGTTTCGTCCGGCCTCAGTTGCCTCATGATTCTGCGGTGGTGGATTCCACTCTCAGAAGGGCCAAGAGTTCTAGGTACTTTGCCTCGGCGCCCCCGGGGCGGGAACATAGAACCCTGGACTCTTTTGGGAGAAAGGCGTATCAGTCTGGCATGCGCGCATCCAAAATTCAATCGTACCAGCTCTTTACGAGTATTCATTTGTGGAACTCAGTGAGGCAGCTTGAGAACTTGGTTGACGCGCTCCCGCTGGAGCAGGCCAAGCCTTTTCGTCAAGTGGTCAGGCAGCAGAAGGCGTGTCACAAATTCCTGTCCGGGGGCATTTACGATACTTGCGATGTGACATCCAGATTTTCTGCTATGGGCATAGTGATGTGCAGACTCTCATGGCTGCGTGCCTGGAGGAAAGGACTCAGCAGAAGATTGCGGATATCCCTTGCCGGGAGATCATCTTTTTGGAGAGAAGATTGAAGAGTTGATTGATCATCTCTACCAGCGTGATAACGCTATGGATTCTCTCTCCCACCGGGTGCCTTCTGCATCTACTTCCTCATCTAGGAAGTTTTTTAAAGGGAAGAGAAGTGCTTCCTACGCCTCTAGGGGCCGTAGGGACACTCCTGCTTCTCGACAGCCGGTTCAGGCTCTGCCACAGCACGCTCATTCTAGTCAACAGCGTGCGCCGAAGCAGGCCCCTGCAGCTCCCCAGCAAAAACCAGGGACGGGTTTTTGACTGGCTCCAGTTGAGCATAGCCGCTATCAAAGTGTCCATGCCGGACGATCTGCCTGTCGGAGGGAGGTTAAAATTTTTTCACCAAAGGTGGCCTCTTGTAACCTCCGACAGGTGGGTTCTTCAAATAGTCCGGTTAGGATACACCCTAAATCTGGAATACAAACCTCCAAATTGCCCACCGAGAGCTCAGTCCTTCAGCTCTCAGCACAGGCAAGTACTTGCAGAGGAACTCTCCGCCCTTCTCAGCACCAATGCGGTCGAGCCCGTTCCACCAGGGCAAGAAGGGCTGGGATTCTATTCCAGGTACTTCCTTGTGGAAAAGAAAACAGGGGGGATGCGTCCCATCCTAGACCTAAAGGCCCTGAACAAATTCCTAGTCCGAGAAAAGTTCAGGATGGTTTCCCTGGGCACCCTTCTTCCCATGATTCAGGAAAATGATTGGCTATGCTCTCTGGACTTAAAGGATGCCTATACTCACATCTCGATACTCTCAGCTCACAGGAAGTATCTTCGATTTCGGCTGGGAACACAGCATTTTCAGTACCGTGTGCTGCCTTTTGGCCTCGCGGCTGCGCCCAGAGTCAAAGTGTCTGGCAATTGTCGCAGCATCGCTACGCAGACTGGGAGTGCATGTGTTTCCTTATCTCAACGATTGGCTGGTGAGGAGCACCTCAGAGGCAAGAGCTCTACAGTCCATGCGGATGAGTATTCGACTGCTAGAGCAACTGGGGTTTGTAATCATTTATCCCGTTCCAACCTTGTTCCGGTTCAGAATTGGAGTTCATTGGAGCTCTGTTGGACACTCGGACATCTCAAGCTTACTCCCTCAGGCACGGGCAGACAGTCTCCTGGCCCTAGTGCTCCTCGCTCGAGCGTCTCAACAGATCACAGCTCGGCAGATGTTGAGACTTTAGGCCACATGGCTTCCACAGTTCATGTGACTCCCATGGCACGTCTGCATATGAGATCAGCTCAATGGACCCTAGTTTCCCAGTGGTGCCAAGCTACAGGGGATCTAGAGGATGTAATCCGTCTCTCCACCGAGTTTTGCAGATCCCTTCAGTGGTGGACCATTCAATCCAGTCACCTTGAGACGTCTATTCCAAATTCCTCAGCAACAGAAAGTGCTGACGACAGATGCATCCCTCCTAGGGTGGGGAGCCCATGTAGTTGGACTTCACACTCAAGGAGCTTGGTCTTTTCAGGAAAAGGATCTTCAGATCAACCTCCTCGAATTATGAGCGATCTGGAATGCTCTCAAGGCTTTCAGGGATCGGCTGTCCAATCAAATCATCTTAATTCAGACAGACAATGTTATGATTCTGCCAGTTTGGCTGAGGGGGAGGGGGGGACGTCTCTTCTGATTGGCTGCCAGGGGTTGTGCTGACATCAGGGGATAGTACTTTAGCCTGCAGCTGAAGAGTTTCTCTGCTTTTGCATTACTTACTTGGTGGTAACAGGAAAGCCTGATAGTTTTCTCTCAGAACGTGCTCTAGGTTCTGACAGGGATCTGTGTTGTATTAGAGTATTCTTTTCCTTCCCTCTGGGTTAGCTGCTGCTGTGTGTGTGTGCGTAGCTCTGTAATCAGGGTCAGCTGCTCGTTTGTTTAGTGGGGACTGGGCATTGCTCAGCCTCCGGGGGGCTCTGGGCTGAGTGAGAGCGTTCTCCTTTGTTTGTTTTAAGGATTTCTCTTCCCAGTGTCCCGGCCTGCTGGCTCAGTGAGTTTAACCCTTTGTGTACTGTGTGTATTGTATTCCTGCCTCTGCCAGTGTGTTTGTTGGATGGGCCCCCGCTCCCTCTCGGGAGGGGAAGCGTTCTCTCTGATTGTTTGTTGATTTATGGCACTCTCTCTGCTGGCTCTACAAGCTTAACCCTTTGTTCTGTGTGCCTCTGTCTACAGTGGGTTTGAGGCAAACTTTCTGCCTTCCTTTTGTGTCTGGTTCCTCTGGCTTCTGCCTGGGGCTCCTACCCTGGTGGGGGGGAGGGGGGGGAGGTTGCTGTGTTAGTTCCCCTGTCCTGTGCTAGTCCCCTGGGTGGGCGTGGCCCGCTCTGGTCCTTTGTTTCCCCCTCTGCCCTATTGCTGGTGTTCAGCGCGTGTCTGGCATCTTGGGGCCCTCTGGGTTCTTTCACCCCTCCCTGTGTGTGATTGGGTTCCAGTTCAGCTGTGAGGCTCGCACGAGTGGCTCTGTGTGCGTGGGTTCCAGTTCGGCCACGAGGCCCGCCTGTATGCCTATTTCCCTTCTTCCTGAGGGACTGTGGGGAGGGGTAGCTTAGGGGGTATTGTGTAGCTGGGGTGTGCGGTGGTGGGTCGGTCTCCCCTTGGCCTGGATCGGTGCCCTGCTGGACTCGGCCAGGGCCCAAGGGCTCACGACCAACCCAACGGATTACAGACAATCAGGTTGCAATGTATTACACCAACAAGCAGGGGGGCACCGGATCTCGCTCTCTGTGTCAGGATGCCGTCAAGATGTGGCTTTGGGTGCACCATCATGGCATGCTTCTCCAAGCCACATATCTGGCAGGCGTAAAAAACAGTCTGGCCGACAGGTTGAGCAGGATAATGCAATCGCACGAGTGGTCACTAAACATGGCCATTGTCCTCAAGATCTTCCAAGAGTGGGGCACCCCCTCGGTGGATCTCTTTGCCACTCAAATCAATCACAAAGTCCCTCAATTCTGTTCCAGATTTCAGGCCCATGACAGACTAGCGTCAGATGCCTTTCTCCTACAATGGGGGACAGGTATGCGTATCCTCCCATACCTCGAGTAGGGAAGACTTTGCTGAAACTCAAGCAAGACCGGGGAACTATGATCTTGATTGCTCCCTTCTGGCCTCGTCAGATCTGGTTCCCTCTTCTTCTGGAGTTGTCCTCTGAAGAACCGTGGAGATTGGAGTGTTTTCCGACCCTCATCACCCAGAACGAGGGGTTGCTTCTACATCCCAACCTCCAGTCTCTGGCTCTCACAGCCTGGATGTTCAGAGCTTAGACATTGCCTCTTTAGGTCTTTCAGAGGATGTCTCCCGAGTCTTGCTTGCTTCCAGGAAAGATTCCACGAAAAAGTGTTATTCTTTCAAAAGGAGGAGGTTTGTCGTCTGGTGTGACAGCAAGGCCCTAGATCCTTTTTCTTGTCCTACACGGACCCTGCTTGAATACCTTCTACACTTAACAGAGTGTGGTCTCAAGACCAACTCCGTAAGGGCTCATCTTAGTGCAATCAGTGCTTACCATCAACATGTAGAAGGTCAGCCTATCTCTGGACAGCCTTTAGTAGTTCGTTTTATGAGAGGTTTGCTTTTGTCAAAGCCCCTTGTTAAACCTCCACCAGTGTCATGGGATCTCAACGTCGTTCTCACCCAGCTGATGAAAGCTCCTTTTGAGCCACTGAATTCCTGCCATCTGAAGTATTTGACCTGGAAGGTCATTTTCTTGGTGGCTGTTACTTCAGCTCGTAGAGTCAGTGAGCTCCAAGCCCTGGTAGTGCATGCACCTTACATCAAATTTCATCACAACAGAGTAGTCCTCCACACTCACCCTAAGTTCTTGCCAAAGGTGGTGTCGTAATTCCATCTGAACCAGTCAATTGTCTTGCCAACATTTTTTCCCCATCCACATACCCGCCCTGGTGAGGACAAGTTGCAGACCTTGGACTGTAAGAGAGCATTGGCCTTTTACGTGGAGCGGACAAAGCCCTATCGACAGTCCGCCCAGCTGTTTGTTTCTTTTAATCCCAACAGGAGGGGAGTCGCCATCGGAAAACGCACAATCTCCAGTTGGCTAGCAGATTGCATTTCTTTCACTTATGCCCAAGCTGGGCTGACTCTAGAGGGCCATGCCACGGCGTCAGTGGCTCACTTGAAGTCAGCCTCTATTGAAGAGATTTGCAAGGCTGCAACGTGGTCATCAGTCCACACATTCACATCTCACTGCTGCCTTCAGCAGGATACCCGACGCGGCGGTCGGTTTGGGCAGTCAGTGCTGCAGTATCTGTTTGGGGTTTAGAATCCAACTCCTCCCTCCTAGGCCTATTTTCTGTTCTGTTCCAGTCTACACTCTCATCTAGTTCAATTTATTTTCAGGTCAATCTCTGTTATGCGGGGCGCAATTGACCAATGTTTATTGTTTTGAGTGAGCCTGGGGGCTAGGGATACCCCATACGTGAAAATATTGAGCCTGTAGCAGGTATTCTCCGAGGACAGCAGGCTCCATATTCTCACAACCCTCCCTCCTCCCCGTTGGAGTGGTTACAGTTCTATACTTTGCTTTTTACTAACTGATTAGGGCACGCTTGCGTCGTGGGCGGGAAGCCGTTCGCACATTGCAGTGCATTCGGTCCACGCGACGACGCATTCTGGAGAGTTCTTTTTGTTTTTAAAGTTCCGGTCTCCTGGGCAGTCATGGACGACGACCCATACGTGAGAATATTGAGCCTGCTGTCCTCGGAGAATACCTGCTACAGGTATGTATCTTCATTTTCCAGTAACGGTATGTTGGAACTCCCAAGAAATAAGTGTTAAAACATTCAAAATTATTTATTGTTTTATCTATTTGTTGTTTGTTTTATCTACTGTGAATGTTTCTTGCTATTTGCCTAGGTAAATAGGTGGATTAAAAATGTTTTAAATAAGTAAATCAATATATCAGTGGTTCTCAACCCAGTCCTTAGGTCACACCCAGCCAGTCAGATATCCACAATTAATATGCATGAGATAGATTTGCATACAATAGAGGTAGTACATGCAAATTCATCTCATGCATATTTATTGTGGATTTCTTGAAATCCTAACTGGCTTGATGTGTCCCAAGGACTGTATTGAGAACTCCTGCTATAGGTACGTGTCCCTATGCATCTTTATAAAACACTAGCCCAAATCCTGCAGATATTGCACCTAGATTGAAGGCACAGATATTGCACCTGCTCAAGAGCAGGTATAAATGAACACTCTTTCAATATATGTGATCATGTGTATTTTACAAAATATGTATGCAGATCACAACTCCATCCACAATCTGTCCAAACTCTGCCCCCAAGCATGCGTACTGTACAAGTGCCATCTTGCACCTCATGTACTTTTAATCTGATCTAATTTTATAAGAACTCATGAAAATGATTTATAAAATTATTCTCATATATGCTAATAGCAAAATGGAGTATGAATGTTGAGCAGTTAGGCCTCTAAGTATGAATTCCTAGCAGGGCTGGGAGGGGGTAATTCTATATGGAGCAATCTAGTTTTAGGCAGCAGGAAAACATATAAATGGTGGTATTCTAGTCGTTACATAAGTAAGTGGCCATTTATGTATGCACTGCCTATAGAATGCTGCCTAGTGGAAAAATAAGTGTATTGATTTGAAGGCATGTATTTTCCTGTTGGGCATGCACATGAGCAGAGTTTGAGTGGAACATGGGGCAGAGTGCATAGCTATGTGCGTAAATTATAGAATGCTATCATTTATGCTCATACATGTTAACATCTAGGCTAGTGCTGTCCACAATTTGAATTGATTCGCTGATTCATTTTGGGTGAATTGATTTGAATCAATTCATTTCAGCAAAAAACCGGGAGTCCCAGTTCAGGACTTCCCCACCTGCCCCATGCTGTCACCCAAGCCACTGCTGCTTCCCTCAGCAGCAGTGGCAACAAAAGAAGATACACTCACCACCACAGAGATGATCTCTCTATTGGTGCAGGCTGACTGCTCTGCCTCGGAATAGGAAGTGACATCAGGGGCTTGGGACCAGTAGCTACGCCAATGGAGAGTCCGGCCCCATGGTGAGTTTATTTTCTTTTGACGTCGCTGCTGCTCTAGAGAAACAACAGCAGCAGCAGTGGAAGAGGTGTCAGGGTAGGAGGGGCCACAGAGAGGACACAGATGCTGGATTGGGAGTTATAGAGATGGGATGGTGGCTGGATGGAAGAGGTGGGGGGAGAGAGAAGGCAAAGGCTGGATGGAAAGGGGACAGAAAAGAAGGGCAGGCGCTAGATTGTGGGTTACAGAGATTGGACAGTGGCTGCATAGAAAAGGTGGGGGTCGAGAGAGGCAAAGGCTGGATAGAAAGGGGACAGAAAAGGAGGGCAGTTGCTGGATTGGTGGTTACAGAGATGGGACAGTGGCTGGATAGAAGAGGTGGGGGGAGAAAGAGCGAAGGCTGTATAGAAAGAGGACAGAAAATTAGTGCCGATGCTGGTTTGGGGTTTACAGAGATGGTACGGTGGCTGGATAGAAGAGGTGGGGGGGGGGGAGGGGGGGAGAGAGAGGGCAAAGGCTGGATGCAAAGAGGACAGAGAAGGAGGGCAAACCATGGATAGAAGGAAGGATGGAGAGGAAGGCAGAGGCTGGATGGAAGGGGAGGGGAGGACAAGAGAAAAGGAATGGATTTGCTGGTCCTGGGGAGGAATGGCAAGAGGGGATTGGGAACAGGAGGGAAGAAGAAATAGGGGAGAAGCTGAACATGAGGAGGATAGGGACGTAGAAATGTGATGCAGGAACATGGGGGGGGGAGGGACACAGAGGGGTATTGCTGGACAGGGCAAAAATAAAGATACGGAAGACGGAGATGCTCAACATGGCAGGAAGATAGGAGCAGGGACACAGAGGGGATTTGAAAGATGGATATGGACAGAGAAAAAATGACCAATGGATTAGGAGACCCTGGCAAAAGAGTTAAGAAAAGACAGAGGATAGTGGAAACCAGAGATACGATTACAAAAATTAAAAGACCAGACAACAAAGGTAGAAAAATGAATTTTATTTTCTATTTATTGATAGTGGCCGTAAAGGACTGAATCGAATTGAAAAAAATCAATTCATATGAGTGAATCGAATTGAAACGTTTTTGTCTGAATTGGACAGCACTAATCTAGTCACAAACATTTATATCAGTTACAGGGCTGGTGTAAGTGATTGTGCCTTAGTGTATGTGTGTTTTCAGCCATATATGCTAGTATTCTCTCAAGAAACAAAGGCACCTATTTTTCTTTATATAATAGTCTTAAAATAGGCACCATAACTAGCACCTATTGCAGGTGCTCTTCTATAGAATTACCCTCTTAAGGGGTATACGCTCAGGTAAATTTATTTAATTAATGTTATTGAATTACTGGTTAGAACTGTCTCAGCTAGCAGTATGCACCTTAACTTAATCTGCTGCTGATGCTAAAGACCCGCTCATCTGTATGAACTTAAAGTTCCTTTCTTCTGGTCTCCACAAACAACCTCCTCTGAAATCAATACAAAAATGTGCACTACCAATTTCTGATAACAAATTGATCGGTTCCTCCCCCCACCTTCAAGCTGAGGTATATGCTTTTTTGGAAAGGTGCATGAAACTGAACAGAAAGCTTCAGACAGAGTATATTCGTTCAGGGCTTTTTCCTGAGGCTTTCCAATTTATTAATAGGTCTCATGTTGCTACATTTCTGGAAGCCTTCCCAGTGGGTTTGTTGATTATAATGTCTGTTGGCTTTTGTTACTGCTTTAATTAGCTTCAGAGCTTATTTTTGATAATAGCATTAATAATATAGAAGTGTCTTTCTTTACCCAGTTTCATTAAAAAGGCACATCCGGGTATCATGAAATGTTTACTGAAGGAAGACAGTCATGCACATGAACAAATAGTAACTGCATGAGAGAATTCAAGCTCTCATTAACACAGCAGGAAGAAAAGGAACAAGGAGTCTTGTGGCTAAAACATTCTTCCAGCCCAAGTTTATGGAATAATAAGAAAATGGGTTACCAGGGTTGTGCACGAGGAAGAAAATGTCCAGTTTTCAGATTTTTTGGAATTTGCCTCCTAATTTTTAGGCTTCATTTTTGGTTTGTTTTACACTTGCTGGGTTTAGCTAGATTACTGAGTGAAATTTGGTCTCTGTATCTCCCGTTGCAGATTGCTACCAGGAATTTAGAGTTCGCTGATGCCTTCCCTGCACACGGGTCATTTGACCCGCACATCACAGGTCAAATTCAATATCTCTCATTGCAACCAAGAAACTTATACATTGCTGACGCTTTCCCTGCATACAGGTCGTGTGACCCGAGCGTCATAGGTCAAACCCAAATTGCAACCAGAAACTTACACATCGCTGACGCCTTCCCTGCACACGGGTCATGTGACCCGCACATCATAGGCCAAACCCATGCAGGTCTACTATTTATTCTCTGCCTTCAGCGACCAGGGTCACCGAGAGACAGAGTCAGGGCAGGGCCGCCGCTGCCAGGCCCCCCTACTTGGTACTCAGCTGCTGGGCCCCCCACCCACACTCGGGATGCAGCCACTGGGACCCCCACACCCACATTTGGGATGCAGCTGCCAGGCTCAATGTGGAACGCAGCTACCGCTGCTGCCCCTCACTCTAGGGCTGCCACCAGATCCCGGCACTGGGCCCTCCTTGGAGGCTGGAGAGGAGCAGATGCACATGCTGATGTCAGTGCACTGGCTCCTCCCTAGCCTCCAAGGGGGGCCCAGCACCACGGTCTGTCTCTCACTTGCTCCAGTGTGCTGGGACCGGTTCCCTATTTAGTATAGAGCTGTCTGGTTTTGCAGATCAGCCAGCTTTGTATATATAACTTATTCTCTTATCTATGATCGACAGCTATAGCCTGTGTCTTCTTGGCCTTTTCAAGGACAAGTTAACAGATAGGCTTGCTTAGCCTAAAATAATGGGCCATAAACTTTAACAAGCCTCTGTTTGTTTCAAACAGGCTCTAAACATAATACAGAGACACTCTCAGAGAAGGACAATTATGAGTGATAAGTATTCGAGGGAGGGAGGTTACAAAGGGCAAATGATGGATAATTGAGAAAAATACCAAAGAAACAGAATTATGTGAAGGTGACCTTAGAGGTCAGAGTTGAAGAATACCAGATAAGTAAGAGAGAAAATATAAGGCATTAAGTGATTGGACAAAATTAAGCTTCAGTAATCTGACAAGCACATCTTGTAGCAGTCAGATGTGTTAAGCTTCTAGGGAAATACACAGAAAGACCAGAGAGAGAGATTTTATTTTCCTTATACTGAAATTTAGATTGATATAAATAAGAATTCAATTTTCTGTAATATTGGGATAAAAGAATTTTATTGTAATCATTTATTTACTCTAATAAATTTTAGCATTAGTATAAAGAGAAAAACTAAATTCTGGAGTGTTTTCCATTGCCAGAAGGGCTTTCAGTCTCTTCTAAAGTTGTTTAGCTCCCCCATTTAGAGGCAAGGGGGGGGGACTATACATTCCGATAGGAGCAGGAGACAGATAGACCTTGGGGCCCGATGTCGGGTCCAGGAATTTTCCCCCCCTACCTCCCTTCTCGGCAGCCCTGTCAGTGGCGTCTTACTGTTACAATTGCTGTGTTTAGCTAGATTATTGAGTGAATTTTGATCTCTGTATCTCTCGTTGCAGACTGCTACCAGGAACTTAGATATCACTGATGCCTTCCCTGCACATGGGTCACATGACCTACGCATCATAGGTCAAACCCAATCAAGTCCTATTTATTCTATGCCTTAGGGCAAGCGACAAAGAGGCGAGCATTGGTCTGTCTGCAAGCATTGTTCCAGTTAGTGTTTTATTTAATAACTTCTCGATGCAGTTTTTGCATTGATGTTTTCGCCTTGTCCTAGACTCTTTATCTCTCTTCTTCTATGTTCCTCTTGGCTTGTATTTATAGCAGTAGACGCCTTCCCTATTTGTAGCTGGTGGGAACATCACCCCCCAGCCAAGCAGCAGAAGCGGGTTTTCTCTCCACGTCAACTTCTCTCTTGTTCTACCTCTTCTACTACTGTTCTTTCTCACTTAATCTTTTTGTGTGCCCTCCTAAACTGCCGCTCTTTGAAACAAAATCTCCTCTTATTAAGAACCTCTTGATCTCTAGTAATTTAGAACTTTTGGGCTTACTGAAACCTGGCTTCTTCCAGGGGAGGAAGCCTCTCTTTTCCAGTGTTTGCCACCAGACTACTCCATAATAGAGAATGACGCGGGGACAACGTTTGTCCACGCCCTGTCCCATCCCCATGGGTTCTGTCCCTGCCCCATCCCCATGAGCTCTGTCCTCATCTGCAGAAGCCTCGAACACTTATGATTTTATATTTAATATTTTTATTAAAGTATAAAAAGGAAAAATACGCTGTACAACTTTTGTTTATAAATCACAAATAGAAAACAATAACAACGAGCAACTTTAATAACCCCATCCTCTACCCTTCCAATCCCAACAATAGCTGATTTCTACTACCCCAAGGAATCCTAATCCATCAAATAAAATGTCTAGGGGTACAAAATACAACCTAATACCAAATAAACAGCTCCAGCCATATTAACTGTTGGTCGCAATACTCATTGGGTAGATGGAGAAAAAGCCCTCAGAAACCACTAGTATGATACTGGTGGTTTAGTGCGAGGTTATACAAAGTTTTATGAAATAACTCACGCAGCGGTTCTATCATTGGGCAAAAACTCCACTACCCGGACTACTTTTTAAATCTCAAGGTTCTACACACAATTTAAGCAGTATTTAAGCAGTATTATTTATTTGTGTGCTTTATGTTCAACAACACACAGAATAGTGAGTAGCACTTAGCTTATGATTTAAATCGGCACTCTTCTATATCCGTTCGACGGGGACCACCGTTTCACCTAGAAACATGGCTTCATCAGGAACGAAGTGCTCTCTTGTAATGTTGAGAATCTGAAACAGACAAATTGTATATTAGGTGCCTGTCAATGTGCGAGAAATCTTTGGTAAACACACCTTCAGAAAGTCACCCCACGGACAGACGTATTTGAGCTGGAGGCATAAGTTTAAAAATGGCGCCTCAGCGTTCACGTATAAACAGCTGTTAGATATACTTGCGTAAAAAATGACGTGATAAGCATCAGTAGAAATTGAACCAATCAATGGAGCTATTCAGCCTATTGGGTGCTAAAGTATCCAATTCAAAGATCCACCTTGCTTCCCTCCTTGCTAGTTTGAGTTTTCGATCGCCGCCCCTGTTGGACGGCGCTATCCAATCAATAACAGAACATTGCAGGTCTTCAAATTTATGCTTCTGAATAACACAGTGTTCCACTATAGGTTCTTTTATTGCAGACCTCCGAATGTTTGATCTATACTCCAGGATCCTAACTTTCAAGGGTCTCGTTGTCATACCGATGAATGTTTTATTGCAGGGGCAGCTTAGAGAATATATCACATGATCAGAAGAGCAGTTGGAAAAGTGTGCTAGCTTGTGTACTGTGTTGGTATGAGGATTTACAAACTGTTTAATTTGTTTGGTGATGCTGCAAATTTGACAATGGCCACATTTAAAGTGTCCTGATATTTTTGGTTTGTTGGTGTGAGATTTAATATCAGCTGGACTAATCATTTCTTTGATGTTATTGGTCCTAGCGAACGCTATGCGAAGATTAGTATTTTCAAATGTGTGTGTAGATCTCATAATGTCCCATCTGTTTTTGATCATGCTGGCAAGAAAAGGGCTGTGTTCATTGTATTGCATGACCATGGTAAACGTGTTGTCTTCAGCTTTATATTTCATGGGCTTGGACAGCAATAGCTGCCTATCATTGTATTTTGCTCTCCGGTACGCATGCTTTAGGACAGACTTTGAATAACCTCTGTCCAAGAGGTTTGCCATCAAATCATGAGCTTGATTTTTAAAAGTGGCAAAATCAGTACAGATGCGTCTCAACCTCAGCATCTGTGAGAAAGGGAGACTGTTTTTAAGATGTGAGGGATGGCAGCTGGAATTGTGTAGAAAGGTATTTCTATCCGTGGTCTTTTTAAATACTTTCGTAACGAAACCATCAATGGTATTGTTAACTTCCACATCTAAATAGTGGATGCATTTAGACGAATGTTGCTCGGTAAATTGAATGTCTTGATTGCAGCTGTTGAGCCAATTCAAAAATCTCTGAGATCCGCTGTTGAGCCTGCCCAAATCTTGAAGATATCATCTATGTATCTCCACCAGTGCAGGATGATCTCTTTAAATGGAGATTGTCCTGCTTATAATCGACGAGAAAACGCCCAAGTTCCGACCTAATCGGGAGATGGACGTTTATCTCACAAAAACGAATAAAGCGTATAATCGAAGCCGATTTTTGGACGTTTTCAACTGCAACTCCGTCGCGGATGCGACAAAGTTGATGGGGGCGTGTCAGAGGTGTGGCGAAGGCGGAACTGGGGCGTGGTTATCTGCCGAACAAAGATGGGCGCATTTCACTGATAATGGGAAAAAAGTATGCGTTTTTTAGCTAGAATTTAGGACACTTTTCCTGGACCCTGTTTTTCACGAATAAGGCCCCAAAAAGTGCCCTAAATGACCAGATGACCACTGGAGGGAATCGGGGATGACCTCCCCTGACTCCCCCAGTGGTCACTAACCCCCTCCCACCACAAAAAAATGATGTTTCACAAATTTTTATTTTCAACCCTCAAATGTCATACCCAGCTCCCTGGCAGCAGTATGCAGGTCACTGGAGGAGTTGTTAGGGGGTGCAGTGGACTTCAGGCAGGTGGACCCAGGCCCATCCCCCCTACCTGTTACAATTGTGCTGCTTAATGCTTATTAGTCGTCCAACCCCCCCCAAAGCCACTGTACCCACATGTAGGTGCCCACTTCACCCCTTAGGGCTATAGTAATGGTGTAGACTTGTGGGCAGTGGGTTTTGAGGGGGATTTGGGGGGCTCAACACACAAGGGAAGGGTGCTATGCACCTGGGAGCTCTTTTACCTGTTTTTTTGGTTTTGTAAAAGTGCCCCCTAGGGTGCCCGGTTGATGTCCTGGCATGTGAGGGGGACCAGTGCACTACGAATCCTGGCCCCTCCCACGAATAAATGTCTTGGATTTATTCGTTTTTGAGCTGGGCGCTTTCATTTTCCATTATCGCTGAAAAACAAAAACGCCCAGCTCACACATTGTTGAATAAAACATGGGCGTCTATTTTTTCCCAAAATACGGTTCGGTCCGCCCCTTCACGGACCCGTTCTCGGAGATAAACGCCCATGGAGATAGGCGTTTTCGACATAAATCGGAAGATGGACATCCTTCTCCCAGGGACGTCCAAATCAGTATAATCGAAACCCAATTTAGGACGTCTCCAACTGCACTCCATCGCAAGGACGGCCAAAGTTCAAGGGGGCGTGTCAGAGGCGTAGCGAAGGTGGGACTTGGGTGTGCCTAACACTTAGATGTCCTTGGACGTTTTCACCCGGACCTGTTTTTCTTACGACTAAGGCACAAAAAAGTGCCTGAAATGACCAGATGACCACTGGAGGGAATCGGGGATGACCTCCCATTACTCCCCCAGTGGTCACTAACTCCCTCCCACCCTAAAAAAACATCTTTAAAAATATGCCAGCCTCTATGCAAGCCTCAGATGTCATACTCAGGTCCATGACAGCGCATGCAGTGCACTTCAGAAAGGCGGACCCAGCCCCACCCCCACCTGTTACGTTTGTGGAGGAAACAGCGAGCCCTCCAAAACCCACCACAAACCCACTGTACCCACATCTAGGTGCCCCCCTTCACCCGTAAGGCTATGGTAGTGGTGTACAGTTGTGGGGAGTGGGTTTTGGGAGTTTTGGGGGGCTCAGCACACAAGGTAAGGGAGCTATGTACTTGGGAGCAATTTATGAAGTCCACTGCAGTGCCCCCTAGGGTGCTCGGTTGGTCCTGGCATGTGAGGGGGACCAGTGCACTACAAATGCTGGCTCCTCCCACGACCAAATGGCTTGCATTTGGTCATTTTTGACATGGACGTTTTTGGTTTCGAAAATCACCGAAAGTCAGAAACGTCCATGTCTAAGGACGTCCAAATCTAGGGACGGCAAAATTTAAGGATTTGGACGTCCCTGACGGTATTTTCAAAACAAAAGATGGGCGTCCATTTTGTTTCGAAAATACGGGTTTCCCCACCCCTGGATTTCACCATTTTGCATTGACGTCCAAATCGCAACTTGGACGTCCCTTTTGAAAATGCCCCTCTATGTGGATCAGTTGCGTGCCACTAAACAAACTTTCTATTCCAGTCAGAGTCAGCAAGCATCAAGCTCCGTAAAGCATTTGTTTAAAGTTTTTAATAGTCACAGACAGCCCCTAGGGTTCAATTACCATCTGATCAGTTACTACTACTCCTCAAAAACTACGTCACTCCAAACTAATTTTTCACCACTTCCTTTTCCTTTGGATCATGCTCCACTGTCTCAATCTCAGTCTGGTACTTTGGCCTTTTTCAACATTACTTCTTTGGAATCTTTTTCCAAATTAGTGACCTCTGCAGGTCAAAAACTATCGGCCAGTGTCTAATTTATCCTTTCTTTCAAAAGTCGTGGAGTTAGTCGTCCTTGAGCAGCTTTCTTCTTATATTTAGTCCATTAATGCCTTGCATCCCTGTCAGTCTGGTTGTCATGCTAATTTCAGTACAGAAACAGTTCTTACTGCTTTAATTAGTGAACTTCACAGTAACTTGGAGAGGGGGAAAGTTGCTCTCTTAGAGGGGCATAATTGAACGCGAACGCCCATCTCCATGGGCACCTATCTCTGAGGACGATACGCGAAGGGGCGGGACAGACTATTTTCGAAAAAGATGGGCATCCATCTTTTGTTTCGATAATACAGTTGGTGCTGGGCAAATGCATCGGATTTGGGCGGATTTGAGCTGGGTGGTATCGTTTTCAGCGATAATGGAACCGAAGGCGCCCAGCTCAAAAACGAACAAATCCAGGCATTTGGTCGTGGGAGGGGCCAGGATTCATAGTGCACTGGTCCCCCCTCACATGCCTGGACACCAACCGGGCACCCTAGGGGGCACTTGTAACAATTAAAAAAAAAATTAAAATACCTCCCAAGTCCATAGGTCCCTTACCTTGGGTGCTGAGCCCCCCCAATCCCCCCCAAAACCCACTCCCCAGAACTTTACACCATTACCATAGCACTTATGGCTGAAGGGAGGCACCTAGATGTGGGTACAGTGGGTTTTGGGGGCGTTTGGAGGGCTCCCATTTACCAGCACAAGTGTAAAAGGTGGGGGGGGGGGGGGGGGGGGGGGGATGGGCCTGGGTCCACCTGCCTGAAGTCCACTGCACCCACTAACAACTGCTCCAGGGACCTGCATACTGCTGTGATGGAGCTGGGTATGACATTTGAGGCTGGCATACAGGCTGGAAAAAAGTTTTAAAGTTCTTTTTTTTTGGTGGGAGGGGGTTAGTGACCACTGGGGGAGTCAGGGGAGGTCATCCCCGATTCCCTCCGGTGGTCATCTGGGCAGTTGGGGCACTTTTTGGGGACTTGTTCATGAAAAAAAAGGGTCCAGAAAAAGTGACCCAAATTCTCGCTTCTGGCGCCCTTCTTTTTTCCATTATCGGCCGAGAGCGCCCATCTCTCCTTGGCCAATAAACACGCCCCAATCTCGCCTTTACCACGCTTCCAACATGCCCCCATCAACTTTGATCATTCCTGCGACAGTTTGTCAGCCCTTTGGCTCTACTCATTCAGTCCCAGGGTATCAGTTTGTATTCTTACGCAGATGACTTTCTTCTGGTGTAATACACAGACCCAATTTCTGTTGACTTACATCCTCTTCATTGTCTGGAACTTGTAGCAGGGTGGCTTAAAGATCATTGATTAGTCTTTAACCCTGAGAAGTTACCAGATTATTACTACTACTACTACTACTACTACTACTTATCATTTCTATAGCTCTACTAGACGTATGCAGCGCTGTACACTTGAACATGAAGAGACAGTCCCTGCTCGACAGAGCTTACAATCTAACACCTCCAACCATTTCTCCTTTCTGTTTGGTAGACACTTTACTCCAATCTCATCTTTTTGTTATCTAGGGGTCTTTCTGGATTCTGCTTTGTCATTTAGGGGGTCTTTTACTAAAGCTTAGCCTGTTATCTGCAGCCAGACCCATTTTATTCCTATGGGCCTTGCTGCAGATAACTCGAGCTAAGCTTTAGTAAAAGACCACCTTAGTCAGCAAATTTCTCGAGTTATTAAATCTGTTTTATTCTTTTTACTGAAACTGAGATCCTTTCTGGACTCTGAGGCACAGCACTTTGTTCTGTTTTTCTACACTTTAGATATGATTACTGTAGTGTCATTATAAGTGATTACAAACATTCTAAAATACTGCAGCGTGCATACTATGTCGAATATCTTGCTATGATCATGTCTTGCCTTTTCTTCATCAGCTTCACTGGCTACCTATTGATTTCAGGGTTAAACTCAAAATTCTAACTTTAACCCATAAGGTCCTTTACAGTGGCTCCTCTGCATATCTTGCTTCCCACACCCTATGTTCATTGAAAGACAACAGATTCGTTCTTCCACCCCCTTCTATAGCTAGATGGGAATCCAGTAGATCCAGTGATTTATTTCACCAGCTCTTTGGAATTCTTTACCACAGCACCTTAGGCTTGAAAGAAACATCGTATACATCCTTTTGTGTTCTATTAAAAACTCACTTGTTTCAGCAGGCTTTCTATATGTAGTGACTGGATCAACTCTGCAGCAAGAGGTCTTAGTTTAGTTTTTTGAATTTATGATATTTTGTTTGGATGTCACTGGTTATGTCTCTTGTATGACTAGAATTGTGTTTGAATGGTAAAGTTAATTTTTTATGTCCTATCTACAAATGGCATTCCTTTCAGCTTTTACTATTTTTTAAATTTTTTTATTGTAAACCGTTTTCATTTGCAAGTAACTAACAGGCTTATTTTCAAAAGTGATCGCTGGCCATTTCCCGACATAAATCGGGAGATGGCCAGCAATCTCTCAAAAGCGGCGAAAATCGGTATAATTGAAAGTGGCTTTTTGACAGCATCGCCACTTTCCTGTCGCTGTGCCGGTGAAAGTTCAAGGGGCGTGTCAGCAGCGTAGCGAAGGCGGGACATGGGCGGGCATGGGCGTGGCTACCAGATGGCTGGCTTTCGCGAATAATGGGAAAAAAAAAAGCGGCGTTAATCAGTATTTCGCCAGGTTTACTTGGTCCTTTTATTTTCACGATCAAGCCTCAAAAAGGTGCCCCAACTGACCAGATGACCACCGGAGGGAATGGGGGATGACCTCCCCGTAGTCCCCCAGTGGTCACCAACCCCCTCCCACACTAAAAACATAAAAATAAAAACCTTTTTTTACCACCCTGTATGCCAGCCTCAAATGTCATACCCAGCTCCCTGACAGCAGTATGCAAGTCCTTGGAGCAGTTTTTAATGGGTGCAGTGCACTTCAGGCAGGCAGACCCAGGTCCATACCCCCCCTACCTGTTACACTTGTGGTGCTAAGTGTTGAGCCCTCCAAAACCCCCCAAAACCCACAGTACCCACATGTAGGTGCCCCCCTTCATCCATAAGGGCTATGGTAATGGTGTAGAGTTGTGGGGAGTTGGTTTGGGGGGGATTTGGGGGGCTCAGCACCCAAGGTAAGGGAGCTATGCACCTGGGAGATATTTGTGTATTTTTTAAACATTTTTAGAAGTGCCCCCTAGGGTGCCCGGTTGGTGTCCTGGCATGTCAGGGGGACCAGTGCACTACGAATGCTGGCTCCTCCCATGACCAAATGCCTTGGATTTCGCCGGGTTTGAGATGGCCGGCATTTTTTCCCATTATCGCTGAAAAACAAAACCGGCGATCTTAAACCCCAGTGAACTCTGGCATTTGGCCGGGCTAAACTGTATTATCGAAAAAAAAGATGGCCGGCCATCTTTTTCGATAATACGGTTTCTGGCCAGCTGTTGCGCCGCCACCAAAATAGATCGCCGGCGACGTTCGATTATGCCCCTCTAAGTGATATACCAAGTTAATAAATGATAAATGATAATTTTTTTACATACAATAAAACTTTTTAAGGCATACAAATTGATTGTATGGGCATTCATATTTAAGTAAACGTGCCTTAAGGGGATAGTTATTAAGGCGCATTCCTAAAAATGTGGCGCTAAAATAAAATTCACCTAATCACATTCTATAAAGTACCCCTTAATTTAGGCGTACTTTATAGAATAAGCCTAAATTTCTGTGCAGTATATAGAATACAATGAGTGGTCATGACAGCACCTAGCACTGTTTCCTGATGCTAGGGTCCACCTTGGGGGTCAGCACCCAAGAAAAAGATCTAGGTGTCATTTTACATAATACGTTGAAATCTTCTGTCCAGTATATGGTGGTGGCCAAAAAAGCAAATAGGATGCTAGGAATTATTAGCAAAAGGATGGTAAATAAGACCAAGAATACTATAATGCCTCTGTATCGCTCCATGGTGTGACACAGCAAAAAGGAGTGTTGGATGTTGAACAGAGAAACAAGCATAGTGAGTACTTGTCCCTATTTTATTTGATGTTGTAAGGCTTGTCCTTAATTTTTGTAACAAAATGGGTCAGTAAGTTTATAGAATTAATGTTGTCCTCACGCAAATCAGATCGGCTGCTATGTATTCAGTTACTAATGAAGCATTGTGGATTTTGACTGTTTAGTATGCTAAGGAATTTGTAAGATGCAGGCAAGTTAGCCTGAAAAAAATTAACGTGAGATAAAATGTATTGAGAGTAATACGTAGACCGATACACATATATAAAAACAAAGAAATAATTTATTCCAACCAAGATAAAAGCAGTACCCGACGTGGCCATGTTTCGCCCTCAGGCTGCGTCAGGGGTAAAACTACAAATAAAAACATAAAAATAGTGATAACATCATCTCAAGTTATGTACATATATATATATATAAAGTCATAACAGCAAATGATAAAATAAAGTACAATAAATGCATTACACATTCAAAAGTAAAATGGAGGAGGAGATAAGACAAGCCACTTTCCAAACATATAAAAGTGTATAAAATGTTGGATGGATTTAATCAAATCCAATAGTATCAATACATACCTAAAAATCAGGGTGATCAACATACCCCTTCAAAAAAAGCCTAAACAAAATTAAAAAGATATACATTATCCCATCTTGATCAGCCCATGTATCACAAACTCTACATCTCACCAGTCAGCTCAATTAAAATTCTCATCATATCAACAATCTCTCTATATAAAACGCACCTCCAACGTTCTAATGAAGCCTCTCTTAGCAAAGTGAAGGGGGTGAGATCGCATTGTGTCTGCCCCGCCCACGCGTCAAACGTGATGACATCGAGGGCGGAGCAATGACACTCAACCAATCGCATCGCTCGGCAGCGAAGCGTCAGGAAGGAGGCGGCGTTCCCGACGTCTAGCCTTCCCTTCCATGTGTTCCGCCTTCTTCTGACGTCAAGGATGACGTCAAAAGAAGGCGGAACACAGCGAGGGAAACCTACACGTCGGGAGCACCGCCTCCTTCCCTGACGCTTCGCTGCCGGAAACGCCACGGAGGTAAAAACACTGAGCATCACCAGCTGAATATCGGGGGGGGGGGGGGGGGGGGGGGGGGATAGTGCCCATTAATATTAGCTCTGGGCCCACCCAAAATGTCAGATCTGGCTATTCAGCTGATATGGATGGGCTGGAGTGGGGCTTTGATGATAGCTTCAGTATTTGGGGAGCAAGACCACTGCCAGGCAGACGTCTGTGGTCTGTGCCCTGAAAATGGCAAGGACAAATCAAGATCAAATATGCATATGTAACATCGCATCATATCTTATCTTATGAATTATCTTGGGCTGAGGCCCTGCGACTGTTTTCTGTTTGCCACTGAGGTCAGCAACAGTGGTGAGGGTGGTAGTGGGAGGGAGGTAGGGAGGCTGGGGCTACCAGGAGCCATTGTTGCCACCTTTAAAATTGTGCAGGCCCCTTTGGTGACTGCTTAATTTGCCAAGTGCTAGGGCTATCCCTGAGGATGTGCCACATGCTTTCCTATCATGTGAACCCCCCTCCCACACACCCACCCACCATGTTGCCACACCCCTATCGCTCATGGGGCTGCCTCAGTGGTTCAGATGTGCATTTTGGTTTCTTTTGTTGTAAAATTCTACTATGAAGCGTACTGACTCACCTGTACAGCTATTTTAATGGTTGCTATATATACTATCGACTATAACCTGTTGTTATGGAAAGTGGGCACCCTGTGGTGTAAGATCCATCTTTTGAAATATGTTATCACCTTTGGCTTCATTCTGTAATACTTTCTGTACCAACACATATATAGGTATCACTCCATTCAAACTGCCCTCTTCCCTCTCCTGCAGTTAAACACACACAAACAGAAAACACAAATACAGCCACTTACCCCCCACACAGAGAGTTGGAAAGAATTCCATAAACCATGCTTCACACTCTTCCCCCACTTTTTTTTTAATTTGGGCACAGCTAACACACTGATTTTGTAAGAAGAGCTTGATGTTATGCAGGAATTTTTGAAAAATATATTTGAGGAGAAGCCTTAGAACCATTGTGTGTGTGTGTGTGTGTGGGGGTGGGGGGGGGGGGGGGGAAGAGAAAGGAAGGGGGAAATTGATGCAAAAGGCTGCAATCTCCCTCTAGAGAAAGGATAAGTTGTCTGTTGAAGTTAGGACCACATAGTCCACCATCATTCCTAATAAAATAGGGCTGCTAAGTATTGGTTATGTGGGCTGAACAGAGGATTTCTTGAACTGGTTTGGTTGTTGACAGAAACTGCTAAGTGATCTATAATCTTTTCTGTATCTTTAAATTCCTTACCTAAACTTAGATAATAAGAAAAAAAAAACAAACAAAAAAAAACCCGCTATTTGTTTTACTAGGGGGTGTCCTCTTTAGAGCTTTCTGTCTCTTATATTATCCTCTATAACATAGGCAGGCTGCACTCCCTCTCGCTCCGGCCCTCGCTTTGCCCCTGGCGTACTTACAGACCAAACATGAGACAGGTTTTTGGGAATAAATGGCCACAGCTTTTATTCAAAACACATTAACATCCCTAGGAAGCACCCGAGCCTTGGGTTTGACGTTGCAGATGCTTACGCCATCTGCCATAGCTTATCCAGCTAGAGAGCAGCATCCAGCCCATGCTGCGGCCAGCCTTTCTCCGCCCCAGCGTGGCCAAGCCTCCATCTGCCTGGGGCATCCCCCCCCTAGACCAGAGCCCCACCTGCCATGCCTACCAGCGAGGGTGATTGGTCTGCCAGCAGTGAGTGCTCCTGTCCTTTGCCTGAAGTTGGCGATCTTCCTTTCGGCTGTTGCTCCAACACATCCCAGATTTCCCAGGCTTGGGTGCCTCCGCCAGCTGTGACAGTATACATGATGTTAGTCCACAGGACATAGATGGCCAATGAAACAAAACGCATGACACAATCTGTAGCAAATAGCAGAACACTGCAGTGAAATGGAGAAAAGCAATCGAACATAACTTAACAAGGCATCATTAACAAATTTCTATGGCAAGGCAGTGTCATGGATAAATTGTCAGTCAACTTAACAGGAAATATAATCAGCAACATACAGGAACTATCACAAAGTAACAGTAGCATTACCTGCTGGTAGGGGACACATCCGTACAGGCACATTGCATGCTCTTGAACCCTGGCCCCGTTCAGCGTAACAGGTGAACCCACCACCCCTGTGGCGGCGTGCAAAAGGGTAGGGAGGGTGGGAAAACACCTGCACCACTCGCTGCCGACAAAGAGGCCCTCCCCGCCTCGTCGGCAGCTCTTATGCGGTGCCTGGGACTCCCGCTGGAGCCCCGCCCCCTTCCGGCCTCCCAACCAACTGCAGGCAGGGCCTCCTGCCGCGTCATCCAGAGGGGAAGCCGGAAGGGAAGGGGCGCTCCGGCCGGGGAGCTGCCGTGCGGCAGCCGCCATGTTATGTGCAGCTGCTCGGCATGCTCCTTGCCGGCCTTCCTTAACATAGGCAGGCTGCACTCCCTCTCGCTCCGGCCCTCACTTTGCCCCTGGCGTACTTACAGACCAAACATGAGACAGGTTTTGGGAATAAATGGCCACAGCTTTTATTCAAAACACATTAAACATCCCTAGGAAGCACCCGAGCCTTGGGTTTGACGTTGCAGATGCTTACGCCCTCCGCCATAGCTTATCCAGCTAGAGAGCAAGCATCCTAGCCCAAGCTGCGGCTAGCCTTTCTCTGCCCCCAGCGTGGCCAAGCCTCCATCTGCTTGGGGTATCCCCCCCTAGACCAGAGCCCCACCTGCCATGCCTAACCAGTGAGGTGATTGGTCTGCCAGCAGTGAGTGCTCCTGTCCTTTGCCTGAAGTGGGCTATCTTCCTTTCGGCTGTTGCTCCAACACATCCCAGATTTCCCAGGCTCGGATGCCTCCACCACAACACATGGGGCCTGAGAATCAGGGTCCATGGGTCCACCCCCCTGCTCTCCCTTCACAACCGTCGCTCCAGGGCATCCTGGAAGTCGGTAAGGAGAAGGAAATCGAGTGAGAGGGGAAGTGCAACGGCGCCTGATATGTTCTCCGCCGAGGTGCTCCCCCATATGCCAATCTGAAGCCATCTCATACCTGATGTGCCACCCCTGCCAGCAGCAACGGGCACAAGCTGATGCCATCTCATACCTGAGATGCCACCCATGTCAGCGGGCAGCAGCTGATGCCTTCTCATACCTGGGATGCCAACCCATGCCAGCAGCGAGCACAATCTGATGTCATCTCATACCTGAGGTGCCAGCCCATGCCAGCAGCAACGGGCAGAAGCCGATGTCATCTCATACCTGAGTTGTCAACCCATGTCAGCAGCAGCGGGCACAATCTGCTGCCATCTCATACCTGAGATGCCAATCCATGTCAACAGCAGCAGGCACAAGCCGATGTTATCTCATACCTGGGATGCCAACCCATGTCAGCAGCAGCGAGCACGTGCTGATGCCATGTCTTACCTGGGATGCCAACCAGTGTCAGCGCTGCCCCCTTTAGCATCTAGCCCAAGCACCCATGTCAGCAGCAGCGAGCACGAGATGATGCCATCTCTTATCTGGGGTGCCAACCAGTGTCAGCGCTGCCCCCTTTAGCATCTAGCCCAAGGTGTAAACCCGGTCTCTGGGATGGTAAGCGCTTGCTGGCATTGCGGTGTACGAATGCCCGATGATCCATGCTGTACCTGTCCGCAGCTGGAGACCTGCACGGGAAGGGAATGGTTAGCTTATTGCAGTGGCCTGATATCGGTTTGGTATGCAGCAGATCTCCTGCAGCAGATCTCCATCGTCCAAGTCGCTGGGGGGAGAGACCCTGCTGGAAGGCAGTCGTGGCTGTCCCTAAACGGAAAGAAGGGCAATGTCCACCCCTGCTGGAAGGCAGTCGTGGCTGTCCCTATACGGAAAGAAGGGCAATGTCCAGCTTGTAGGAGAGCTTATCGGAAGACAGCCGTGAACTGAAAACGCAAGAGCGGACTACAGAGCTCCATCGTGGCAGTTGCTTGATGGTAATGGGGGTCCCATAATTTGCCGGGCAATGGCCAGTTTTGCACTGCGCGAGATGACCCGTAACCTGGGGGTGGGAGCCCTCCGTGATATACGTGCAATGAGGCAAGCAGGAACCGGTTCCTGTGTCCACCCATGGCATAGAAGCTATTCAGGAACTTGATGAAGTGCAAACCGGTATGCGCACAGAGTACAATCGGGGAGTGAGCTGCTGATGAGTAAGTGCACTGGTGTTCGGGGACTGTGGTTGGTTCCTTGGTGGAAATTGAACGCGAGCAGCTCCGGGTACGTGCTTTGATCGCGTGATCCGATTAAAAGTCGTAGAAAGACTGCCAGACCAAAGGATAACAGTTCTGCGGGACATCTACCACTGACCCAGTGGTAGTACCCGGTGTTGCCCAGAGCCTGCCACCACTCTTATGTCACCATGCCACACTTCAGTGGTGAGCCTGGGCTGATCCTGCTAAGCTTGCCACTTGTCTGATCTGGGATGCACGGCAAGGTCGACATAAAGAGATATTTCAGAGGAGGCATAGCTCCTATCCGAACAGCCATCAGGTGTTTCAGTCAAAGCATGAGGTGTTTCAGTGAAAGAGGAAGCCCTATCATAGCCTCAGTGGCCCAGACACTAGGGGATCCCACTAGCGGTGTAGGTTCATCGGAAGAACAACAAAGCATTGCTGAATTGTCCTTTATAGAACAGCAAGCAGTTCACTCACATGTCAGAAGAGGTATCTGGTTGTATAGAGTGTGCGATTTGCCTCGGTAGTGAAAGCCGCTGAGGTGGGAACTGGATCCCCTTCCTCATGAGCAAATTAGCAGTGGTGGAAACTGAATCCACGTCCTCATGATCAAAGTCCGCTGAAGTAACCCGTATGCTCTTCTTGCATGCCGTACTAGAGGTATGTAATCATGGGTGTGATGGGGATGGTAGTTCAACAGCTGAAGTAGAAAAGCAGTGACCCCGTCGAAGCAATGGAATAAGTAGTAAAGCAGCGACCCCGTCGAATATATCATTGTCGAGAGAGTTATGAGGTGAAGATTGAGTTCTCTCCAGGGATTCTATGAGGGCAAGTGCTGATAGCAATACTGCGGAGACAGCCACCATCAAGCCCAAAGAACAAGGGGCCAAAAACCAATGAGAACAGAGGCAAGGAGGTTGAGAAAAGGTCTAGGCAACAGCCCTCCAATAATAACAGTTTCAAGCAAGTGCATGTGCAGTACATGGTAACGACATGCCATATAATGCCTTGCGTGTATTATGACGGTGGCCTAAAGTAAAATGTTAACATATGTCAGGAATGTATTCCAACCAGGCAGGGCTGACAAAGGAGATCCTCGGTCCAATGTTGTATGGGGGAATATGTACCACACTTAAGTGTCTCATACCATCCAAGTAACGCAACAGTCTGAAGAGGAACCAGGAGTAGTTCAAGCGCAGTTTAGTTCAAGTGCCGTTCCTTGCCTGATACCCTCCAAGGAACAACAGTATGAAGAGGAGGGACAGGTAGGACAAGTGCAGTTCAACTGAGCCTGGGAGATGGGCAAGCCCTTCACAAGGAGCGGATGAACTCTCAGTAAACGGACTGCGGGAAGGTGTGCACTTTAATTACTCAGCAGGAGGGAAATGAACCCACCTTAGTGACGGGTAGTACAAGTGTAGTTCAAAACTGGGCGTGGGAGATGGGGAAGCCCGTCACAGGGAGCAAATGAACTCTCCGTAAACGGACTGCGGGAAAAATGTGCACTTGTAATTACTCAGCAGGAGGAAATGAACCCACCTTTTAAGGTCGAAGGATGTTAGGGCAGTCCCTGTGCTATGCCTGCCGTAGGGCTCGAGCCCTTTATCGTGTAGAGGTTAAAGAGTTGGGGGAGAATCACCCTGAAATCGCAGTGCTGCTGAACTGTCGATCCTGGGGTAGAGAAATCAGAAGTGTAATACTGGAATCCGGCAATCAGCCTTAGCATGATCAGACACTTGGGGCCTCTTAAGCAAGAACGAGGAAGCATGAAATGAAGGTAAGCTCAGTCCTGACCAGGGAAGGAGAGGTACTTAAGATGCAGGTATGCATGTAAACTAATCAGAAGGTAACCAAGTAAGTCTTCAAGTTTTGGCAGGATGCAGGGATGCATGTAAACCAATCAGAAGGCAGCCATGTAGGAGCAAGCAGGTAATATCAAGTCGGGGCGGGAGGCAGGAATGCATGCAAACCAATCGGAAGGCAACCAGGTAACAGCAAGACTGTGCGACATGCAGGGATGCATGCAAACCAATCAGGAGTCACCAGGTAACATAAGTCTGGGTGGTAGGCAGGAATGCATGTGAACCAATCAGAAGGCAACCATGTAGCAGCAAGTCTGAGTGAAGGCCTGGGAGTGTTAGAAAACTGTACTTTATGAAAGGAACCTCTGATAGGGAGATGCAACTTCAAATTAGCCCTGATGTATTGGTGAGTATAAAGATACAGAGGAGCTGAATGGAGAAAACTGTAACTCAAAGGATCTGCATTAAAACCTCAGGTTGGTAATGGTCCTCCACGTCCCAACCTTAGAGGAGAACCAGACCGAGAGCGATTATGAACCATAATGGGAATACCCGCAGTGCAAGACGTCTGCAGAGCCACGTGGGCTGTCCCTCAGCCCAGATCTCCCCATACCAGCGCTTGCGCCCTCTGTCCGAGCCTGGACCGCCGACGGCTCCATGGCTCGGGGAGCTAGGGCAAGAAGGTGGCGTGAGGCCGGCCTGGACCCTCACCTGGCGCGTGTACGGAGAAGAAACGCTTGGCCACAGCTATACTTGTGACTGCGGGCATGCTAGAGGACTGCGAGGGTACACAGCCAAAATGAGCGCCACAAGGCCAAAATGAAAGAAATGACAGGATGGCCGACTATATAGCGAAACAGGTCAAAAGAAACTATGAGGCATATCTTCAAAGCACCCAGGCCTCCAAAGTTCCATAGGTTTCTATGGAACTCTGGAAGGCTAAGCGCCCCGAAAACATGCCTCTTTGGGTACCGTGTGCTGGTAATGGGTACCCACAAAAACAAGAGGACCGGCCAAAATGGGCGGCCACGGGACACAACGTGCAAAATGGCTGACCGTGCGGGAAACCGGGTAAAGAAATCAGCAGTCAATAATACAGAGGTGGAAGCAGGAGGCAGTTAGATTTAGAGGCATATTTTCAAAGCACCCAGCCTTCCAAAGTTCCATAGTTAGTGTACTTCCATGGACGCTTTGCCTGCCTCAATGATGCATGTGGCTGCTGCGTGACGTGCAGCGAGTCAAAATGGGAGGCCAAAATGGAAAGGCCGGCCAAATGAAAATGGAAGGCCAAATGAAAATGGGGGGGCCAAAAATCAGCTGATCAAATGGCTGGCCATAACCGCTCTATTCGGTACCGCTGTACTGTCGGCCGCTGCGAGCACCGGGCAAAGAAATCAGCAGTCAATAACACAGAGGTGGAAGCGGGAGGCCGTCAGATTTAGTGGACCTCCGTGGACGCTTTGCCTGCCTCAATGATGCGCGTGGCTGCTGCGTGACTTACAGTGAGCTGTGTGATGGGCACAGGGCGAGGCCTGCTGGCAGCAGAGCGAGGCAGGTTCGGGGGGACCTCATAAGCCACGTCAAGAGCGCGAAATGGCCGGCTATGCAGGAACCCTACCCCGACCAAAGAATCTTTACCGTGGAGGCCGCGTGGTTCGAGCGAAATGGCCGGCTATTCGGAGAAAAGGTCAAAATAAAAGCAGCCGTGAAATCAGCTGATTTGATAGACGGCACCGAAATGGGGGGCCAAGATGGAAAAGGTGGCCAAATCAAAATGGGAGGCCAAAATGGAAAGGACAGCCTTGAAAACAGCTGACTTATGCGAAATGGCCGGCTTTTTGGAGAAAAGGCTAAAATAAAAAAGGCGGCCAGGAAATCAGCTGATTTGAGCGAAATGACTGGCTTTTCGGAGAAACGGCCAAAATAAAAAAGGCGGGCAGGAAATCAGCTGATTTGATAGACGGCCAGTACCGCAGTCCGCGACACCGCTTCATCGCTGTCGCGAACAAAGAAAAGTCAGGTCTTACCGTGTGGGGGGGAGCACGCTGAGAACTCCTGCACGCTGAAAACACCTGCACCGCTCGCTGCTGACAAAGAGGCCTTCCCCGCCTCATCGGTAGCTTGTGCGGTACCTGGACTCCCGCTGGAGCCCGCCCCCTTCCGGCCTCCCAACCAACTGCAGGCAGGGCCTCCTGCCGTGTCATCCAGACTGTCAGTGGGGAAGCCGGAAGGGGAAGGGGCGCTCCGGCCGGGGAGCTGCCATGTGGCAGCCGCCATGTTATGTGCGGCTGCTCGGCATGCTCCTCGCCGGCCTTCCTAAAACTGCAAAGTGTGCTCTATTTTTTTCTTTGCTCTGAACCTGTGATTCCTGGGATTGGGAGCAGGGCTGCTTGAAGTAGTTCTCTGGGGCAGGGTTTAGAGTGAAGGTACCTAAACAGATAGAAACCGGCAGGGACTAAGCACCACGACGTAGGAAAATGTGGGAAAGAGGTTCTGGAAGCTAAATTTAAGCTTTTAGGAAGGAAGCTCAAAGCCAGATCCTCTAGGGTAGCATTTTCTGAAATACTACCTGTTCCACGCGCAGTGCCCAAGTGACAGGCAGAGATCCGGAGTCTCAACGCATGGATGAGACGATGGTGTGGGGAGGAGGGTTTTGGATTTGTCAGGAACTGGTCAGCATTCTGGGGAAGGGAGAGCCTATTCCGATCTGATGGGCTTCACCTTAACCAGGGTGGGACCAGGCTGCTAGCGTCAACTTTTAAAAAGGAAATAGAGCAGCTTTTAAACCAGAAACGGGGGGAAGGCCGACAGTCGCAGAAAAGCGCATGGTTCGGGAGAAGGTATTTTTTGAGGATATCACCCAGATAGGGAAAAAAGGGTTACTTGTGAGTAAGGATGACAAAGAAATCATAGAGGATCAGATGGACTTAAATAAAATTAATAATGACCAGACAGAAGACAACATAATAATAATGCCATGTATTAAAATATAATAAAAATCAGAACAACAAGCATACATTGAAATGTTTATACGCAAGTGCCAGGAGCCTGAGGCATAAGATGGGAGAGCTGGAGTACATTGCACACAATGAAAAACTGGATATTATAGGCATCTTTGAGACCTGGTGGAAGGAAGATAACCAATGGGACACAGTCATACAGGGCTACAAATTATATCATAGCGATAGGGTGGATAGGATTGGAGGAGGGGTAGCACTGTATGTAAATGAGAACCTTGACTCAGATAGGCTGCAAATATTGCAGGAGACAAAACCCCTATTGGAATCCTTGTGGATTAAAATTCCATGTGAAAAGGGGAAAGGGACGGTGATAGGAGTGTACTACCGTCTGCCTGGCCAAGACGAGCAGACGGATGCAGCAATGTCAAGGGAAATTAGGGAAACGAATAAAAAGGGCAATGTAATATTAATGGGTGACTTCAATTATCCGGATATAGACTGGGTTAATGAAACATCAGTAAACGCAAGGGAGGTGAAATTTCTTGATGAAATCAAGGGCGGCATCATGGAACAGCTGGTTCAGGAGCCGACAAGAGAAGGAAAAATACTAGACTTAATCATTAGTGGACCTCATGATCTGGTTCGGGGGGTAACGGTGCAAGGGCCGCTTGATAACAGTGATCATAATATGATCGGTTTTGATATTGGCTACGAAGTAAGTGAACTCAGGAAATCAAATACACTAGCGTTTAACTTTAGAAAAGGGGACTACAATAAAATGGGAAGAACGGTGAAAAAAAGACTGAAGGGAGTGGCTGAAAGGGTAAAAAACTTGAATCAGGCGTGGATGCTGTTCAAAAACACCCTGCTAGAAGTACAGGACAAATATATTCCGCGTATTAGAAAAAGAGGAAAAAAGACCAAACGTCAGCCGGCGTGGCTAAACGATAAGGTAAAGGAAGCTGTTAGAGCCAAAAAACAATCCTTCAGAAAATGGAGAAGGGAACCAACTGAAGACAATAAGATAAAGCATAAAGCATAAGGAATGTCAAGCCAAATGCAAAAAGGAGATAAGGAAGGAGGGCTAAGAAGGACTTTGAAAAGAAGTTAGAGGTAGAAGTAAAACACAGCAAAAAGTTTTTTAGGTATATTAAAAGCAGAAAGCCGTCTAAAGTATCGGTAGGGCCGCTGGACGACTGTGGTGTTAAGGAGTGATCAGGGAAGACAAAGCTGTAGTGGAGAAATGAATGAATTCTTTGCTTCGGTCTTCACCGAGGAGGATTTGGGAGGGATACCGGTGCCAGAAAAGGTATTTGAAGCGGACGAGTCAGAAAGACTAAATGATTTCTCTGTAAACTTGGAGGATGTAATGGGGCAGTTCTGCAAACTGAAAAGTAGTAAATCACCGGGACCGGATGATATTCATCCCAGAGTATTAATAGAGCTGAAAAATGAACTTGTGGAGCTACTGTTAGTAATATGCAATTTATCCCTAAAATCAGGTGTGGTACCGGAAGATTGGAGGGTGGCCAATGTAACGCTGATTTTTAAAAAGGGTTCCAGAGGAGATCCGGGAAATTATAGACCGGTGAGTCTGACTTCAGTGCGGGAAAAATGGTGGAGGCTATTATTAAGAATAAAATTACAGAGCTATTACATGGGCTATTGAGACAAAGTCAGCACGGATTTAGTGAAGGGAAGTCTTGCCTCACAAATCTACTGCATTTTTTTGAGGGGGTGAACAAACATGTGGACAAAGGGGAGCAGGTGGATATTGTATGTCTAGATTTTCAGAAGGCATTTGACAAAGTGCCTCATGAAAGACTCCAAAGGAAACTGGAGAGTCATGGGATCGGAGGCAGTGTATTATTATGGATTAAGAGCTGGTTAAAAGATAGGAAGCAGAGAGTAGGGTTGAATGGTTATTATTCTCGATGGAGAAGGGTAGTTAGTGGGGTCCCTCAGGGGTCTGTGCTGGGACCGCTGCTTTTTAACATATTTATAAATGACCTTGAGATGGGAGTAACTAGTGAGGTAATTAAATTCGTAGATGACACAAAGTTATCCAGGGTCGTCTCGTCGTGGGAGGAGTGTGAAAGATTACAAGAGGACCTCGTGAGACTGGGGGACTGGGCGTCCAAATGGCAGATGAAGTTCAATGTTGACAAGTGCAAAGTGATGCATGTGGGAAGGAGGAACCCGAATTACAGCTATGTCATGCAAGGTTCCGCTTTAGGAGTTACGGACCGAGAAAGGGATCTGGGAGTCATCGTGGATAGGACGTTGAAATCTTCAGCTCAATGTGCTGCGGTGGCTAAGAAGGCGAACAGAATGTTGAGTATTATTAGAAAAGGGATGGAAAACAAGCATGAGGATGTTATAATGCCGTTATATCGCTCCATGGTGCGACCGCACCTGGAGTATTGTGTTCAGTTCTGGTCGCCTCATCTCAAAAAAGATATAAAGGAATTGGAGAAGGTGCAGAGAAGGGCGACGAAAATGATAAAAGGGATGGACGACTACCTTATGAGGAGAGGTTAAGAAGGCTAGGACTCTTTAGCCTGGAGAAAAGGCGGCTGAGGGGTGATATGATAGAGGTCTACAAAATAATGAGTGGGGTAGAGCGGACAGATGTGAAGCGTTTGTTTACACTTTCTAACAATAATAGAACCAGGGGACACAAGATGAAATTAGAATGTGGTAGGTTTAAAACAAATCGGAGAAAGTTTTTCTTTACTCAGCTCGTGGTTAGACTCTGGAACTCATTGCCGGAGAAGGTAGTGACGGCAACTTGCTGAGTTTAAAGGGGGTCTGGACAGATTCCTGAAGGAAAAGTCCATTGATCGTTATTAAATGTTAGGTTTTTGCCAGGTTCTTGGGGCCTGGATTGGCCGCTGTCGGAGACAGAGTGCTAGGCTTGATGGACCTTTGGTCTTTTCCCAGCATGGCAGTGCTTATGTGCTTAAGTGGATAAATGATCTGCTTATATTTATGTAGTGGCTGTAGGTCTGAATATTGATTCCCAACATATTTTTTCTTGCTCTTAAAATTTTTCAATAGGGGTATCTCAGATAAAAATCTGCTGATGCACGGCTTCTCTTTACTTTCCTTACTAATACAACAGGCTTTTGCCACTGAGATGGCCTGCTAGTGCTACTACTTATGAGTACAATAAAGGTTCTCTAGGTAAGGGTTTCAGTTTCTTTCCTTGAATCAACATTAATTTCTTTTGCTTGGCTTGCCTTCAATGCTTGCCTACATTTCTGGAAATGCCCCTGCCATGTAGCATTGACTTCTAAGTTGGAAATCAATTGTTGTGGCAATCTGTTGTTTCCAACTACAGGTTTTTACACTTTTCACTGTGCCTCACCCCTTCCTCTATTGTGCATACATTCCATTTTAAGATTTCCTGCTAGATCCAAGGGCAAAGTTCTCTGAAGTAATAGCAGCTAGCTGAGATTCTGCGTATGTGAAAGGTAGCTCAGCTTCTTCTCTATGTATGTGTCACCCCACATCAGAAGACAGGAGAGAAAGGGGAGTGGGATGGCTAAGTCCCAAATCCAGCGAGTTTACCTTCTTACTAATTTGTTAGACTGAATTCCTAGTTTTTTCAAAGTTGGCATGTTGGGAAGGAGGAAAATGATGAAAATCTTCGTGAATTTAAGTAAATCAGCAGCTTTGGATGTCTGTAGAGTGTTCTGTCTCATTATTTCTCCTGCTTTCCATTTTTCTTTCTCCTCCAATGTCCCCTCTCCCCATTCCCTCCTTCCTTCCACATCTGTTCACTTTCTGTCCCCTTTTTTAGTTGGCAAGACACTCCTGGTATTTCATTCAGGCCATTCAGTGAATATGTGAACCCTCCAGAGGTTTGATAGCTCTAAGCTTTTCTAAACATCTCTTAATACTCATTCTTAAGTATTATGTCTTCTCTATAACATTTTTTCTCTAGCAAACATCTAATTTCATATTTCTGTTTCCCACCTACTTTAGTAGTCCTGTGTCTGAACTATAAGATACAAAATATTAACAAGGCTTGTTAATTTGCTTGTTCAGGCTCAATATGCATTTATCATTAAATAATGTGTCTAGGGCATATGTGCGTTCTCTACCCTGCCTTGACATGTGTTTAAATACTCAGTACTACTACTATTAAACATGTCTATAGCGCTACTAGACTTACGCAACGCTGTACAAATTAACATGAAAAGACAGTCCCTGCTCAACAGAGCTTACAATCTAAATTGGACAGACAAACAGACAGCTAGGGTTGCAGTGGTAGGGGTGATAAGTGAGGGTACTTTACCATCATTTAGGTAGCATAAGTGCATTGTCTCTGATTTACACCATTTTACTGCTGTCAAAAATAAATTGGCTTTTATTTTTTTTATAACATCTGAGTCTTGTGTCTTTTTTCAATACCTTTAGGCTGTAAGAATTAGGATCTGACTTCAGTGGGATATCTTATTCTAACCAGAGCGCTACCTTTTATGTTTAACCATCTTTCATATGTACCCAGATTGCCTGACCTCTACCTAGGGCTAGGTAATTGTAGTAATAGCCCTACAATTTTGTCCCTCACTTTTCAAGGAGTTCATCTCTAATACGGAGCTGAAAGGCTTGAAACACTAGCTAGCAAACAACGGTGTGTGTAGTTTTGCCTACCAGGATAAAACACAGTAGCATGAAGATGAAGGTGGTAATGCAATTCAGTGACCTTAACAGCAATGAATATATGATGCACATGAAATAGTATTGTTTGTTATAGGGTTGCAAGCAAATTAAATGAAATCAGTCAATGTCCCATGAGTAAACAAGTGGTGTGGAAACATCAAAAACTGTCCATAAAAGCCGAATCATTTATTAGTTCATTGGAAAAGAAATGTTGCTTATAACAACTTAGTGATGATGCAATGATGTTAGCAACATGGATAATGATGGATAATACAACAACAAACATTTCTAAAGCGCTACTAGGGTTACGCAGCGCTGTACAATTCAAACATAGAAGGACAGTCCCTGCTCAAAGAGCTTACAATACCAGTATGCTTAATACCCAGCATGGCTAAGACCAGTCATTCCTCGGCTGTAAAAACAGTTCATCAAGGCAGGCTGGATGCCATATATATTATTGGTGAGGCTTGCAACAGTTGATACTAAACAACAACAAATGATGCTACCAATAAAAAAGAAATGAAATAAATTGAAGCTGCTGAATATCCATGTAAAATACTAGTAATCTCCATAGTAGGAGCTGCATGAATATGTAATAAGTGGATAGCACATTCTATCAGGCTGTATTCAAGTCTGATTCCATATCATCATGCTGATCAATCCATAGACTGGTGGGTTGTGTCCATCTACCAGCAGGTGGAGATAGAGAGCAATCCTTTTGCCTCCCTATACAGTGGTGGAAATAAGTATTTGATCCCTTGCTGATTTTGTAAGTTTGCCCACTGACAAAGACATGAGCAGCCCATAATTGAAGGGTAGGTTATTGGTAACAGTGAGAGATAGCACATCACAAATTAAATCCGGAAAATCACATTGTGGAAAGTATATGAATTTATTTGCATTCTGCAGAGGGAAATAAGTATTTAATCCCTCTGGCAAACAAGACCTAATACTTGGTGGCAAAACCCTTGTTGGCAAGCACAGCGGTCAGACGTCTTCTGTAGTTGATGATGAGGTTTGCACACATGTCAGGAGGAATTTTGGTCCACTCCTCTTTGCAGATCATCTCTAAATCATTAAGAGTTCTGGGCTGTCGCTTGGCAACTCGCAGCTTCAGCTCCCTCCATAAGTTTTCAATGGGATTAAGGTCTGGTGACTGGCTAGGCCACTCCATGACCCTAATGTGCTTCTTCCTGAGCCACTCCTTTGTTGCCTTGGCTGTATGTTTTGGGTCATTGTCGTGCTGGAAGACCCAGCCACGACCCATTTTTAAGGCCCTGGCGGAGGGAAGGAGGTTGTCACTCAGAATTGTACGGTACATGGCCCCATCCATTCTCCCATTGATGCGGTGAAGTAGTCCTGTGCCCTTAGCAGAGAAACACCCCCAAAACATAACATTTCCACCTCCATGCTTGACAGTGGGGACGGTGTTCTTTGGGTCATAGGCAGCATTTCTCTTCCTCCAAACACGGCGAGTTGAGTTCATGCCAAAGAGCTCAATTTTTGTCTCATCTGACCACAGCACCTTCTCCCAATCACTCTCGGCATCATCCAGGTGTTCACTGGCAAACTTCAGACGGGCCGTCACATGTGCCTTCCGGAGCAGGGGGACCTTGCGGGCACTGCAGGATTGCAATCCGTTATGTCGTAATGTGTTACCAATGGTTTCGTGGTGACAGTGGTCCCAGCTGCCTTGAGATCATTGACAAGTTCCCCCCTTGTAGTTGTAGGCTGATTTCTAACCTTCCTCATGATCAAGGATACCCCACGAGGTGAGATTTTGCGTGGAGCCCCAGATCTTTGTCGATTGACAGTCATTTTGTACTTCTTCCATTTGTTACTATGGCACCAACAGTTGTCTCCTTCTCGCCCAGCGTCTTACTGATGGTTTTGTAGCCCATTCCAGCCTTGTGCAGGTGTATGATCTTGTCCCTGACATCCTTAGACAGCTCCTTGCTCTTGGCCATTTTGTAGAGGTTAGAGTCTGACTGATTCACTGAGTCTGTGGACAGGTGTCTTTCATACAGGTGACCATTGCCGACAGCTGTCTGTCATGCAGGTAACGAGTTGATTTGGAGCATCTACCTGGTCTGTAGGGGCCAGATCTCTTACTGGTTGGTGGGGGATCAAATACTTATTTCCCTCTGCAGAATGCAAATAAATTCATATACTTTCCACAATGTGATTTTCCGGATTTAATTTGTGATGTGCTATCTCTCACTGTTACCAATAACCTACCCTTCAATTATGGGCTGCTCATGTCTTTGTCAGTGGGCAAACTTACAAAATCAGCAAGGGATCAAATACTTATTTCCACCACTGTATGTGGTCATGTGCTGCCGGAAACTCCTCAGTATGTTCTCTATCTCAGCAGGTGGTGGTCACACACAGCAGCAGCTCTGGCTAGGCCTCCAAGCCTAATTTTTAGGTTTTGTTGAGTGCCTGGGGTTGAGGGCTCTTCTTGAGCAAGTGCAAACCTGGTGGCGCCAGGTCCCTCCTTTTCTCCCCCCTCCCGCTGGCTCCGTTAAAAAAAAAAAAAAAAAATTTTGGACGTCCTTAAAGGCGTTTATTTCGACGTTTATTTAAACGTTTATTGCAGCTACTCACTGGGACACCAGGTCGTTACAGCTCGGAGCGAGAAGCAGGTAATTTTTACCTTTTTATAGCGGGCAGGGGGTTCCCCGATCGATCTCCACGTGGCCTATGGCGTTGGAGGGCGAGGGCGCGAAGAATCGCTCCCCGGACCGCGTGTGCGCTGTTAGCGGGGATGCGGGGGTCTTAAAGTCTGATTCGCCCTTGTTGGGTGTCAGTTCAGAGACCGGTCAGTGTCCCGGGTCTTCCTCCGGTGCGGCGGTTTTTCCCGCCATAAGCGCACATCCCCCGCTGCTCGCCTCCGCCATCTTGACCGGCCACTCTGCTCGGACGGCTTCTTCTTGGGCCGCCCTTGAGCTGGGAGACGTTAATGCCATGGCCGCCCTTGATTTGGGCGACGGCAAAAAAGCGGCTAAAGTTAAGCGCCGTTCTTCCCGCGCGGCTCCTTCTCGGAGTGTCGCGCCGGACGCCATCTTGGATGCGCAGCATGTTTCTCCCCCGCTCTTGCGAGCGCCGGTTGAGGGTGCGTCTAGGGCTGTGGCCCAGGCTGCTGAAGTGCTCAGTCTGGGGGGTTTCTCCCCCGAGTTTATTTTGCTGCTGCATCAGGCCTTTCTTATGCAAAACGCTGCCCCTTCTCCCTTGTCCATAAAGGGGTTGAGGCCCCCGGAAGTAAACGCCCTCGGGTGGATTCCCAGGCCTTAGAGGACTCTGTTTCCTCTGATGTAGATGAGGGCAGCGTATCTGAGTTCTCCCAACGGTCCTTTGGGGATTCCTTGGAGGAGACGGATTCCCGCTCGGATGGAGCGGATGACCCCTCTGCAGCACGGATCTTTCGCTCAGAGGATTTGCCCAACCTGTTACTGCAGGCCATGAGCATTTTGAAGATTTCCTCTCCAGAGGACCTCTCTCCCTCAGCCCCTGTTGGCTCCGCCATTATGCTGGGGACGAAGCGCCCGCCTAGAACCTTCCACGTGCATGATGCCATGCACACCTTATTTTCGGCTCAATGGGATGTCCCGGAAGCGAGCCTTAAAGTGGCTAGGGCTATGTCCCGCCTCTATCCTTTGCCTGAAAGTGAACGGGAGGCCTTTCTTTGGCCTACCGTGGATTCTTTAATCACTGCGGTGACTAAGAAAGGTGGAAGGTGGCACGGCCCTAAAGGACGCCCAAGACAGAAGATTGGAGGCGGCCTTAAGATCGTCCTTTGTAGGCCTCAGTTTGCGGCTCCTACGTGGCCAGGGCGTGCCTGACGATTGTGCAGCGGGCTTCCCCCTCGGATCCTTCCTTGAGGGCTGATTGGCCGGCCCTGGAATCGGGCTGGGCTTATTTGGCAGACTTACTGTATGATGTCTTGAGAGCCTCGGCTAAAGGTATGGCTCAGACAGTCTCTGCGCGGCGGTGGCTTTGGCTGAAACATTGGTCTGCGGACCACGCCTCTAAGTCCCGCCTGGCTAAGTTGCCTTTTAAAGGCAAGCTGCTCTTTGGGGTCGAGCTGGACAAAATTGTGACCGATCTCGGCACGTCTAAGGGCAAGAGGTTACCAGAGGTCAGGGCTCGGGCTAGTGCTCGCCCCGGTAACTCCAGAGGACGGTTTCAAGAAGCCCGTCGGTACCGCCCGGGCAAGTCGGGCTCCTCTGCCCCCTCTTCCTTCAAGAGGATCTTCTCCCCCAAGCAGCATTCCTTTCGCAGAGACCGCCGTCCCGGAGGTGCACCCTCCGGTCCTCCCCCAGGGTCTCGTACCCAATGACGGGGTCCTGGTCGATGGCCCAGTGCAGAGACCAGGGTAACTTCAGACGCTTGGGTGCTGGAAGTCATCAGAGACGGCTACAAGCTAGAGTTCTGCCGACCCTTAAGAGACGGGTTTGTACTCTCTCCCTGCAAGTCTCCGGTCAAAGCTGTGGCAGTGCAGCAGACCTTGGACAATCTGATCCGCCTGGGCGCGGTCGTTCCGGTGCCAGAAAATCAGCTTGGCAAGGGACATTACTCCATTTACTTTGTGGTACCAAAGAAAGGAGGTTCTGTGCGGCCTATCCTCGACCTCAAAGGGGTCAATCGGGCCTTGAAAGTACGGCACTTTCGCATGGAGACTCTCCGCTCTGTTATAGCGGCAGTGAAGGCAGGGGAGTTCCTGGCATCCTTGGACATCAAGGAAGCGTACTTGCATATTCCCATCTGGCCTCCTTATCAACGCTTTCTGCGTTTTGCAGTCCTGGGCCGACACTTCCAGTTCAGAACCCTCCCGTTCGGGTTGGCTACTGCTCCGCGGACCTTTTCCAAAGTAATGGTGGTCATCGCGGCCTTCCTGCGAAAGGAAGGAGTACAAGTCCATCCTTATCTGGACGACTGGTTGATCCGAGCCCCCTCTTATGCAAAGTGCGGCAAAGCTGTGGACCGGGTGATTGCTCTTTTGAGCTCCCTGGGGTGGATCATCAACTGGGAGAAAAGCCAGCTGCGCCCGACTCAGTCCCTGGAGTATCTGGGAGTTCGATTCGACACCCAAGTAGGCAGAGTGTTCCTGCCGGACAATCGGATTGTCAAACTTCAGGCTCAGGTGGACCAGTTCCTAGTAGCCTCTCCGCTCCGGGCTTGGGACTATGTGCAGCTGTTGGGCTCTATGACGGCCACGATGGAAGTAGTGCCCTGGGCCAGGGCTCATATGAGACCACTACAACACTCTCTGCTGCAGCGCTGGACTCCGGTGTCGGAGGATTATGCTGTGCGCCTTCCCTTGGACCCAGCAGTGCGCAAGGCGCTGAGCTGGTGGCTGCAGACAGACAAGTTGTCTGCAGGGATGCCTCTTGTGACCCCGGAGTGGATTGTCGTCACGACGGACGCCTCTTTGACGGGCTGGGGAGCCCACTGCTTGGGAAGGACAGCGCAGGGGCTCTGGTCTCCTGCAGAGGCAAGTGGTCTATCAAAAGAGCCATTCGGTTGGCGCTTTTGGAGTTCCTCCCGGTACTGGCGTTGAAGCCAGTACGGGTCCTGTCGGACAATGCCACGGCTGTGGCCTATGTCAACCGCCAGGGAGGTACCAAGAGCGCCCCTCTAGCCAAGGAGGCCATGAATCTATGCCAGTGGGTGGAAGCGAACCTGGAACAGCTGTCAGCGGCCCACATTGCCGGAGTCATGAATGTCAAGGCGGACTTTCTCAGTCGCCATACCTTGGATCCCGGAGAGTGGCAGCTATCTGCTCAGGCGTTCTTGGACATCACGAAGCGCTGGGGCCAGCCGAGCCTAGATCTGATGGCGTCATCGGCCAATTGCCAAGTGCCGCGCTTTTTCAGCAGAGGACGGGACCCTCGATCCCTGGGAGTAGATGCTCTTCTCCAACAGTGGCTTCTCTATGTGTTGCCACCCTGGCCCATGTTGGGCAGGGTGCTAGACCGGGTGGCAATGCATCCGGGCCGGATAATCCTGGTGGGTCCAGACTGGCCCAGACGTCCCTGGTATGCGGACTTGATCAGGCTCTCAGTGGACGATCCTCTGCGGCTGCCAGTGGAACAGGGCCTGTTGCATCAGGGTCCCGTGGTGATGGAGGATCCCTCCACCTTTGGTCTTACGGCCTGGCTATTGAGCGGCAGCGTCTGAGAAAGAAGGGCTTCTCAGACAAGGTCATCGCCACTATGCTAAGAGCGAGGAAGCGCTCTACTTCTACTGCTTACGCCAGGGTTTGGCGTACCTTTGCAGCATGGTGTGAAGCAGGCTCACTTTCTCCCTTCACGGCTCCAATTTCTTCAGTGTTGGCGTTCCTGCAAGAAGGTCTGGAGAAAGGCCTGTCGCTCAGTTCCCTTAAAGTCCAGGTAGCGGCTCTGGCTTGCTTCAGGGGCCGCCTGAAGGGTGCTTTCCTGGCTTCGCAGCCAGATGTGGTGCGCTTTCTCAAGGGAGTTAATCACCTGCGCCCTCCTCTGCACTCAGTGGTGCCTGCGTGGAATCTCAACCTGGTGCTAAGAGCCTTGCAGAAGCCGCCTTTTGAACCCTTGTCAAGGGCATCTCTGAAAGACCTGACGTTGGAAGCAGTCTTTTTGGTGGCTATCACTTCAGCCAGAAGAGTTTCCGAGCTCCAGGCACTCTCATGTCGAGAGCCCTTTCTGCAGTTCACTGAGGCAGGAGTGTCTATTCGCACAGTGCCTTCCTTCCTGCCCAAGATTGTTTTTCGCTTCCATGTGAATCAGCAGCTCTGTCTCCCTTCCTTTCGTAGGGAGGACTACCCAGAGGCATACTCTGCTTTCAAATATCTGGATGTGAGACGAGTCATCATCAGATACTTGGAAGTGACCAATGATTTCCGGAAGTCGGATCATCTGTTTGTCCTGTTTGCAGGTCCTCGTAAGGGTCTGCAGGCTGCTAAGCCTACAGTGGCAAGATGGGTCAAGGAAGCCATTGCAGCGGCTTAGGTGGCCGCGGGGAAGGTGCCGCCTATCCAGCTGAAGGCTCACTCCACTAGAGCTCAGGCGGCCTCGATGGCAGAGGCCGGGTCCGTCTCCTTGGAAGAGATTTGCAAGGCGGCAACTTGGGCATCGGCCCATACCTTCTCCAGGCATTACCGCTTGACTGTGGCTGCTCGGGCGGAGGCCCGGTTTGGAGCTTCAGTGTTGCGGTCAGGGATTTCTATGTCCCGCCCTGGGTGAGTACTGCTTCGGTACATCCCACCAGTCTATGGATTGATCAGCATGATGATATGGAAGGTAAAATTATGTATCATACCTGATAATTTTCTTTCCATTAATCATAGCTGATCAATCCATAGCCCCTCCCAGATATCTGTATTGTTTATATTCTGGTTACATTTCAGGTTCAAGTTTAGTCTTCAGTTCCTGTTCAGGAGGACTTCGTGTTCAAGTTTTTCAATGGATTCTTCAAGAGTTGAGACGAATTTGTGTTACAGTGAGCTGCTGCATTCCTCTCCCCTCCGTTTTACGTGGCTGGATTGAGACTTAAATTCTGCCGGCGCTCCCTCCCGCTTCGTGCGGCAGTAGGGCAGCTTTGTACCCCTTCCGCTTCGGCGGTGTTAGGGTCAGTCAGCTCCTCCCGCGGTTGCGGTTGCAGGATAAGCCAGATCCCCCCGCATCGGCGGGTGTGGTGTCCCTCCCCCGCTCCGCGGGGATGAGCTGGACGGATTCCCCTCCCCCACTTGTGTGGGGATGAGCTGGGTTAATTCCCCTCCCCCGTATCGGCGGTGGTGAGCTGGGCAGAGTGTCCCTTTGTGGGTGTAATTCTCTAAGTGCTGAGTCCTGCGGATGGAGCTTGGATATCGACATACTGAGGAGTTTCCGGCAGCACATGACCACATATAGGGAGGCAAAAGGATTGCTCTCTATCTCCACCTGCTGGTAGATGGACACAACCCACCAGTCTATGGATTGATCAGCTATGATTAATGGAAAGAAAATTATCAGGTATGATACATAGTTTTACCTTATGCAGCACAAAATTCAGGTAAACGAGGTGAAAATAATTTCCACGCCATTGATTTTTAACTGTGGAATTCAACGCATGGACAGTACATACAGTGGTGGAAATAAGTATTTGATCCCTTGCTGATTTTGTAAGTTTGCCCACTGACAAAGACATGAGCAGCCCATAATTGAAGGGTAGGTTATTGGTAACAGTGAGAGATAGCACATCACAAATTAAATCCGGAAAATCACATTGTGGAAAGTATATGAATTTATTTGCATTCTGCAGAGGGAAATAAGTATTTAATCCCTCTGGCAAACAAGACCTAATACTTGGTGGCAAAACCCTTGTTGGCAAGCACAGCGGTCAGACGTCTTCTGTAGTTGATGATGAGGTTTGCACACATGTCAGGAGGAATTTTGGTCCACTCCTCTTTGCAGATCATCTCTAAATCATTAAGAGTTCTGGGCTGTCGCTTGGCAACTCGCAGCTTCAGCTCCCTCCATAAGTTTTCAATGGGATTAAGGTCTGGTGACTGGCTAGGCCACTCCATGACCCTAATGTGCTTCTTCCTGAGCCACTCCTTTGTTGCCTTGGCTGTATGTTTTGGGTCATTGTCGTGCTGGAAGACCCAGCCACGACCCATTTTTAAGGCCCTGGCGGAGGGAAGGAGGTTGTCACTCAGAATTGTACGGTACATGGCCCCATCCATTCTCCCATTGATGCGGTGAAGTAGTCCTGTGCCCTTAGCAGAGAAACACCCCCAAAACATAACATTTCCACCTCCATGCTTGACAGTGGGGACGGTGTTCTTTGGGTCATAGGCAGCATTTCTCTTCCTCCAAACACGGCGAGTTGAGTTCATGCCAAAGAGCTCAATTTTTGTCTCATCTGACCAGAGCACCTTCTCCCAATCACTCTCGGCATCATCCAGGTGTTCACTGGCAAACTTCAGACGGGCCGTCACATGTGCCTTCCGGAGCAGGGGGACCTTGCGGGCACTGCAGGATTGCAATCCGTTATGTCGTAATGTGTTACCAATGGTTTTCGTGGTGACAGTGGTCCCAGCTGCCTTGAGATCATTGACAAGTTCCCCCCTTGTAGTTGTAGGCTGATTTCTAACCTTCCTCATGATCAAGGATACCCCACGAGGTGAGATTTTGCGTGGAGCCCCAGATCTTTGTCGATTGACAGTCATTTTGTACTTCTTCCATTTTCTTACTATGGCACCAACAGTTGTCTCCTTCTCGCCCAGCGTCTTACTGATGGTTTTGTAGCCCATTCCAGCCTTGTGCAGGTGTATGATCTTGTCCCTGACATCCTTAGACAGCTCCTTGCTCTTGGCCATTTTGTAGAGGTTAGAGTCTGACTGATTCACTGAGTCTGTGGACAGGTGTCTTTCATACAGGTGACCATTGCCGACAGCTGTCTGTCATGCAGGTAACGAGTTGATTTGGAGCATCTACCTGGTCTGTAGGGGCCAGATCTCTTACTGGTTGGTGGGGGATCAAATACTTATTTCCCTCTGCAGAATGCAAATAAATTCATATACTTTCCACAATGTGATTTTCCGGATTTAATTTGTGATGTGCTATCTCTCACTGTTACCAATAACCTACCCTTCAATTATGGGCTGCTCATGTCTTTGTCAGTGGGCAAACTTACAAAATCAGCAAGGGATCAAATACTTATTTCCACCACTGTACCATAAATGTTTACAATTGTCAACAATAACTAAACATGATACAGATTAATTGCATTCTGTATTGTGGTGTCAGATAAGAGGCAAAAACCACACAGTGTATGGAAAAACATGTTTTCTTTTGACACTTTAGTGTGTAGGTGACATGTTAAGGCAGCTTTATTGAAATGATGTTTATCCCACACATTGCGTGGGATAAACATAAAGGAATTCTGTTCGGAAGGAATGGATCCTCAGAAGCTTAGCAGAGATTGGGTGGCAGCACCGGTGGTGGGAGGCGGGGCTAGTGCTGGGCAGACTTCTACTGTCTGTGCCCTGAAAATGGCAGATACAAATCAAGGTCAGGTATACACATAAAGTAGCACATATGAGTTTATCTTGTTGGGCAGACTGGAGAATTCCTTTATTAAATGAAAGCGGAAAATCAAATTTCAATACATTACACTGTGCAGTTATAAAGCCAGCCCCTCTATACTTTTATACAAAAATGCAAATTTTACACAAAAAACCGTCCCCCCCAACCCCCCCCAAACATTCAACTCAACTTCAAGCGTACATGCTTCCACCAAACCCCAAAGGTCTTTACCCCCACCTCCACCCGTTCCCATCGGGCCACTTCCTGGACAGCTCGGACAACGTTCCAGGAGACCTGCTCAGCAGACCTGCACTCCTGGCCCAGGGACACCCCGCAGCGAGCCATCCATAGGCAGTATCTGATGATAACTGAGATTAGAAAGGCGGTACCTGGCTCTAGCCGCCCCGTCTCCCCCTGCCTCCCATACACCCAGTCCGCATAGGTGTAGGACGTGAAGCTGGGGATGGCCAGCAAGGCAGCCACTCTCCGGCAAACCGCTATGGAGAATGGACACTCCTTCAGGAAGTGGTCCATGGTCTCCAGCCGGCCAGCACACTCCCCCCTCGGGCAGTCTCGGTCCTGCTGGTTCCTACACCGAAGGTTTGCCCTAACATACAACCTGCCATGTAGGGACAGCCAAGCAATGTCCCTGTACTTGTGTGGGATGCGTTTGGATGAAATAAAACGCAGGCCCTGCCTCCGCACGGGCTCCGGAGCATCCCTAAGAGCCAGGGGAGAGGAGAAGCGTTGGGAGCGAACCCGCTCCACCCAGATCTCCCTCTGCCCTAACTTCCTCCCATGTAATGTCCCACAGCCGAACCAGCTTTACCAAGGATTTATAGTAGCCTACCCCCTCCGGGAACCCTTTCCGCAACCGTCCCACCCTACCTCCCCCCAACCAAGGACCCCAAAATCCCTCCCACCACTGGACAACACTGTGTACCCATCCTGGGGCATCCAGACCCCCCGCCCGCCCCAGGTTAAACTGGATGAAGAGGGAGGAGAATAGCAAGACTGGGTTTACCATTCCCACCCCCCCTTCCTCCCGCGACCGGTAAGTAAAATTACGTCGAACTGGGTTCATCCTGTTCCCCCACAGGAGTTGAAAGAACACGCTGTAAATTGCCGTGAAACAGCGTTCCGGCAGGAGACAGATGTAGCTCAGGAACAGGAACATGGGGACCACCTGGCTCTTCAGCAACCGGACCCGGTCCTCCATGGGCATCCGCCACCCCTTCCAGCGGTCCACCTTCTCCCTCGCCTCCGCTATCCTTTGTTCCCAATTTTCCCGCCCGTAATCCCCTCCCCCAAAATACACTCCCAAAACCCTCATTTTCTCTATCCCATCCGGGAACCCTCCACCTAAATTAAACCGCCGTCCCTCCGGCCCCACCCACAAGCTGGTGCTCTTGCCCAGGTTTACCCGAGACCCTGAAGCCTGGGAGTATGCTGCAAGGGTCTCCTGCAGCCTCCTCCCCTCCCTGCGATCCGCCACCCAGACGGTGACATCGTCCGCATAGGCAATGACTCGCAACACATTCCCTTTGCCTACCTCCACTCCTCTGAGCCCGTCCTCCCCCCCCCCCTTCCAGCCTCCTCACCAGGGGATCAATGGCGAAAGCGTACAGCAGGGAGCTCAACGGGCACCCCTGCCGCACCCCCGCCGAGATCCCCACCTCCGCCCCCCTCCATCCATTCACCAGGGGAAAGAATCGCGCCCCCGCATACAATAACTGAAGTTGCGCGATCCATTCCCCTGGGAATCCATAGTGGTCTAGGACCTTCCATAAAAAACCCCACTGCACTCGGTTGAAAGCCTTGTCCTGGTCCAAGGCCACGACCAGCCTGCCCTCTCCCACCCGACTACGTTCCAGGCCCTCCCTCACCCAGGCCACTGCCTCCAGCACCCCCCTTCCCGGGACCCCACACCCCTGCGGGGCTGCCAGCACTTCCCCGGAGATCTTCCTCATGCGGGCAAGGAGCATGTGAGCGAAGATCTTCCGGTCGGTGTTCAGAAGTGCAATCGGCCGCCAATTTGTCACATCCTGGGGATCCTTGCCTTTGCTAAGGAGGACCAAAGCTGATGCCCCCATCGACTCAGGCAAGGATCCCCCTGTTCGTGCCGCCTCCCAGGTTGCCAACAAGACCGGCGCCAACTGATCCCTAAACCGCTGGTAGAACTCTGCCGGGAGTCCGTCTGGCCCCGGAGCCGTCCTGCGCCGCAAGGCCCCAATGGCCTCCTGTACCTCCCGCAGCGTCCATGGCCGCAGCAAGGCCCGAAGATGAGGCCCCCCCTTACCCACCCCTGGGGTTTCCTCAGTGTACCTTGCCATGGCCTCCTCCCCCAACCGTTGGTCCAAAAAGACCCGCCCAAAGTGGGTCCCCACCACCTGCAAGATACCTGCCCTAGACTGCTGGAGCGTCCCCCCCTCATCCCTTAACCCCTCTACCACCCTCCTCTCCCTTCTTTCCTTACAGCAGGCATAAGGGTTCGGGCTGAGCAGCTTCCCGAAGTCCCGCTCATAGACGAGGGAAGAGTACCGATTGTATTGTACCCGTTCCACCTCCTGCTGCAAGGCCTCAATGTCCTCCCTCTTCCCTCCCCTGGAAATCAAATTGTCCCTTCGCTTTCTCAGAGCAGTTCCTAGCCGGGTGACCTCCCTCCCCTGCCTCCTCGCCTGACGGAGAAAGAACCCCCTGGTGCGGTGTTTCAAAACTTCCCACCAGTCCCCTAGGGAAGGGAAGACACCCTGAATGGATACCTGGTCTGCCAGAAACTCCAGATACTCCTGGTACAACACCCCTTCCCTCAACCATTTCTGATTTAAACGCCACAATCCTTTCCCCAATCCGTGAATCCCCCCTCCCCCCAGCTCGACCAGTACCATCTTGTGGTCTGAGAAATCAACCTCTACCACCCTTGGTGCCTTCCCACACGCCCCTCCCCGAACTAAAAACCGGTCGATTCTACTTCTACAAGTGCCCCGGGCAAAAGTGAAACCCTGCGTCCCACCACCAAACTCTATGTGCGCGTCCACCAATCCCGCTCCCTTCATGATCCCTGCTAGCCGTACCCCATCGTAACCTACTTGCGCCGCCCTCCCCCCCCTATCCTCCTTCCTCAGGACTGTGTTAAAATCCCCCCCCCCCATACTAGCTGCCGTGAGGTGTAAAGGTACGGCCGAATTTTCCCAAACAGTGCTGCCCTTCCCCGTTTGCTTTGCGGCCCGTAGATGTTAATCACCCGCAAAGCCACCCCCCGCAATCTCACATCTAACACCAGACACCTCCCAATTCCCAGCTCCACCACCCTCTGGATCTCTACTTTAAATGTTTTGAAGAGGATGCCTATCCCCCCATACCGTTCCCCTGCCAGACCCCAAATAGAGGGCCCCCATCTCCAGGCCTGCTTTGCCCGCCGAACCTCCTCCAGCGTTCACAGCCTGGTCTCCTGCAGAAGAAAACAGTCCGCCGCCACGGCAGAGAGGCCATCGAACGCCAAGCATCTCGCCCTCTGGGAGGCGACACTAGCCACATTAAGTGTGGCGAATGTTAACAGCAGTCCCGCCATCATTGTGCCGTTCCATACCCCCTGCCCTCCTGGCTACCTTCCCTCTGCTCCATACTACCTCCAGGGATCCCTTCCCCTTCACCCTCCCCTTCCTCGTCCGCCCAGTCCCGGACCCCTAGCTCAAAAAGCCCCCCCCCCTTTCCTTACTTTCTTCCTCCCCTTCTTCCTCTTTTCTTCGCCCACCTCCCTCCCTCCTTGGAAGTCGTCCACTGACCCTCCCCCCCCTGCCTCCTCTCCCGCCCCTTCTGCCCCTTCTTCGACCCCCTCCATCAATCCTGCCTCCAGCCCATCCTCCCTCTCCTCTCTTGCCTTCATCCCTGCCTCCTGTCCTACCCTCCTTTTCTCCCCCACCCTCCCTTCAGCCCCCCCCAATCTGCCCCCCACCTCCCCGACCTCCTCCACTACCATTTCCTCCTCTTCGTCCCTCAAAACCTTCTCCCTCTTCTTCTTCTTCCTTTTACCCGCTGTTCCCTTTCCAGCATCTGCCATGCTTTCCAACCCATCCTGCCGGCTCACCCCATCCTCTCCTTCCTCTCCTGCCAGTTCGTCACCCCCTCCCTCATCTTCCAATCCCCTAAATCTGTTCTCTACTTCTATCCCCATTCCTGCCTCCCCTCCCCCTTCCTCCCGTACCCCCGTCACCTTCCGTTATTTTTTTGACACCCGCGTCCAACCCTCATCTGCCCCGTCCTGCCGCTTCCGCCCTTCCCCCAACCCTTCCCCACCTCCCACTCCCTGTCCCTCCGCAGCTCCTTTCCCCCCCACCCCGGGAACCTGATCTCGCCCTACATTCACTCCCCCCCTCTCCCTCTGAACTGGATCGCCCCCTCCCATGTCCTCCTCTCCCCCGTTATGGGAGGCCCAAGGGCAAGCTCTGAATGCATGCCCCAGACCCCCACACAAATTACACCGGATAGATGCACAAGACTCCGTAGGATGCTCCTTAGACCCGCACTTCCCACACTGCCGTACTGGGCACGACATACTAAAATGTCTGAATGACCCGCACTTGTGACATTGCCGCGGCTGCCCCTTGTAAAAGCAGAGGATCCGATCCCTGCCAATGAACGCCGCGGAGGGAATGTGCTGGGTCACGTGTCCTGCCTGCTTCAGCCTAACCTGCGCACACCATCCTCCCGCCCACACCCTACTGGGGTCAGGGAGTTTGGACAAGGGGGTACGCAATTCTGCGTACCGCTGTAGCCAGAAGGCCAGGTCCGCCCCTGAGATGGATTCATTTCGGACCAGCAGGGTTACCTGCACCAGGTCAGGTCTGCTGATTGGTACGGCCCTAAAGTTTCTCCAATCCCCTTTCCCCCTTACCCCCTCGTATTTCTCCCAGAAGACCTCCATGCCTCGCTGGGTCAGAAAACTAACATCTTACTCTGGGATATTCACCGGGTGGATACAGGCATAGAGGTCCTCTGGGAGAAATCCTAAACCCAGGACCAACTTCAGGGCCTCATCCCTACTTGGCATCCCCCCCTCCCCCACCCACCTTAACTGAATCACATTCCTCCTTTTGGGAACCTGGCCCCCCCACCCTCCCCCCCATCCTTCCCCAATGCTTCCTGCCCCCCCATTCCCCCTGCGCCCGCCCCTCCCACCTACTACCGCCGCAAAGGATGGAGCACCCCCCCACCGTCCCCCTCCTCCATCTCCTGCACTGAGACCCCCCTGCTCCTGCTGCGCCGTACCCCCCCTCTCTCTCTTGCCTCCCCTCTCAGCCTCCCTCCCTTCTCTCCCTTCTATCAGCAGACTTTGCACATCCCCTGCCTTCACAGTGTCCTTCTGTACCATTTCCCCTGCAGCAAAAAACCTGCCATTGTCCCCTTCAACACGTTCGCTAGAGACAGTGAGAGCAGGTTCCCCTAAATCCTTGTTCCCCTCCCAATGCCCCTGACCCCCTCCCCCGCCCACCGAGCCAACCCTCCCCTCCCGGCCCGAACACTCCCCCCTGGCTCGCACCCCCGCAGCCTGGCCAACTGCAAAGTCAAAGGTACCAGTCAAGTTTCCTTCTGGCGAACACTGCAAGGCAAACACCTCCCGCTCCTCCCCCCCTCCTTCCCCCCCGGAACCTGCTCTCTGTGCTGGGTCCCTCCTTGCAACGTGCTGCTCCAGCTTTCCCTGTGCGGGCCCGCTGTTTTCCTGGGAACTGGTCTCCCCTCTGGCGTCCTGCTTCGTTGGGACTTCCTGCTCTGCCATTTTGCCAAGTAAGAGTGGCTTCCCGCACTCCAGCACCACTCGCTCTCCCAAACGAGGGGAATCCTCCTGCGCTGTAGCATTCTCCTCTGCGGCCATCCCTGCTCCTCCAGCCCGATTGGCTGGCGCCTCCTGCTCCAATGTGCTGGGCGGGCGTGGCATCCTGCCACCCAGCAGCGCAGTTCCTTGCCATTCTGAACCTTTTTGTGGGGAACACTGTGTGGCCTCCTGTGCTTTCTCTATCAAAAACCACGCCTTGTCTTCACCTGCCTTTCTTCCTGCATTCTCCTTTAAGAGGCAGCTCCCTGCTGGAACATCTCCACTTTCAGTCCTTAGCCCTGCTGCCGGCTGATTGGCTGGAACATCCTGCTCCTCAGAGCTTTGTGGATGAGGCCTCCCAGGCTGTGCTGGGGCAGGCATTGTTTCCTTGCCATCTGCTCCTACTACAGGCAATGGGAACAGGACAACCTCCTCTTCTCCAGGTAAGTTCTCTGTTTCAACTTCCACCACCACTTCTGTGGAAAAAGGTTTCTCTCCTGAAATTCCAGCCTCTGTTTCAACAATGTGAAAAGTCTTAGTGTTAAAGTTTTTTTCCTGTTCTGCTCTCCCACACTCAGGTGCTCTCAATGAGGCTTCCACAGCCCCACCTTCAGTCCTGCTTACTCCAGAAGCTGCCTGCAGAGGCCCTGACTGACTAGCAAGGTATTGCATGAATTTTAATGTATTTTGGGTGCTAGTTCCTGGCAGCTCCCCTGATGCTTCAATGTTCTGGGGTCCAAAGCCTGGGCTGATTCCTTCCTGCTCTGTTTGTTGCTTCCACTGTACCGAGGCTGACGGGGCCTGTCCCCCCGAGGCCATCCTGTCTCTGTTGATATAGAGTTCTCTCAGAGGATTTCCAGGGCCTTTCCTCAGGGCCCTTAGCAGCTGTTCTTTTTTCTGGAGAAGCCTAAGCAACCTGGTTTCCTCTTTCATATAGGTCTTGCGATGCTCTGCTGGGGCCAGCCTGCTCAGGGCTTTTGCCATTTTGACTCGCTTCCCCAGGTCCACCACCTCCTTCTCCGTACTTTTAATTCTCTTCACCATTTTAATTATGCCACTGGCCGGGTCCTCTGGATCCTGGCAGTAGTCCACAAGCTCTTCCTCCTCTAAATCGTCACTATCCTCACTGCCTTCCTCCTCCACCTCCGGCAGGGCCTCTTGACAGATCTCCATTACCACTCTTTCCTTCTCAGACCAGCTCTTCTCTAGGGCCTCCGCCAGCTCTCTCCCCCCCTCACCTGCTGGACGTCGTGCGGCCGCGAGGGGGGTACCAGTCCGGCTTCCTCCCTTGGAGTCTGGCCCTCTTCTATCCACAGGGCTCCTTTCCCTCCTCCCTGCGGCACTGCAAGGGAGGGGACTGCTTTTCCTGACCCTCTGGTCCCTGAGCCCAAGAGGCCCCATGGCCTGGGCCTGTTCTGGGGAACGCTCCCCAGAGGCCCTCCACATCCTTGGGGAGGGAGTTAGGCCTCACTCTCCTCCCACTGGAAGTCTGCAGAGCTCTCTGAAACACCTCCTTCCACCTCAGCAGACTGGATGCACCGTACAGGTCTTTCTCTGCCGTCATCTACTATGTTACTATCAGGCTTATTTTCAAAAATGATCGCTGGCCATCTTCCGACATAAATTGGGACATGGCCGGCGATTTCGCAAAAGCGGCGAAATCGGCATAATCGAAAGCCGCGTTTTTGACTCCATCGCCGCTTTCCCATTGCTGCGCCGGCAAAAGTGCAAGGGGACATGTCGGAGGCAAAGTGAAGGCGGGACATGGGCGAGCATGGGCATGGCTACCAGATGGCCGGCTTTCGCGGATAATGGAAAAAGAAAGTGGCGTTAAGCAGTATTTCGCCGGGTTTACTTGGTCCTTTAATTTTCACGACCAAGCCTCAAAAAGGTGCCCCAATTGACCAGATGACCACCGGAGGGAATGGGGGATGACCTCCCCATACTCCCTCAGTGGTCACCAACCCCCTCCCACACTAAAACAATAAAAATAAAACACTTTTTTTCCAGCCTGTATGCCAGCCTCAAATGTCATACCCAGCTCCCTGACAGCAGTATGCAGGTCCCTGGAGCAGTTTTTAATGGGTGCAGTGCACTTCAGGCAGGCAGACCCAGGTCCATCCCCCTCCTACCTGTTACACTTGTGGTGCTAAGTGTTGAGCCCTCCAACCCCCCCCCCCCCCAAAACCCACTGTACCCACATGTAGGTGACCCCCTTCACCCATAAGGACTATGGTAGTGGTGTAGAATTGTGGGAAGTGGGTTTTGGGGGAATTTGAGGGGCTCAGCACCCAAGGTAAGGGAGCTATGCACCTGGGAGGTACTTGAATATTTTTTTAAAATTTTTAGAAGTGCCCCCTAGAGTGCCTGGTTGGTGTCCTGGCATGTCAGGGGGACCAGTGCACTACAAATGCTGGCTCCTCCCATGACCAAATGCCTTGGATTTCGCCGGGTTTGAGATGGCCAGCATTTTTTTCCATTATCACTGAAAAACAAAACCGGCCATCTCAAACCCGGCGAACTCTGGCATTTGGCCGGGCTAAACTGTATTATCGAAAAAAAAGATGGCCGGTCATCTTTTTCGATAATACGGTTCCGGCCAGCTGTTGCGCCGCCGCCAAAATAGATTGCCGGCGACCTTCGATTAAGCCCCTCCACGTTTCATCTATATAGATTATTTCATTCTTACAGGACACCACTGTACACAATCCTTTGCAAGGTAAATGTAACTTTTATTTATTTAAGTCTTTAGCTCATGCTTTTTTCCAAGGCAAGTTATATTCATGTACAGTAGGTTGTAGCAGGGGCAACAGAACACCTTTTTGTTTGGTGGGGCAAGCTCACATCTCTAGCATCTCCCCTTACCTACCATCCCATAGTTGACTCCCTCCCACAGCATCCAGCATCCTTCTCTACCTTTGAAGCCCCTAGCATGGTGCTCAGCATTTCTCTCCTACCCTCCCCCATTCTCCAGCACTTTTCTCCTTCCCTAACCTCCACCCACCCCATGGGCTCCAGCACTTCTCTTCACTTCCCCGCCCCCCGAGACCTGTTTAGTGCTTTACTTCCCTTGCTTGGGGCAGCAAAACTCCAACCAGCATAGCACCAAAAGCAGAGGCCAGTGGGCGCGGGACCTTAAGCATCTGTACATGCTTATGGCCTGCCTGCTCACTCCCTCTCCAAACTTCCTATTTCAGAGTGGGCAGAATCTGGAAGGCTTTAGGCATGCGCAGAAGATGCTCAAGGCCCAGCACCTGCCAGCCTTAATGCTTGTTTTGGTGAAGTGCCAGTTGGAGTGTCACTACCCTGGAGGAGAGAGGTAAGGTACTAACTTCCTTGCAGGGGGCAGGGAAGGTGAAGAGAAGGAGAAGTTGGAGCAATATTTTTTCTAAGAACTGAAGTTGACATGAGCAACAATTTTCCATTACATTACATTGTGAGTACTGTAGGTAAACACAAATAGCTTATAGGAAAACACCTCCCACCGATCTCATTTGCGCCCAGGTCCCAATGGCAGAAATATTTGCAAGCAAAATATTCTGATCTATGTCTAGGGATGAATAGAATCTGGATTGGCACCAAGCCAATGCTTCCAAAAGAGATAAACAAACTAAAACCAGCTGATATATATATAAGAATTTATTATAGATATATAAGATATACAAAATAGACCACTCTACTACTACTACTAGTACTATTTAGCATTTCTATAGCGCTACAAGACGTACGCAGCGCTGCACAAACATGGAAGAAAGACAGTCCCTGCTCAAAGAGCTTACAATCTAATAGACAAAAAATAAAGTAATCAAATCAATTAATGTGTACAGGAAGGAGGAGAGGAGGGTAGGTGGAGGCGAGTGGTTACAAGTGGTTACGAGTCAAAAGCAATGTTAAAGAGGTGGGCTTTCAGTCTAGATTTAAAGGTGGCCAAGGATGGGGCAAGACGTAGGGGCTCAGGAAGTTTATTCCAGGCGTAGGGTGCAGCGAGACAGAAGGCGCGAAGTCTGGAGTTGGCAGTAGTGGAGAAGGGAACAGATAAGAAGGATTTATCCATGGAGCGGAGTGCACGGGAAGGGGTATAGGGAAGGACGAGTGTGGAGAGATACTGGGGAGCAGCAGAGTGAGTACATTTATAGGTTAGTAGAATAAGTTTGATCAGGATGCGAAAACGGATAGGGAGCCAGTGAAGCGACTTGAGGAGAGGGGTAGTATGAGTAAAGGGACCCTGGCGGAAGACGAGACGGGCAGCAGAGTTTTGAACCGATTGGAGAGGGGAGAGGTGACTAAGTGGGAGGCCAGCAAGAAGCAGATTGCAGTAGTCTAAACGAGAGGTGACAAGGGTGTGGATGAGGGTTTTGGTAGAGTGCTCGGAAAGAAAGGGGCGGATTTTACGGATGTTGTAAAGAAAGAAACAACAGGTCTTGGCGATCTGCTGGATATGAGCAGAGAAGGAGAGAGAAGAGTCAAAGATGACCCCAAGGTTTCGAGATGAGGAGACAGGGAGAATGAGAGAGCCATCAACAGAAATAGAAAACGGGGGGAGCGGGGAGGTGGGTTTGGGGGGAAAAATGAGAAGCTCGGTTTTGGTCATGTTTAATTTCAGGTGGCGTTGAGACATCCAGACAGCAATGTCAGACAAGCACGCTGAAACTCTGGTTTGGATGCACGGTGAGATATCAGGGGTAGAAAGGTAGATTTGGGAGTCATCAGCATAGAGATGGTAGAAAAAGCCATGGGATGAGATTAATGAACCAAGGGAAGAAGTGTAGATAGAAAAGAGGAGGGGACCAAGAACAAAACCCTGAGGTATGCCGACAGGCAGAGGGATAGAAGTAGAAGAGGATCCACCAGCGGAGAGAGAGGTAAGGATTCCAGGAAAGGACAGAGCTCTGGAATCCAAGTGAGGACAGGGTATCGAGGAGTATGCTGTGATCGACAGTGTCAAAAGCAGCGGAAAGATCAAGAAGAATGAGGATGGAATAGAGACCTCTGGATTTAGCCAGTAATAGGTCATTGGAGACTTTAGTAAGCACAGTTTCGGTTGAGTGGAGAGGGCGAAAACCAGATTGTAGTGGGTCAAGAATAGCATGTGAGGAGAGAAAATCAAGGCAGCGGTGGTGAACAGCACGCTCAAGTAATTTGGAGAGAAAAGGGAGGAGGGAGATGGGTCGGTAATTAGAGGGACAAGTAGGGTCGCGTGAAGGCTTCTTAAGGAGAGGTGTGACCACAGCATGTTTAAAGGCAGTAGGGACAGTTGCAGTGGAAAGTGAGAGGTTGAGAATGTGACAGATAAAAGGAATAAGAACAGGTGAGATGGCATTAAGAAGGTGGGTGGGAATGGGATCAGAGGAACAGGTGGTACATTTTGAGGAAGAAAGGAGAAGTGTAGTTTCCTCTATAGTAACTTCAGGAAAGGAGGAAAAGGAATGAGGGGAAGGAGAGAGAGGGGAACGGACTAGTGGAGGGAGAGGTGGCGAGGTAGAGAATTCAAGGTTTATCTTTTGAACCTTGTCGTGAAAGAATTCAGCAAGGGTCTGAGGAGATAATGAAGGGGGAGTTGGGGGAGGGGGCACCTTGAGGAGAGAGTTCAATGTGGTGAAGAGAAGTCGAGGGTTAGAGCCAAGAGAGTTGGTCAGTTGGATATAATAATCCTGTTTGGCACGTAAAAGAGCAGATTGGAAGGAGGTCAGCATGAACTTAAAGTGTAAGAAACCAGCAAGGGCCCGAGATTTCCGCCAGAGGCGTTCGGCGGAACGGGTACAGGAACATAGGTAGCGGATATTAGAAGTCAGCCAAGGTTGGGGTTTTATACGCCTTATAGGGCGGGTCATCAAAGGTGCAAGAGTGTCTAAGGCAGAGGATAGAGTATTGTTGTAAGAAGAAACAGCCTCGTTGACAGACGTGGATGGTGCCACAGTAGAGAGGAGGTTTGAAACATGGGAGGATAGAGATGAAGGGTCAATATCGTGAAGATTCCTAGATAAATTAGATAAGATAGGACAGGGAGGGAGGAGATTTAAGTGTGAAAGTTATAAGATGGTGATCAGAGAGGGGAAGATCAGAGGCAAGGAAACTAGAGGGTGAACAGTTGGAGGAGAAGATGAGATCAAGACAGTGACCATTTTGATGAGTGGGGGAGGTGGAGCATAGTTGGAGATTAAAGGAGGATGTTAAAGCGAATAACTTGGAAATATAAGAGTTGGAAGGATCATTAGCAGGAATATTAAAGTCACCAAGGATGAGAGAGGGGGAGGAAGGATCATGAATGTTACAGATAGAGCGGGCATTCCATAGGGCGCAAGAGGAGGGCAGAGAAGAGGAGGGGAGTAGAGGAATAGAGATGAGGTTAGATAGGTCGCGGTGAGATCTGTAGAGTTGGGATAATAGTTGGTGATGAGGGCCAGGATTGGGATTGATGTCACCGGCTGAGAGTAAGAGAAGGAGTAAAAGAGAGCGGAGGAGAGTAGGAGAGGTGTGGCCACGAAGGTGTCAAAGGCAAGAGGTATTTAAGTGGAATGGGGAAGGCAAAATGGAGGGAAGAAGGAGACGGAGATTAAAAGTCAAGAGGGAGGAAGAGGGTAGGAGAGAAGGTGAGGTGATGAAGTCGATGGATGGGCAGTGAGTTCCTGTAGCGGAGAGAGGTAGGGGGTGAGGGAAAAGATTAGGAAGGGACAGGGCTAGGAAGAGAATCTGAATAGGGGCAATGCTTAGCTAAATACAAAAATAACTTGCTGGTAAAACAATTACAAAATATATTGTCACTAACTAGACACTCTGATTCTTACTGGAATACGAAGTAACCTGATTTGTGACTGAACTAAAGTTCTGAGGTAATACAATTGTTAGCAGCTTATCTCCTGACCATGGGCATGACTCTAACCAGCCTAAGCTTAGGTAAACACCAATCACTAATTTCCAGCTATAAGAAGTAAATCACTGTCTATCTCACCAGGCTGTCTCACAGGTGAGGTTGCACAGGTTCCTTCTCGGACTCGAGCTGTCTTCCCCAGCGAGTCTTTGCCTCAGAAGTAGGACAGGGTTTCTGCAGCAAGCAGGGTCACAGTCTCTCCGTGCGGGTACAGCTGAACCAACTGGTACTTTCTCTAGATAGGCAGTTCACAAGGTCGTGGACCACATCAGGTCTCACTCGTCCTCTTGGTAGCTCCAACTTCTTCCATGGATTCCAACCAACTATCTTCTCTTTCTTCCCGCTTTCTTAGCCCCTTTTCCTCAGGTGACCAGCGAGGACCAATCCTGATCTTGTCCAGCTCATTCCATGAGCAAGAAACGGCTGTTGTTCAAGACCTTGAAACTGTTACTTCTCGGTATGCATTTCTGTTTCTCACCCGGCTTGTTGGAGCCATGTCTCACTCCCTTTTCAGCTTCTCAGGGAGATAAAGGGGGGGTTGGTTGCCCACAGCATGTCCTTGGATGTTACATGACTGCCAGTGATTTTCCACAAGCAGAAAGCTGAATTTGCTGTCTCACTGATGTGCAGGTCATAGGTTGCAGACTCCATCTTGATGCATTAGGATTATATAGGCTAAGACCAGTAAGGTGAGATACACAGGGAAATATCTCTACAGTACTTCTTACATTCTTGCCCTTGGATTGGTACCATGGAATGCTGCTACTATTGGGTTTCTGCCAGGTACTTGTGACCTGGATTGGCCACTGTTAGAAGCAGGATTCTGTGCTAGGTAGACCATTGGTCTGATCCAGTATGGCTATTATTAGCACTCACATACATAAACACTTGTAGGAAGGCTGGAAAGAATTCCATGAGCCATGCTCTGCATGCTTTCCCTCCTTGTTTGTCTGTAGTTTAACTTTGCTCATAGCTACTCTGAATTTTACCCAGCTACTGGATGTATAGCACAGTTTAGAGGGAACACTGCTCCCCCTGTACAAGAACCACTTAAAAAAATAAATAAATAAAAATAAAGGACAGTAGGGGCACTTTTGAATACAGCAGGGAAGGACCCCCTACTATTACTACTACTACTATTACTACTACTACTACTACTACTTATCATTTCTAAAACGCTACTAGATGTACGCAGCGCTGTACACTTGAACATGAAGAGACAGTCCCTGCTCAACAGAGCTTACAATCTAATTAGGACAGACAAACAGGACAAACAAGAGATAAGGGAATATTAAAGTGAGGATGATAAAATAAGGGTTCTGAACAAGTGAATAAGGTTAAGAGTTAAAAGCTGCATCAAAAAGCTTGGCTTTTAGCTTAGATTTGAAGATGGCCAGAGATGGAGCTTGACGTACCGGCTCAGGAAGTCTATTCCAGGCATATGGTGCAGCAAGATAAAAGGAATGGAGTCTGGAGTTAGCAGTGGAAAAGAAGGGTGCAGATAAGAGAGATTTACCCTGTGAACGGAGTTCCCTGGGAGGAATGTAGGGAGAGATGAGAGTGGAGAGATACTGAGGAGCTGCAGAGTGAATGCACTTATAGGTCAATAAGAGGAGTTTGGACTGTATGTGGAAACGCATAGGAAGCCAGTGAAGTGACTTGAGGAGAGATATGAGCATAACGACACTGGCGGAATATTAGTCGTGCAGCAGAATTTTGAACAGATTGAAGAGGAGACAGATGGCTAAGTGGGAGACCTGTGAGGATCAAGTTGCAATAGTCTAAGCGAGAGGTGATGAGAGTGTGAATGAGGGTTCTGGTAGTGTGCTTAGAAAGGAAAGGGCGAATTTTGCTGATATTATAGAGAAAGAAATGACAGGTTTTAGCAGTCTGCTGAGTATGTGCAGAGAAGGAGAGGCAGGGCCGTGCTAACCCACTCAGCAGGGTAAGCATGGCAGGGGGGCGACTGCCTTTCAGGGGCGCCGCCGCCGGCCGAGTCAATTAAAAAATATAAATGTAAACCTCACCTCTCTCGCGTAGTCGCGTTGGCGCCTATTTGCGCATGCGCCGCTGCTGGCTCTGGTTGCTGCCTTCCCGTGCGCAGCGCTGCCTCGTTCCATTGGTGACTGTTAGCACTGCCCCCCAGCTCTTCAACGCTTGCGCTTGGAGCCTCGCAGGCAGTCCAACTCTGGAGGACTTTGGGGGGGGGGGGCATAGGCGCCCCGTATAAGAGGCTTGGGGAGGCTAGCCCGCCACTGCCCCGCCCCCCCGCCGCCCTCCGTACCTTTAAATATTATATTTTTGCTGAAGTTGCGGGCATTGAAGGCATCAGCAGGCTCATCGCGCTTCCAGCAGCCTTCCCTCGCAAGTCGGATGATGGCTCCGCCCTCATAGAAATAGGAAATACGTCAGAAGGGGGCGGAGCCATCATCCGACTTGCGAGGGAAGGCTGCTGGAAGCGCGATGAGCCTGCTGATGCCTTCAATGCCGGTGCTGCCCGCGACTTCAGCAAAAATATAATATTTAAAGGTACGGCGGCGACGGCGGCGTGTGGGGGGGGGGGGGTGCAGGAAGGAAACAAGGGCAGACGGGAGAGGAGAGGAGGGTTGCTGCACATGGTGGAAGAAGGGGAGAGGAGAGGGCAGGGGAAAGGAGGGTTGCTGGACATGGGTAGATGGAGGGAAGGGGAGAGGAGGGTTGCTGCACATGGTGGATGAAGGGGAAAGGAGAGGGCAGGGGAGAGGAGGGTTGCTGGGCATGGGAGAGGAGGGTTGCTGCACATGGTGGATGAAGGGGAGAGGAGAGGGCAGGGGAGAGGAGGGTTGCTGGACATGGGAGAGGAGGGTTGCTGGACATGGGGAGAGGAGGGTTGCTGCACATGGTGGATGAAGGGGAGAGGAGAGAGCAGGGGAGAGGAGGGTTGCTGGACATGGGTAGATGGAGGGAAGGGGAGAGGAGGGTTGCTGCACATGGTGGATGAAGGGGAAAGGAGAGGGCAGGGGAGAGGAGGGTTGCTGGACATGGGTAGATGGAGGGAAGGGGAGAGGAGGGTTGCTGCACATGGTGGAAGAAGGGGAGAGGAGAGGGCAGGGGAAAGGAGGGTTGCTAGACATGGGTAGATGGAGGGAAGGGGAGAGGAGGGTTGCTGCACATGGTGGATGAAGGGGAAAGGAGAGGACAGGGGAGAGGAGGGTTGCTGGACATGGGTGGATGGAGGGAAGGGGAGAGGAGGGTTGCTGCACATGGTGGATGAAGGGGAAAGGAGAGGGCAGGGGAGAGGAGGGTTGCTGGACATGGGTAGATGGAGGGAAGGGGAGAGGAGGGTTGCTGCACATGGTGGAAGAAGGGGAGAGGGCAGGGGAGAGGAGGGTTGCTGGACATGGGAGAGGAGGGTTGCTGGACATGGGGAGAGGAGGGTTGCTGCACATGGTGGATGAAGGGGAGAGGAGAGGGCAGGGGAGAGGAGGGTTGCTGGACATGGGTGGATGGAGGGGAGAGGAGGGTTGCTGCACATGGTGGATGAAGGGGAGAGGAGAGGGCAGGGGAGAAGAGAGTTGCTGGACATGGGTGGAGTGAGGAAGGAGATGAGATGATGGAAAAGGAAGAGAGTAGAAAAACTGCACATGGATGAAGAAAATAGGCAAAAGCTGGATCCACTGGACAGTCAAGTTTGCAGAGGACAAGAAATGAAGAAGAAAGGCGGAAAGTAAACAAATAAGGAAGCCCTGGAAACGGAGTTAAGAGGACAGATAGCAGCAGAATCGGATACTGGGCCAGCACAATCAGAAAAACAAGTCACCAGACAACAAAGGTAGAAAGATCATTTTATTTTCATTATAGTGTTTGGAATATGTCCACTTTGAGAATTAGGTGTTCAACATTAAAAGTTTATTTACTTATTTATGACATTTTATCCCACATTAAACATGAATTAGGATGTTTGTGGCTCTACATGAGAATTGTGATATTATGATCCCTTGTTTCAATATTGTTGACGGTCTGCATTTTCCGTATGGGTGGTATATTGGTGTATTAGTTTCTGCCCAGTGTAATATTTATGGTACAATAAGGTTCAGAGTGTGTTTTTGCACAAAGTTGTGCATAGTGTTTTGCAGTTGAGCGATTGTGGTTAGTATATGCTTTGAGCAACCACTTTATTCTTTGACATATGATACATAACTAATATCTAAATTTAATAAAAGGTATTAATTGTGACATTTATTTATTTTTTTCTGTGTGTGATCAGACAATTATGGATTTAAACTCCACCCCAGCCCCACCCCTAACCCCGCCCCTTTAGCCTCCCCAAACAGTTGGGCCACCGACCGCCTATGGGGGGAGGGGTGTTGCCGAGCCGAGTGCCGACGCCACGTTAGTGCTGCCCTACAGGAGAGAGGATAGGCGAGCCGGCACCGCGCTGCTTGGATCCGCTGCTGTTCTGTGGCAGTGGCGTGGACTGGACATCATTGGTAAGGTTTTGCCTGCCCTTGTTGTTGTACTTTTCATTATAATGGCTGCTGGCTGGCGTGGCGTGGTGGGCCTACTTTAAGTACATTTGAGGCTGCAGGTTGGGTGGGGGAACTGGAACCACCAGGCCAGCTGGGGAAGAAGAAAAGAAAGACAAGGCAGGCAAGGAAATTTCTGTGGGGGGGGGGGGGGGGTGGAGAACAAGCTAGAATCAGGGAGGAATGAAGGAGGGGAGAGTAAGGGCAGGAAAGGAAAAATAAGAACTGATGGAACAGAAAGGCAAGAGAAAGATTGGAAAACAAGGAGGAAATTTGTGTGGGGGGGGGGGGGGGGGGGGGGGGAGGAGGAGGAGGGGAGACCAAGGCAGGAGGAAAGGAACAAGGAAGATAAGCTGATGAGTAATAAAAGGATTTTAAATGATAAGCAGTAGTCATCTGCTATAGAGAGATTCTATTCGACATGAGGTTTGAAGTGGTAGTGCTTAAATATAGGTAGCAAGGAGGGTAATCAATCATGTGATAGGCTTTCGGTTTTGTATAGTACTACTACTATTTAACATTTCTAAAGCGCTACTATGGTTATGCAGCGCTGTACAAGTTAACAAAGAAGGACAGTCCCTGCTCAAAGGACAAGGCTTAAGGGACAAGAATGCAGTCAATCAAATTGGGGCAATCTGGGTTTCCTGGTTAGTCCAATGGTTAGGTGCCGAAAGCAACATAGAAGAGGTGGGCTTTAAGCAAGGATTTGAAGATGGGGAGGGATAGATCCTGTGTAGTGTTATTATTTAGTGTTTAAGATGGATGATTACGGTATGCCTTCTTGAAAAGATCTGCACTCCATCTTTCAGCTCCTATTTCCTTTGCATCTTGTGCCAAACTGGTGGGGGGGGGGGGGGGGGGGCGCCAACTGATAGTCTGCAGGGGGGCACCAGAGACCCTTGGCACGGCCCTGAGGAGAGGGATGAGTCAAAGATGACCCCAAGGTTACGAGCTGATGAGACAGGAAGGATGAGATTGTTATCCACAGAAATAGAGAATGGGGGAGGAGGATAGGTTGGTTTAGGGGGAAAGATGAGAAGCTCAGTCTTGGTCATGTTTAGTTTCAGATGGTGCTGAGACATCCAGGCAGCAATGTCAGACAGGCAGGCTGATACTTTGGCCTGGATTTCAGCTGAGATTTCTGGTGTGGAGAGGTAGATCTGGGAGTCATCAGCATAAAGATGAAATTGAAAACCATGGGATGAGATCAGAGTACCAAGGGAAGAAGTATAGATGGAGAAAAGAAGAGGTCCCAGGACGGATCCCTGAGGTATACTAACTGACAGTGGGATAGAAGTAGAGGAGGATCCACTAGAGTATACACTAAAGGTACGCTGGGAGAGATAAGAAGAAAACCAGGAAAGAACAGAGCCCTGAAATCCAAGTGAGGACAGCGTATCAAGGAGTAGGCTGTGATCAACAGTGTCAAAAGCAGCAGATAGATCGAGAAGGATGAGGATAGCCCTCTTTCAAATGGTATGGTATGTACATTAAATTTATTATTACAGTATTATGTACACTGTAATACACTTCAGGGAATTATGCACCAACAAAATCAAAATAATGCATGACAAAACAATGCAGCATATTAAACAGAAAAGTTTTTGCAGTACTGTATTCTGGAAATATATGCAGGTACTTTAATACTTGGCACTCTGTCAGCCCTAGCTCACCAGTCCAGCATCTTCCCATTGGCCATGTGAACAGTGTAACAGAAATACTGAGGTTACTGGCAACCATAAAATAATGTACCCATCAATGTTTTTGAGAGGTTGGCAAATGGCCACCAGGCTTCAGCTCAGCTAGTCTTCAGTAATCAGTTGAGTTACCAAAGATTAGGTACAACTAACATAGATAATATGTGTTATTGGTAGAGCTAATAGAGCTGCAGACTAGGAAACGGGGAGGCCACTGCTGCTCCTTGAAATCTTGGACAAGTCACTTAACCCTCCTTTGAATCAGGTACAAAACTTACTGTAAGCCTTTCAGGGACAGGAAAATACCTACTGTACCTGAATGTAACTTTCCTTGAGCTATTATTGAGAAAGCTGTGATCTAAATTCAGATCCAAAATCCAGTACCAGGCATACTGTGAAGTAATACAAAACACTTCAAATGTCACTCGATACCTAAAGAGCAAGTGTACCATACCATAATAACACAGTAACTTCTTCGTGTCACATAATAAGCACCTCCTTAGGAAAATCACTGCAATGGGTACTAGAACATCAATAAACCTTACTGGAAAACTAAAGAAGCCAGATTAGTACAGATCCATCCTGCACAGTTAATGCTAACAGAAAACCACGTGTCTTTCATATACATAGAAAAAAAGACAGACCCTCACACAGTATAAAATAAGTAATCACAAATTAAAAATAGAAATATGTAGACAAATATTAAACTGAACCCCCAAGAAGCCACAGTGCAACACCAGAGAATGAGAAAAAGTGACACATCCACCTGTACTGTGCAAAATAAAAGATAGTTTCAAAACTGACATATTCCAATCACTACATTTCAAATGAAGAAATAAAAATACATCAGAAAAAGGAAAATTTGATACCTTTTTATTGGACTAACTTAATACATTTTTGACAAGTTTTTGAAGGCTAAAACCTCCTTCCTCAGGTCAGGACTTTCTGGTACACTGTCCTGATCCTAGGAAGTATTTTGCCACAAGTAGAAAAATGTATTAAGTTAGTCCAATAAAATGGTATCACTTTATTTTGCATTTTTTATGTTTTATTATTATTTTTTTAGATTAACACAACTACCACATTACTGTATCCTAAATTAAAAATAAAATTCTTTTTTTTACCTTTGTTGTCTGGTCATTTAAATTTTCTAAAAAATTCCACTGAAATGTAGATGGGAAATGATGACCATAAATGCTCGCAGTCTAAGCAATAAAGTTCATGACCTGCAAGACCTGATGTTAGAGGCAGACTTAGACGTTGTTGCAATCACGGAGACATGGCTCAGTGGTTCCCATGAATGGGATGCAAACGTACCAGGCTATAATCTATTTAGGAAGGATAGAGATGGTCGTAAAGGTGGAGGAGTAGCTCTGTATGTGAGAAATGATATCGCAGCGACTGAAATGACAGGGGCCTGGGGAAAGGAAGAAGCAATATGGACCACCTTAAAAAGAGATGATAGAACCTCTGTCCACGTGGGTGTTGTCTACAGACCTCCGACACAATTGGAGGAACTAGGTAAAGATCTGATCACAGATATTCAACAGTTGGGAAAGAAGAGAGCGGTGCTGTCCCATGCTTTGCCCTTATGTGCTATGCCACTTATGCATGCCCTTACAGAATAGCACTTAGGTGTTTTGCTGCCACTTACATGCGTGTGTACACTTACACAAGTGCAGGTATTCAGTACTTTCATTCACACAAGGGGTACTGAACTGTGGGTGTCCAGTTATAGGATTGCCCTGTGAATGACTGATCAACTAATCAACATGCATGTGTGTGTTAGCAAACACAATAAGGATCCATTAATCCTTGTGATTATGAAATTTGCATAATGGAAACTATTTACTAAATCACATTTTTAACATGTATTATTGTCCTATGGTGGGCCCTGTCATTCAACAAAGAAAATCTTATCTTCAGCCAATATCCCTGCCACTAAACTCTGGAGCCAATTGCCCAGTTCATAGGAATTAAATCCTCCAGTCTGATGATTACCAAGTGGGAAAGCCAGGACCTTACAACTACAGTCTATGGTGTCATGGTTGTGTTTGACATCATTTTCTCCTTTGGTTAAGGAGCAGGAAGTGAGGGCAGCTGGAGCTGTAGGGAGCAGGCACAGCTAGGGACCTAGGCTGGCTTGTTAGTTTCATTGAAAAAGAGGAGGATCTACCCCTGCACTATCTGCTCTGGTAGGGAGGGGTATGAAGTAATATCTGGTCATTGGAGCAGGTGGGTGATGCTGCAGGGAACAGAAAGAACCCACTGCTGAGGGCTTGGGCCAGCTTGTTCAAGTTTAATTCAAGAGGAGTTGCTGCCTCTGAAATATCTGCTCTGGTATGATGACATGTTGTTCAGTCCCCTTGTCAGGTGGGGAGGGACGCCAGATGATTGGTGACTCACCCCGTGCTGTCTCAAACTTGCCAAGCTGACACAACTGCTGGTAATTGAAAACTGCTTTTGCCACCCCTGAAATTGTGCTGTCCTAGATGACTGTCTAGTATGCCTACTGTTAGGACTGGCCCTGTATGTGCCCTCTTATAAAATTACCCTCAGAGGGGGTAATTCTATAAGGAGCTATCCAGCTTTAAGCAGCAGGAATGCTTGTAAATGCCAGTATTGTAGTCATTTACACACATAGGTGAACACATATGTGCAAACAGGGCCAGTCTTAGCAATTGAGGGACCCTGTGCAGACCAGTTCGGTGAGCGCCCCCCCCCTGCTTTTGCCTAGTCCCACCCAACCCCGCCCCTGCGTAGTCCTGCTCTGATGATTCACTTCTACCCTCTGTACTCACTATCCTCTTCTCACTCATTTCCCCTCAGAACCCTGATGGTGACTCCCATATGGTTCCACCATGCCAAGCCTCTCCCCTTCCTCTTCCTTTCTACACTCTTCTACTGCAACATTTTCTCTCTCTCATTCTCCACCCACACTTGTAGCTCATCTCCCAGTCCTACCCACCCCTCTCTCTCCTCCACCTCTATAGTCCAGTATTTCCTTGTCCGCTCTCCTTCCCCTTTACCCCTATGGTCCAGCACTTGTCTCCTATTTCCCCTTCCCCCTTACAGCCCAGCAGCTCTGTGTCCCCTCTTTTCTCCTCTGTTTCCTCTCCTCTCCCGCTGTGGATCCAGCACCTTTCTATTCCCTCCATTTCAGTCCAGCACCTGTCCCCTGCACCCCCCCCCCCCATAGTCTTGCACCTCCATGAGCCCCTCCCCCAGTCCCTGGTCCTCAAATACCTGATATCTTTGATTATGTTGGTTCCAGCTGTGGCAGTGGGAACATGCGGTCTGGGCCAACCAGTCCTTCCTTCTGCAGTGTCCTGCCCCTCTGATATAATTTTCTGTTTAAGTGTGGGCGGACTCTGGAATTCGTTGCCGGAGAACGTGGTACGGGCGGTTAGCTTGACGGAGTTTAAAAAGTGGTTAGATAGATTCCTAAAGGACAAGTCCATAGACTGCTATTAAATGGACTTGGAAAAATTCCGCATTTTTAGGTATAACTTGTCTGGAATGTTTTTACGTTTGGGGAGCGTGCCAGGTGCCCTTGACCTGGATTGGCCACTGTCGGTGACAGGATGCTGGGCTAGATGGACCTTTGGTCTTTCCCAGTATGGCACTACTTATGTACTTATGTAGGGAAGGACCTGGTCAGTTCAGTTAGCTTGTTCCTGGGGGAGGGGGCACTGGACTCATGGGGAGGGAAGGGATCAGTGCTGGATCTGCTACGGGAGAGGAAACAGAGGGGAAAAAAACAACCAGGAAAAAAAAAGCAGCAAACCCCATTCCCATTTAGCATGGGCGTAGTTACAGGTGGGCCCAGGCCCATCCAGTCTCAGTCTGTGAGCCAACTACAGAGTCACGTATGTGAATGTTTCCTTGTTTGTGCTCACCTCGCCCTCTGGTGGCCAGAACCGGTGGCTGCTATGGACTGTCACCCATTCTAGACTTCAGCCCAGTCCGGTCCGGATCTTCCAGGCTGCCAGACTTGCTTCTCTTGTTTGTGCCTGAACAGCACCTGTAGCTGCCTTGTGATTCCTGCAGTGAACTTCAGCAGCTGATGGGCTTTATTAACCTGCTGGAAACTTCTGTGTTTGCCTTTGCATCATCTAAGGTCCCTGGTTTGTTGGTGCTTTGTTGCACTTCTGCCTAGTCTGGTTTCTTGTTTGAGTTTCTTGTCCAGTTCTAGTTAGTCTGTGTGTAGTTTAGCTTAGGTTTATTGCTTATTTTCCTAGTCCTGTTTCTGGTCTGTCTTCCTGGTCTAGTTTCCGTTTGTGTCTCTTTCTTAGTGGCTGCGTGACAGCTTTCAGTCCTGTCTCTTTTCTGTCAGTGTTTGTACCCTGTTTCAGTGGCTGCTTGTCCTTTAGCTTGTCAATTTCCTGCTTTGTGTAGTATTGTCTGTCTGTGAGTCCTAGCCCAGTTTCCTGCCTTGCAGCCCATGTATATTCCTTTCCCCTCTGACCCTCGGTCCCTGTTCGGCCTAGTTGGTATTCAGTTCCTGCCCTGTCCGGTAGGTCCTGCTGGCCGCCTGCACCCAGGGGCTGAACTCCTGAGAAATGGCGGTCAAGTGCAGGTGAAGCTGTTCCTGTCAGATTTCTGCCTTGTCTCTGGTGTGGGGTGGTTTTGCCTGCCACTGCTGCTCCACCGCAGTGGCCCAAGGGCTCACGAACCTAGTTTCTGCCTTGAAAATGTGACATTCAGCTTCAGTGTTAGTTTTTGTTTTTACCGTGCTCTAGCATCCAGGAAACAAGCAGCAGCCCTCTTGCCTGTCTTGTTTTCTGCTGATTGGGAGTTGAGCCTGGGGGGGGGGGGGGGGTGTATGCCTCCGTTCTGCTAATTTATTTCTCCTCTGCCTCTGTTCATGGAAGTTGCTGCTCTTGCCTCTGCTCACTGATGCCTGCCCCCTGTAGCCCGTGCACAACGGTCCGGCATCAGGGAGCATGTGCCTCTGTTCTGTTTCGTTCTGTACTGTGTTGTTAATTTATTTCTCCTCTTTCTCTGTTTCTGGTGGCTGTTGCTCTCTCCTCTGCTCACTGATGCCTTCCCTCATGGCCCGCACACAATGGTTTAGCATGGCTCAGGCCTCCTGCCACTGCACCAGACAACAGTGAGCTCCCGGATCTGGAGAAATCTGCAGAAGAGTCAGGGAGTTAGGACTCAGGTGCTCCATCGGCCAATGGGGAAATCTGGGCAGTCATCCAGCCTCAGACTCCAGGAGTCAGGAGATGCTGCAGTGACATTGTAAATCAAGCCTACTTCCCTGTAGTAGGCTTGAGGGCACTGCTAGGAGCCAGCTTGGACCTCCTCTCCAGCATGGCAACATGTGCACACACTGATCATGGCCTCAATGGGGACAGGAAACTTCTGTAGGAAATGTTCTCTGCATTATTTAGTACTATCCCAAGAAACACTACTCATACCTATATACATAGTGCCCACCCATATTAGCTCTGGGCCCACCCAAAATGTCAGTTCTGGCTATGCCAATGCCATGCAGGTCTCTAGTAGGCAGCGTGGGGCCCCTGGGAGCATGGGGTCCTATGCAGCTATACCAGTTGCTCTTGCCTAAGACTGGCCTTGTGTGCAAAGATGAGCAGTTTCTATCTAAGCAGTATTCTGTAAGTAGGTGCCTAGGTGCAATAGTGTGTATTTTTGGGTGGGTGTTTACTTGGATGGAGTTTGAGAAGAACATGTGTAGATTATAAAATCTAATAGTCTACATGCAGTTTTGTGCAGTCTAGTCATGAGCATTTTCACTAGCTTTACGCAGGAGCATAGCCAGAACTCATTTTTGGGGGGAGCCAAGGAGTGGCAGGGAGGGGGGCAAGCATTTCCTCTCAGTCCCTTCCCCACCCAGTATCAACACCAACGCTGAATCCTTCCTTTGTTGGTGGGGATGCTCAAGTCCCGCCAGTCGAAGATTCTCTGCCGAGCCCCCGCCTGTGCTGCAGAAGCAGTAAGAAAGCTGACAGAACGTTCCAACCTTTTGACACCAGCACTTCTGCACATGCTCAGATTATGAACTGAGCATGCATGGAAGTGCTGGCATTGGTGACTGGAGTACCCTGCCAGCTTTCTGCTCAGGGCCGTGCCTAGGGTCTCTGCAGACTATCGGTGCGCGCCCACTCCCCCCGGACCTGCTTGGCTCCAAGGCGGGTAACCCGCACAGAGCAGCAAGCACAATTCTAAACTAAGGCATGGGGGAGGGGGTAACTTTCACAGAACAGCAGGTACAGCTCTAGCCACCTAACTGGGCAGACTAGATGGGCTGTACTGGAAAGAATATATCATCACGACTGCCTAGCCCAGGAAGATCTTCTTTACCAAACGCTAACCAGAAACCTACTGTGCTGGTGTCCCACCGTCCTTTCTCAGTTTTCTTTGCAGCCCCACCCCTTGAAATACTCAGCAAAGAATGCATTCACCTTTATAAGGAGTAGAAAAATTATTTTCGATTACTATTTCTTCTTCAAAGAAAGGCGCTGCCCTCCACTGATAGCTGCACATCTTATCTATGACTTAGGAATGTCAACAATAGTCCATAGAATGTTTTAAATTCAGAATTTTCCATTACTGCACAGACATGCTCATTCCAATCAGGCATGCTGACATCAACATCTGTCCTTTGCTCTGTTTACTGATGAAAACTAAGATTCTCCGAGGACAAGCAGGCTGCTTGTTCTCACTGATGGGTGACGTTCACGGCAGCCCCTCCAATTGGAATCTTCACTAGCAAAAGCCTTTGCTAGCCCTCGCGCGCCGATGCGCACCGCGCATGCACGGCCGTCTTCCCGCCCGAAACCGGCTCGTGCCGGCCAGTCTTCTTTTGTCCGCGCTCGGTACGGTTGTGTTACGCCGTTCGCGCCCCTTAAGTTGACCTCGCGCGTCTCTTTTGATTTTCGCAAAAAAAAAGGATTTCGGAAGAAGACCTTTTCGGTCTTTTTCCCTTTCCTCTATTTCCAGTTTTTGCCCCGGTAAGTTTTGTTTCATCTTCGGGGTAGGCCCTTTTGAGGCCTCGGGTCGAATTTTTTTCTCCCCCTCTTTTTGGTGCCTTACGCAATCACGAGTTTTGATCTCGCCGGCGTGATTTTTCCACCCATGTCATCGAAGTCTCCCAGCGGCTTCAAGAAGTGCACCCAGTGCGCCCGGGTAATCTCGCTCACTGACAGGCACGCGTCGTGTCTTCAGTGTTTGGGGGCTGGGCACCGCCCGCAGGCCTGTAGTCTGTGCGCCCTTTTACAAAAGCGGACTCAGGTAGCGAGATTGGCCCAGTGGAACGTTTTGTTCTCGGGCTCTTCGTCGGCATCGGCACCGGGAGTATCGAGTGCATCGACGTCGACAGCGTCTAGACCTCCGTCCTCTGCCGCGACTGCATCGAGTGCATCGAGGCATCGACCCTCTGCATCGGGGCTGAGACATCGGAAGGCTGCGTCGGCGTCGTTGGTACCGGGACCTCCACTTCTGCTGATGTCGTCGGACGGTGGTGCTTCGACTGGAGTGCAGGTGAGGGCTGTCCATTCCCCTGCTGGTGGCGGTGAGCCTTCGGGTGGGTCTCCCCCTACCCTGAGGGCTCCTGCGGTACAGCCCCCCCGAGACCGACCTTCTTCGGCCTCGGCCCCGAGGAAGCGACGGCTGGATTCTACGTCCTCCTCGTCGGTGCCGGGAAGCTCCGGTGACATGCTTCGTTCCAAGAAGTCGAAGAAGCATCGACACCGGTCCCCTTCCCGTATCGGCACCGAGAGCTCTGGGTCGCCGAGGGAGTCGGCACCCAGTAGGCATCGGCACCGACAGGACCGCTCACCCTCTGTTCAAGAGGTGTCGATGCGCTCCACTATGGACAGCCCGGAACAGCCTCCATGCCCGGAACAGACTCTGACATCGACACCTGCATCGGCTTCCACGTCTTTCTCCACAGCCGCTCTGCACGAGAGTCTCCGGGCCGTCCTCCCAGAGATCCTGGGAGAGCTGTTGCACCCTTCCCCTCCGGTACCGGGGGTGCTTGCGCCACCGGTACCGTCAAGTGAGGCGCCGGCTGGCCCTTTGCCCGGGGTGAGGTCTCCGACATCGGTGCCGCTTGCGGTACCGACTGCGGTCGCCTCCCAGGAAGGCTCCCCGACGACGACGTCGGCGGAGGGAGCTTCGCCGGTGCGGGCGAGGGAGTATACCTCTTGACGCTCCCACCGTGGCCGTGGTTCCACGGAGTCGAGCCGGGCACGGCTTCAGACACAGGTCCGTGAACTTGTGTCTGATACAGATGGTGAGGCCTCGTGGGAGGAGGAGGAGGACATCAGATATTTCTCTGACGAGGAGTCTGATGGCCTACCTTCTGATCCCACTCCCTCCCCTGAAAAGCAGCTTTCTCCTCCCGAGAGTCTGTCTTTTGCGGCCTTTGTCCGGGAGATGTCTACGGCCATCCCCTTCCCGGTGGTTGTGGAGGACGAGCCCAGGGCTGAAATGTTTGAGCTCCTGGACTATCCTTCTCCACCTAAGGAAGCGTCCACAGTACCCATGCATCATGTCCTCAAAAAGACATTGCTGGCGAACTGGACCAAGCCATTAAGTAATCCCCACATTCCCAAGAAGATCGAGTCCCAGTATCGGATCCATGGGGATCCAGAGCTGATGCGCACTCAGTTGCCTCACGACTCTGGAGTTGCGGATTTGGCCCTAAAGAAGGCTAAGAGTTCTAGGGAGCATGCTTCGGCGCCCCCGGGCAAGGACTCTAGAACCTTAGACTCCTTTGGGAGGAAGGCCTACCATTCTTCTATGCTCGTGGCCAAAATACAGTCTTACCAGCTCTACACGAGCATACACATGCGGAACAATGTGCGGCAGTTGGCGGGCTTGGTGGACAAGCTCCCCCCTGAGCAAGCCAAGCCATTTCAGGAGGTGGTCAGGCAGCTGAAGGCGTGCAGAAAATTCCTGGCCAGAGGGGTGTATGACACCTTTGATGTTGCGTCCAGGGCCGCTGCTCAAGGTGTGGTGATGCGCAGACTCTCATGGCTGCGTGCCTCCGACCTGGAGAATAGGATCCAGCAGCGGATTGCGGACTTGCCTTGCCGTGCGGATAATATTTTTGGAGAGAAAGTCGAACAGGTGGTAGAGCAGTTCCACCAGCGGGACACAGCTTTCGACAAGTTCTCCCGCCGGCAGCCTTCAGCTTCTACCTCTACAGGTAGATGATTTTTTTGGGGAAGGAAGACTGTTCCCTACTCTTCTGGAAAGCGTAGGTACAATCCTCCTTCTCGACAGCCTGCGGCCCAGGCTAAGCCCCAGCGCGCTCGCTCTCGTCAGCAGCGTGCGCCTCAGCAAGGCCCCTCGGCTCCCCAGCAAAAGCAAGGGACGAGCTTTTGACTGGCTCCAGCAGAGCATAGCCGACATCCAAGTGTCAGTGCCGGGCGACCTGCCGGTCGGGGGGAGGTTGAAAGTTTTTCACCAAAGGTGGCCTCTCATAACCTCCGATCAGTGGATTCTCCAAATAGTCCGGCAAGGATACACCCTCAATTTGGCCTCAAAACCTCCAAATTGTCCACCGGGAGCTCAGTCTTACAGCTTCCAACACAAGCAGGTACTTGTAGAGGAACTCTCCGCCCTTCTCAGCGCCAATGCGGTCGAGCCCGTGCCATCTGGGCAGGAAGGGCTGGGATTCTATTCCAGGTACTTCCTTGTGGAAAAGAAAACAGGGGGGATGCGTCCCATCCTAGACCTAAGGGCCCTGAACAAATATCTGGTCAAAGAAAAGTTCAGGATGCTTTCCCTGGGCACCCTTCTCCCCTTGATTCAGGAAAACGATTGGCTATGCTCTCTGGACTTGAAGGACGCCTACACGCACATCCCGATACTGCCAGCTCACAGACAGTATCTGCGATTTCAGCTGGGCACACTTCACTTCCAGTACTGTGTGCTACCCTTTGGGCTCGCCTCTGCGCCCAGAGTGTTCACAAAGTGCTTGGCTGTAGTAGCAGCGGCACTTCGCAGGCTGGGGGTACACGTGTTCCCATATCTCGACGATTGGCTGGTGAAGAACACATCCGAGGCAGGAGCTCTACAGTCCATGCAGATGACTATTCGCCTCCTGGAGCTACTGGGGTTTGTGATAAATTATCCAAAGTCCCATCGTCTCCCAGTGCAGAGACTAGAATTCATAGGAGCTCTGCTGGATTCTCGGACGGCTCGCGCCTATCTCCCAGAGGCAAGAGCCAGCAACTTGTTGTCCCTCGTCTCGCGGGTGCGAGCGTCCCAGCAGATCACAGCTCGGCAGATGTTGAGATTGCTGGGCCACATGGCCTCCACAGTTCATGTGACTCCCATGGCCCGCCTTCACATGAGATCTGCTCAATGGACCCTAGCTTCCCAGTGGTTTCAGGCTGCTGGGGATCTAGAAGACGTGATCCACCTGTCCACGAGTTTTCTCAAATCCCTGTATTGGTGGACGATTTGGTCCAATTTGACTGGGACGTCCTTTCCAAATTCCTCAGCCACAAAAAGTGCTGACTACGGATGCGTCTCTCCTGGGGTGGGGAGCTCATGTCGATGGGCTTCACACCCAAGGAAGCTGGTCCCTCCAGGAACGCGATCTGCAGATCAATGTTCTGGAGTTGCGAGCGGTCTGGAACGCTCTGAAGGCTTTCAGAGATCGGCTGTCCCACCAAATTATCCAAATTCAGACAGACAACCAGGTTGCTATGTATTACATCAACAAGCAGGGGGGCACCGGATCTCGCCCCCTGTGTCAGGAAGCCGTCAGCATGTGGCTCTGGGCTCGCCGTCACGGCATGGTGCTCCAAGCCACATACCTGGCAGGCGTAAACAACAGTCTGGCCGACAGGTTGAGCAGGATCATGCAACCTCACGAGTGGTCGCTCAACTCCCGAGTGGTGCGACAGATGTTCCAAGTGTGGGGCACCCCCTTGGTAGATGTCTTCGCATCTCGAGCCAACCACAAGGTCCCTCAGTTCTGTTCCAGACTTCAGGCCCACGGCAGACTGGCATCGGATGCCTTCCTCCTGGACTGGGGGGAAGGTCTACTGTATGCTTATCCTCCCCTACCTCTGGTCGGGAAGACTTTGTTGAAACTCAAGCAAGACCGAGGCACCATGATCCTGATTGCTCCCTTTTGGCCGCGTCAGATCTCGTTCCCTCTTCTTCTGGAGTTATCCTCCAAAGAACCGTGGAGATTGGAGTGTTTTCCGACCCTCATCACACAGAACGAAGGGGCGCTTCTGCATCCCAGCCTCCGGTCCCTGGCTCTCACGGCCTGGATGTTGAGAGCGTAGACTTTGCCTCTTTGGGTCTGTCAGAGGGTGTCTCCCGTGTCTTGCTTGCTTCCAGAAAAGATTCCACTAAGAGGAGTTACTTCTTTTTATGGAGGAGGTTTGCCGTCTGGTGTGACAGCAAGGCCTTAGATCCTCGCTCGTCCTACACAGACCCTGCTTGAATACCTTCTGCACTTGTCTGAGTCTGGTCTCAAGACCAACTCTGTAAGGGTTCACCTTAGTGCAATCAGTGCATACCATTACCGTTTGGAAGGTAAGCCAATCTCAGGACAGCCTTTAGTTGTTCGCTTTATGAGAGGTTTGCTTTTGTCAAAGCTCCCCGTCAAACCTCCTACAGTGTCATGGGATCTCAATGTCGTTCTCACCCAGCTGATGAAACCTCCTTTTGAGCCACTGGACTCCTGCCATCTGAAGTACTTGACCTGGAAGGTCATTTTCTTGGTGGCAGTTACTTCAGCTCATAGAGTCAGTGAGCTTCAGGCCCTGGTAGCCCAGGCCCCTTACACCAAATTTCATCATAACAGAGTAGTCCTCTGCACTCACCCTAAGTTCCTGCCAAAGGTTGTGTCGGAGTTCCATCTGAACCAGTCAATTGTCTTGCCAACGTTCTTTCCCCGTCCTCATTCCTGCCCTGCTGAATGTCAGCTGCACACATTGGACTGCAAGAGAGCATTGGCCTTCTATCTGGAGCGGACACAGCCCAACAGACAGTCCGCCCAATTGTTTGTTTCTTTTGATCCCAACAGGAGGGGAGTGGCTGTGGGGAAACGCACGATCTCCAATTGGCTAGCAGATTGCATTTCCTTCACTTACGCCCAGGCTGGGCTGGCTCTTGAGGGTCATGTCACGGCTCATAATGTTAGAGCCATGGCAGCGTCGGTAGCCCACTTGAAGTCAGCCACTATTGAAGAGATTTGCAAAGCTGCGACGTGGTCATCTGTCCACACATTCACATCTCATTAGTGCCTGCAGCAGGATACCCGACGCGACAGTCGGTTCGGGTAGTCAGTGCTTCAGAATCTGTTCGGGGTTTAGAATCCAACTCCACCCCCCTAGGCCCATGTTTATTCTGTTCCAGGCTGCACTCTCAGTTAGTTGGATAAATTGTTAGGTCAATCTCAGTTATGTCCTCGCCGTTGCGAGGCCCAATTGACCATGGTTGTTGTTTTGAGTGAGCCTGGGGGCTAGGGATACCCCATCAGTGAGAACAAGCAGCCTGCTTGTCCTCGGAGAAAGCGAATGCTACATACCTGTAGAAGGTATTCTCCGAGGACAGCAGGCTGATTGTTCTCACAAACCCGCCCGCCTCCCCTTTTGGAGTTGTGTCTTCCCTTCTCTTTGTCTTGCTAGATATGAGACTGGCTGGCATGAGCCGGTTTCGGGCGGGAAGACGGCCGCGAGGGCTAGCAAAGGCTTTTGCTAGTGAAGATTCCGATTGGAGGGGCTGCCGTGGACGTCACCCATCAGTGAGAACAATCAGCCTGCTGTCCTCGGAGAATACCTTCTACTGGTATGTAGCATTCGCTTTAAATGCGGCTCACTCAAGCCACTCACATTTCAGTGGGCAGATCTCTCCTTTTTCAGTTTTTAGTTTATGCATATTAGTACATTTGCACAAATGCAGTAGTATCTGTCCTGTGGGTTCCTCAAAATTACATGCAGGCTAAGGTATTAAACTGCTAAATTAATTTTGCAGAATGGATGTTTATGAGAGAAGAATTAAAAAATGCATTTTCCCCATTTTGTATGTTTTTTTTATTTTTTCATGTGAACACTTCTTTGGAGAAAAATGTGCAAATTTGGGTATGTCTTCCTACTAAAATATTGTGTATTATCTGATAAATCCAAAAGTTTATTTGTAATCATAAATAATGGGCTGCTTCAATGCAGAAACATGCAAAGCAGATTATTTATGAATTTCAAAGTTTTGCTTTTGATTCATAAAGCTTTAAAGTCTGATTCTGATCATTATTTGAGAACTATTCTTAAGATTTATCAGCCGAACAGGTCCGTAAGATCAGTGGGTACTGGTTTATTCCAGCTGTGTGGAAGAATCACTTTGAAGAGACTAGGTAAACGACTTTCTCTATAGTGGGTCCAAGGTTGTGGATTTCTTTGCCTGTGCAGATTAGGCCAAATCAATTTAAGAGATTTCTGAAAAATATTTATTTGCTGATGCATTACAGAACTGAAAGATTGAGTTCATTTTTTAGCTTGCTGAAGAGACAAATTATTGCGCAGAACAGATATTTAGAATGTGATTTAGTGCTTTGTTCTGTTTGTTTTAATGTTGTAAATTGATTTTGCTATTATGTATGTACCTGTTGGGATCTGCTTAGTTATTATGCGGACTATAAGTAAATAAACTAAACTAAACTAATTTTTGAAAACCGTCACTGAAAAAGGTGTCCACAGGCAGGTTACTGTGAGAAGGATAATTACACCATGGTGTTGCCTTGAATTCTGCTGAAGATGAAGTGACTAAGAACTATGCCAAATAAATAAAAGAAGCTCATTTACATCCATTGTAAAATGAGAAGCAAATCCATGGAACTCATGCGAGTTAGCACAGTGGTGGCATAATTTGTTTTCAAGCTTAATGAGGACCTGTACTGAGGTCAGAAAAGAAAAAAAATGATCAAGTTGTCTATATGAAATATAGATACCATAGTACAGTGTCATATAACCTAAAACAAGATAGCAATTTCTTAACAGCTAAACAACAAGCTGATAAAGGAACAAGGATGATAAAACAATACTGTAGTCTAAAAATTGCTTATACAGTCATATGGGTTTAGCACTCATATATCGCTCCTACCTCACGGTTGAAGCAAGTTTGGAACTTATATCTGCTTTGCTGGAAATCACAGCTGTCAACGTTCATCACTCTTCTCTTCACGGTCACCAAGTCTGTGTGCTGTTCTATAGACCACCGGTTGCTTGGTCTAGCAGTCAAGCTGAGCTACTGGATTTTATCTCACACATCTACTTGGCTAATTCGAACATACTCCTGTTGGGTGATCTCAATCTCCACTTAGATGACGCCACTTCGCAGGATACTATTCAGTTCTTAGACTTTCTTCGTCTTTGGGACCTCGACTGCCCTATCACTGGCCCATCTCACTGTAAAGGGCATTCTTTGGATCTCCTCTCCTTTAAAGTTTTAGATGATACAAATTTTTTCCTGCACGACATTGGATGGCTTGAAGCTTCCTGGTCTGACCATTATAAATTACAGTTCACCTTGTGTTGGCAAACCTCAGGTCTCCCCCAGACTCACAGGATTCACCAGTACTTCACTAGAGGCGTCATTGACCCCTGTCTATTCTGGAAGTCTTTCTATAGCAATGGCAGGGAGTTGCAACCAAACTCGCCTACCTTCCTCTCTGACTGGGAAAATAAATGCAAGGCTGTGCTAGCTTCTATTGCGCCTCTACATCTTAAAACTTCCTATATCCACAGCTCAACACCCTGGTTCTCCGCTGATCTTAGAGCCTTAAAAACAGAGACAAAAAGACTTGAAAGAGCTTGGTGTAAACGGAAAACTGATCTTGCCCTGGGGGCTTGGAAAAACTGCCACCGCAAATATAAGTATGCCATCCGGCAAGCAAAGTGTACTTACTTTTCATCTAAGTTACAGTCTGCTGGCTGGGACATAAAAAGGGTGTATCAGCTACTAAACTCCTTCCTTGACACCCGAAAGCTTGAAGTCTCCAGTGTTGACCTTCCATTTGCCACCCAACTTGCCACTTAAAGAGAAAATCTTAACCTTGCGGTCTTCAACTGTTAGTTGTCTTTCTGATGTGGATGATTTCTTGGAATCCTTGGCTATACTTATGGATTTCTGCCCTGCCGATTGCATTTGGACCAACTTCAATCGTCTATTACTTGATAACGTATCCACTGCCTTACTAAAGTTCTCTAACAAGTATTGTAGATTGGATGTCTGTCCGACCCATCTTCTAAAAGTCGCCCCGAAGTGTTTTGTTGAAGATCTGACTTGCTACCTAAACTTCACGTTAAGCTCTGGTTCTTTCCCTCCAGACCATGGTAACATTCTTCTCACCCCCATTCCGAAGAACTTTAAGATTAAACCAGATGTTATCTCTAATTACCGCCCAGTGGCTTCGATACCATTGGTTACCAAATTAATGGAGAGTATGGTTAACGCCCAGCTTAATGAATTCCTGGCTGACTATGATATCCTTCACCACTTACAGTCAGGTTTCCGTGCTCAATATAGTACAGAGACTGTTCTAGTCACCCTCTTATCAAACTTTAAACGAGAGCTATCCATCAGACGGAAGGTACTATTGCTCCAATTCGACATGTCAAGCGCCTTTGATATGGTGGACCATGACCTGTTATTACATCTATTAGACTCATTCGGCATAGGAGGATCTGTTTTACATTGGTTTGAGGGCTTCTTGACCACTAGAACTTACCAGGTCACAGTGAATTCTGCTACTTCTGCTCCATGGAATGCCTCTTGCGGGGTACCCCTGGGCTCTCCCCTTTCACCAACCTTATTCAATATTATGTTGATGCCTTTAGCCTCAGCTCTAGCAAAATTGGACCTAAATCCTTTCATCTATGCTGATGATATTACCATCTACATCCCCTTTCATACCACTGTATCAGAAATCGCTAATCTCATCGAATCTTGCTTCTCTACTATTGATCACTGGGCTCAGGTGTTTCGCTTTAAACTAAACAAGGATAAAACTCAATGTCTCATACTCTCGTCCACCCATACCCAAATAACCGATACAACACTTCCAGTAAAGGGCTACATTCTTCCAATTGCCAACAGTCTGCGGATTTTAGGAGTGCACCTGGACATGCACCTCCAGTTGAATAATCATGTGCATTTGGTCTCCAAAAGAATGTTTAATGCTATGTGGAGGCTCCTGCGCATACGATATTTCCTTACCAGAGATCTGTTCCTACACTTGTGCATTGGCTAGTCATCTCCCACCTAGATTATTTCAGCGGAATTTATGCGGGCTGCAAGGTCTCTTTACTGAAAAAGTTCCAAACAGTCCAGAACACTGCCGTGAGACTGATTCTGGGAGAACATTGTTTTGCACATGCCGAGCCTCTGCGCTTCAGACTCCATTGGCTACCTGTAACGGAGCGTATTATTTTTAAGCTCTGCTCCTTAACCCACAAAATCATCTATGGGCTTGCTCCGGACTATATGCTCCCATTGATTGACCTTCCACCCAGGAATGCCACACCTGCAGCTCGGTCATATCTCCATCTATACTTCCCAAACTGTAAGGGTGTCAAGTATAAGAAGATTTTCACCTCTTCTTTCCGCTACTGGTGCCCTAAATACTGGAATGCTCTCCCGCAGCACCTCAAAGCGCAATTGGACCACATCCTCTTCAAGAACATAAGAACATAACATAAGCATTGCCATACTGGGACAGACCGACGGTCCATCAAGCCCAGCATCCTATTTCCAACAGTGGCCAATCCAGGTTACAAATACCTGGCAAGATCCCAAAACAGTACAATACATTTTATGTTGCTGCTGCTGCTGAAGACTCACTTCTTTGCCAAAGCTTACTCCCCTAGTTTCTCTTCTGATTGATACACCCTTCTTGATCCCCACCCTGCTTGGTTCCCCATTGTTAGCTACTGCTCCTTCTGTCTATTCTCTGTTCTCTTTGCAATATTTCCTTTATTGTAAATTTTCTGTGGGAAAATGTGGGATACAAATGAACCATAAATAAATAAATAAATAAATAATTTTATAAGACACTTTCTGCTTTTATATGTGAAAAGTGGTTATTATAAAATGTAATGGGTGAATACACACATACAAGTATGTGTGTCAACAAAGTATGTGTGTCATAAAAGTATATGCATACTTTTATGTAACCTGCACATAGGTATTCCTAGGAGTGGCATTTGTGTGGAGTTGCGAGGAAAACATACTTAATAAGATATGTGTGTACTGCTTATATTTGTACCTATCTTGAAAAAAAGTATACATTGTGCAAAAACTTTTGTGCACAACTGGGGATAGATCTGGGAGCCAGTTGTAGTAGTAAATGAGCATTGATTTTAATTTGAATATCTTCTTGGTAAAAGAAGTAGCAAAACCAGAATGTTATGAGATGAAAGCAGCTAAGTATAATTAGGAAAGCTGAGTTTCAATTAGGCAATCATATAAAATGGGCATTATGTAAGCTGCTTGTTAGGGCGTGTTAAACTGAAGAAACTGGAAAAGTCACAGCATTCATATAATGAATACCTTGTCATGAGTTATTGCATATATTGGGGCTGATTCAATCAAATTCATTTTGGCCTTTCAAAGGAAATAATGACAAAAATTACTACCACTACTACTACTACTACTGCGTTTACCATTTTTATAGCACAACTAGATGTATGCAGAGCTGTATATGTACATATGAGAGGGTCCCTGCTCTATGGAGCTTTAAATCTATTCAAGACAGAAGTACAGGACAAATACTGCAAGAGAATTAGGGAGTTTCATTTATTATAGGAATGGTTAAAAACAACATGGATATGTATAACAAAGGGTTAAGCTGTAAAAGCAACCTAAAAAATGACATAAAGCACTTGTCAGAAAGACATGTGCTTAGGAAAAAAATATATTATGATCTGTAAAACTACTACTACTATTTTTGGAGTGTGCAGAATGAGCTGTTATACAGGATCTGTGCAAAGTCATGCCCATTGAAACTTATTCACTGAACACATACATGCATCTTGTTTATCTTTGGAAGCTTTCAGTACATATATTTGTACTACTGTATAATTTCCAGCTGGAGGCTTGCCACAATCCATAAGCCTTAGTGGGATAATTTGATAGGGGTACATATTCATCTGCCGGCAGTCAGCATTTTTTTTGGCCGTCACCAACATTATCCATGGATATTTAGTGCCAGGACATGTTGGGGCACTGGCATTAATTATCCGGGCATATGCAGCCAGCTATCATTTATGCGGTTAAGTGCAATATTTAGCACTTAACTGCATAAGGCGAACCATACTTAACTACAGGGCCGTTATACTAAGCCACGTAGGCACCTACGTGCTCCCAACGCGCACCAATTCAGAACTACCAACCGGCTACCATGTGGCCCAGATGGTAATTTTTACGCATGTTCACTATGTGCGCTGAAAATATATTTTATTTTCTGGCGCGTGGTGCTAAGCAGGCAGTAATTGGCATTGTAATTGGCTGGCGATTACTGCCCAATTAACATGTGAGATCTTACCGCTAAGAGACTGGGTGGCAGTAAGGTTTCAGGCCCAAAATAGACGCACACCAATTTTCATTTTGCCGTACATCTATTTTCGGCCCCCAAAAAAGGCCTTTTTTGCAGGTGCGCTAAAAAATGGACCTTTGCGCATCCAATACACACGTCTACACCAGTGCAAGGCATTTTTCAGCACACCTTAGTAAAAGGACCCCCGCATTAGTACTGACTCTACCCCTGGACCATCCACAAATTAGCCAGTTTCAGCTTAGATGCTAACCGTGTATATTCAGCGACACTAATCGGTTAAGTGTACCTTGCATCTTGTCCCCATCTATATATTTATTTATTAACATTTATACCCCATTTTTTTCCACATTAAGCAGACTCAAAGTGGCTTACAATGTACAGGAATCAATTACAATTACATTAGATAGGGTAAAAGGAACAGGGTAGAAAGGGCAAGAGGGTCTAAAATGGACTGTGGAAGACCAGATGCTGAGATGGATCAGAGTGGCTTGAACAGCTCTCAGCAAGGCAATCCATAATTGGGAACTGTAGGAATACCCAGGAAGCGCAGGTGAGGTGCAGAAGAAGCAGCAGTATGTGGCCTGAAGAGTGGAAGAGGTCACCGGAGGCAGACGACATCAGCTGGATCCGGTGACTCAAAAAGAAGCAAGTCCCCAGCAAGGTGCAGCCAAACTCGAAAAGACTTTCCAACGCGAAGCAGCTGCCAATGCCATCTGCATTTGGCCCCTCAGCTATATAGTAAGCTGTATTGTAGAAAAGCATTAGTATCATAACAATGTTATCTGAATGTTCTAATTGTGTGCTTATTAGATACTCCATCGTATTATAACTCTGCTATTTGAATTTTGGTGGTGTTAAACATGTATATCTTTGATCCTGTTTCATGCAAGTCTTTTTATTAGGTTTCAATTTGCTGTTTTCAAGTTTACCTCATTTATTGTATGTATGTTTTTACTTTGTACATTTTACTATTGTTATGCTATTAACAAAATTATAAGTTTGATATTAAACTGTACCTACTGTACACTGCCTTGGGTGAATCTCTTTATAAAGGTGGTTAGTAAATCCCAATAAATAAAGCCACTGAATATCCACTGCTAGCCTCAGACAAGCGATTTAAATGGCTAGTAGTCTCTCCTGGCCATTTAAATTACTTTGAATATTGACCCCCATAACACTTCTTTTGTGTGCAAAGCCCTCTAGACTGTGTCTACTTTTTCATGATCTGAAGTCTAGTTTGGGCAGAGCAGAGGCAGAGTTGTGATGTATTTGCGTACTTTATAAAATATACAGGTACTTGCATAGACCACAAGCAAACATTTACACCTGTTTCAGAGCAGGTGGCAATTTGTGCATGGACTTTTCCCCAGATTCTATATAGCATGCCTAAAGATCTGCACCAAAATCGGCGCTGATTCTATAACAATGCATGCAACTTAATTGGCTTAATAAGATAATGAGCATTGATAACAGCACTTAACAAGCAATAATGAGCACTAATTGGTACTAATTAGAATTTATGCAAACTTTTTTTGTTAGTGTAAATGGACGCATGTTTATTTAGGCACTGAAATATCAACTAAGCGTATTCTATAATTGGCACCTAATTTTAGGCACATGAAAAATTTGCACCTGGCACTTATGCACTTAAAAAACTTGATTGAAAAAATTATACATCAGGGGAGACCGATGATGAAATAAGCGGAAGTGAGAAATGTTTCAATTCACCTTAATACATCCACTTCAGATGGCCCCTGTTAAATACTGGATTTCAGACATTGATTTTGATAAAATGGGGAAATACCTGAAGAAGGAGATGTTGGCGTGGCAAAGCGTAGGAGAAGTGGAAAATCAGTGGTCAAAGCTAAAGGCTGCTATAAATATGGCAACTGATCTCTATGCAAGGAAAGTAAACAAAACAAAACAAGAGAAACAGGAAGCCTATATGGTTCTCCAAATAAGTAGCTGAAAAAATAAGAGTAAAAGAGATTTTGTTCAAGAAATACAAAAGAACACAATGAAAGGATCATGGAAAAGATTATCAGATTAAACTCAAAGAAGCGAAGAGGGAAATATGGCTAGCGAAAGTACAAGCAGAAGAAAAAATGACTACAGATATAAAGAGAGGTGACAAGGAGAAAAGATAGGAATGGAATTGCAAGACTGAAAGATAATGAGAATGTCTATGTGGAGAGTGACGAGGAAAATCCTGGAGAAGGACCACAGTTGGCTGCCAAGGGAATATCTGGGAATGGAGTGGATATTGCACCATTTACAGAAGAAAGAATTTATAAACAGCTTGAGAATCTGAAGGTGAACAAATCAATGGGGCCGGATGGGATACATCCCAGGATACTGAGGGAGCTCAGAGAGGTCCTGGCGGGACCTCTTAAAGATTTATTTAATAGATCTTTAGAGATGGGAGAGGTTCCGCAAGAGTGGAGACAGGGAAGAAGTGGGAAACTACAGACTGATAAGTCTCATATCGGTGGTAGGAAAAATAATGGAGTCAAAGCTGAAAGAAAGGATAGTTAACTTTCTAGAAGCCAACGGGTTACAGGACCCGAGGCAACATGGCTTTACCAAAGGAAAATCCTGCCAAACGAATCTTATTGACTTCTTTGACTGGGTGACTAAAGAGCTGGATGAAGAACATGCGCTAGATGTAATCTATTTGGATTTCAGCAAAGCCTTTGATATGGTCCCCCACAGAAGACACATGAATAAGCTGAAAGGGCTGAACTTAGGACTAAAAGTGGTGAACTGGATAGGAAACTTGTTGACCGACAGGTGGCAGAGGGTGGTGGTAAATGGAATCTGCTCGGAGGAAAGGAAGGTGAGCAGTGGAGTTCCTCACGGATCAGGTCTGGGGCCTATTCTGTTTAATATATTTGTAAGAGATATTGCTGAAGGGTTGGAAGGAAAGGTTTTGTAGATGGCACGAAGATAGCCAATAGAGTGGATACCCTGGAGGGAGTAGAAACAATGAGAAGGGATCTCCAAAAGTTAGAAGAATGGTCGAGGGTCTGACACTTAAAATTTAATGCCAAGAAGTGTAGAGTGATGCACTTGGGGTTCAGAAACCCAAAAGAGAGATACCAAATAGGAGGGGAGAGATTAGTAAGCTTGACTCAGGAGAGAGACCATGGGGTGTTGGTCTCAGAGGATATGAAGGTGAAGAAACAATGTGACAAGGTGATGGCTGTGGCCGGAAGGATGCTAGGCTGCATAGAGAGGGGTATAACCAGCAGAAGAAAGGAGGTGTTGATGCCCCTCTACAAGTCGCTGGTGAGGCCCCACTTGGAGTATTGTGTTTAATTTTGGAGGCCGTATTTTGCTAAAGATGTAAAAAGACTGGAAGCAGTGCAAAGAAAAGCTACAAAAATGGAATGGGATTTGTGTTGCAAGCTGAACAAGGAGAGACTTGCCGACCTGAACATGTATACCTTGTAGGAAAGGAGAAACAGGGGTGACATGATACAGATGTTCAAATATTTGAAAGGTATTAATCCACAAACAAACCTTTTCCAGAGACGGGAAGGTGGTTGAGGTTGAAGGGGGACCGACTCAGGAGTAATGTCAGGAAGGATTTTTTCATGGAAAGGGTGGTAGATACGTGGAATGCCCTCCTGCGGGAGGTGGTGAAGATGAAAATGGTAATGGAATTCAAACATGTGTGCGATAAACACAAAGGAATCCTGTTTAGAAGGAATGGATCTACAGAATCTTAGTGGAGATTAGGTGACCACGCCGGCAGTTGGGAAGCAATACCAGTGCTGGGAAAACTTCTATGGTCTATGTTCTGATCATAACTGAATAGATATGAATGGGCTGGAGTGTTTAAGGAGCTTCGACGTTAGCTTCAGAACTTTTAGTGCAAGAACAGTGCTGGGCAGATTTCTATGGTCTGTGCCCTGAGAATAGCAAGGACAAATCAAACTAGAGTATACATATAAAGTATCACATACCATGTAAAATGAGTTTATCTTGTTGGGCAGACTGGATGGACCATTCAGATCTTTATCTGCTGTTATTATGTTGTAAAGGAGTCACTCCTGGTTGAAGTTTGAATCCAACTATTAACCAATAGAGTTTATATTTCAAATATGACATATGAACAGGGAGTGCCCCTATAAAAAGTATCAGCATTTTTTAGCAGTTAATTCAATGTGGACCAGGGAGTGCTCACACCATGGGTGACCACACAGGAAATTTAGACAGTGTTGTTGGAAGTAAATGTTAATATACTTGATGAGAGATTTTTGAGAAAAGCATTATTTTATAGTGCTTATACATGACTTTTATGTTTTGTTTCAGGTTTTATTTATTTAGATTTTGCTCACACTTTTTTCAGTAGTAGCTCAAGGTGAGTTACATTCAGGTACACTGGATATTTCACTGTCCTAGGAAAGCTCACAATCTAAGTTTGTACCTGAGGTAATGGAGAGTTAAGTGACTTGCCCAAGACCACAAGGAGCAGCAGCAGGATTTAAACTGGCCACCTCTGGATTGCAAGACCGGTGCTCTAACCACTAGGCCACTCCTCCAGATTGGTTACATATCTTCCTGAAGAAGTGTCTTTGGGAAACACAACTGGTGTCAGAGATATGGAGAGATTAAAAGATGAATTATTTTAACCACTTTGGAAGAAACAATGGAGTTTGACCTACCATCATAATATTGTTCATGAAGTTTTCTATGCTAAGTTTGGATGACTCTATCTTACCATACGATAAGTCTTACTTAAGTTTATTTATCATTTGGCTTTGTCTACTTTTGCTTAGGATTTATAAGGTCAGTTTAAAAATTTTTTTGGACATTAGTAATATTGGAACTGAACTTATGATGAGTTGTTTGCTATTGAGGGTACCTGGTTCTGAGCACATATCAATAATTAAAAAAAATTTTTTAAATTATTGTGAGATCCAACCTTTTCATTTTTTATTGTTATAGATTTTAGATCGGTATTTAAGGATTTTTTCCCCAATTTTCATGTATCTTTTTTGAGATACGGTGACCAGAATTGAACAGAATACTCAAGGTGAGGTCACACTATGGAGCAATACAGAGGCATTTTAAAAATATTTTTGATCCTATTTTGCACCCTTCTCCTAATAATTCCTAGCATCCTGTTTGATTTTTTTGGCCACCGCCGCACACTAGGCAGATTTCAGCGTACTGTCTTCAGTGACACCTAGGTCTTTTTCTTGAGTGCTATCTCCTAAAGTGGATCCTAGCATCAGGATTATTCTTCTCAATGTGCATCACTTTGCATTTGTTCACATTAGATTTCATCTGCCATTTAGATGCTCAGTCTTCCAGGGGGTCTTTTACTAAAGGTTAGCTCATGTTATCTGCAGCAGGGCCCAAAGGAATGAAATGGGACCTGCTGCAGATAACTCAAGCTAATCTTTAGCAAAAGACCCCTTAGTTTCCTAAGATCTTCCTGTAATTTTTCATAATCTGCATGCATTTTGACAACTTTGATAGTTTTGTGTCATCTGCAAATGTAGTTGCCTCACTCATCGTTCCAATTTCCAGATCATTTATAAATATGTTAAATAGAACAGGTCCCAGTACAGAATCCTGTGGTACTTCACTATTCATCCTTCTCTCTTGAGAAAAATGGTTGTCTAAAAACCCTTTGTTTTCTGTCCAATAACCAATTCTTAATCCACAGAAATACATTGAGGGGCATAATCGAACGAAAACGTCTATCTCCATGGGCGTTTATCTCCGAGAACGGGTCCGTAAAGGGGCGGACCGAACCGTATTTTCGAAAAAAATAGATGTCCATGTTTTATTCGACAATTTGTGAGCTGGGCGTTTTTGTTTTTCAGCGATAATGGAAAATGAAAGCGCCTAGCTCAAAAACGAATAAATCCAAGGCATTTGTTCGTGGGAGGGGCCAGGATTCGTAGTGCACTGGTCCCCCTCACATTCCAGGACACCAACCGGGCACCCTAGGGGGCACTTGTACAAAAAAAAAAAAAGGTAAAACAGCTCCCAGGTGCATAGCACCCTTCCCTTGGCTGTTGAGCCCCCCAAATCCCCCTCAAAACCCACTGCCCACAAGTCTACACCATTACTATAGCCCTAAGGGGTGAAGGGGGGCACCTACATGTGGGTACAGTGGGTTTGGGGGGGGCGGTTTGGAGGGCTCCCATTTACCAGCACAAGTGTAACAGGTGGGGGGGGGGGATGGGCATGGGTCCACCTGCCTGAAGTCCACTGCACCCCCTAATAACTGCTCCAGTGACCTGCATACTGCTGCCAGGGAGGTAGGTATGACATTTGAGGGTGAAAATAAACAGTTGTGAAACGGCATATTTTGTGGTGGGAGGGAGTTTGTGACCACTGGGGGAGTCAGGGGAGGTCATCCCCGATTCCCTCCAGTGGTCATCTGGTCATTTAGGGCACGTTTTGGGGCCTTATTCATGGAAAAACAGGGTCCAGGAAAAGTGCCCTAAATTCTCGCTAAAAACGCATATTTTTTTTCCATTATCGGCGAAAGGCGCCCATCTCTGATCGGCCGATAACCACGCCCTAGTTCCGCCTTCACCACGCCTTCGACATGCCCCCATCAACTTTGTCCGCATCCGCGACGGAGTGCAGTTGAAAATGTCCAAATTCGGCTTTCGATTATACAGCTTTATTCGCTTTTGTGAGATAAACGTCTATCTCCCGATTTGGGTCACAATATAGGCGTTTTTCTATTTCGATTATAAGCTGGATTGCCTCCTATTCCATGACTCCTTAATTTACTCAGGATTCTCTCATGCGGTACTTTGTCAAAAGCTTTCTGAAAATCTAGATACATATATCAACCAGTTCACCTTTATCAACATGTTTATTCATACATTAAAAAAAATGAAACAAACTGGTGAGGCATGACTTCCCTTGGCTGAACCTATGCTGTCTCTGTCCCATTAAACCATATTCATCTACGTGTTCTGTAATTTTATTCTTTAAATAGTTTCTACTATTTTGTCTGACACTGAAGTCAGGTTTACCTATTTGTAATTTCCCAGATTACCCCTGGAACCCTTTGTAAAAATCGTCATTTATTTATTTATTTGTTACATTTGTATCCCACATTTTCCCACCTATTTGTAGGCTCAATGTGGCTTACATAGTACCGGAGAGGCATTTGCAGACTCCGGTGAGAATAAAAACAAAGTGATGTTATGGTAAGATAAAGTTCATGTGGCATGGCCACATTGGGGAAACGTACATCGGAAGAGTTGAGTATTGTCCATTACGTACTTTAGTTTTGTTATGTTGCAGGGATCAGGTTTTCAGGTAGTATGGATGATTTTAACGACGGGTTATAGATCACTAGTAGTGATCAATAATTTCATGTTTGAGCTCTTTCAATACCCTGGGATGTATACCATCCAGTCCAGGTGATTTATCACTCTTGAACTTGTCAATTTGGCTCAGTACATCTTCCAAGTTCACCAAGATTTCTTTCAGTTCCTCCACATCATCACCCCTGAAAACCATTTCTGGTACAGGTAGATTTTTATATCTTCTTCCATAAAGTCCAAAGCAAAGGGATTCATTCAATCTCTCAGCTATAACATCGTCCTCCCTGAGTGCTCCTTTTGTTCCTTCCTGATCCAACGGTCCCATAGATTCCCTTGCAGGCTTCCTGCTTCTGATATACCTGAAAAAAGTGTTACTATGAGATTTCATCTCCACAGCAAGTTTTTCTTCATATTCTCTGTTAGCTTCCTTTATCAATGCTTTGCATCTGGCTTGACAGTGCTCATGTTGCTTTTTATTTTCTTCATTTGGATGCTTTTTTCATTTTTTGAAGGATGTTCTTTTGGCTCTAATAGCCTCTTTCACTTCACCTTTTAGCCACACTGGCTGTCGTTTGCTCTTTTTTTCCACCTTTGTTAATATAAGGCATACATCTAGTCTGAGCTTCCATGATGATATTTTTAAACAACGTTCTCGCCTGATTTTAAGTCCTAACCTTTGCGGCTGGTCCTTTCAGCTTCTTTTAAACCATTTCCTTCATTTTGTCATAGTCATCCTTTCGAAAATTAAAATCTGCTACAGTAGATTTTCTTAGTGACTTCACTCCAGATATCAGCTCAAATTTGATTATGTTTGATCACTGTTTCCCAGTGGATCCAACACCATTATCTCTTGTACTATGCCCCTTATTCCACTAAGGATTAGATCCAAAATAGCTCCACCTCTCATTGGTTCCTTGACCAGTTGCTCAAAGAAGCAGTCATTAATTATATCTAGAAATTTTACCCCCCCCCCCCCCCCAAGCACTCCATGCTGCAGCATTTAATGGAGGGGTAGCCTAGTGGTTAGTGCAGCAGACTTTAATCCTGGGGAACTGGGTTCAATTCCCACTGCAGCTCCTTGTGACCTTGGGCAAGTCACTTAATCCTCCATTGCCCCAGGTACCAAAAACTTAGATTGTGAGTACTCTAGGGACAGAGAAATACCTCCATAAAATGTGTACAGCACTGTGTATGTCTAGTAGCACTATAGAAATGAGTAGCAGTAGTAATAATATTTATCCACTCAAAAGTAGAATAATTGAAATCGCCTACTATTAAAATGTTGCCCAATTTGCCAGTTTTCCTAATTTCTGTAAGCATATTTTAATCTGTCTCTTTGTTCTGTCCTGGAAGATGGTAATACACCCCTACCAGTATTTGCCTTCCTTTCACACCTGGAATTTCTATTCATAAAGATTTGTTTATTTATGGTTCATTTATATCCCACATTTTCCCACACATGCAGGCACAATGTGGCTTACAGAAAATTAGGAGGAATTACAAATTATGAAGATACAGATAAAGCGAAAAAAAAAAAAAGGTTAACAAGGGGAGCATTGACTAACAGTGGAAAACTAAGCAGGATGGGGAACGTAAAGGGGAATATTAATCAGCAGGGGAACAAGGAGAGTAGGTTGCAACAAAGAAGTAGGTCTTCAGTAATTTCTTGAAGAGGGTGTGGTCCATTTGCATATTGAGGTGCCTCGGCAGAGCATTCTACATTTTTGGGCAGCAATAGCGGAAAGAAGAGGAAAAAAAATCATCTTGTATTTGAAGCCCTTGCAATTTGGAAAGTGGAGTTGAAGATATGACCGGGCAGCAGGCACAGAATTCCTGAGTGGAAGATCAATCAAGTTGAGCATGTAGTCCGGGGCAAGCCCATAGATAATTTTATGGGTTAAAGCACAGATTTTAAAGGTGATAAGTTCCTGTACAGGTAACCAATGAAGGTTTTAGCGCAGAGGCTGAGCATGTGCAAATCGATTCTTACCCCAAATCAGTCTCGCGGCTGTGTTCTGGACTGTCTGGAACTTTTTTAGGAGAGAGACTTTGCAGCCCGCATAAATCCCACTGTAGTAATCAAGATGGGACAGTACTAGCCATTGCACAAGGGTACGAAACAGCTCTCTTGGAAGGAAATGTCTTATGCGCCGGAGCCTCCACATAGCATTAAACATTCTTTTGCAGACCAGTTGCACGTGATTGTCTAACTGTAGGCACACATCCAGATTCACTCTTAAAAGACGCAAACTGTTGGAAATTGAAAGAACATAGCCTTGAACTGGAAGAGTAGTTTCAGTGAGTGGGCTATAGGGGGACGAGAGTATGATACATTGGGGTTTGTCCTTGTTGAGTTTAAACCGAAACACCTGAGCCCAGTGTTCGATTGTGGAGAAGCTAGCTTCAATGAGATCAGCTATTTCGGATACGGTGGTATGAAAGGGGATGTCGATGGTTATGTCGTCGGCATAGATGAACGGATTGAGGTCTAGGTTCGCTAGAGCTGTGGCTAATGGTACCAGCATGATGTTAAATAATGTTGGAGAAAGGGGCGAACCCTGGGGTACCTCGCAAGAGGCAGTCCATGGAGCAGAGATGGTTGAATTCGCGTTGACCCGATAGGATCTGGAGGTTAAGAAGCCCTTGAACCAGTGTAGAACCGACCCTCCTACGCCGAAAGAGTCTAGAAGATGAAGTAGTATGTCATGGTCCACCATATCGAAGGTGCTTGACATGTCAAATTGAAGCAAAAGTACTTTCCGACCAATGGATAGCTCTTGTTTGAAGTTTGATAAGCTGGTGACTAGTACTGTCTCAGTGCTATAATGGGTATGGAAACCTGACTGCGAATGGTGAAGGATGTTAAAATTAGTCAAGAATTCATTCAACTGGACGTTCACCATACTCTCCATTAATTTGATAACCAATGGTATGGAAGCCACTGAGCGATCATTGGAAATAACATTGGATTTAATCTTAAGGTTCTTTGGTATGGGAGTGTGTAGAATATTACCATGCTCTGGCGGGAAAGTCCCAGATCCTAGCATCTAGTTTAGATAGGAAGTCAGATCTTCAACAAAACATTTCGGAGCAACTTTTAAGATGTGGTTTGGACAGACATCCAGTCTGCAGTATTTGCTAGTGAACTTTTTTAGGGCAGCGGATACGTTGTCAAATAATAGATTATTGGAGTTGGTCCATGTGCGATCAGCTGGGCAGAAATCCTCGGATTTTGGCAAGGAGCCTAAGAATGCATCCACATCTGGAATACTACTAACTGATGTTGAATGTAAGGCTAAGATTTTCTCTTTGAAGTAAGTTGCAAGTTGAGTGGCAGATGGAAGTTCACCACTAGAGACTTCTAACCTTCGGGTATCAAGGAAGAAGTTTAGAATTTGATGCACCTTTTTAATGTCAACGTAGTTGACAAATAAGTTCGTTGACTCAATTCCCTCTTTAACATCTAGCGCATTCGATCCACTCTACTATTGCAACATAATTTGTACCCTGATAACACAGTGTCCCATTGATTGTCCTCCTTCCACAGGTCTCTGAAATGCCTATTATATCTACCTCATCATTTAATGCTATATACTCCAATTTTCCTGTCTTATTTTTAAGGCTTGTAGCATTTGTATATAGACACTTCAAATTGTCTTTTTTCCTTGCATCTTTGAAGTTAATGGGGATAATTTGTATCCTTTACTCTCTTGTCCCATTGAATACTCCTGGCCTTCTGTCACCATTATTGAAACCTCTCTATTGGGATTCCCTAAGATCCTGTTTCAATAGTATCCTTCAAGGATACTGCAGACTGAGCCATGCGCTCCTGGGCGACTGTCAGCTTCCCCCCATTTTACTTTAAATTCTGCTCTATCTCCTTTTAAAATGTTAGTGCCAGCAGTCTGGTTCCATCCTGGATAAGGTGGAGTCCATCCTTTCGGAACAGGCTCCCCCTTCCCCAGAATGTTGCCCAGTACCTAACAAGTCTAAATTCCTTATCTCTGCACCATCGTCTCAACCACGCATTGAGACTTTGGAGCTCTGCATCATCATCAGTGAGGGCTCTCTTAAGGAATGATCGGACATTCAAACTTTGCGTTTGCAACAGAGGTTTTCTAGAGTGTTCTAGTGTTTGTGTGTGTATGTTGCACTTCAGATTGTCCTGCCTCATCTTGAGTCCTACCTTGTTTGCCTTGCCTTGAGTTCTGCCTTGTCTATCTTGCCTTGGGTCCTGCCTTGTCTTGAGTCCTGCTTTGTTTGCCTTGTCTTGTGTCCTGTCTTGTCTGACTTTCTAGTCCTGCCCTGTTTGCCTTGCTTTGTGCTCTGCTTTGTCTGCCTTACTTTGAGTCCTGCCCTGTTTGCCTTGCTTTGTGCTCTGCTTTGTCTGCCTTGCCTTGAGTCCTTCTTTGTCTGCCTTGTCTTGAGTCCTGCTTTGTTTGCCTTGCCTTGTGCTCTGCCTTGTGTGCCTTGCCTTGTGCTCTGCCTTGTGTGCCTTGCCTTGTGCTCTGTCTTGTCAAGTTTGTATCTTGTTCCTTCACCTTGTTCCTGCCTAGCTTTGATTGTGCTTCATCCTGCCTAGTCCTGTTCCTGGACGACTTCCCTATGAGGAAAGGCTGAAGCATCTAGGGCTCTTCAGCTTGGAGAAAAGACGGCTGAGGGAAGATATGATAGAGGTCTATAAAATAATGAGTGGAGTGGAATGGGTAACATAGTAGATGACGGCAGAAAAAGACCTGCATGGTCCATCCAGTCTGCCCAAGACAAACTCATATGTGTATACTTTACCTTGAATTTGTACCTGTCCTTTTCAGGGCACAGACCATATAAGTCTGCCCAGCAGTATTTCCCGCCTCCCAACCACCAGTCCCGCCTCCCATTACCGGCTCTGGTACAGACCGTATAAGTCTGCCCTCCCCTATCCTCGCCTCCCAACCACCACCCCCTCTTCCCCCCAACTGCTCCGCCACCCAATTTCAGCTAAGCTTCTGAGGATCCATTCCTTCTGCACAGGATTCCTCTATGCATATCCCACGCATGTTTGAACTCCGTTACCGTTTTCATCTCCACCACCTCCCGCGGGAGGGCATTCCAAGCGTCCACCACCCTCTCCGTGAAAAAATACTTCCTGATATCTTTCCTGAGTCTGCCCCCCTTCAATCTCATTTCATGTCCTCTCGTTCTACTGCCTTCCCATCTCCGGAAAAGATTCGTTTGCGGATTAATACCTTTCAAATATTTGAACGTCTGTATCATATCACCCCTGTTCCTCCTTTCCTCCAGGGTGTACATGTTCAGGTCAGCAAGCCTCTCTTCATACGTCTTGGAACGTAAATCCCATACCATCCTCGTAGCTTTTCTTTGCACCGCTTCCATTTTTTAAACATCCTTCGCAAGATACGGCCTCCAAAACTGAACACAGGTGGGGCCTCACCAACGTCTTATACAGGGGCATTAAAACCTCCTTTCTTCTGCTGGTCACTCCTCTCTCTATACAGCCTAGCAATCTTCTAGCTACTGCCACCGCCTTGTCGCACTGTTTCGTCGCCTTCAGGTCCTCAGATACTATCACCCCAAGATCCCTCTCCCCGTCCGTGCCTATCAGACTCTCCCCGCCTAACACATACGTCTCCCTTGGATTTCTACTCCCTAAGTGCATCACTTTGCATTTCTTCACATTGAATTTTAATTGCCAAACGTTAGACCATTCTTCTAGCTTCTTCAGATCTTTTTTCATGTTTTCCACACCCTCCGGGGTGTCCACTCTGTTGGAAATCTTGGTGTCATCTGCAAAAAGGCAAACTTTACCTTGTAACCCTTCGGCAATGTCACTCACAAATATATTGAACAGAATCGGCCCCAGCACCGATCCCTGAGGCAATCAACTACTCACCTTTCCCTTCTCCGAGCGAACTCCATTCACCACCACCCTCTGGCGTCTGTCCGTCAACCAGTTCGTGAATTGTTTGTTTACTCTTTCTAAAAATACTAGAACTATGGGGCATGCGATGAAGCTACAAAGTAATACATTTAATATGAATTGGAGAAAATTTTTCTTCACTCAACGTGTAATTAAACTCTGGAATTCGTTGCCAGAGAATGTGGTAAAGGTGGTTAGCTTAGCAGGGTTTAAAAAAAAGGTCTGGATGGCTTCCTAAAGGAAAAGTCCATAGACCATTATTAAATTGACTTGGGGAAAATCCACTGCTTATTTCTGGGATAAGCAGCATTAAATGTATTTAAGATTTTCAGGATCTTGCCAGGAATTTGTGACCTGGATTGGCCACTGTTGGAAACAGGATGCTGGGCTTGATGGACCTTTGGTCTGTCCCAGTGTAGCAATACTTATGTTTCAAGCTCCAGTCCAGCTTCTAAGCTCCAGTCTGGCTTCCAGCTGCAGTCCAGCTTTCCAGCTCCTGTCCAGCTTCCAAGCTCCAGTCTAGCTTCCACCTCTAGTCTGGCTTCCAAGCTCCAGTCCAGCGTTCCAGCTCCAGTTCAGTGCTCCATCTCCAGCCCAGCTTTCAATCTCCAGCTCAGCTTCCAAGCTTCAGTTCTAGCCCCGGTGATTTGCCTGCTGCTAGCTGGTCCAAGGGCTCACATTCCTTGAGTTCATGACAATGGACTAACGTGCACCAGTATGCCAGGGTAATAAAGCATTGTATCATTTGAAACAAGCTCTTGGTGTTCTACAGAGCTGCTGCAGATGAAGAAGGAGGTTAGAAAGGTGGAATGGAAGTGTCAAGTTCACTCTAATGAGTCAATGAAAACTCTGCTCCAGGGTAACTGCATGTGTTATAGAGCACTAATAATGAAAACTAAGAGAACTCTATAGGCAACCAGCCTTTTTTTTTTTTTTTTTACAAAAGTTGACAAGGCTGGTTGCCTATCTGGTGTCTGCTGTCCTCTCAGCAGAAGCATTTTCAGAGATTTTTAATTAATTTTTTTTTTTTTTTTAGTAATAGAGTGAATGTAATCTTCTCTAGGGCTGTGGTAGTGGTAGATGCTCCAGAAGTGCAAGTGTCTATTGGAAAATTGGACCTACTACATTGAGATGTGATATTAAATGCCATATATATTCATCTATAAATTGAGGAATTTTGATTTCAAAATCCCATGAATAAACCAGGGTTGTATTATATATAGGTCATTCCCATCATAACACTAGTGCTATTGGTAGCTTCATGTAAGGACAGCAGACAAGCTGACTGTGCTGAAGTTACTTGGTTTTGTACAACCAGTGCTATATATGTCCCTGGTGTGGGAAGCACTCTTAATTCAGGGTGAGCTTGAAGAGTGTCCAAAATAAAGAGATTAGATTTAGAGGGAGCTGTGCACATGATATTGGGGAGTGATAAAATTAAATAGCAGTGATTGTTAAAAATCTGTAAATGTTCTGGCTACTACTACTACTATTTAGCATTTCTATAGTGCTACAAGGCATACGCAGCGCTGCACAAACATAGAAGAAAGACAGTCCCTGCTCAAATAGCTTACAATCTAATAGACAAAAAAAAAAAAATAAAGTAAGCAAATCAAATCAATTAATGTGGACGGGAAGGAAGAGAGGAGAGTAGGTGGAGGCGAGTGGTTACGAGTCAAAAGCAATGTTAAAGAGGTGGGCTTTCAGTCTAGATTTAAAGGTGGCCAAGGATGGGGCAAGACGTAGGGGCTCAAGAAGTTTATTCCAGGCATAGGGTGCAGCGAGACAGAAGGCGCGAAGTCTGGAGTTGGCAGTAGTGGAGAAGGGAACAGATAAGAAGGATTTATCCATGGAGCGGAGTGCACGGGAAGGGGTGTAGGGAAGGACGAGTGTGGAGAGATACTGGGGAGCAGCAGAGTGAGTACATTTATAGGTTAGTAGAAGAAGTTTGAACAGGATGCGAAAATGGATAGGGAGCCAGTGAAGGGTCTTGAGGAGAGGGGTAGTATGAGTAAAGTGACCCTGGCGGAAGACGAGACGGGCAGCAGAGTTTTGAACCGACTGGAGAGGGGAGAGGTGACTAAGTGGGAGGCCAGCAAGAAGCAGATTGCAGTAGTCTAAACGAGAGGTGACAAGGGTGTGGATGAGGGTTTTGGTAGAGTGCTCGGAAAGAAAGGGGCGGATTTTACGGATGTTGTAAAGAAAGAAACGACAGGTCTTGGCAATCTGCTGGATATGAGCAGAGAAGGAGAGCGAAGAGTCAAAGATGACCCCAAGGTTTCGAGCTGAGGAGACAGGGAGAATGAGAGAGCCATCAACAGAAATAGAAAACGGGGGGAGCGGGGAGGTGGGTTTGGGGGGAAAATGAGAAGCTCGGTTTTGGTCATATTTAATTTCAGGTGGCGTTGAGACATCCAGGCAGCAATGTCAGACAAGCACGCTGAAACTTTGGTTTGGATGCAAGGTGAGATATCAGGGGTAGAAAGGTAGATTTGGGAGTCATCAGCATAGAGATGGTAGGAAAAGCCATGGGATGAGATTAATGAACCAAGGGAAGAAGTGTAGATAGAAAAGAGGAGGGGACCAAGAACAGAACCCTGAGGTACGCCGACAGGCAGAGGGATAGAAGTAGAAGAGGATCCACCAGAGTGAACACTAAAGGTGCGGAGGGAGAGGTAGGAAGAGAACCAGGAAAGGGCAGAGCCCTGGAATCCAAGTGAGGACAGGGTATCGAGAAGTATGCTGTGATCGACAGTGTCAAAAGCAGCGGAAAGATCAAGAAGAATGAGGATGGAATATTGACCTCTGGATTTAGCCATTAATAGGTCATTGGAGACTTTAGTAAGCGCAGTTTCGGTTGAGTGGAGAGGGCGAAAACCAGATTGTAGTGGGTCAAGAATAGCATTGAAAGTGGCTCATTGAAAGTGTGTGCTGTGCATGTACACTGAGAGGAGGACATGCTTGCAGGGAGATGTGTATGACAATTTACAACAAGTGAAACCTGGAGTAATCCTCACGCCTAAATTAGGCACAGATCTCCTATATTCTATAGTAATGCGTGCATCTTTAGTGAATGTCCCTGACCTGCCCATGCTCCGCTCATGGCCACACCCCTTTTCACTTGCATTCTAAAAATTTGCACTCGCATTTTTATAGAATAGTACCTAGAAATATGTGTGTGCAAATTTAAATTGTTTCCAATTAGCACCAATAATTGATTGTTAGCATCCAATTGTTGGTACTAATTGGCTTGTTATCCAATTAAATTGCACATGCAAATTTGTTGCATGCCAATATTTGGACATGCAATTTTGAGCACCATTTATATAATATGGAGGATAATTCTCGCATACTGAAATCTGAATATTTACCTGTTTCCTTCTGTTCTGACCCTGTTGAAATCTGTGAATCTGTGAGCTATGGGAAAGGGGATGGTTTTGGAAAAGGCAGGGGAGATGCTGGTGGTGAGGGAGAGAGATGGAGTAATGTGGAACCCAGCCTCAACCTATACAACTTATGCCCTTGACTTAAACACGAGATCGACTTACAGATGAGTACCTATGGTAATGAAGTAATGAGAGCTATAGCCCAAGGCAAAGATATTGGATGTGCTCTTGATCCTCGCCTGCACCCTTCCTGTATACTGCTGTTGAACAAGTGAGCCCAAATATTTCAAGGGCGGTAAACACTTCGTTCAAGCTTTATGTCTGCAGCACTAAAACAGGTTGTGGTATGGCTTGTAATATGATAAGCCATACCACAACCTGTTTTAGTCTTCTGTGGACCCAAGTGATCCAGCAAATTATAGACCTGTATCCCTAATTTGTCTATAGAACCTGAGGCTAATAGATGTGCCTTTCTAGGCAATTGCCTAGTTTATACCTGGAGGTGGTATTTCCCAGTACATAAACTGATTTATATTTTAGATGGGACAGATTGGATTGGTGAACATCAGGAAGCTAGTAAGTAGCTTCTATCACACTTTTTACATCACATCTGTTCAAGAGCTCAGCCAACTCTAATTATGTTGTTCTGAACCAACCATTTACCGATTGTAGAAGTAGGAATTCAGATGTGCATATCAATGCTCCTCAAGTTTCACCAGTATTTTAGAACAGAATTTGCCAATGTAGACCCTGTTCTAAAATACAGGAGAAATTGATGTTTATGTGCCAGGTGCATGCATCTTAAACATCCATTTTAGAAAAATAAATGTATAAAAAATCAGTAGGTTCAAAGCCAGCACATAACCAGTTACCTTTGTGATCTTGGAAACATAACTGATTATTATCCCAATGCTGTCACAGTTACTGGTTTCTTTTGCCAGTCTGGCATTTGGGGAGGTCAAAAATGATTGGGGGATTAAGGGGGCAACCCCTTCCTAATCCCTCCACTGGAGTGCTGCTCAATAGTTTACCAAATCCTAAACATTCATGGTAGCAGATGTAACTCTCAATGTCGATCTTTTAGGGCGTAGACATTTAGGCTCCTTCTGAAATGGGGAATGAATGACTACGAGCTTTCCACACATTTGTCTTATTTAAGACGTGACCAAAATGAGGACTTACATGTTTATGAAAGATAAAGGTTTAAGTACTGATTTATGCATATATCAAATGTGAATAGGGCTTGTAAAATGAGGGGGGTATATGGACACAGAAGGGGAAGGGATACCAGACAAGGGGGAGAATAGGAACACAGAAGGGATATGCTGGGCATATGCAGCGCCGATATCCTTATCGGCGCTGCATCTGTAGCTGCTGTCAGGCAGTGCCGATAGCAAATTGCAAGCACTGCCATGGGGGTGGGAGACTGTGAGGTGCAGGAGTAGGACACTGCGTCTGTGAGTGGCAGTGCCGATAGCGTTAAATGCAAGCGCTGTGGCGGGGGGTGGGAGAGGGTGAGGATTGGAAGACACAGAGGTGTTGGGACTCTGCTTCTGGGTGGGCCTGGGCCCATCCAGGTCCACCCATAGCTTTGCCCCTGCAAGCTCAGTTTGGAAAAGAGACAGCTGAGAGGGGATATGATTGAGATCTATAAAATCCTGAGTGGAGTAGAATGGATAAAAGTGAATTGATTTTTCACTCTTTCAAAAAGTACAAAGGCCAGGGGACACTCAATGAAATTACATAGAAATACTTTAAAAACAAAGAAGAGGAAATATTTTTTCACTCAAAGAATATTTAAGCTCTGGAACTTGTTGCCGAAGGATGTGGTAACAGTGGTTAGCGTATCTGTGTGTAGAATGTTTTGGACAAGTTCCTGGAGGAAAAGTTTGTTATTAAGATGGACATGGGGGAAACCACTGCTTGCCCCGAGATTGGTTGCATGGAATGCTGCTAGTAATTGGGTTTCTGCCAGGTACTTATGACCTGGATTGGCCACTGTTGGAAGCAGAATACTGGGCTACTTGGACTATTGGTCTGACACACTATGGCTATTCTTATTTTCTAATGTCATTCCTAAGAAAGCAGCAAGCTAGTGGATGGAGTAGACTAGTGGTCAGTTCAGGAGACAGTGAACAATGTGACCCAGGTTTGATTTCCACTTTATTTATCTCAGTGTAAAGATGTGATGTCACAATTATCAGGAATGGTGAGCCCTTGGACCAAAGCCGGAGCTTTGGCAGACAAATCACCGGGGCTGGCATTGGCAGGAGTCAGAACAGACTGGACTAGGATAAACTAACAGACCCAACAAGGCAGGACAGAGGTTACTAATCACAATGGACAACACAAGAACCAGATCCAGACGAGGCAAGGAAAAGAGGCAAAGGGCCAGAACTGGAACCCAGAAAGGACAAGGCAAGACTCAGAACTGGATTAAAATTGGGACTGGGACCAAGAAATGCAAGACAAGACAAAACACGGAAGTAGATTAAAACTGGGTCCAGAAAAGGGCAAGACAAGGACAAGGCAAGGACTGGATCCGGACACAACTAGACTGAAAGAGACAAGACAAAGCACAACAGGCAAGACAGGGTAGGAGCTAGTCAACAAGAATAATAGAAGCAAGACAATAAACAAGGCAGGGACAGGATTCAGGATTCTCAAACAGGATTCAGGATTCTCAAATAGGCTTGGCTGTAACAGGATTCAGGATTCTCAAACAGGATTCAGTGTTATCGAACAGGCTGGGCTGGAACAGGATCCAGGATTCTCAAACAGGCTAGGCTGGAACAGGATTCAGGATTCTCAAACAGGATTCAGGATTCTCGAACAGACTGGGCTGGAACAGGATTCAGAATTCTCAAACAAGATTCAGGATTCTCAAACAGGCTGGGCTGGAACAGGATTCAGGATTCTCAAACAGGATTCAGGATTTTCGAACAGGCTGGGCTGGAACAAGATTCAGGATTCTCAAACAGGATTCAGGATTCTCGAACAGGCTGGGCTGGAACAGGATTCTCAAACAGGATTCAGGATTCTCAAACAGGATTCAGTGTTATCGAACAGGCTGGGCTGGAACAGGATTCAGGATACTCAAACAGGATTCTCGAACAGGCTGGGTTGGAACAGGATTCAGGATTCTCAAACAGGATTCAGGATTCACGAACAGGCTGGGCTGGAACAGGATTCTCATACAGGATTCAGGATTCTCGAACAGGCTGGGCTGGAACAGGATTCAGGATTCTCAAACAGGATTCAGGATTCTCACACAGGCTTGGCTGGAACAGGATTCAGGATTCTCACACAGGATTCAGGATTCTCAAACAGGATTTAGGATTCTCAAACAGGCTTGGCTGGAGCAGGATTCTCATAGATGATTCAGGATTCTCGAACAGGCTGGGCTGGAACAGGATTCAGGATTCTCAAACAGGATTCAAGATTCTCACACAGGCTTGGCTGGAACAGGATTCAGGATTCTCACACAGGATTCAGGATTTTCAAACAGGATTGGCTGGAACAGGATTCTGGAATGGGCTTGGCTTGACTGGAACAGGATTCTGGAACAGACTTGGCTTGGCTGGAACAGGATTCTGGAACAGGCTTAGCTTGGCTTGACTGGAACAGGATTCTGGAACGGGATTGGCTTGGCTGGAACAGGATTGTGGAACAGGATTCTGGAACGGGCTTGGCTTGGCTAGAACAGGATTCTGGAATAGGATTCTGGAACAGGCTTGGCTTGGCTGGAACAGGATTCTGGAACGGGCTTGGCTTGACTGGAACAGGATTCTGGAACAGACTTGGCTTGGCTGGAACAGGATACTGAAAGGGACTTGGCTTGGCTTGACTGGAACAGGATACTGAAAGGGACTTGGCTTAGCAGGGAACTGGGACAGAACTAGCTCAAACATAGAGTAGGAGCAGAACCTGGCTCGAACACACACAGGAAACAGAACAGGGAATACAGAAACAGCTTGGCTAAACACAGAGCTTAACTATAGCAAGAGTCAAAAGCAGGACTAGACTAAAAGCAGGAGCCAAGGGTAGAGTCAAACAGATACAGACACCAAGGGCAGGGTGTGGTTCTAGAGCCAGGCTTTCAGGATCAAGGTACAAAAGCAAACACACAGAAACAAAGCAAAGCATTGAAACACAAGACTCAAAGAAACACAGAACAGACCTTCAGGAGCAAGATTCTCAGGAACAAAGCCAAGCAGGGAAATGATCTAAACAGGTAACACAAGATTAAGAGACCTCTTGCAAAAAAACATAGGAAAGCTCCCTGGGTCCTTATAAAGGAGTAGGCTGATAATGTCACAAGTAGGAAATGGAGCAGAAGCAGGGAGGCCAAAGAGAGGCTTGGGTAACAGGAAGAACAACAACAGGAAATGAAGCAGAAGCAGGGAGACCAATTCGAGGCTTGGCTTACAGGAAGTACAACAATAGGAAAAAAGGCAGACTGGAGAGGACACAGAGCTAGATACAGAGAATAGTAGGTCTGAACATAAGGGCATGGCAACAACTGTGACATGTGAGCCCTCCAAGAACATAAGAATACCTCCTGTACCAAAATATATGTGACCTGCAAGCCTGAGGGCTATTGTAGAGGTGGACCTTTAAGTACAGTAGGTTCTCCGAGGACAAGCAGGCTGCTTGTTCTCACGATTGGGTGACGTCCGACGGCAGCCCCAGATTGGAAGATCTTCCTAGCAACAAAGTTTGCTAGCCCCTGCGTGCACATGTGCGAACCGCGCATGCGCGACCGTCTTCCCGCCCGTAGCGCGAGCGTGCTCCTCAGTCTTTCTTTTTCCGCGGCTCAGGATGGCTGTTTTATGGCGGTTCTGTGTCCCAGAAAGGCCCCCACTGCGTTTTCGCCGCTTTTCGCCGTCTTTTGGCGTGTTGTTATGAGTTCGCTCGTGTTTCTGTTAAAAAAAAAGTTTTCCCCCTTTTTTGGTGACCTTTTTATTGGCACCATCGCGGATTTCGACCTCGCCGGCGCGATTTTTCCGCCCATGTCCTCGAAGCCTGCCAGAGGCTTCAAGAAGTGCATGCGGTGCAACCGGACGATCTCGCTCACTGATAGGCACGTTTCGTGTCTTCAGTGTCTCAAGGCTGGTCATCGCCCTAACGCCTGTACTTTGTGCCTCCAGCTTAAGAAGAGGACCCAGGCAGCGAGATTGGCTCAGTAGAACATTCTGTTCGGAGCCTCGTCCGATCCTTCGATGTCGATGGAGCCAGCGGTACCGAGGTCATCGCCAGTATCGATGTCGGCATCGGAGGGTGCATCGACGTCCGGAGTAGAGAGTTGCACGGGGACAGAAATCTTACCCATCCCCGCCTGTCCCTGCTGGAATCTTACCCATCCCCGCAAAAATTTAAACCATCCCAACCCGTCCCCGCAAAAATTTAACCCATCCCCACCCATCCCCGTAAGAATTTAATAGTACATAAAAGAAAGTTCCAGTCAGCTCCCTCAGTCTCTCTCTGGATTTGAGCCACAGCACTGTAGGCAAGGAAGGAACGGAAGTTGGAACTTGGAACACTCTGGTCCGCACATGTAAGATTTGTCTCTGATTCACTGGCAGTGTGTGCTGAGAGGTCGCCACATGCATGCGCCAGTAGGTCAGGTGACATCTGATTGTCATGCCTGTGTCAGAACTGAGGTCTGTGCACCAGTCTGGGAGCAAAGAGGATTAATAGTAACATAGTAAGTGACAGCAAATAGACCTGAACGGTCCATCCACTCTGCCCAATAGTCACACTCATGATCAATTCATCATTAAATCAACGAGTGTGACATTATATACTTGATTATGGTCTTTCTTTCGTGTTTCTGGAACAAAGACCACAGAAGTCTATCTGGCCCCATCCTTATGTTCCAACTGCTGGAGTTGCCATCGAAGCCCACTCCAGCCTATTCATGTTCTCATTTGTGGGACACAAACCGTAAAAGTCTGTCCAGCACTGTCCTTATGTTCCAGCCACTGAAGTTGCTGTCTAAGCCCTTTCCAGCCCATCCTACACCAGATTGCCATGTATGAGACACAGACCATACAAGTCTGCCAGGTATCAGCTCTAGTTCATCACAGCCAGAGTCGCCATCTAAGTGTCACTTGACATATCCACACACATGCAGCCATTTAAGGTTAGCACGCCTTTTTGAATTCCGTCATCATTTGTGACTCTACCACCTCCTTAATGGAAGACTTTCCACATTTATGCTGTTAAAGCAAGGAAGAAGAGGAGGAGGAGACAGCACTCAAATAAATTGGTATTCGGTAGATGAGAGGCTGGTGCAGGTGCAGCTTACACTTCCACGGGAAGCCCACAGAACTGGTTCCATCCCCACGGGAACCCCGCAGGAACTGCCTCCATCCCCGTGGGAACCCCGCAGAACTGCTTCCATCCCCGCGGGAACCCCGCAGGAACTGCCTCCGTCCCCGCGGAACCCGCGGGATTCCCGCGGGGACGGAAGCCGTGCAGCTCTCTAGTCCGGAGTGCAAGTGATGGCTGTCCAGAGATCCCATGCTGGTAGCAGTGAGCCATCAAGTGGGTCTCCACCTGCCTTGAGGGCTCCTGTGGTGCAGGCCCCCCGGGACCGACCTCCTTTGGACCCGGCCCCAAGGAGACATGTGGATTCCACGTCTTCCTCTTCGGTATCGGGAGTGTTTTTATTTACCCCTCTCTCTAGACCCCCGCAGGACCCTTCCCCACGGAGGTGTACAGAGGGTTTGCTCTTCAAAGATCTTGTTAATCACCCCCTCCCTGAATTCCAGTGACACCCCATTCCATGGTGTTATATCACGGGGTTCTAAGGAGCGCCTCCGGTCATGGAGGCGCAGGGGGGGTGACAGAAGGCGCAGTTCAAATCTAATTCCCATGACCACAGCTTTCTGTCTATCTGGATCTAAGTGAATCTTTGGCCATTTATGTTCCCACATGAAATCTATGTGAGTGAGAAATCTTACTTGTGTGTGTAGTATTCTGTGAAACAGGTGGAGGAGAGAGAATAGATTGAAACAAAGACAGAAACAGTTTAGTGAAAGAAATAGTCTTTTATTCTCACCCAAATCAGGACTTCAGTTTGGTACATTCATCGGACAGATTCTGGATTCAACCGGCCAGAGCTTCGCCCTTTGGAGATTTGTTGGGGAAAAATGTTCCAACGATAGCTCTGATGCCCACTTCTTATATAGCATTTTCAGTACATACAAGTCAATTAGAGAGGGACTTTTTTCTCTAATCTTGCTTCATCTCTGAATCACACTTAACCGCAGATCAGGTGCCCACCTGCCCCTCCTCTCAAAGATTTCTTCATAGTGCCAATTTCAACACTTTTAAAACCTCTTTCCTAATACTGAGAGAGATCTGTGTCTTTATATCTTGTGATACTGGAAGCCATTTTATAAAGACAAACTCCATTTTAAGAACCAAGCTTTTTACCATTTTTGTCATTAATTTCTACATCTTAAGTTTTACACTCAATTTGAAAGTTGTACCAGGTTTCAATAAGACTCACCAAGCAGTCCTGCTCTTGCAGGCTCTCTGCTATAAGGCCATCAGCTGGTTATCAGGCCTAGTTAGTGCTTTTCAGCTGTTTTAAGCCATGTAGCTTGGCCCACCACTATTCCAGTGGATAGGTCTCAAGCTAGAACACATATTAACAGGAGGTACCGCTGACATGCTTCGAGCAAAGGCGAAGAAGCACCGCCATCGGTCACCTTCCCGTTACGGTACCCAGAGCTCCGGGATGCCGAGGGAATCGGCACCCAGAAAGCGTCGACGCCGGGAGGACCGCTCACCCTCCATCCAGGAGGTGTCGATGCGCTCTGCTCCGGACAGCCCGGTACCACCTCCGTGCCCCAGACAGATTCTCACCTCGTCGCCGGTACTGGCCCCACAGCCTTGCCCGATGGACACTCTAGACGAGCGTCTCCAAGCCATACTTCCAGGGATTCTGGAAGGACTGCTGCGGCCACCTGCTCCGGTACCGTCGGTACTTGCGCCGCCGGTACCGTCGAGAGATGCGGCGGTTGGCTCCCCGTCCGTGGTGAGGACCGTGATGCCGGTATCGCTTGCAGCATCGGCGTCTGCTGCCACCCAAGTTGACTCCCCGTCGACGTCGCTGGAGGGAGCTTTGTCGCCGTCGGCACGGGGGTCTTCTTCTCGGTACCGCCATGGAGGACATAGTTCCTCGGCATCGAGACGGGCCTGGCTTCGGACCGAAGTTTGTGAACTGGTGTCCGATACCGAGGGTGAGGCCTCGTGGGAGGCGGAGGAAGACCCCAGATATTTCTCTGACGAGGAGTCTTGTGGTCTTCCTTCTGATCCCACTCCTTCGCCAGAGAGAAAGCTTTCTCCCCCGGAGAGTCTGTCTTTCTCGTCATTTGTCCGGGAAATGTCTATGGCCATTCCCTTCCCGGTGGTTACTGAGGATGAGCCCAGGGCTGAGATGTTCGAGGTCCTGGACTATCCTTCCCCACCTAAGGAGTCGTCCACTGTGCCCCTTCATAATGTCCTGAAGCAGACATTGATGGCGAACTGGACGAAACCCTTAACTAATCCCACTATTCCCAAGAAGATTGAGTCCCAGTATCAGATCCATGGGGACCCAGAGTTAATGAAGACCCAGTTGCCTCATGACTACTTCTATCCCACTGTCAGTTGGTGTACCTCAGGGATCTGTCCTGGGACCTTCTCTTCTCCATCTATACTTCTTCCCTTGGTACTCTGATCTCATCCCATGGTTTTCAGTATCATCTTTACGCTGATGACTCCCAGATCTACCTCTCCACACCAGAAATCTCAGCTGAAACCCAGGCCAAAGTATCAGCCTGCCTGTCTCACATTGCTGCCTGGATGTCTCAGCGCCATCTGAAACTAAACATGACCAAGACTGAGCTTCTTATCTTTCCCCCTAAACCAACCTATCCTCCTCCCCCATTCTCTATTTCTGTGGATAACACTCATCCTTCCTGTCTCATCAGCTCGTAACCTTGGGGTCATCTTCGACTTCTCCCTCTCCTTTTCTGCACATATTCAACAGACTGCTAAAACCTGTCGTTTCTTTCTCTATAATATCAGCAAAATTCGCCCTTTCCTTTCTGAGCACACAACCAGAACCCTCATCCACGCTCTTATTACCTCTTGCTTAGACTATTGCAACTTCCTTCTCACAGGTCTCCCACTTAGCCATCTCTCTCCTCTTCAATCTGTTCAAAATTCTGCTGCACGACTAATATTCCGCCAGGGTTGTTATGCTCATATTAGCCCTCTCCTCAAGCCACTTCACTGGCTTCCTATCCTATTCCACATACAGTTCAAACTCCTCTTATTGACCTATAAGTGCATTCACTCTGCATCTCCTCAGTACCTCTCCACTCTCATCTCTCTCTACATTCCATCCCGGGAACTCCGTACACTGGGTAAATCTCTCTTATCTGCACCCTTCTCCTCCACCGCTAACTCCAGACTCCGTTCCTTTTATCTTGCTGCACCATATGCCTGGAATAGACTTCCTGAGCCTGTACTTCAAGCTCCATCTCTGGCCGTCTTCAAATCTAAGCTAAAAGCCCACCTTTTTGATGCTGCTTTTAACTCCTAACCCTTATTCACTTGTTCAGAACCTTATCATTCTCACCTTAATATTCCCTTATCTCTTGTTTGTCCTGTTTGTCTGTCCTAATGTTATGACTGTGCCCCTGTGTCATGCTCTCATTCATCTCGCCCCCTGGTGGTCAGACCTGGTGGTCGCAATGGACTGTCTGTTTGTGGTTTTTCTGGTTCCAGAAGTCATGCAGGTCTGGTCCGGATTTTCTAGCCTGCCAGTTGGTCTTGAGACTTTTTGGAACTAAGCATTTTCTGTACCTGGTGACCTCCCTGGCTGTTGGCCTTTATTAACCACCTGGAAGCTTTCCTGGTTTTCCTTGCAACAGAGCTCTTCAGAGGTGTGTCTTCTGCGATTGATTATTGCTGTGCTTCCTTGCTACTTTCAGTTTCTGCCTTTCTCTGCCTTTGAACCTTTGCCTGGACCTGGACTTTGACTTTGCTTGCCGCCTGCCTTTGAACCTTTGCGTGGACCTGGACTTTGACTTTGCTTGCTGCCTGCCTTTGAACCTTTGCCTGGACCTGGACTTTGACTTTGCTTGTCGCCTGCCTTTGAACCTTGGCCTGGACCTTGCCTTTATTTGCCTGCTCACGGCTCTGCTGGGTTTGTGGACTATCTTCCTGCTCTCTGCTGTGGTTTCTGTTCTGGACCTGCCACTCCAGTCTGGAGGGTACCGGTCTGTCTGGGTTCTGCCTTGTTCCCGGGGGGTGTTCCTCCTGCCACTGCCGCTCCTCGGCAGTAGCCCAAGGGCTCACTATCCAGTGTTTCGTGTGAAGCGTGACACCTAATTAGATTGTAAGCTCTGTCGAGCAGGGACTGTCTCTTCATGTTCAAGTGCATAGCGCTGCGTACGTCTAGTAGCGCTATAGAAATGATAAGTAGTAGTAGTAGGAGTTGTGGATCTGGCTCAAAAAAGTCAAGAGTACTAGGGATTACGCCTCGGCGCCCCTGGGGCGGGAGTCTAGGACTCTGGACTCTTTTGGGAGGAAGGCCTACCATTCTGCTATGCTCGTGTCCAAGATCCAATCCTACCAGCTCTACACGAGCATCCACATGTGGAATAATGTGCGGCAGCTGACAGACTTGGTCGATAAGCTCCCGTTGGAGCAGGCCAAGACTTTTCAGGAGGTGGTCAGGCAGCTGAAGGCGTGTCGCAAATTCCTGTCCAGGGGTGTTTACGACACTTTTCATGTTGCGTCCAGGGCCGCTGCTCAAGGGATAGTGATGCGCAGACTCTCATGGTGGAGGAGTGGCCTAGTGGTTAGGGTGGTGGATTCTGGTCCTGGGGAACTGAGGAACTGAGTTCGATTCCCACTTCAGGCACAGCTCCTTGTGACTCTGGACAAGTCACTTAACCCTCCATTGCCCTAGGTACAAATAAGTACCTGTATATGTAAGTTGCATTGAGCCTGCCATGAGTGGGAAAGCATGGGGTACAAATGTAACTAAAATAAATGGCTGTGTGCCTCTGACCTGGAGAATAGAGTCCAGCAGCAGATTGCGGATGCTTCTTGCCTGGGGGATAACATTTTTGGTGAGCGAGTCGAACAGGGGTAGAACAGCTCCACCAGCGGGACACCGCATTCAACAAGCTCTCCCACCGGACGCCTTCAGCATCTACCTCAACAGGTAGACGTTTTTATGGGGGAAGGAGGAATGCTCCTTACGCTTATAATAAGCGTAGGTACAATCCACCTTCCCGCCAGCCTGCTCAGGCTAAACCCCAGGGCGCTCGTTCACGTCAACAGCGTGCGCCTCCTCAGGCCCCTGCAGCTCCCCAGCAAAAGCAAGGGACGGGCTTTTGACTGGCTCCAGATGAGCATAGCCGACATAAAATTATCTGTGCCGGACGATCTGCCGGTAGGAGGGAGGTTAAAGTTTTTTCACCAAAGGTGGCCTCTTGTAACCTCCGATCGGTGGGTTCTCCAAATAGTCTGGCTAGGCTACTCCCTCAATTTGATCTCCAGACCTCCAAATTGCCCACTGGGAGCTCAGTCTTTCAGTTTCCAGCACAGGCAGGTACTTGCACCTTCTCAGCTCCAATGCGGTCGAGCCCGTGCCACCGGGGCAGGAAGGGCTGGGATTCTATTCCAAGTACTTCTTTGTGGAAAAGAAAACAGGGGGGATGCGTCCCATCCTAGACCTAAGGGCCCTGAACAAATATCTGGTCCGAGAAAAGTTCTCATGATTCAGAAAAACGATTGGCAATGCTCTCTGGACTTAAAGGATGCTTATACTCGCATCCCGATACTGCCAGCTCACAGACAGTATCTTCTATTCCGTCTGGGAACATGGCATTTTCAGTACTATGTGCTACCATTGGTCTCGCCTCTGCGCCCAGGGTGTTCACAAAATGCCTGGCAGTCGTAGTGACATACCTATGCAGGCTGGGAGTGCATGTGTTCCCTTATCTCAACGATTGGCTGGTAAAGAACACCTCGGAGGCAGGAGCTCTACAGTCCATGCAGATGACTATTCAGCTTCTGCAGCTACTAGGGTTTGTGATAAATTATCCAAAGTCCCATCTTCTTCCAGTGCAAAAACTATAATTCATAGGAGCTCTGCTAGACTCCCAGACTGCTCATGCCTACCTCCCTGAAGTGAGGACAGACAATCTTCTGTCACTTGTCTCCTGGGTACGAGCGTCTCAGCAGATCACAGCTCGGCAGATGTTGAGATTGCTCAGCCACATGGCCTCTACAGTTCATGTGACTCCCATGTCTCGTCTTCACATGAGATCTGCTCAATGAACCCTAGCTTCCCAGTGGTACCAAGCCGCGGGGGATCTAGAAGACGTGATTCGGTTGTCCACAGTTTTTCTCAAACCTCTGCATTGGTGGACAATTCACTCCAATTTGACCTTGGGACGTCCCTTTCAAATTCCTCAGCCGCAAAAAGTGCTGACTATGGATGTGTCTCTCCTGGGGTGGGGAGCTCATGTCGATGGGATTCACACCCAAGGAAGTTGGTCCCTCTAGGAGACAGGTTTTCAGATCAACCTCCTGGAGTTACGAGCGGTCTGGAATGCGCTAAAGGCTTTCAGAGATCGGCTATCCAACCAAATTATCCAAATTCAGACAGACAATCAGGTTGCCATGTATTACATCAACAAGCAGGGGGGCACCGGATCTCACCCCCTGTGTCAGGAAGCTGTCAGGATGTGGCTTTGGGCTCGCCAGCACGGCATGTTTCTCCAAGCTACCTATCTGGCAGGCGTAAACAACAGTCTGGCCGACAGGTTCAGCAGGATAATGCAACCTCACGAGTGGTCTCTCAACTCGAGAGTAGTACGCAAGCTCTTTCAAGCGTGGGGCACCCCCTTGGTAGATCTTTTTGCCACTCAGATCAATCACAAGGTCCCTTGGTTCTGTTCCAGACTTCAGGCCCATGGCAGACTAACGTCGGATGCCTTTCTCCTTCATTGGGGGAAGGGCCTCCTGTATGCGTATCCTCCCATACCCTTGGTAGGGAAGACTTTGCTGAAACTCAAGCAGGATCGTGGAACCATGATTCTGATCGCTCCCTTCTGGCCGTGTCAGATCTGGTTCCCTCTTCTTCTGGAGTTGTCCTCCAAAGAACCGTGGAGATTGGAGTGTTTTCCAACCCTCATCACTCAGAACAAGGGGGCGCTTCTGCATCCCAACCTCCAGTCTCTGGCTCTCATGGCCTGGATATTGAGAGAGTAGACTTCGCCTCCTTGGGTCTTTCTGAGGGTGTCTCCCGAGTCTTGCTTGCTTCCAGAAAAGATTCCACGAAGAGGTGTTATGCTTTCAAATGGGTTTGCTGTCTGGTGTGACAGCAAGGCCATAGATCCTCGTTCTTGTCCTACACAGACCCTGCTTGAATATCTTCTGCACTTGTCTGAGTCTGTTCTCAAGACCAACTCTGTAAGGTTTCACCTTAGCGCGATTAGTGCTTTTCATTAACGTGTAGAGGGTAAGCCTATCTCAGGACAGCCTTTAGTTGTTCGCTTTATGAGAGGTTTGCTTTTGTCAAAGCCCCCTATCAAGCCTCCTACTGTGTCATGGGATCTCAATGTCATTCTCACCCAGCTGATGAAACCTCCTTTTGAGCCACTGGATTCCTGCCATCTGAAGTTCTTGACTTGGAAGGTCATTTTCTTGGTGGCAGTCACTTCAGCTCATAGAGTCAGAGCTTCAAGCCTTGGTAGCTCATGCGCCTTAGACTAAATTTCATCATAACAGAGTAGTCCTCCGTACTCACCCTAAGTTCTTGTCGAAGGTGGTGTCAGAGTTCCATCTTAACCAGTCAATTGTCTTGCCAACATTCTTTCCCCGTCCTCATACCCACCCTGCTGAAAGTCAGTTGCACACATTGGACTGCAAGCGAGCGTTGGCCTTCTGGAGTAGACAAGCCCATTCAGACAGTCCGCCCAAATGTTTGTTTCTTTTGATCCCAACAGAAGGGGAGTGTCTGTCGGGAAACACACCATCTCCAATTGGCTAGCAGATTGCATATCCTTCACTTACGCCCAAGCTGGGCCGATTCTTGAGGGTCATGTCACGTCTCATAGTGTTAGAGCCATGGCAGCGTCAGTGGCCCACTTGAAGTCAGCCACTATTGAGGAGATTTGCAAGGCTGCGACGTGGTCATCTGTCTACACATTCACATCTCATTACTGCCTACAGCAGGATACCCGACACGACAGTCGGTTCGGGCAGTCGGTGCTGCAGAATCTGTTTGGGGTTTAGGATCCAACTCCACCCCCCTAGGCCCATTTTTATTCTGTTCCAGGCTGCACTCTCAGTTAGTTGTAATTGTTTAGGTCAATCTCAGTTATGTCCTTGCCGTTGCGAGGTCCAATTGACCAATGTTTGTTGTTTTGAGTGAGCCTGGGCCTAGGAATACCCCAATCGTGAGAACAAGCAGCCTGCTTGTCCTCGGAGAAAGCGAGGTTACTAACCTGTAGCAGGTATTCTCCGAGGACAGCAGGTTGATTGTTCTCACAAACCCGCCCTCCTCCCCTTTGGAGTTGTGTCTTCCCTTGTCTTTTGCTTTCTACTGGACTGAGGAGCACGCTCGCGCTATGGGCGGGAAGACGGTGGCGCATGCGCGGTTTGCGCATGTGCATGCGGGGGCTAGCAAACTTTGTTGCTAGGAAGATCTTCCGATCTGGGGCTGCAGTCAGACGTCATCCAATCGTGAGAACAATCAGCCTTCTGTCCTCGGAGAATACCTGCTACAGGTTAGTAACCTCACGTTTTCTCTGCTCCTGGAGGTTCACCATACAATATGAAGGGGTTTAGGTGGGATTTGTTCACTTCACTGACCACTAGGCTGCCCCTCTGCATTGCTGGGATATCTGTGTGGGCAGTTCACCAGGAATGCTGCCAGACATCCCTATGGCTTGTTTTTCTCTGGATCTTTTTTTTTCTTCACAAAATAATACTTACAGATGTGTTCAGCTAGAGCTCAAAGCCATAACTGAACCTGAAATGTAGATGTTTTTCTGGTACAGTCATGGGTATGAGCTAGATGTTTTTTTTGAAACATTTTTGGCAACATGGTCGAATTTGGACTTAGACATAATGAAAATGCCCCTCAGTGTGTACTGATTAGCAGGTATAAAATCTGATGTGGAATTTGTTTTCCTTATACACGTGTACTCCCTTTTAGAAGTGGGGAATACATATGTATTAGTTCCACCCAAGACCTGCCTAAAGCATGCATCAGTGATTTCTATATAGTGTGGATTTCGATAAGTAGATATTGGCTTGCTGAATTTTTTTTACACATGATTGTGATATACATGTGTTAATGGTGGTATTTGTACATTGAAATTGTGAGTAGGGCTTCTAAAATAATCCCCGTGGAGGGGCATTTTCGAACGGGGACACCCATCTCTAAGGGCGCCCATCTCTGAGGACGTCCCCGTGAAGGGGCGGGGCATCCCGTATTATCGAAACAAGATGGGTTTCGCGTTCTCGAGGACCTGGGCATTCTGTCAGGCTTCTTCCCCGGGAGCACTGTCTCCCCAGAGCATAATAGCAGGGTGAAAGGCAGAAAACGGGTTTCTCCGGACCCCAAGCCATTGAACACGCCTTCTCTCAGCTATAGCTTCGGGGGTATTCTCCAAGGCTGAATCAGAACAAGGTCTATCACGGTCCTCTTGGAACGTCATCTCATCCTCAAGAGCAGTAATTTAAACAAAACTTATGGGCTGGATGCCCACACTGGAACCAGGAACGGAACCGGGACTAGGACCCGGGCTGGCATCAGAGTCTGAAGTGGAACTGGAACTCTGGACAGGAGCTGGACCGGGACTGGGACCCGGACTGGAATCAGAGTCTGGACTGGAGCAGGAACTCTGAACAGGAGCTGAACCGGGACTGGGACACGGACTGGAATCAGAAGCTTGACTGGCAGCGCCCCTCAAACTGGACTCAGGAGCTTGGCTGGGAGCGCCCCATGAACTGGCTTGACCAGACAGGTCACTTGGACAAGAACCGGAGGCTCGACCCGGAGTGCCACTTGCATAGGCCTTGGAGACTCCGTCAGAAGCACCCCTCGGACTGGACAGGGGTTTCAAAGGGCGTGACACTTGAACGAGGACTGGAGGCTCGGCCAGAAGTGCCACTCGAGCAGGAATCATAGGCTCAATCGAAAGCGTCCCTCGGACGGGACTCAGAGGCTTGATTGGGAACGCTGCTTGAACTGGAATCGGAGGCTCAGTATGAAGCACCCCCCGGAATGGACTCAGGTGCTTAGGTGGTAGCACTACTTGAACTGGAGTCAGAGGCTTGGTTTGAAGTACCCCTCGGACCGGCTTAGGAGCTTGGCTGGACTTGACATCCTGAACAGGAGCTGAACTGCGACATGAACCCAGATTGCTCTGTACCAACTGCTGGGGAGCCCTGAGCGTGGGCCTTCCACATTTTTTCGCGGAGAGAGTAGTGGATGCTTGGAATGCCCTCCCGCGGGAGGTGGTGGAAACGAAAACGGTAACAGAATTCAAACATGAGTGGGATAAACATAAAGGAATCCTGCTCAGAAGGAATGGATCCTAAAGAGCTTAGACGAGATTGGGTGGCAAAGCCGGTGGCGGGAGACGGAGATGGTGCTGGGCAGACTTATACGGTCTGTGCCAGAGCCGGTGGTGGGAGGCGGGACTGGTGGTTTGGAGGCAGGGATAGTGCTGGGCAGACTTATACGGTCTGTGCCAGAACCGGTGGTGGGAGGCGGGGCTGGTGGTTGGGAGGTGGGGATAGTGCTGAGCAGACTTATACGGTCTGTGCCCTGAAAAGGACAGGTACAAATCAAGGTAAGATATACACAAAAAGTAGCACATGAGAGTTTATCTTGTTGGGCAGATTGGAAAACTCTTTTTATTGGAAAAAACTAAAAACAAATAACATACAAATCAAAAACAAGCCCCTAGCTATACACGGTCCTCCTATCTATGTACACCCCCTCCCCCTCCTCAATAGTACAGTGGAAACTGTTTATTAGAAAAACCAAAGAAAAAAAACCGGACATGCAAATCAAACCCCAGGCTCCTAGCTAGACATGGTCTGCCTATCTATGTACACCCCTCCCCCTCCTCAATAATACAATGGATCAACCCCCCCGACCCCCCCCCCCCCAAACCCCCCAAACCCCTTCAGACAACTGGCACACAATCCCCTGGGTAGCATGTCCCCTCATGGCGGCTTAAGCCTCACGTGTCTCCACCACCTCGAAGCCACCCCCACCCCTTTTTCCACCCTTTCCCATTTCGCCGCTTCCTGCACTGCCCTTACCACATCCCAGCTGACTACCTCCGCCGGCCGAACCTCCTGGTACAGGGACACCCTGCAGCGCGCCATCCAGAGGCAGTACCGCAATATCACCGAAATCAGAAAGCGTGATACCGGATCTCCGCGTCCCCCTCCACCCTCTGGGCCGTACACCCAGTCCGCATAGCTGTAGTTGCGGAAACTGGGGATCTGCAGCAACGAGGAAACCCGGTCAGAGACCTGGACTGTAAATGGGCACCTCACCAGGAAATGCTCCATCGTCTCTTCAGTTCCAGCACTTTCCTCCCGTGGGCACCCTCTATCCCGCACATTGCGATATTTCAAATTTCCTCGGATGTACAGTCTACCGTGAAAGGACAGCCACGCCAGGTCTTTATACTTCGCCGGGATGCGGTTCGAAGCAATCAACCGTAACCCCTACTGCACCCGTGGGGCTGGCGCATCCCTCAGCGCCAGAGGAGCTGAGAACACTTGCGCCCGTACTCAGTCCATCCAGAACCTCCGGTGTCCTGCCTTCACCTCCCCCACCGTCAGCCCCCACACCCTCACCAATTTCACTAGGGTCTTGCAATAACTCACCCCCCCTGGGGCCGCCCTTCGCAGTGCCACTACCCTCCCCCCCTCCCGCCATAGGTCCCAATATCTCGGCCACTACTGCAGGACACTCCTTGCCCACCCCGGTGGCTCCCGCCCTCCCCAGATTGAACTGCAGGAACAAAGCGCTGTAAAACAGCACTGGGTTTATCATGCCCACCCCCCCTCCCTCCTAGGCAGATATGTAACATTCCGTTTTACCGGATTCGTCCTGTTGCCCCAGAGCAGCCGGAAGAACACCCCATACAAGGCCGCGTACCGGCTCTCTGGCAGCAAGCAGATGTAACTAACGAACAGAAACAAAGGAACTAAGTGTGCCTTGATGAGCTGTACCCGCTCCCCCATGGTCATTCTCCACCCCTTCCATCTATCCACCCTCCCCTTCGCTTCGTGGAGACACCTATCCCAGTTGTAGAGCCTATAATCCCCCTTCTCGAAGTATATTCCCAAGACCCGTATACATTCTACAGCTGTAGGAAACTTACCTCCCAACTCAAACTGCAGCCCCTGATCCCCAACCCACAGGCTATTGGACTTTTGACAATTGACCTGCGACGCTGTTGCCTGCGAGTATTCCTGGATCAGGTTCTGCAATTTACCTCCCTCCCTCTGGTCCGCTACCCACACTGTAACGTCATCTGCATACACCACGACCCTTAACTGGCTATTGTCCCCCACCTCCACCCCTTCCAGCCCCTCCGCCCCCCCCTTCTCCAGCCGTCTTATAAAAGGGTCGATAGCGTATGCATACAACAGCGGGCTGAGCGGGCACCCCTGCCGGACCCCTGCCCCTACCTCAAACCCCTGCCCTCTCCACCCGTTAACCAGGGGAAAACACCCCGCATGCCGATAGAGTAGCTGTAATTGCTCTATCCAGCCCTTCGGAAATCCATAGCGCTCCAGAATGCTCCATAGGACACCCCACTGCACTCTATCAAACGCTTTTTCCTGGTCGAGTGTTACCAACAGCCTACCATGCCCTCCCACTCTACTGCGTTCTACCCCCTCCCGCACCCACGCTGCCGCTTCCAAGACCCCTCTCCCTTTAACCCCACATGCTTGCGAGGCTGCTAGCAAATTCACAGACACCTGCCTCATTCTCTGGAATAGCATTCGCGCGAAAATTTTCCGATCTGTATTAAGCAGTGCTATAGGCCGCCAGTTGGCCAGCATCGCCGCCTCTGTCAAGGAACTAGGCAAGGAACCCTCCAACTGGGCTGCCCCCCATACCCTCACCAGGATCGGCACCAGCTGCTCCTTAAAGGCCTGGTAGAACTCAGTTGTTAGCCCATCCGGCCCCGGCGAGGTCTTCCTGTGGAGCGCCCCGATGGCTTCCTCCACCTCCTGTTCTGTCCATGGGTTCAAGAGGGCCTGAAGCCGGGGTCCCCCGTGACCTATCCCCGGGGTTCCTTCCACATAACACTCCATCTGCTCTATATCGATCTGCTGGGCTGAAAGGAACGCCGCAAAGTGGTCCCTCACTGCCCCCAGAATCCCCTCCCTGGTGTCCTGCAGGACCCCCTGTGCGTCCCGCACCCCCTCCATCACCCTGCGCGCCCTCCGCTCCCGGCAGCATGCGAAGGGGTCCGGGCTACACATTTTCCCGAAGTCCCGCTCATACACCAAGGAGGTGTAGCGGTTGTACTGTACCTGCTCCAGGAGTGCTTGGAGATCATGTATTTCTTCCTCCCTCCCCCCTTGTGAAATCAGTGTGTCCCTCTTTTTCTTTATCGCCATGCCCAACTTTGTCCTTTCCCTCCCCTCCCTTCTCGCCTGTCTGAGAAAGAATCCCCGTGTTCGTCGTTTCACTGTATCCCACCACTCCCCCAATGACTGAAATGCCCCCTGCACCTGATCTTCCAAAAACCGGCAGTACTCCTCCCACACCTGCTCGCTACCTAACCACTTTAAATTCAGTCGCCATAACCCCCTCCCTGGCCTCTGCCCTGCCGCCCCCCCCCCCCCCACCTGAAGGAGGACCATGTGGTGGTCTGAAAAGTCCACGTCCACGGTTCGTGGACCCCCCAGACAAACCCCCTTCTTTACCAGGAATCTATCGATTCTACTCTTACACTGCCCTCAAAAGAACGTGAACCCCTCCTGTTCCTCACAGAAGGCCACATGCGCGTCTACCAGCTCCGCCTCCCGCATGATCCCTGCCAGCCTCACCCCGTCATAGCCCACCTGTACCGATCGTCCCCCACTATCCTTTTTCCGCAATATGGTGTTAAAATCTCCCCCCCAGACTACTTGGCGTGAAGTGTATAGGTAGGGCTTGATTTTCCCAAGAGGAGCACCCTTTCCTTCTTGCTTTGGGGCCCGTACACATTCACCACCCTCAGTGCTCTATCCTCCCAAATCGCATCCACAACAAGACATCTCCCCACCCCCAGCTCCACCACTCGCTGAATATTCACCCGGTGGGACTTAAATAAGATCCCCACCCCACCATACCTCTCCCCCGCCAACCCCCACACCGAGGGACCCCACTTTCAGGCGTGCCTCACCCGCCTGATCACCTCAATGGACCGCAGCCGAGTCTCCTGGAGCAGGAAGCAATCTGCTTGGACCCTCGCGAACCAGTCATACGCTAAACCCTGCTTCTTCGGAGAGGCGATGCAGGCCACATTCAGCGTGGCAAATGTCAACACTAAGCCTGCCATCCTCATTGCGAGTCATGGGTCTGCTCACTCCCACCTTCTTTCCTTATCTCCTGGGATACCCCCTTCTTACCCTGAAGCAGGTCCTCTGCTATGCGGTCTACGTCATCCCCTGCCAGATCCCCCTCCCCCCCCCCCCCGCAGCCGTCCTGTCTGCACCTTACCCCCCTCCCCCTTTCTTCCTTCCTTTCTTCTTTGCTCTATCCGGACCCACCCCCTGATCCCTCCCTCTCCCCTCCCCCCCATCCCCTACCTCCTCCTCCGAGTCCTCCACCTCCCCCAAGTCCTCCAAGTCCTCCAGATCCTCCTCTAGCTCCACTCTGTCCCCCCAAGCCTGCACTTGGGTCTTCACCACCTGCCCGGCCCCCTCAGCTTTTCTCTTACTCCCCTTTCCCCTCCCTCCCTTCCCTCTTCCTCCTCCCTCACCCCTCCCCCTCCCCCCAGAGCCTTCCCGCCCTTCTTCCTACCATCAGTACCCTCCTCCAGTGCTTCCTCATATTTCCGTTTGCCCTCTCCGATCCCCCCTGCCGCCCCCTCTTCCTCCATTAACTCCACCTCTTCTCCTTCCCCCTGTTCTTCCTCCTCCCTCCCAACCTCCCTATCCTCCTCCTCCTCCTCCAACACCTGAAATCTGTTCCTCCCCCTCTTCCCCTGCAGCGACTCCTCCCCGCCCACCCCTAGTTTCCCCCCCCCCCCTCCGAAACTTCCCTTTCCTCTGTGGCACTTCTACCCACTCCCCCTCTCCCCCCTGCTCCACTCCTGACCCTGCCCCCTGCTGCCTCCCCTCCTGCATACCCTCCCCCCCTTGCCCCTCCCTGCCTATCACCCCTACCCTATCCCCTCCTCCGTTACCCCCCCCCCTCCCTGTCCCTTCCCCCACATATCCCACTCGTTATGGGCCGCCCTAGGGCAGTTCCGATATGCATGGCCTAACCCACCGCAGAGGTTGCACCTGATCGCGGTGCAGTCCTCTGTGGCGTGCTGATCCCCGCAACTTCCACACTTTACCACTGGGCATGACATGCTGAAGTGCCTAAACGAACCACATCTGAAGCACTGCCGCGGCTGCCCCTTGTAAAAGCACAGTATCCTGTCGTGACCGATAAAGGCAGCCGAAAGAATGTGCTGGACCACATGGCTCTCCTGTCTCAATTTGACCAGGGCTCCCCAACCTCCTGCCCAAACCCTGCTTGGATCCGGTAACTTTGTAAGCGGGGATCTCAGCTCCGCGTACCTCTGTAGCCAGTAGGCTAAATCTGCCCCAGAGATAGACTTATTTCTCACGAGCAGGGTGACCTGCACCAGGTCCGGCTTGCTGATTGGAATGGCCCTGAGGTCCCGCCACTCCCCCTTTCCCCTCACCCCTTCGTACCTTTCCCAGAATATTTCCATCCCCCTCTGGGTCATGAAGCTCAAGTCATATTCTGGGATGTTGATGGGGTGTATACACGCGTAAAAGTCCTCGGGTATAAACCCCATCCCCATCACCAGCCTCAAGACCCAATCCCTGGAGGGCATTGCCCCCTCCCCTATCCATTTCAGCTGTACCACATTTCGCTGCTTAGGCAGCTGTCCACCCCCTGTCCCCGCTCCCCCCCAACCCCTCCCTGGACCCTCAAAACCACCCGATCTCCCCCCCTACTTCCTTCCCCCTCCCTGGACTACTGCCGCAAAGGACTTGGACCCCAGCCCCCACCGCCCCCCCTCCACACTTGTTCCAGCCCTTCCCTCTGCCTCCCCCCCTTCTGTCCCTCTGCTCCTCCCCTCATCCCTCTCCCTTCCTCAATATCCACAGCCCCCTCCCCCTCCTGCTGTCCCCCATCCCCTTCCCTCTCAGACAAACATCCAGCAACGTCCATAGTCAGTTCTGCTGCTTGGGCTGCCTCCAACTGATTGTCCTGCCCATCTCCACTTCCTGGAACGTCCCTGCTCGACCCTGCCACTGCAGGCTCCAGCCTCTGGGCTAATCGCCTCCTCTCCTCTGTCTCCTGGCGATACTCTGGCTCCTGCCCAGTCAGGTCTGCAGCTGGCGATACCAGACTCCCTGCTTGCTCCGCTCCCGAACTCCCTCCAACCTCCGGCACCAGGGGCGGAGCCTCCGGAACTCCGCCGCTCCCCTTGGCTCCTCGCTCCCAGCCGTCCCGCTTACAGGTCCGCTCCACCACCCGCTGCACATCTGTTGGACTTGCCATGTCCACTTCTCTAGTCAATGAAAGTCTCTCAACAATCGGGTTACTTCCTCCTTGCTTCTGGTGCAGTCCCTCCTGCGTTCTCTCAATGGCTGGCGCTTCCCGGGGGCGTGGCTTGTCCGTTCCTGACACCGCCACAGGCTGGCTGTTAGTACCCCCCGATTTCACCTCTTTTAATGGACAGCTGGTCAAATGAGCTCCCAGCTGCTGCCCGCTGCTATTCCTCTCTCTCCGACCCCTCTCCTGTAAACCGCCAGCTACTCCATGCTCAGGGAAGACCTCCCCTGCTCCCGGACTTCATGGGCGGGGCTTCTCCAGACGCCATGCTGCCTCGGTTTCCACTTCAGCCATTGCAGACCCGGCCAAAAATACCGGAGTCTGCCTCTGCTGACCCTTTTCCAACAGGGCCTCCTTCACGGCAACAGTCTCTGCTGTTTGCACAACTGCAGGTAAGCCCCCTGAGACTTCGACCACCACCTCTGTAGAAAACAGGCTGCTACCTGCGTCTCCCTCTGCTGCCTCCATTATCTGGAGTTTTGACAATTTACTGAGTTCTTTCCTCCCCTCCACAGGTAGGATCTCTACTCCAGCCCCCACCTCAGAGCCATGTCCTGCCGCTGCCTCCTTATCCTCTGGCTGCTGGGTAAGTGCTCTGGACTGTGTTGCCAACTGTCTCATGTATTTTAAAGTGGGGTCACCTCTGAACCCAGACAACTCTTTTGATTCTAATGCTGCTGAAGACACTGAAGCTTGCTGCAACTGTAGTGTTCCTGAACCCCCAGACTGTGGTATAGAAGCCATCCTTTCTCGGTTAACATAGAGCTCCCTCAAAGGATTCACAGAGCCCTTTTTTAAACAGTTCAACAAGTGTTCTTTTTTCCCCAACAACTTCAATATCCGGGCTTCCTCTTTAACATACATTTGTCTGTGCTCCGCTGGGGCAAATTTACACATAGTTCTTGCCATTTTCAGACGTTTTCCTAGCTCCACTACTTCTTTTTCCACCAGCTTAATTCGTCTTACAATATTTACCTCACTATTTGCTGGATCATCAGGGTCATAGCTCACTTCAAGGAACTCCTCATCTGACGATCCACTCTCCTCACTCTCACTCTCTTCTGCCTCCAGCAAAGGCTTCTGGCAAACTTCCATTGCCTCTTCCTTCTCCCTTCCTTGGAAGCGCCCTTCTGGGGCCTGTACTATCTTCCTCCCCCCTCCACTGTCTTCTCGCTTACCTTCCGCAAGCTGGGCCATGGAGGGGGAAATGCTCTGGTGGCCTCCACTGGGCTGCTTCTCCCTTCGGTCCACTGGACTCCTTTCCCTTCTCCCGGTAGTCAAACCAGGGAGAGAGCCACTCCTTTCGGCCTTCTGGTCCCGGGCCCCAGGAGGCCCCATAGCCTGGGACTTTCCTGAGGCCTTCTCCCCAGGGACCCTCCTCATCTTTGGGGAGGGAGCTAGGTCTCACTCCCTTTCCACTGGAAGTCAGCAGAGCTCTCTAAAACACCTCCTTCCTCCTCAGCAGACTGGATGGACCGTGCAGGTCTTTTTCTGCCGTCATCTACTATGTTACTATATGTTACTATGTATTCTTTCAGCCTCCGCGTCTGGAGTATTCCGCAGGGCTGGCTCCTTGAGAAGTCTGGAGCGGTATTCATAAAGCTTAGTCGAAGGATCGCTATCCAAAACTGGGCTATGGCGCACCCTACGCCCCTGGAGATGCTTTCTCTCAGCTGCCGCTTCCAAAGTATCTCTCAGGGTTGGGTCAGATAAACGTTTCTTCCGGTAATCGCGGAGGGTCAAAAAATGATTCACAGAAAAAATTGGGTTTATATAGGGATCCGACCACAAATTAAGAACTACGTCCGGATTGTCCCTAAGGATCAAGGTCATGGGCAGCAAGCCCCACTGGACGGATGATCTCGCTGGACTCATGGCCTTTGCATTCTGTCGCATTCTCGAGGACCTGGGCATTCTGCCGATAATGGAAACCGAGGACGCCCATCTCAAAAACAACCAAATGCAAGCCCTTTGGTCATGGGAGGAGCCAGCGTTCGTAGTGCACTAGTTCCCTGATATGCCAGGACACCAACCGGGCACCCTAGGGGGCACTGCAGTGGACTTCACAAATTGCTCCCAGGTGCATAGCTCCCTTACCTTTGGTGCTGAGCACCCCAACCCCCCCCAAAACCCACTTCCCACAACTGTACACCACTACCATAGCCCTAAGGGGTGAAGGGAGGGCACCTACATGTGGGTACAGTGGGTTTCGGGTGGGTTTTGGAGGGCTCACATTTACCACCACAAGTGCAACAGGTAGGGGGGATGGGCCTGGGTCCGCCTACCTGACGTACACTGCACCCACTAAAAACTGCTCCAGGGACCTGCATACTGCTGTGATGGAGCTGGGTATAACATTTGAGGCTGGCATAGTGGCTGGCAAAAAAAAAATTTTAAGTTTTTTTTTTAGGGTGGGAGGAGGTTGGTGACCACTGGGGGAGTAAGGGGAGGTCATCCCCGATTCCCTCCGGTGGTCATCTGGTCAGTTCGGGCACCTTTTCAAGGCTTGGTCGTGAAAAAAATTGGACCAAGTAAAGTCGGCCAAATGCTCATCAGGGATGCCCTTCTTTTTTCCATTATCGGCAGAGGACGCCCATCTCTTAACCATGCCCCCGTCCCGCCTTCGGTACACTGCCGACATGCCCCCGTCCCGCCTTCGGTACACTGCCGACATGCCCCCGTGAACTTTGGTCGTCCCCGCGACTGAAAGCAGTTGAGGACGCCTAAAATCGGCTTTCGATTATGCCGATTTGGGCGGCCCTGAGAGAAGGACGCCCATCTCCCGATTTCTGTCGGAAGATGGGCGTCCTTCTCTTTTGACTATGCCGCTGATAGTGTTATATGAATATTCTGCTATATGTTTAGGGGGTAGTTTTATAAAAATGGTGCTATCATCCAGTGGTGTGCTGGTAAATGTTTAACAACAGGCTCTCTCTCTGGTCCACCTCTGCGCTCCCCCTTTCCACCTCTGCACCCCCCCCCCCCCCCAAATTGCAGCGCTGGCTATAGCCAGGGAGAGAGCCTTGGGGGGGGGGGGCAATGCATTACTCCAGGAAAAAATATATTTTATGATCCCAGGTTCCAATCTAATTCATGTTTAATGTGGGATAAAATGCCATAAATAAGTAAATAAATATAAACTTTTTTTTTAATCTGTTTATTAATATCCAGACCAATTTACATGGTACAAAACAAAACCAAAGAAGAGACAACCGAAGCTGGATAACATTTTTTATGTATCTATCCTTAGTTCCCCCCCCCCTTTCCCCCCTTTATTTCACCTCCCCCCTTTACCCCCCTCCCCCACCAACTCCACCCAAACCCTCTTCTAACAATTCAAAATTTTACTTCTGGCCACTGGAGTGAGAGTATCCCAGAATGGGGACCAAATCTTGCAAAATGTGTCACCTCTCTTGGAGGCTAAGTCTCTGACTCCTCCCTTCTCCAACGAACAGCAGTGGATCATGGCCGACCTCCAATGGGCCACGCTGGGGCCTTCAATGTCCAACCACAGTTGAAGAATAGTACTCTTTGCCATCAGGGTGGCCCATTTCAAGAATGGCTTATACCCTGTTGGCGTCAGTCTCTGAGTCTTAAAGATGTCAAATAATTGCTCCGGGGATGGGCTCCAACGACAAGAGCATATTCGCGACACATGGGATCCCAGTGACTTCCAGAAGGATTGGATTCTTGAGCAACTCCAGTACATGTGTCCCAAGCTGGCACCACCCCTCCCACACTTCAAGCAGTTATCTGATTCTTGGAGAGCAGCTCGAAATGCTCTGTAGGGAGAAATGTGTAGACGCAGCAGAAATTTATATTGAATTTCGCACCAAGCCACATTTTCTGTGAGTCTGTGTACAGCCCGAAGGCACTCCGCTACTTGTTCATGTTGAAGGCGGAGGCCCAATTCCTGATTCCACCCCTGTGTCACCCTGGCCAGGTCAAGATCTTGCAGCGTGTCTCTGAGATGTCTATGAAAATAACTTAGAGGGGTCCGCAGCTGTGCTTCAAGACCCAACAGTTCATCCAGTTCTTCCCACGACTCGTGGGTTAGTGCTGTCGTTGGGAGGGAGTTCACATAATGTCGGATCTGGTAGTATGCAAAAATATCTTGTGCTCCCAACCCATATTCATCACACAAGTCCTTGAATGGTTTGATGACCCCCTGCTCCGATACTACATGGTATAGATAATGAACTCCAGAGAAGGCCCACCTCCGAAAGGTGGCCGAGGAGGCTCCCGCTGGAAACTCCAAATTTCCTTGAATCGGGATCAACAAGGAAGCCTCCCTGTCTCTGCCACCCCGCCTACGCACCCACTTCCAGGTGGCTCTTAAAGGGGCTAGGATATATTTATAGGGGCTTAAATTAGACAATTTCCCAGGTGAAGCCTGTAGCCAATATGCAAAGTGTAGCAGTCCAAGTAACGAGGTCTCTATGTTGATACAAGAAAAATATTGTTTAGAGCGAAACCAGTCTGAAATATGTCTGAGGCTACTGGCAATAGAAAATAATCGTAAATCCATTAAACCCAGCCCTCCTTTATTCTTGGGGAGTGTTAATGATGCCAGCGGCAGCCTAGCTCTTCTACCCTGCCACAAGAAGGAGTTTAACTGCTTCCTGAGCCACCGATCCTCTTTCCCACGCCACCATAAAGGCAGCATTTGGAACACATAAGACCATTTTGGAAATAGTATCATGTTGTATAATGCTATGCGACCCATCAGAGTGATGCCACCTATGGAAAAGCTCAATTGTTCACTGTTTCAAGGGTCCCATGTTTAAATCATAAAACTTGTTGAGGTCCTCTGGTATATAAACACCCAAATATTTTATGTCCGAGCTTGCCCATAGGAAAGGAAAATTACCCCTCCAAGTTGTTCGGACCTCAGACTGGATGGGCAGGGCCACCGACTTTTGGAAATTTAAAGTGAACCCCATCAGGAGCCCGAATTCTGCCAATGTTTCCAACAATTGCTTCACTGAGTGGGCTGGGTGTGTAAGTGTCAGCAGGATATCGTCCGCAAAGGCCAATATCTTCACCGATTGCGTAGGCAAAGATATCCCTACTATGCCCGGGTCAGCTAAAATTGTTCTCAAGAGCGGTTCTAAATATAAGAGAAATAACGCTGGTGAGAGAGGGCAGCCTTGTCTAGTCCCTCTTTGCACTATAAAGGCTGACGACTGGATCCCATTTACCACTATTCGTGCTGATGGAGAATGATATAGCGCCACGATGGCCTCCATAAACCACCCCTCTAACCCGACATATTTAAGAACCCGGAATAGGTAGGCTCATTGTACTTTATCAAACGCCTTTTCGGCGTCCAGGCTGATAAACAATAGGGGGTCCCGAGTAACTTGACTATGTGCTATGGAGAGTAATATTTTACGCACGTTTAGTGTAGGATGCCGACCTCGCACAAAGCCGACTTGGTGTTCGCCCACTAATTGAGGGAGGTACCGCGCCAATCTATCTGCCAGTACTCGTGCCAATATTTTAATATCCACGTTTAATAGCGAGATGGGCCTATAAGATTTCACTTGATCAAGGGGCTTGCCCGGTTTCGGTATCAGTGTAATCAATGCCTCATTCTCCCTCGGAGAAAAGACCCCCGTTCTACTACAGCGTCATAATAAGAAATGAGAGGCCCCACCAACTCGTGACCTAGAATTTTATAGTATTCATTGGAGAATCCGTCTGGGCCCGGGGCAGACCCCGACAGAAGCAATTTGATAACCCGCTGTACTTCCTGTGCGTTTACAGGGGCTGACAGATATTCCCTCGCATTCTGTGCTAATCTGGGCATACCCGCGCCAGCTAGATAATCTTCCAATAGCTGTCCTTGGTCTTCCCCCTGTTTTGAGTAAACATGTTCAAAAAAATTGCGAAATAGATCTGTAATTTCTTCCGGGCTATTGGTGTGTGTCCCGTCGGACTTTCTCAACAATGGGACATAACGGGATGACGATTTCGCCCCGGCCACTCTAGCCAGCAGTTTACCCGACTTATTTCCAAACCGTTGGAAATTCAACCGCTTTACAAAAAGGTGCCGTTTTGTTTGTTCATGAATGAGTGAATTTAAGGTGGCCAGGGCTGCAACCATTCTTTCCCTATTTTCTCCAGAAGGATTAGTGATATGGGCCCTCTTTGCTAGCTTGTATTCTTTTTCTAAACGCGATATACCCACTGGCAGCCTTTTGGCCCTCGCACTTAAAAATGCTATCACTTCCCCCCTCAAAACTACCTTGGAGGCTTCCCAGAATATTTTAGGCGAGGGGGAGGATGCCGCGTTGGTATCTACATAATAAGCCCATTTTGCCCTAATGTGTTCCACCAAAAGTTTATCTTGTGACAGGTAGGAGGGGAAGAGCCAAAACCTGGCTGGCTCCCCGCCTATATTGAACTCTAACTCAAGTCCTATTATAGCATGGTCAGAGATTGCAGCTATTCCTTTAAACGCGTCTTTAACCCTAAAGAACATGAATGTGTTAAGAGTACATAGTCTATCCGCGACCATGTCTGATGGACTTTAGATTGATGGGTATAGTCTCGGGATGTCGGGTTCAGTAGTCTCCAGGGATCTACAAGGTTCAGAGATTTACACAGCGCTGGGAGACCTCTCTCCCTGCCCACTGATGACTGAGTACTGGGATTTGACCTATCCATAGCGGGATCCATGACTTGATTGAAATCGCCTGCCCACACCCAAGGAGCATCTGTGTATCTCTGTCCCAACGCAGCTAGTGACTGGAAAAAGGCCGGGCAGAACATATTGGGCCCATACACTGAGCAAAGATAAAATTTTTTCCCCTGGAAAACTATCTGTATCAATACCACCCTTCCAGCATTATCTTTATATAATATTTTAGTTTGGCATGGCACACCTTTACGAATTAATATCGCCACCCCACTTTTGTGGTTCCCAGAAGAAGAAGAAGAACATTTTCCCACCCATTGTTGGCACAACTTCATATGTTCGGTGTCTGTTAATTTTTTTTCTTGTAAGCACGCTATCGCAGCTTTATGGTTTCAGTTGTGTCAGGATTTTACTACGCTTTGTTGGGGACGTTATCCCTGACACATTCCAGGAGAGAATTCTAAGGTCAGAATCACCCATCTCCCCTAATCTCAACTAATCCCTCCAGTTTTTCTTGCATACATTCAAAATTGGGCTTCGGAGGCCCAGCCCCTTCCAGAAGCGCATCCACCACCATCAGAGCAGGGGGTGATCTTCTCAAAAATACTCCATATTTCACTTTTCCAGTGGTCCAGCTTACTTTCTCTCTCACTCCAGACCTATCTCACACATCCCACCCACTCTCTCCCCCTCCCCTCCCACTCCCTTCCGCCCTATCCTATCCCCTTCCCAATAAGTACCCTGTATCATCCCCACAGGCTACTAGGCCTGTGAAGATAGGGGTATCACGTACTGTCGCTGGGAGACCCCCACCCCAAGATTGGTTTACAAACCCCTTTTACTTTACCAAAGTAAAACATATACATGAATAACCTTATCAAACATGATTACCCTCAAGTCCTCTGTTCAGGTTCCTTCCAATGTTTGACTTTCAGTTAATGCTATTTTTGCCTCTTCCACGGAGTGGTAGGTCAGCCATCGATCCTGGAGGATCCAAATCTCTAAGTTTCTTTCGGGAAGTTGCTCTGGGAGGCCTACGATACGAAGATTATTTCTCCTCGATCTGCCCTCCAGATCTTCAAGCCGATCTTCTTGCTCCTTCAGTTTCTGCTGCAGGGCAAGCAAATCCGGGCCATACCCGTGGGAATCATCTTCGAGCGTGGACACTCGCGTTTCTAGATCACTGGTGCGGGTCCCCAAGCCGTCCATTGTTATTTGAAAACTGTCCAGTTTATCATTTAGTGCTACCCATTTCGGGTCCCACGCTTTCGCAATTGCTGTAGTCAGCTGGGCTAGTTGTTGCTCGTTAAAGCTCATGGGCAGTGGTGTTTCAGAGGGGTCGGCCGCCATTTTTCCATCTGCGGTGCCCGCTTTAGTTTTTTCTTTTTTCCCTGAACGGAGTGCCATTTCAACCGGCAATTTTTGTAGAAATCTGTCCATAGGCACTTCATCTTTAGTAACAGCGGTTTTAGGGAATCTAGTCGTTGCAAAATTAAGCGATCTTGGGGCGAAGGTCTCAGAGCTGAAACAACGTGCGTCTTGTTCAGCTCATAGCGTCACGTGACCCCCCCCCCCATAAATATAAAGTTTTTAATGTTGAGCACCTGATTCTCAGAGTGGACATATTCCAAACACTATAATGAAAATAAAATGATTTTTTTCTACCTTTGTTGTCTGGTGACTTTGTTTTTCTGATCATGCTGGCCCAGTATCCAATTCTGCTGCTATCTGTCCTCTTAACTCTGTTTCCAGGGCTTCCTTCCCATTTATTTCTTTCCTTTCCTCCTTTCTTCTTCATTTCTGGTCCTCCGCAGACTTGACTGTCCAGTGGATCCAGCTTCTGCCTATTTTCTTCATCCTTGTGCAGTTTTTCTCCTCTCTTCCTTTTCCCTCATCTCATCTCCTTCCTCACTCTTCCCTCCCCTCTATCCATGTCCAGCATTTCTTCTTTCTCCCTTCCCTCTCCTCCATCCATGTCCAGCAACTCTCCTCTCCCCTGCCCCCCCTCCAGCCATCCATACCCACCCAGCGATTCCCTCCGCTGCCCTGACCCTCCTTTAGCCATCCATACCCACCCAGCAATCCTCTCCGCTCCCCTACCCCCCTCCAGCCATCAATACCCACCCAGCGATTCTCTCCACTGCCCTGTCCCTCCTCCAGCCATCCATACCCACCCAGCGATTCTCTCCTGTCCCCTGCCCCCTCCAGCCATCCATACCCACCCAGTGATTCTCTCCTCTCCCCTGCCCCCCCTCAAGCCAACCATACCCACCCAGCGATTCTCTCTGCTCCTCTGCCCCTCCTCTAGCCATCCATACCTACCCAGTGATTCTCTTCGCTGCCCTGCCCCTCCTCCAGCCATCCATACTCACCCAGCGATTCTCTCCACTCCCCTGCCCCTCCTCCAGCCATCCATACCCACCCAGCGATTCTCTCCACTCCCCTGCCCCTCCTCCAGCCATCCATACCCACCCAGCGATTCTCTCCTCTGCCCTGCCCCCTCCAGCCATACATACCCACCCAACTATTCTCCTCGCTCCCCTGCCTCCGTTGCAGCAGCCGCAGTGAAAGCCCGTCTCTAGCCTTCACTTCGTTCCCGTCAATGTCCCTACCTCGCAGAAAGAGGAAATGACGTCAGAACAAGGCGGGACACTGACGGGAACAAAGTGAAGGCTAGATGGGGTTTGACTGCATCTGCTGAGGTAAATCAACAATTTAAACCCCCCAGAGCTGCGGGGGATGAGGTAAGCATGGCTTGTGGCGCCCTCCTGCCATGCTTACCTCATTTACTGCCGGGTTGCACCGCCCCTGGGAGCCGGCTCGCCTGCCACAACAACTGGCTCGCAAGAGCTTTAAAAATTTAACAACCGGCTCTTGCGAGCCGGTGCAAGCTGGCTCCAGCAAACCACTGCTATCACCTATGCAACAAATATGCGCATAAATGACTAGAATACCAGCATATATGTGCAAATTCCAAAACTATGGCTATGTGCTGTTTTGTACATATGCACATATCTTCCAAGTATGTATTTTACTGGTGGGCATACACATGGGAGGAGGCTAACAGGCTTATTTTTGAAAGAGAAGGACGCCCATCTTTCGACACAAATCGGAAGATGGGCGTCCTTCTCACAGGGTCGTCCAAATCGGTATAATCGAAAGCCGATTTTGGACGTCCCCAACTGCACTCCATCGCAGGGACGGCCAAAGTTCAAGGGGGCGTGTCAAAGGTGTAGCAAAGGCGGGACTTGGGCGGGACTTGGGCGTGCCTAACGCTTAGACATCCTTGACCCATAGTCAAAAAAAGCAAGGACGTCCCTGAAGAACACTTGGACGTTTTCACCCGGACCTGTTTTTCTTACGACTAAGGGAAAGGGAAATGGGACTTGATATACCACCTTTCTGAGGTTTTTGCAACTACATTCAAAACGGTTTACATATATTCAGGTACTTTTGTACCAGGGGCAATGGAGGGTTAAGTGACTTACCCAGAGACACAAAGAGCTACAGTGGGAATTGAACTCAGTTCCCCAGGATCAAAGTCCACTGCACTAACCACTAGGCTACTCCTCCACTCCTAAGGCACAAAAAGTTGCCCGAAATGACCAGATGACCATTGGAGAGAATTGGGGATGACCTCCCGTTACTCCCCTAGTGGTCACTAACCCCCTCCCACCCTCAAAAAACATCTTTAAAAATATGTCAGCAACAGCTGCTACTTTAGTGGCAACAGTTGCCTTATTGCCTGATAAAAATTTGATTTTCCGTTTGTTTTTCCGTAATAAGGATAAACCTTTTCTAGGTTTTAAAGTGTTGTTACTTCCTGACGTCTCCAAGGAGACAAGACGATGAAGGAAACAATTTTTGCTTCTTAGGCCTGAAATTTTGCACTTGGGGAGTACCTTTTTTTTAAGATACCCGTGCAAGTGCATTATAAGGCTTAGGGAGAAGAAATGTGTATTTATAGAACCTGCCCACGTATCAGCACTTATAGCCTCAGCGAAAATGGAAAAGCGTTAAAGAAAAGAACTTAACTCCATTTAGCAGAGAATTTGTTACCTGTATTATTTTCTAAAAAAATTTCTTTTTATCTCCCTATGTTTTCCGTTTTCTTGGATTCGCAATTATGGACTTGAGTGTCATATTTCCTTTATTATAGGAATTTCTTATTTCTTTCTTTTCCTTTTTATAAGTGTAAAATTCTTAGTTGATGGACACTTTTCTACACAAGATGTTTCTTGTATAATTTGATTAAATGAATAAAAAAAAAATAAAAAAAATGTCGTGCCAGCCTCTATGAAAACGCGAAGGCAAAAAAGGAGGTAAAAAATCCTCACGACACCGTGAAGATGAAACAAAAAAGTGAGGAGAATGGATGAGGATACCAACTGTTTTATATTTATTCACTTAAAAAATTATATGTACATAACAGCGACCCGACACGGCCGTGTTTCGGCACAATGGCCTGCTTCAGGGGTCTTTATAACCTTGAATGATGTAGTTTAGAATATATGTTCCAAGGGAAATAACAGGAAACAAATCTCTCTGGTCTCCTCTCTTCAAAATAATATATATAAGATATATATATTTTTTTTAAAAACGAGCATATAAATACTCCTCTCCTCAGATGTCATACTCAAGTCCATGACAGCGCATGCAGGTCCCTGGAGCAGTTTTAGTGGGTACTGCAGTGCTCTTCAGACAGGCAGACCCAGGCCCATACCCCCCCTACCTGTTACATTTGTGGAGGAAACAGCAAGCCCTCCAAAACCTACCACAAACCTACTGTACCCACATCTAGGTGCCCCCCACTTCACTCGTAAGAGCTCTTTGAGCAGGGACTGTCCTTTTGTGTTTGATGTACAGCGCTGCGTATGCCTTGTAGCGCTATAGAAGTGGCAAGTAGTAGTAGTAAGAGCTATGGTTTTGGTGTACAGTTGTGGGTAGTGGGTTTTGGGGGCTCAGCACACAAGGTAAGGGAGCTATGTACCTGGGAGCAATTTATGAAGTCCACTGCAGTGCCCCCTAGGGTGCCCGGTTGGTGTCCTGGCATGTGAGGGGGACCAGTGCACTACGAATGCTGGCTCGTTCCACGACCAAAGGGCTTGTGTTTGGTCGTTTCTGAGATGGGCGTCCTTGATTTCCATTAGTGGCGAAAATCAGAAACGACCAAGTCTAGGGATGACCATCTCTAAGGATGACCAAAATTTCAAGATTTGGGCGTCCCCGACCGTATTATCGAAACGAAAGATGGACGTCCATCTTGTTTTGATAATACGTGTTTCCCCGCCCCTCCATTGGGATGTTTTGCGAGGATGTCCTCAGGAAAACTTAGGCGTCCCTTTTGATTATGCCTCTCTATGTGGAATGTAGGCAGGACTCACACTTATGCATATAGCTTATAGAATAAGTTACATGCATATCTCTAGCCTCTAGGTACAAGCATTTATACCAGTTCTATGACTGATGTAAGTGCTTGATCCTAACCACATGTGTATGTATATACCAGTTATGCTAGAATTCTATAAAGTAAAGTAGGAGACTACTTGGACTATTCACACGTGGGTGTCAGAGCAGGCAGGGCCGCCGAGAGACTGGGCCGGGCCCGGGACAAGGCCGCCCCTGGCCCCCCCCCCCCCCCCCCCCCCCCACTGCCGGGCCCTTGCACTATATGTAGATCCTTCAAGAGGTAGTGTGTCATGATTTAGGCTCTACACCTTTTCTGATGTTTTGGTGCCACCTCAGTAAAGCCAAAACACAATCTCTCCACTGCAAAACACTATACACAAACTTATGCTGTTATGGTTTGGTAAGGTTATGAGTGGGTTTTTGCACAACAGCACTAATTCCAAGGACAGGACGAACTACAACCTTATGCGTAGAAAGGCAGCACTATAATTACACCGGGCTCTAAAACACCAGTACACAACCTAATGAAAAACAAAACAAAAAGGGCTGCAAATACTACACACTAGCAGAATACTGTACCTTGATCACACATGAAAAACACATGGCAACAGATATGACACAAGGAACTAGAAATAAAAAAATATGAAGGCAAAATACTGAACTAGAAAGTTACTCAGCATGCAGCAATACTAGAAAAATTGAAACTTGCATGAAAAATATCACAGATACACATTTCCAAAAGCTGACATATTCCAATTAATAAATTCTGAATAAAATACTTTTTTCTACCTTTGATGTCTGATCATAGTTTTTCTATTTGCTTTGGTCCCATCTTCTGTTTTATGCAGTGTCTTCTTTCCATTTGATATTTTTTCTCTCACCATCCTCCTGTGTCCTTATGCGTCCTGTCTACCATCTGTAACCCTGTCCCTATCCTTCCTCAAGTTTCGGCATCTGTCCTGAAAGTGTTCCGATCCAGCCCTTAAATTGAGCATTTCTCCTCACTCTCCTCCCCTCCATCCATGTACATGTATTTCCTGTCTTCCCTCCCCTCCATCCATATCCAGCATTTCTCTTCTCTTCCTTTTCCCTCCATCTGTGTGCATCTCCTTCCTTTGTCTTTCCTTCCCTTCATCCTTGTCCATAATTTCTTCTCTCTTCCCTGCCCTCCACTCCAGCCATCCATGTTCAGCATTTCTCCTGTCTTCCCTTCCCTCCATCCATGTGCATCTCCTTCCTGACTTCCCTCTCCTCCATCTATCCATGTCCAGCAACTCCTCATTCTCTCCTGGCCTCTCCTCCATCCAACCATATCCAGTAAATTTCCTCTCTCCCCTGCCCCCTCCAATCATCCATCCATGTTCAGCAGTTCTCCTCTCCCCTCTGCCCTGCCCAGCAATCTCTTCTCTCTCCCCCCCTGCCCTCTTGTCCAGCGATCTCTTCTCTCTCCCCCTGCCCTCTTGTCCAGCGATCTCTTCTCTCTCCCCAATGCTCTCTTGTCCAGCAATCTCTTCTCTCTCCCCCTGCCCTCTTGTCCAGCGATCTCTTCTCTCTCCCCAATGCTCTCTTGTCCAGCAATCTCTTCTCTCTCCCCCTGCCCTCTTGTCCAGCGATCTCTTCTCTCTCCCCCTGCCCTCTTGTCCAGTGATCTCTTCTCTCTCCCCCTGCCCTCTTGTCCAGCAATCTCTTCTCTCTCCCCCCTGCCCAGCAATCTCTTCTCTCTCCCCCCTGCCCTGCCCTCTTGTCCAGCAATCTCTTCTTTCTCCCCCCCCTCTGAGATCCAAGGCCTGCCCCCCTCCGAGATCCAAGGCCTACCCCCTCCCTCCAAGATCCAAGGCCCTTCTACTACTGCTTATCATTTCTATAGCGCTACTAAACTCCCTCCCTCCCAGATCCAAGGCCCCCCTCTTCTTCGTCCATCCGACTGAATTCCAAGGCCCCCCTCCGTCCCTCCCTCCGAATTGCAAAAGCGATCTTGTTCTTACTTCGTTGGGGGTTGGCGAGAGCAGCATGCAGAAGAGAACGCAGGGAAAAGCGTGCAGGCTCCCGCTTCAGCCTTCCCTCGTTGTCTGTGGTCCCGCCCTCACAGGCGGGACCACAGACAACGAGGGAAGGCTGAAGCGGGAGCCTGCACGCTTTTCACTGCGTCTGCGTGCTGCTCTCGCCGTAACCCCCGCCGAAGAAGTAAGAAGAAGATTGCTTTTGCAATTCGGAGGGAGGGACGGAGGGCGGGCCCTGGGAGTCGGAGGGAGGGAGGGACCTAGGAGTCGGAGGGAGGGGCGACCACCCACGGACTCGGCGCCGGGCCCCCCTGGAGGCCCGGGCCCGGGGACTTTTGTCCCCCCTGTCCCCCCCTCTCGGCGGCCCTGAGAGCAGGTGATATTTGGAATACACACTTAGCTAAGACCCAAGAGAAAATGGCACCACTGAAATAGGTTTTATGCCCCACCCACAAATGCTCACTGTAGTTGTATTCAAAACTCCGGACCTTTAAGCATGAAGGATGGAAACTGGAAAGGAGATAGTGTAAATCTTGCATGGATTAGACAGACTAAACTGTAGGAAACACATGACAAAGCACCGCCAGCCTTAACAGCAGCCAAAAACAATGTTTCTCTCAACGCATTCAACAGGCTGCCAATTCAACCAAGCACCTGTTCAGCATAGTAAACAGCCTATTGCAACCCCCACAACAGAACCAGCCTGCTCAGTCAAAACTGAACTGCAAAGATTTTGCTTCATACTTTGCCAACAAATTTAAAAGTCTCCACCAGGATTTAGAGGCAGTCCCATCCAGTGTCCAGTCAGCTAATCAGGAGTGCACAAACTTGCCCCCTCCTCACACAGACATATGGGACTCTTAACCCAATAACAGAGGGCCTTGACAAAATCCTAAGAGGCCTTTGACCAACTACATGCTCCCCCGAACCCTGCCCATCAGAGATAGTGCAGCAGGCAAGCAGGGGCCTCATAGTAGGTGTCACAAAAATCATGAACTTCTCTCTTTCTAATGGGAAGCTACCAACAGCATCAAAAAGTGCAGTGGTGCATCCTTTGCTAAAAAAGAAAAAAAAAGCTAGGAAAACTTATAGAACAAACAGTCTGTGCTCAACTCAACGATTGGCTAGAAGAGAGAAACTGGATAGATCCATGTCAATCTGGGTTCAGACCCGGTTATGAAACAGAAACAGTCCTTGTATCCTTACTAGATGATCGTCACAGAAACCGAGACAGTGGATTTGCCTCGGTATGAGTACTGCTGAATTTCTCAGCAGCTTTTGACACTGTAGATCAGGATATGAAGCTAGCACAACTGGCAGAAACTGGCAGAAACAAGTTCAGATCCTATCAAGATAGGCAACAGACCATACTGTTTGACAGCACCTTATTACCACCTTGGGCACTGATTTGCAGGGTATCAGAAGGATTAATACTGCTACCTATTGTGTTCAAGCCACTAGCTAAGCTGATATGCTCAATGGATACTGAGTTCTACATCTATATGGATGATGTGTAGCCACTCACACCCATTGAACCTGACTTTCCCACAGCCCTGAATAAACTGACTGTGTAACATCCATTCAAGAAAGAGTTAAAAACAACAAACTTTGCCTGAACCCAAGTAAAATCGAACTTCTATGGGTCCCTAATACAAGTGGGCATATACCTGACATCAAAATCTCTTTTGGAAAATATGAACTCCCCCTCAAATCACAAATCAGGAACCTTGGAATGCAGCTAGACTGAACACTTATGCTGATTCCTCAAATCCAAGTATCATTCAAGAGCTGCTTCTATCATTTGTGTCAACTATGCTGCTGCTCTCTTCTTGCCAATATCTTCTAATCACCTTTGTTATTTTGGGTGAAAAATGAGTAAATTTCACAATACAAGAAATGACTGTCTCGTGACACAGCTGTTTAACTTTATTCTGTAATAGTAGCTCCCAATTATTAAACAATGCATATTTATAAGCCTGTTTGATAGTTTTTTAAAAGGGTATCCCCTCCTTTGTAACTTGTCTTTCAATTGCTCTGATGCTTCCCTATCTTTCACAAATATGCCTATATCGCAAAAACTGGGCAAAAGGTAAGCTGTTCTTAGTATGATAGAGATGCATACTGTTAAATGCCAGTAAAGTATTACGATCAGTTAGTTTGGAAAAAATATTAGTATCTAAACGGCCCTCATTCATTGTAATCTTGACATCTAGAAAACAAATTTCAGTCTGATAATAAGTAAATTGAAATTTAATTGTAGGATGACATCTATTAAGATCCATAACTGTGTCTAACCAGATAGCAAAAATATCATCAATAAAACAGCACTAATACACAAAGCACTTTGGGAGGCTAAGTTCCATAGGTTTCTATGGAACTTTGGGAGGCTAAGTGCTTTGAAAATAAGCCTCATGGTATATATAAAATAAGCACATGGTATATATTTTATCTTTTTCCCAATTAGCCATGAATAGATTTGCTATCGAGGGGGCAACAGAAGCCGCCATTGCAATTTCAGAGAGTTGTAGAAAAATCTTTCAATTAACATAATTCAGTTTGAAGTGCCTCAAAAGATACAAATTCTGACACATGAATACATTTCTGATCCAGAACTATCAATTCCATTTTTTCTAAATTCAATGTAAGTTTATTATCAGTAAACAAGATGCAACCTTAGAGATCTCAAGCTCTAATTTAGCAAAAGTTGAGACTACATTATTTTCCCATGACACAAAAAGCATTAAATCATTAGCATATAACTTTATTATAATGCTCACACTCAGCACAAGGAAATATCTGTGCTTTGTTCTTCAATTCATGTATTTTCACTTGCATTATAGAAGGAAATCGAACAAAAAGTCTAATTGTGGTTATTCTCTCAGTACATCCACTTATCTTAAATGTAGCTTCATGAAACAATTTTGTTTTGTTGTCATATTTATGACTAGAGTGCTACTATAGCACCAGTAAGGAGCAATGCAATCACAGTTTCTTAAGTACAGAGGTTCCTAGAATCTAAAATCAGCCATGATTAAAAAAATAAAATAAAAGGTTTCAGACCCTTAGAAACATGGCTTTTATTTAATTTTCAGATTGCTAATACTGTTTGGTACCTGCTGATTACTAATTACCAGTTTAATCCTTCAGCTGTGGTATAGCTGGGAATCTGCCAGTTGACACATGGATTATGCAGTATAGCAAAGAGTCTGTGGTACACTTAACTAGCTTTAATGACCATATAATTACAAGTCTCTCAACATGCTGTTCTACAATTAGAGTTCATCATACACTCACAACCTGACAGACTTTTAAAAATATAATTACAGGCTACTGTGCTATTTGGGTTAAACTTAGGAGAGAGGAGAGTGGAATTCCTGTAAGCAGAGAGTGTGTCTGCATTTTCTCCAGTGTTTGATTAAACTCTACACAAACAAATGTACCAAATAAAATGGCTGCCTCGTTTCACTGCTTTTTCTCCTCTTATCCAATATGATTTAATGAATATTAAACTTAGCTCATGAATGAGAGATGAAGAATGAAAAGAACAACAATATAATTCTGGTGCAGTGGTCATGCTCAGCAGATATGCTTTAGGGGCCTTTTTACAGAACATAGGCTTACCGCTCACTTTTCCGGGACTACTGCCGGCCCAATGCGGCCACCGGTGGTAGTCGCACCCCCCCCCCCCCCCGAGCATGCACCATTTCCGGGGGAAAAAGAAAACCCCTGGAAATGGCTTGCATGGTGATAACCCAGCTGGGATAATGTGGGAGCCCTTGTTGCCACCTCAATGGGTGGTGGTAAGGGCTCCCCATTGTATGGCCACATGGTAAGAGTTAATTCACTGCATGACCATTTTTGGGGTTTTTTCTGGTTGTAGAAAAAGCAGCCCTGGCGCATGGGAAAAATGGCCCCTGCAGCTAGCGCAGGGCCCTTTTTCCCACAGTTTGGTAAAAGGACCCCTAAGTGTGCTCTCTCTCTTCCCTCTGTTGAATTTCCCCTGCCATCTGCCTGAAATTTGGTGTTACAGAGCATCCTCTAGAGCAGCATGATGTGGGAATGAGAGGGATACAGTATTGGCTTGAAGGATGCCACAAGTGGTGAGCTGGAGCTGACAGGAAGTGCTGCCTCATCAAATTCCTTGATGACCCCTCTGGCACCTGAGGCTCCTCACAGCAACGAATCCGTCATTGATTAAGTCCTGTGTGAAACTCTGCTCTGCTGAGGCGATGGTGCTGAAAATAGAAGAGAAATTGGCAGTGATTAAAGAATGGATAAAGGAGATGGAGGGACGTTTGCATACAGTGGAGGATACTCAGGTGCAGGAGATGGATCGAACCAATGCTCTCAAACAGCAACTTGATGCTCTATCAGATAAGTTAGAGGATCAGGAAAATAGGGCTTAAAGGTCTAATCTGAGATTGGTGGGAATCCCAGAGGGGCTGAAAGGGGCTCAGGCCTGGACTTATGTGTAAGAGTTATTATTAAAATGCTTCCCAGACTCCCCATCTCAGCCTCCCTATGAGATGGAGCGTGTGCATTGAGACCTTTGCCCGAAACCAGATCCCCCATTGAGATTTTATAGTGAAAATGTTGAGGTTCCCAGACATGGAGCACATTCTGGGGATCGCTCGCCAAAAGAAATATGTTCCCTGTGATAACTTCTCCATCAAGGTATTTCCTGATGCTAGCAGGGAAACTGGGCAGAGAGGTGTGATCTCTGGCAGTATAAGCAGGCATTGTTAGAAAGGGGCATTCAAGCTGGACTGTGGTTTCCAGCCAAGCTGGTAATCAGTGTGGAAGGCAAGAGACATTTCTTACAAAGAGATTAAAGCTTTTATTAAAAGTATGAAGTATGCCCAGTCACGAAGGGTGATCTGATTTGGGTACTTAAAGCTGGATCTACTCAGGCCTTGCCATTCAGCAGGACCAGCCAATCATCTCATGCACAGTGGGGTCAGAGACATCCACCAATGCAAGGGGTCCACCTCGCCTAATCCCTTCTTCTTTGTCCTTGGTTTCTGAGCAGTCGGCTCACTTGGTGCAGCACAGGAGGCACTCAGATGCTGGTTCGGTTCTGCCTTTTCCACATCAGTTTGTATGGGATGAGAAAGAAGATTCTTCTGAGGATATGGGATTCAGTTAAGCAGGGTTTGCAGTAGCCAGGATGGAGATGGCCCTAACTGGGGATGAGGGGGGACACCCAGAGGGGTTGCCCCCATAATTTGGTCACTTGCTCAGTTTTGCTGAAGAGGGTACTGTCGTCAGGTTTTTTTTTCTTTTTCCTGGAATGACCGGGAGAGGTTCCTGAGTGCTTAGCGCTGTTTGTGTATTGAATTTCTGTACTAGTTTGGTATGATTATGGGAGTTTTGGGGATGCTGTTTTATGTAAATGTTATTGGGGATAGTGTACAGGTGGGTGATGGCGAACAGGTCACTGGGGAAGGGTTATGAGGAAATTGGGGTTTGGGTATCAGGGGTGGGTGGTGGAGGGAGGATGGGGTCAGGAGGGAATGGTGGACAGTATTATTATATTATTATGATGCTGTTGCATTTTTACTTGATCTGGGGAAGCAGAGTACCAGTTAGTAGTATATTGTTGTATTTTATCTATGAAGGAGGCCCTAAAAACCATTCAATCGCATATTGTGGGGGAGCTTATTGTGGCATGGGGAAGGCTGATAGGTCACATGGGACTAGTAGGGAGGCCTTTAGGGAGGGAAAGAATTTAAGAGAAACTAACCAGAAATATTTTCTTGAGGATGTTTGGAGGCTTCAGAATCTGGGTATATCAGGGAGTAAATTTATTATTCTGGTAAATATGGGACCTGCTCTAGACTAGATTATCTTTTTACTGAATGCATGGATCATGCTATAGTATCAGGAATATTGTGGATTGCTCCTCTTCAAAATACAACTTGGTTGTGGAGACCGGGTTTAGATTTATTAGCTAATCCAGAGTCTCAGTTACAGCTCTGTTAGCAATAGAAGGAATATTTGTCCCTGAACTCCACAGGTGAGATAGGTATGGATGTGGTTTGGGATGCGGGTAAGGCCTTTATGCAGGGGGCCTTTACAAGACCTAGACAAGGTCTCCTGGAATGTATTGCCCAGACTTAGCGACTTGATGAAGCTACTCCTTTCTCACAGCTCTATACCCAAATGGTGAACTTAAAAAAGCAGTTGGACCTTATGGACACAGATAAAATCAATTCTTTGCTACAAATATTAAAAAGGGATTTTTTTGGAAGGGGGGATAACAAGGTAGGGAAAGATTTGGCAAGGCAGTTTTGCTCACAGCAGAATTATAGGTGGGTTAAGAAGATATTGGGGGCCAAGGGCAGAGTAAAATTTCCCACCAGGACATAGTAGGAAGTTTGGGAAGTTTTATAGCACTTTATATTCCTCTGAGTTGCAATGTTGTGATGGAAAAATTTTGGATTATGTGTGACAGGCAGCCGTCCCCACTATAACAGACCAAGAAAGAACTGTTTTTAATATGCTTATCTCTACTCAGGAGGTGATGCAAATCGTCAAGACCCTCCCAAAGGGTAAGACCCCGGGACTGGATGGCTTTCCTTGTGAATATTACAAGATCATGATGGTGGATATAGCTGCTCCACTGGTGGATACTTTGAATGCCATCTTGAAATGGGGTGTTATGTCTCCCTCCATGTATAGTGCCAATATTGTGGTCTTACCTAAGCTGGGCAAAGATGTGGTGCTGTGTTCAAGCTATAGGCCTATTGCACTTTCAAAGACAGACATGAAAATTTTTTCCAAAATTTTGGCCAGTAGGTTGGAGAACATCTTGCCCAGAATCATTCATTGGTTGTTAAGGGTGGGTAATTGGGGGATAATATGCAGAAGGAGTATGACATGACTGACCATCTTCAGCGTGAAAGGACACTGGGAATTTGTATTGCTTTGGACGCAGAGAAGGCATTCGATCGGGTGGAGTGGCAGTTTTTATTTGAAGCTTTAGAGCAAATAGGGATTGACTGATTCTATGGGGTTTGGGTTAAGTCTCTCTATACCTATCCCAGGGTCAATGGGGTGTTATCTGAGGAATTTACATTAGGAAGGGGGACAAGGCAGAGTTGCCCAATGTCTCCTCTTCTTTTTGCCCCTACCATGGACCCCTTGGTCAGAATGATTAGAGCAAAAACTCTTATCCAGCCAATATTAATTGTGGGGGAAGATAATAAGGTACTGTTATATGCAGACGACACACTGGTGTTTATGCAGGACCCAATCCACCCACTCCCCCAGTTGCTGGCAGAACTGGAACGCTTTGGTAGTGTCTCCGGATTTAAAGTGAACATAGACATAACAGAGGTTTTGAGTTTTACTTTGACAGCACAGGAGTGCACAAATATTTCCTTTAAGATTGCGACTAAGTGGGTGAGATATTTGGGGGTTATCATTACAGACCAACTTGACGCTTTATGTGCACTGAACTATGAGAAGCTTACTGTGCAGTTTGCTCCCTGTTAAAACAGTGGGATTCCTTATATTTAACATGGGGGGGGGGGGGGGGGGGGGACAGCAGCCATACAAATGATGATCTTACCCAAGTTCTTGTTCATTTTTTCACAATTGCTTATTTATATCCCCAAATCTAGGTTTTGAGTTTGGGATCATATGTTTCAACAGTTTATATGGGGGGGGGGGGGGGGATCAGAAACTCAGGGTCCGCTTTCAATGCCTTACTGTGCTGAAGGTGAGGTGGGGGGGGGGGGTGGGCATTGGTTTTCCTGACCTTAGGCAATATTACCAGGCAGCGGTGCACTGGGTCCATCAAGTGCACTTATATCCCTTTTCTATCTTTGAGTACCTTGGATGGTGGTGTGGAGCTGCATTTTTCAATGGACAACTGAAAACTAAGGGCATGACCCTTTGTTCTGTCTCTTGGGTGTTCACCCGGGAGACATGGACACCTGGGATAACCATTCGCTTGCGGTTACCCTCACACTGGCTTCTGGAAGCATGCCTCTGGCCCGTCCAAAGGGGGCTGGTTGGAGATCTGCAACAAGCTTTGTTGCTTTGAGAAGATAACATTTGCTCTTAGAAAGAGTACCCATCTTTTTGAGGCTAAATGGATACTGTCTTCAGGGGGTATAATTTGATACTTTGTTTCTTACTATGATGTTTTGGGTTGGATGGTTCTGCTGCTCTTCATTGGGTCAACAGGGAGTGGGAGGGAAGGAGGTTGGGAGGGGTCAGGAGGGGTGGTGGGAAGAGTTTGGGTAATACCAAAATTGTAAAATTGCATTTCTGGTGTATGGTTTGTTGGCTGTTTATGTTGCAGACAGTTCACTGTTATTGATATTGTGCCTTGTTCATGCACCAATAAAAATATTTACAAAAAAAATGCCATTGTTGATAGCATCTGATTTTGTTAGAATTTTGGTGGAAAATTTGTGGTCATACTTGAAGTTGGAGAATTCTAGCCTATTTTGATGTTCCATCAAACTCAAAGTTTGAAACTTCCATCAAAACTTTTCCCCTGATTTGTTACCAGGAATCTTACAAAATTTTCATGGAAAGTAACACCTGAAAATTTGAACAGATTCTATGCATGGTTGCTACAATTCGCTGCCATCTGTATTGAATTTGCCACCTGCTGACCCTGCGAATTGGGTGAATAAATTCAAATTTGATACAAATTTGATATCTGTATTGTTTTACAAATAAAGTTTCCCTAAACTAATTTGATGAACCTGTTAACTATTTCTAGTCCTTTCAATTAGTTTGCAAACTCTTTTTTTTTTTATTTCATGTCTCTTTTAGAATGCATTCTAGTTTGAGGCAGAGTTCTTAACCTTCTGCTCCTCTTTCCCTTCTCTGACGCTAATTCCTGTATTTTGTATTAATGTTGTTTAATAGATTATTGTACGCCACATTGAGCCTGTCCATGGGCGGGAATAATGTGTCCATGGGCGGGAATAATGTGGGAAATAGCAGTAGGGAAGAGTATTTTGCTCTTACAGTTTGACATGTCTAGTGCCTTTGACATGGTGCATCATGGCATCCTGCTGCGGGTTCTAGATTATTTCGGTGCCTGTGGTAACGTGCTGGCCTGGCTGAGAAGCTTTCTTACATCAAGAACTTACCAAGTGTACGCTAACTCTACCTTATCATCTCATTGGAAAGCAGTCTGTGGAGTGCCGCAGGGTTCCCCATTATCGCCAACCCTCTTCAACATGATATTGATTCCCTTGGCAGCGGCTCTTTCCAAACTGGGGCTAAACCCATTTATCTATGCCGACGATATCACTATCTTCATCCCTTTTGAGAAAGACTTAAATGAAATAACTAGTAAGATCCGACAAGGCTTTAACACCATGCTTGACTGGGCCAACTCATTTCGACTCAAAATCAATGCCGAGAAAACACATTGTTTGGTCCTCACCTCTCATTTTAACAAACTCAGACCTCCTACACTAATCACTCCTGAGCTCGTCCTGCCAATCTCGGAGTCCCTAAAAATCTTGGGAGTCATAATTGATAGATCTTTGACATTGGAGCTGCAAGTGAACTCTGTAGTCAAACAAGTGTTCTTTACTCTTTGGAAACTTAAGCGTATCCAGCCATATTTCCCTAGAGAGGTATTCCGCTACCTAGTTCAGTCCCTAGTTATAAGTCGTCTTGATTACTGCAACAGTACCTATGGGGGATGCACATCCACGCTACTAAAGAAATTGCAAACTGCTCAGAACACAGCAGCTCGACTCATCTTCGGCAAATCGAGATTTGAAAGTTCAAGCCCATTACGTGAGAGGTTGCATTGGCTTCCCGTGAAGGACCGTATCGTTTTCAAGATCTGCGCGTTGGTGCACAAAATCATCTATGGAGATGCTCCTGCTTACATGGACACTCTCATTAACTTGCCGCCCAGGAACTCCCGCAAGTCAGCTCGCACGTATCTCAATCTCCACTATCCAGCTCTTAGTGGCCTCAAATATAAGACTGTCTATGCTTCCTCTTTTTCTTATCTTAGCACTCAATCCTGGAACGGACTGCCCCAAGTGGTCAAATTCACCCCAGATCACCCGACCTTTAAGAAGCGGCTCAAGACCTTCCTTTTCGGTAGAGCATATGCTGTGGGCCCTCCTGGTGTTACATCCCTCTGAGCCACGGCAGCCACATCGACAAATTGTCACCTTCCTCTCTCTCCCTCTCCCTCCTGTTGTTCCTCTTTCCCTTCTCTGACGCTAATTCCTGTATTTTGTATTAATGTTGTTTAATAGACTATTGTACGCCACATTGAGCCTGTCCATGGGCGGGAATAATGTGAGATATAAATGCCATAAATAAATAAAATAAATAAATAAAAATCTCAGCAGCATGTCTGTTTTATAGATTTACACTTTTGACTTCACTTTTGCTGCATGTTCTTGTGAGAAATCTCTCAGAGGCAGAAATCACCATCAACCTTTATCTTAAAGAATCAGTTTATACATAATCTTTTGGGATTCTGGAAAGACAACAAAGCCAAACACCTGAATATGTATTGTGAAAGCAAATATTCAGGAGATTATTTGTCAAAAAAGATAAATCAAAAATATTTATTAGCTTTAATTTAATACTGTCACTATGCATCTCATGACAGAATTCAATAAAAGTACTAAATAACCTACAGTACAAAGAAAAATGCAATAAAAATCAACAGCATACCAAAACAAGATTAATAAGAAAGTTAATTATATATCAAATATAAGTGACAGTAGGCACTAACACGTGCCTTCCTTGCACCACGATGCCCTACCGCAGGGCATGCTCAGGCGCCTAGCGGTAGTTCAGGCGTCAGCATACACTTCCCTGGTGTCAAAAAATACTTTGCATTTTTTAGTGCTGTGGGTGTGTTTGTGGGCAGAGAGTAGGTATGCTCAGTGCTAATTGGTTAGCGCAGCTACATTACCACACGTCAATTGATTAGCACATGGTTAGCATGTGAGTACTTTCTGCCTACTAAATAGGTATTGGTAAGGGCTCACATGCTAATGGCCATGCGCTAATTTGGAAATTAACACCTTGCCAATAATGGTAAAAGTGAAAATGCAGCCATTTTACAGCCTCGCTAAAAGTGGCCTCAGCGCACAGGAAAACCCACACGCTAATCATAGCACATGGCCCCTTTTAGCACAGCTTAGTAAAATCTAATACAAATCATTATAATAAATACTTCTGAAATGAATATGCTTTCAATATTTCCTAAATAACATACATTTTCTTAGACTTAAGAACTATTTATTTATTTTTAAAAAATCATTTATATAACAGGGTCAATTATATAAACTAGGCACTAACGATTAAGCGCAGATTACATGTTTAGAATACTAACATGTGCTTTAGTATACATTTACCCACAAAAAGTGCCAGCATGCCTAACTTATACAGCACATAAATACAAGAGGGTGTACACATGGGCAGAGCATAGGTGGGACATGTTCCCAAGTTTCCAAGTTTATTCATCTTAAGTAGAGGAGTGTGGTAGCCGTGTTAGTCCACTCTTAAGGTTATCAATAGAAATTAAACAAAATAAAACATGGAAAAGAAAATAAGATGATACCTTTTTTATTGGACATAACTTAATACATTTCTTGATTAGCTTTCGAAGGTTGCCCTTCTTCGTCAGATCGGAAATAAGCAAATGTGCTAGCTGACAGTGTATAAAAGTGAAAACATTCAAGCATTACTCTGATAGTCTGGCAGGGTGGGAGGATGGGTGTGGGTCGGAGGTATGCATGGGGACATCAAAGCATATCATTGATATTCTAACAGGATGGGTGTGGATAGGTGATAGGTCTTACATTCTTGTATGGTTTTAGTTACCTTTCAGTATTCTTACTGTGAAATCACTGGTACAGTGTCCTGGTTCTGTGAAGTGCTGTCCCACCGGGGTGGGGGCCCTACTGGCTGTATTGTTCATGTGATGTCTATGTAAATTGAATCTTGTCTTAAGCATCTGGCCTGTTTCTCCAATATAGCATCCTTCGTTACATTTTTTACACTGAATGATATATACCACATTGGAAGATGAGCAAGTGAAAGATCCCTTTATGTTGAATATCTTTCCTTTGTGGATAACTGTGGGGTCCTGTGAAATATTTTGGCATAGTTTGCAACTGGATAAATTACAGGGACGTGTGCCCTTCTGTTCAGTAAGAATACTGAAAGGTAACTTTAAAACCATACAAGAACGTAAGACCTTTGAAGTCAGAATGATTGAATATTTTAACACCCAACAGAAAGGACTTAACAAGGATCTGGGGTTCCTAGCGCATTATAAACCATAAAGCTGTATGTTTCTGTTGATCACCCCACCCCTCACCTATCCACACCCATCCTCGGAAATCATCAGGGTGGCTTACAATCTATGGGCCCTGTTTACTAAGTCATGCTGTAGGCACGCTAACCTTTTAGTGCATGCTAACAATAGAGACACCCATTATATTCCTATGGATGTCTCTAGCATTAGTGCATGCTAAAATCTTTGCACACCTACAGTGCAGTTTAATAAACAGGGCCCTAAATGTGCAGAAACATAGAGACACAGAAACAGATAAGAGAGAATGATGGACAGAAGAGGAAGGGGAAAGAAGGCAGGAACTACAGTGTCTGCAATAGAAAAGGAGGTTGGGAAGAACAAAAGGGAAGGGGAGGGGAGGGAGAGAGGGCTCCGCAGATAACTGGACTCCTCAACCTTAGAATGAATTATCATAGGCATCTAAGAAGAGGTAAGTATTGAGCTCACTTTTGGAAGTGGTAAGAGAAGATTGGGAGCATAGATAAGTAGGGAGGGCGATCCAGAGATAAGTACATTGTACTGAAAAAATAGAATGTCTGGTATGTTTGTGGGTAATCAGCCGGAAGGATGGAATGACTAGCACATTTTGGGAGGAAGATGTAAGAGCACGAGCAGAACAATAAGGCTTTAGAAGGCAAGAGAGATAAGGCAGTTCCCCAGATGTAAAGACAAGTAGTAAGAGTTTGTATATTATATGATGGGTTATTGGTAACCAGTAAGCTTTTTTTAGATGAGGAGTGATATGAGCATATTTCCCTGCCACATTTAGGTGCCTATACTTATGCAAGGTCTATGGCTGGTTTAACTACAGGTGCCTAAATATTAGGTGTCCTGATTCCGGGGTACCTGCAGGCTCCTATTCTGCATCCTTGGCACAGGTAAAAGAAGGTGCCCAGTTAAAAAATTGCCACTTCACAACTTCTCTGATATGCAACTCCATATCCAAGCCTTCAAAATCCCTAAGGGGCCCTTTTACGAAGCCGTATAGGCGCCTACGCGCACCGAACGTTCGTCATATTGGAGTTACCGCCCGGTTACTGTGTGGCCCTTGCGAAAATTTCAATTTTGGTGTGCGTCTGCTACTTGCATCTGCAAAATATTTTTTATTTAATATGCGTAGGTCATTACCGCCCAGATTCTTTACCAGTAGGTCAATGGCTGGCAGTAAGGTCACAGACCCAAAATGGACGTGTGGCAATTTTGATTTTGCCGCACTTCCATTTTTGTCAAAAAAAGAGGCATTTTTTACAGGCACGCTATAAAATGGATCGAAGCATGCCCAAAACTCACGCCTACACTACCGCAAGCCATTTTTCAGCGTGCCTTTGTAAAAGGACCCCTAAAATTTTCAATGATTTAACCAAAAGAATACTGTTATCTAAAATAATAGAGTTGTGTGTGTATGTAAATGTTTATTCCTTCCTTCAATCCAAAGCAGATTTTTTTTCTGAATTTACTTTAACACATTACAAGGGTGAGTGGGTAGGTGGGGGGTTTATTTTAGGTGTCAAGATCGCAAAATGGCACCTAATGCAATGGCCTGTATTTTGAAGGTGAGCATACACATGGGTGCAGAATGGACAGGGTGTACAGTCATGTGCATAAATTATAGACCACTATAATTTATGCATACATTGTTTTTAAAGCAATCCAGGCACCAGCATGTATACCAGTTGTATGGCTGGTGTAAGTGATTACACCTAAAATATATATGCATACTTACCCTGCTACACTTTGTGAAGAGTACGAGGACATGGAGTGGGAAATGGCCAGGGAAGGGGAGAGAAGGGCTTCTTCGGGGAGGCCTGAGTCCGCCCGTAGGGGTGGTCACCGTAGATTCCGGTCCCCAAGGATCCAGCATGTTAGGGACAGCAGTTGGTCACCTTCCTCAGAGGAAATAGTGAGAGCCAAAGACTACAATTCCCAGCAGCCCCTGAGAGAGACACAGAGTAGAGCCAGGGACTACAATTCCCAGCAGGGAGACACAGAATAGAGCAAGCAAGAATTATTCACACTATCAGTCCCAGAGGGCTAAGGGTAAGGAGGACACTCTGAGTAAGGTCAATCAGGGGAATGAAGAGCAGCTGGGAGGGGGCAGGGTAGAAGAACCCATGGATTGGCAATCAGGGGACAGTGGGGAGAAATAGAGAGAGGAGAACCTGGAAAAGGAACCCATGGATATCTCAGCTCTTGCCAAAGCAAAAGGTAGAGAATTAAGAGGGCAGATGGCAGCCTGGTTCTCTGGATTGATGCAGGGAGGCAAAAGGTGGCTGCATCAGAGGTGGGATTAAGGAACGAATGTTTCAACTTGGGTCAAGTGGGAGGTTGTCAGGAGTTGGTGCTGACAGTGAAAGGGTGGGACTCGTACATTCCCTGGTCTGGTAATAGGTGAACAGGGGGCAGTGACGATCCTAGGTCAGCTGCCACTCAGGGCGGATCATCGATGCATACCCCCCCCCCCCCCGGGTGCAGCATGACACCCCCCCCCCCCGGCGCATCACCCCCCCCCCCCCCCGGGTGCATTCTTAGCTGCTGGGAGCAGTCACGCAGCTCTCAGCTCCGCTGGCTCCCTGCTCCCTCTGCCCCGGAACAGGAAGTAACCTGTTCCGGGGCAGAGGGAGCAGGGAACCAGCAGAGCCGACAGGCATACGACTGCACTCTGCACCCCTCCAGCAGCGTGCACCCAGGGCGGACCGCCCCCACCGGGGCGCCCTTGGTACGTCACTGACAGGGGGAAAAAAGGTTGAAGCGGAAATATGAACTGTTTAAATTGGGGTTTGTGCTGTGATAAAAGTGAACTGTTTAAATTGGGGGTTATGCTGCAAAGTTGAAGGAACCTGAGAGAAGGGGGGGGGGGGAGAAGGGAGCGCACAGAGACTCTCCTTCACTTCCGTAGGAAAGGGGAAGGGAGAGCGAGAGGGATTGTTTCAGAGGGAGTTTGGAGCTGAGTGGGGGAAGTGGTGGTGGAATCCGGGACGCACTGGGGGGCCACACCCACCTAGGAGTCTTAGTCCCAAGTAGGGGATAGCTAAGAGGGAAACCTCCAGACTATAAAAGTGAAGAGGTTGAGCGAGATAGCCCTGACTGTGGATTACAATATAGCTCTCCCCGTGTTCCGGTGGATTGCAAAGGACCCTGTGGAATTCCAAACCCCAGAACGTGGAGGTTAAAAAGAAAACTTCCAGACTGTAAAAGTGCAGAGACCGAGCAGGGCAGGACACAGGCTGTGAGGGGGCCCTATCACGCTCCTCCGTGGCTGGGAGCTTTACAGCTTCTATTTTAGAAAGGAAAGTAAGTGCCAAGTTTTTTTTTTTATAGAATAGGCTCCAAATAGGCGCTCTTTATTGAATTACACACTACAGCTTGAAATAATATTCAAAATAAAAAGGAGAAGCAACCATAGATGCTTCATTAGTACCCTGCAATTTGTCCACGGACATGTTTATAAATACCCATTCACTCAGTACATGAATGCTTTTTATTTTCTTCCATCAGTTCTCTCATCTGCTTACATTTATTCTTTCTTGATACTGATGTAATTCCATCTAGAGTATAGCTGTAGCCATGCAGATATGTTAGCATTTTGTAATACTTCTAAATGTCCATTCAACCTTTCACAAAGAGTAACACCAATGTTTCATTTAAATATTTTCTTACTGTTCACAAGATAAAGTTTCTCAGCTTTGATCACATTTCAGGGTTATATTTGTAGGAGCATTTTTGTTAAAATGTCTAAGTTCGATTTTGGACATTTTGCTAAAAACGTCCAAAAGTAGCAAACATAGCCACTGCATGAAGGCAGGGTGCTTGTTGTTTATATGTATAAACTAGACATTATTCATATCAGATTGCATTGCCTTTAACAGTTTACAGTGCTTGTGCCCTTAAAAAAGGAAGGAAGTGCCTTTGGACTACAAGTAACTTGGAGGGGCATAATCGAACGGCGCCGGCCAAATAGATGGCCGGCCATCTATTTAGCTGGTGCCGCAAAGAGCAGTCCCAAACCGTATTATTGAAAAAGATGGCCGGCCAAATGTCAGAGATGGCCGGGTTTGAGATGGCCGGCATCGGTTTTCGCCGATAATGGAAACTAATGCCGGCGATCTCAAACCGGGCCAAATCCAAGGCGTTTGGTCGTGGGAGGAGCCAGCATTTGTAGTGCACTGGTCCCCTTCACATGCCAGGACACCAACCGGACACCCTAGGTGGCACATCTAAAAATTAAAAAAAAAATACCTCCCAGGTGCATAGCTCCCTTACTTTGGTTGCTGAGCTCCCCAAAACCCACTCCCCACAACTCTAAACCACTACCATAGCCCTTATGGGTGAAGGGGGGCACCTACATGTGGGTACAGTGGGTTTTGGGGGGGTTTGGAGGGCTCCCATTTACCACCACAAGTGTAACAGGTGGGGGGGATGGGCCTGAGTCCACCTGCCTGAAGTGCACTGCACCCACTAAATACTGCTCCAGGGACCTGCATACTGCTGTCAGGGAGCTGGGTATGACATGTCAGGCTGGCATAGAGGCTGGCAAAATATATATATATATTTTTTGGGGTGGGAGGGGGTTAGTGACCACTGGGAGAGTAAGGGGAGGTCATCCCTGATTCCCTCCGGTGGTCATTTGGTCAGTTGGGGCACCTTTTTGAAGCTTGGTCCTAAAAAAAAGGGACCAAGTGAAGCCGGCAAAATGCTCGTCAAGGCCGGCTTTCTTTTTTCCATTATCGGGCGAAGCCAGCCATCTCGAAACATGCCCCGTCCCGCCCCGCCACCGCCCCGCCTTCGCTACTCTACCGACACACCCCCTTGAAGTTTGGCCGGCTTTCGATTTTACCGATTTGGCTGGGTTCAGGAGATTGCCGGCCATCTCCCGATTTGTGTCGGAAGATGGCCAGCAATCTCCTTCGAAAATGAGCCGGATAGTAGCATAGTAAATGACGGCTTCCTGCAGTGCTCTGTGATAGGCTCTTCCTGAGCACATGTCCCTATTCCCTATGCCTTAGGGGACTTTTCCTAGCTGGTCCTTGTCCCTGTGTATACTGGGTTTTGGAGTAAGTACACACAGGAAATTCAATACTTTAGCATTTAACTTTCAAAAAGGAGACTATGATAAAATGAGAAGAACAGTGAAAAAACAAACAAACTTAGAGGAGCAGCTGCGAAGGTCAAAAATTTACATCAAGCATGGATGCTGTTCAAAAATGCCATCCTGGAAGCCCAGGCCAAATATATTCCATGTATTAAAAAAGGAGAAAAGAAGACCAAACAACAGCCAGCATGGTTAAAAGGTGGGGTGAAGGAAGCTATTAGAGCTATAAGAAAATCCTTCAGAAAATGGAAGAAGGATCCAATTGAAAATAATAAGAAACAACATAAGGAATGGCAGATCAAATGCAAAGCACTGATAAGGAAGGCAAAGAGGGACTTTTGAAAAAAAGATTGCGTTGGAGGCAAAAGCACATAGTAAAATTTGTTTTAGGTATATTAAAAGAAAGAAGACTGAGGGGTAAAAGGGGCACTCAGGAAAGACAAAGCCATAGTGGAAAGATTAAAAGAATTCTTTGTTTCGGCCTTCACCGAGGAAGATTTGGGTGCCTGAAATGGTATTCAAAGCTGACGAGTCAGAGAAACTGAATGAAATCTATATAAACCTGGAGGATGTAATGGTGCAATTTGACAAACTGAAGAGTAGCAAATTGCCTGTACCGGATGGACTCATCCCAGAGTACTGATAGAATTGTAAAATGAACTTGCAGAAATAATGTTAGTGTAAAGGGTATGAATGAAAAAAAAAAGAATTAGAGTTGCCTTCTTCCCAGGGCTTACCTAGGCTCTGAAGTGGTCCCTGAAGTCTTTGGGCTATGTTGAGGCTCTTTTGGGGCATTGGGGAAGTTTTGGGGCTGGGCCAGATGTACCCCAGCTGCATTGGTACCCATTTCGGATCAGGGGGGCTGGAGCTGTTAAAATCGTGGCAGGTGCAAGTGGCGCGCCACCGCGAATGAGGGAAGAGAAAGCCGGAGAGAAAGTGGCCAGTTTTGAGACTGGTCTGTGCATGCGCGCTCGGTCCAGCAGATCTGGTGCATGTGCGGATGAGGTCTGGGAGCTCCGGTAGACCACATTTGAAGTTGTGGGCCTCGATTTTTGAGGCCTATTGTGACAGAATACCGCTGGCACCGTGGGTCTAATGATGTCTGGGGACCAAGGTAAGAGGGCTTTGGGTCTTGGCTTCATTTAGGGGGTCTTTTACTAAGGCGCACTCAAGTTTTTAGCGTGCGCTAAAATTGGGCACGCGCTAAAAACTTGAGAGCGCCTTAGTAAAAGGGAGGGGGTCTGAATTTAGTTTTATTTTAGTGATTTTTGGAACATTATTTTTTGGGCCTTCCGCATTGATTTTTAAATTTTTCTTTTTGTGGTTGGGGGGTTTTGAGGGTTGCTTAAGATGGGCTGGGTCATTGAAAAATTTTAATATTAATTTTTAATGGCTATTCTCCTTAGTGCGGAGCGCCTTATGCCGCTCCAAATGCAGATTTTTTAAATCCGTCAGTGGTGTACACAAGTATATATTTAATTTAACCTGTGTGGAAAATTTGGTAATTTTGTGGTGAATTTTAGTGGTGATTTTAGGGTAAAGTTGTGTAAATTGGTAACTGTAAATGAATTTTAAAGTTTAAAATGAGGACTGGATTCTGCTTGGTGTGACCTGAATAATGATATGGTTTTATTCAAATCCTATGTAATTTGGACAACCTGTAAAATACAAATTAAACACAAAGGATCAGTTCTTGTGGAAGGGAAATCAGAAATAATTAAAATGACAGTCAGACCACCCAGCTTTTTGTTGCTTTTGATCCCAACAGGATGGGGGTTGCCATCGGGAAATGCACTATTTCAATTTGGCTGGCAGATTGCATTCCCTTCACTTATGCCCAGGCTGGGCTGGCCTTGGAGCAGTGGTGTGCTGGAGCCGGCTCGCACCGGCTCGCAAGAGCCGTTTGTTAAATTTACTGGCATCTTGCGAGCCTGTTGTTGTCCTGTGCAAGCCAGCTCGCCTCTGCTCCCCCGCCCCTCTAATCCATCTTCCGTCTGCCCTCTGCTCCCCGATAATAGCCCTGCTGGTTTCCTTTCTGCGCTGCCGCCGCCGCCCTGCCTTTAAAAATTTTATTTTCCCTCGAGACGCGCCAGTGTTGAAGCGAAGGCAGCAGGCTCAGCTCGGTTCCTGCCTTCGTTCCGTTCCTTCACATCATGACTCCGCCCTTGCCTGACATATTTCCTGTTTGCGCAAGGGCGGAGCCATGATGTGAAGGAATGGAACGAAGGCAGGAACTGAGCTGAGCCTGCTGCCTTCGCTTCAACGCTGGCGCGCCTCGAGGGAAAATACAATTTTTAAAGGCAGGACGGCGGCGGCGGCAGCGCAGAAAGGAAACCAGCAGGGCTACTATCGGGGAGCAGAGGGCAGACAGAAGATGGACGACCAGGGGAGCGGAGAGGGCTGGAAGATGGCAGAGAGGAGGGCAGGGGGGAGACGAGGATTGCTGGACATGGGTGGGTGGATGGAGGGCAGGGGAGAGGAGGGTTGCTGGACATGGGTGGGTGGATGCAGGGGAAGGGAGGGTTGCTGGACATGTGTGGATGCAGGGCAAGGGGGCGAGGAGGGTTGCTGGACATGGGTGGATGGAGGGCAGGGGAGAGGAGGGTTGCTGGACATGGGTGGATGGAGGGGAGAGGAGGATTGCAGGACATGGGTGAATGGAGGGCAGGGGGGAGAGGAGGGTCGCTGGACATTGGTGGATGAAGGTGAGAGGAGAGTTGCTGACATGGGTGCATGGAGGGGAGAGGAGGGTTGCTGGACATAGGTGCATGGAGGGCAGGGGAGAGGAGGGTTGCTGCAGGACATGTGTGCATGGAGGGCAGGGGAGAGGAGGGTTGCTGCTAGATATGGGTGCATGGAGGGCAGGGGGAGAGGAGGGTTGCTGGACATGGGTGGGTGGATGGATGGCAGGGCAGGGGGGAGAGGAGGGTCGCTGGACATGGGTGCATGGAGGGCAGGGGAGAGGAGGGTTGCTGTTGGACATGGGTGCATGGAGGGCAGGGGGAGAGGAGGGTTGCTGGACATGGATGGAGGAGAGGGAAGGGAGAGAGAAGAAATGCTGGACATGGATGGAGGGGAGGGAAGAGTGAAGAAGGAGATGAGAAGAGGGAAAAGGAAGAGAGGAGAAAAACTGCACATGGATGAAGAAAATAGGCAGAAGCTGAGGACCAGAAATGAAGAAGAAAGGAGGAAAGGAAAGAAATAAATGGAAAGGAAGCCCTGGAAATGGAGTTAAGAGGACAGATAGCAGCAGAATCGGACACTGGGCCGGCATGATCAGAAAAACAAAGTCACCAGACAACAAAGGTAGAAAAAAATCATTTTATTTTCATAGTGTTTGGAATATGTCAACTTTGAGAATCAGGTGCTCAACATTAAAAGTTTATTTTTATTTACTTATTTATGGCATTTTATCCCACATTAGACATGAATTAGATTGCGCCCCCCCCCCCCCCCCCCCGCAGGCTCTCTCCCCAGCTATAACCAGCTCTGCAATTTGGGGGGGGGGGGGCGCAGAGGTGGACTGGGAGGGGCGCAGAGGTGGACGGGGGGGGGGGGGGGAGCAGAGGTGGACCGGGTAGAGAGCCAGTTGTTAAACATTTACCAGTACACCACTGCCTTGGAGGGTCATGTCACGGCTCATAATGTCAGAGCCATGGCTGGTAGGTGAGCCACCACTGAAGAAATTTGCAAGGTAGCGACATAGTCTTCAGTCCACATATTCACATCACACTACTGACTTGAGCAGGATACCTAATGTGACAGTCGATTTGGGCAGTCAGTGTTGCAGAATCTGTTTGAGGCATAGAATCCAACTCCGCCCTCCTAGGCTCCGTTTTATTCTGTTCCAGGCTACACCCTCATTCAGATTGTATATAGTGTCTATTCTCATTACAGCTATGAGCTTTGGTTCAAGGCCTGACTTTGGTTCAGGATCTAAAATGAGAGAAAACCTTACAGGCCCATGACTTTAACCTGAACTTCAGTGTGTCACTGCAGAACTCATGATCTGTTGTGCAGCAGAATGAGGAACAGGCGTAAGTGGAAAAACAGAGTAACACTGTTTAGCAACCTGGTGGTCACAGATGTTTTAGTAAAAAACAGAACAAGATAACTCCTCAGGAAGATGACATGGAGGGGCATTTTTGAATGGGGACGCCCATCTCTAAGGGCACCCATCTCTGAAGATGTCCCCGCGAAGGGGCGGGGCATCCCGTATTATTGAAACAAGATGGGCGTTCATCTTTTGTTTCGATAATACGGTCGGGGACGTCCAAATCTCAACATTTAGGTCAACTTAAGGGGAGGTCATCCCCAATTCCCTCCGGTGGTCATCTGGTCAGTTCGGGCACCTTTTCGAGGCTTGGTCGTGAAAAAAATTGGACCAAGTAAAGTTGGCCAAATGCTCATCAGGGACGCCCTTCTTTTTTCCATTATCGGCCGAGGACGCCCATCTCTTAACCACGCCCCGTCCCGCCTTTGGTACACTGCCGTCACGCCCCCGTGAACTTTGGTCGTCCCTGCGACTGAAAGCAGTTGAGGACGCCCAAAATCAGCTTTCGATTATGCCGATTTGGGTGAACCTGAGAGAAGGACGCCCATCTCCCGAGTTGTGTCAGAAGATGAGCGTCCTTCTCTTTCAATTATGCCGCTGATAGTCGTCCAGTAAGAGTTGGTCTATTATTAAGCTTTTCCAGTAAATACTAACCAACTCATTACCATAACCAATCAGTGTTAGCCATTATATTAGAATATCCAATAGATGGGATTGTTGTCAGATTGCCTATGTATGACCTGTTATGTTAATGAACGTATATAAGTGATTGTATTTCCTACTTCAATGGAGAGACAGTCACAGCCAGTACATTTGTGCAAGCAGGGCTGCTCTCCCATGAGAAAGCAATCAATTGTTAAGTAATCCTATTGCTTTCTCATAAGTAGCCTTGAGTCTTTTATATCTGCAAATTGGCTTTAGCTGGTAATTTAGGGTGAGGGTAAAAAAAGACCCTAAAATAAAGCATTATAAACTCAGACACAGAGAACACCTATGTGAGCTGTGATACTGTACTCCCATAAGCAATTGATTGTACATATACTTGGAGAATAATAAATAAAAGTATTTGATTGCTTATATATTCTTTGGAGTCTCAGATATAGCAGTACTTTTGTATAGCAATGTTCTGTACTCCCAGTGAGATATCACTGATCTGCTAATTGTACAAATACTTGATAAGAAATAAGGTATCTAATTAAATTCCTAAAGAGATACAGCCTTGGGTGATTTATTTCTTCCTAGGTATTGGTGGGTAAACCCCCATATTGGGAGGGATAAATTGACCCTAAAAATTCTGTGTTTTGTCCTCGCCATTGCAACTACTACTACTACTATTTAACATTTCTAGAGCGCTACTAGGGTTACGCAGCGCTGTACAAAATTCTGTGTTTTGTCCTCGCCATTGCAAGGCCCAATTGACCAATGTTTGTTGTTTTGGGTGAGCCTGGATGCTAATGATTCCCCACGTGAGAAAATTGAAGCCTGCTTTTCATCGGAGAAAACGAAGATACTTACCTGTAGCAGGTATTCTTCGAGGACAGCAGGCTTCATATTCTCACAATCCCTCCTACCTCCCCTTGGAGTTGTCTCCTGTGTTATTTTTACTTTATTTTTTGCTTTAGTATAAAACTGAGGAGTCTGCGTTCATGTGACAGGCGGGAAGGCACTCGCACATGTGCAGTAGAGAGTGGCTCACGCTCCACAAAACTCTATTTTTAGCTTTGGAAAAATGCCGACCCGGATGACACGGATCAGTGTCACCCACTTGTGAGAATATGAAGCCTGCTATCCTCGGAGAATACCTGCTACAGGTAAGTAACTTCGGTTTACTGACCATAACAATGGAGGATCTAGTAGCACAGCAACTAATAGAATACCTGACACAATACCCTATCCTTCACAACTCCCAATCAAGGTTTAGACCACAACACAGCACTGAGACGGTCATAACTACCCTGATAACAGATGCTTAATATGCCAAGGACAGAGCATATTATTTCTACAATTCAACATGTCAAGTATGTTTGATCTAGTAGACCACACCACACCACACCAATGGCCCTTCTCGACAACATGAGAATATGCGGTGAAGTGGCAGCATGTTTCAATGGATTCCTAAGGGCCAAATCCTACATTGTAAAGATGTCCAACCAGTTCTCAGCTTCTTGGATCCCTGAATATGGGGTACCACAAGGATCTCCAATATCACCAATACTGTTCAACGTAATGATGGCACCACTCGACAAAAAACTGGAGGCAATGGGCTTTAACCAATTCATATATGCAGATGATGTCACCATCTACATACCTTTTAATAACAGCATCACTGAAATACTGGACAAAGTCAAAACAGGCCTAGACCTTATTGAAAACTGGGCATCAACATTCAAACTCAAATTAAACAGAGACAAAGCCAAATTCCTGGTTCCTACCAGCCCAGACAACCCCACAGCTCATCAAAATTTCACAACCAACAATCAAACATACCAAACTGAAACACAACTAAAAATACTGGTAATCATCCTAGATACACATCTATCACTGGACAATCAAATACCAGCAGTCACAACAAAATGCTTCAGAACACTGTGGAAACTGAGACTCCTAGAAAATCATGCAGGATAATGGTACAATCGATGATACTATCACACGTGGGGGGGGGCATAATCGAAAGTGGCGCCCAAGTTTTCCTGAGGACATCCTCACAGGATGTCCTGGCGAAGGGGTGGGGAAACCCATATTTTTGCTAATTATTTAGACAAATTTTCAATTCTTCATGCTTCCCAGTCTGGATTCCGACCTCACCACAGTACCGAGATGGTGCTAGTTACTCTCCTGTCCAACTTCAGGAAACAGCTGTCTTTTGGTAAAAACATCTTACTTCTTCAGTTTGATATGTCAAGTGCGTTCGACATGGTTGACCATAATCTCCTCCGCATGTTACTAGCTGAAAATGGTGTTGGTAGTACCATCTTGGATTGGTTCCGGGAATTTCTGTCTTGCCAATCCTATTGGGTCAAAGTCCAGTCCTCTTTTTCACCTTCCTGGAAATCTTGCTGTGGGGTTCCTCAAGGCTCACCTCTTTCACCTACCTTGTTCAACATCATGCTGACGCCTCTAGCAACGGCCCTTCACAACCGTGGCCTGAATTCCTACATTTATGCTGATGATGTGACTATTTACATCCCCTTTCAGTCTTCCATTGCTGAAATCTCAGCGGAAATTCAAGACAGTCTCGCCATCATGGTCAATTGGGCTAACACATTCAAGTTTAAACTTAATCAGGATAAAACGCAGTGCCTCATCATCTCCTCCCAGTTCAAAAAGTCTATACCGGGCACGGTTACTGCGCAAAACTTCTCCATTCCTGTCGCTGCAGTTTGAAACTCCTAGGGATCATTCTGGATCCCCAGTTCTCTTGATCTACAAGTCTCGTCCATTACGAAGCGAATGTTCCTGTCCATGAGGACCCTCAGGTGTATCAAGCAGTACCTGCCAGTTACCCTCTTCAGGTCACTTATCCACTCCCTAGTCTTGAGCCATTTTGACTATTGCAATGGTATTTACACCGGTTGTAAGGAGCATACCCTTAAAAAACTCCAGACAGCGCAGAACACAGCGGCGAGGCTGCTAATTGGCAAATCTCGTTTTGAGGCAGCAACTCCTCTTCGTGAGAAGCTCCACTGGCTCCCGATCAGATTGAATTCAAAGTCTGCGCCCTTACACACAAGATTATATACGGGGATGCTCCGGCCTACATGTACAGTGATGCATGTGGGTAAGAGGAACCCGAATTATAGCTACGTCTTGCAAGGTTCCGCGTTAGGAGTTACGGATCAAGAAAGGGATCTGGGTGTCGTCGTCGATGATACGCTGAAACCTTCTGCTCAGTGTGCTGCTGCGGCTAGGAAAGCGAATAGAATGTTGGGTGTTATTAGGAAGGGTATGGAGTCCAGGTGTGCGGATGTTATAATGCCGTTGTATCGCTCCATGGTGCGACCGCACCTGGAGTATTGTGTTCAGTTCTGGTCTCCGTATCTCAAAAAAGATATAGTAGAATTGGAAAAGGTACAGCGAAGGGCGACGAAAATGATAGTGGGGATGGGACGACTTTCCTATGAAGAGAGGCTGAGAAGGCTAGGGCTTTTCAGCTTGGAGAAGAGACGGCTGAGGGGAGATATGATAGAAGTGTATAAAATAATGAATGGAATGGATCGGGTGGATGTGAAGCGACTGTTCACGCTATCCAAAAATACTAGGACTAGAGGGCATGAGTTGAAGCTACAGTGTGGTAAATTTAAAACGAATCGGAGAAAATGTTTCTTCACCCAACGTGTAATTAGACTCTGGAATTCGTTGCCGGAGAACGTGGTACGGGCGGTTAGCTTGACGGAGTTTAAAAAGGGGTTAGATAGATTCCTAAAGGACAAGTCCATAGACCGCTATTAAATGGACTTGGAAAAATTCCGCATTTTTAGGTATAACTTGTCTGGAATGTTTTTACGTTTGGGGAGCGTGCCAGGTGCCCTTGACCTGGATTGGCCACTGTCGGTGACAGGATGCTGGGCTAGATGGACCTTTGGTCTTTCCCAGTATGGCACTACTTATGTACTTATGTACTTATGTACAGCCTGGTCGACCTCCCACCCAGGAATGCCGTGCAGTCATCTCGCTCCTACCTCAATCTCCACTTTCCTACCTGCAGGAACTTACGACACAAGCAGCTCTTTGCCTCTTCATTTTGCTACCAGTGCCCCCGTTATTGGAATGCTCTCCCATTAGCGTTAAAAGAGACAACTGATCACAGACTATTCAAGAAATCTCTGAAGACCTACCTGTGTGATCGTTCATTCTCCTCAGCAGCTTGATCCTTGCATCTCCGCCTTCCTTTCCCCTCCAGTTTTCCCTCCCTCCCCTTATCTACTCTTTTTTTTTTCTCTCTTCCGCTTTGCACTACTGTTATTCTGTTGTACTTTCTCCTAACATTGTACGCCACATAGAGCCCGCCTTGGTTGGAATATGTGGGATATAAATGTTCACAATAAATAAATAAATAAATAATACGATTGGGGACGCCCAAATCTTGACATTTAGGTCGTCCCTAGAGATGGTCGTCCTTAGACTTGGTTGTTTCTGATTTTCGGTGATAATGGAAAGTAAGGATGCCCATCTCAGAAACGATCAAATGCAAGCCCTTTAGTTGTGGGAGGAGCCAGCATTCGTAGTGCACTGGTCCCCCTGACATGCCAGGACACCAACCGGGCACCCTAGGGGGCACTGCAGTGGATTTCAGAAAAAGCTCCCAGGTACATAGCTCCCTTACCTTGTGTGCTGAGCCCCCCAACCCCCCCCCTAACACACACTACCCACAACTGTACACCACTACCATAGCCCTTACGGATGAAGGAGGCACCTAGATGTGGGTACAATGGGGTTCTGGTGGGTTTTGTAGGGCTTACATTTACCACCACAAGTGTAACAGGGAGGGGGGGATGTGCCTGGGTCCGCCTGCCTGAAGTGCACTGCACCAACTAAAACTGCTCCAGGGACCTGCATACTGCTGCGATGGACCTGAGTATGACATTTGAGGCTGGCATACAGGCTGGCACAAAATATTTTTAAAGTTCTTTTTTAAGGGTGGGAGGGGGTTAATGACCACTGGGGGAGTAATGGGAGGTCATCCCCGATTACCTCCGGTGGTCATCTGGTCAGTTCGGCCACCTTTTTGTGCCTTGGTCGTAAGAAAAACTGGACCAGGTAAAGTCGTCCAAATGCTCGTCAGGGACGCCCTTCTTTCCCATTATGGGTCGAGGATGCCCATGTGTTAGGCACGCCCAAGTTCCGCCTTCACTATGCCTCTGTCACGCCCCCATGAACTTTGGTCATCCCCATGACGGAAAGCAGTTGGGGACTCCCAATATCGGCTTTCGATTATGTCGATTTGGGAGACCCAGTGAGATGGATGTCCATCTTCCGATTTGTGTCGAAAGATGGGTGTCCTTCTCTTTCGAAAATAAGCCTGTTAGACTACTTCAATGCAGCATACATAGGATGTAAGGAAAACACACTAGAATCACTACAAACCATCCAAAACACAGCAGCGAGACTAATATTCAAAAAGTCAAAATATGAAAGAGCTACCCCACTACTCAAAAAACTGCACTGGTTGCCAATAACGGCAAGACTACTCTTCAAAGTCAGCACCCTCATTTTCAAGATACTATTTGGAATGGTGTTATGATTGGGGTCTGAATCCCTCTCAAACTTACCTCTTTCCTGGGGGTCAGCTTCTTAGCTGGTTTCTGTTTCTTTTCTCTGTCCTTTCTGAGCTGGCTCTGTCTCTCTGTGCTGGCAGCTTCCAGCAGCATGGCTCTAATTGTTTCACTATACTGCACCTGTGTGGGTAGTCTGAGTTGTTCTAACTCTCTTTGGGTGTACTGGCTTCAAGTGTTTCACGGTTTTGCATTGGTGTGGGTTGGGCCTCTCTGGGTCAGTGTGCTTTTGCCTAGGTCTAGGGAGTGTGACATCATCAGGGAGGGCCTTGATAAGGAAGTGGTGTTGTTTCCTTCAGGGCCTTTGCAACAGTGGTGTTTGCTTTAGGTAGGGTGGTGCAGTGTGCACTTCTGACTTTGTGTCTAGCTTCCCTGCTTGCTTTTGCTAAGGTCCAGGTTAGTGTTAGTGCAGTGTGCACTGGTGACTGTGTGTTTAGCTTTCCTGCTTTTCCCTTATGGTTCCCCTGCTTTTCCCTCTTGGTTTTGGAAGCATTGCTATGTGTAGGGCTTTGGAAGCTCTGTTGCTGATAGAAGTACTTCAGGGTTTGGTGTTGTTAGGAACACTGCAGAGTTTGCTGTTAGAAGTACTTCTGGTGTTTGTGCTATTGGGAGCATTGCAGTCTTTGCTGTTGGTGTTTGGTGATTTAGAATCACTTTTGGCTTATGTGTTAGCTTCCCTTCTTTTTCCTTGTGGCTCCCCTGTCTTCCCTTTTAGTGCTAGGAGCTCTTCTGGTTGCTTGCCAGAGTAGTGCTTGGGAAGCACCTTGTTAGTTGTATCTAGCTTGCTAGGCAGTGCTTAGGTAGCTTGTTAGTTTTGTGTTTAGCTTATTAGTGTAGAGCTCTGCTTGTAGCTTGGTGCTTAGTAGCACCTGTGTTAGCTTTGTGTTTAGTTCCCTGCTCTGTTAGTTTAGGGCTTAGGAAGTCCCTTGCTTGAGCAGGGCTTAGGAGCTCCTGTTTAGTATAGGGCTTAGGAAGTCCTTTTGTCAGTTTACTGTTAGGAACACTCCTGCTGGTTTAGGGCTTGGGAGCACGTAGATCAGTTTAGGGTTAGGAGCACTTCTGTTTCCAGTCCTGGTCCCTATGTCATCCGGTATCCAGTAAGTCCTGTCGGCTACTCGAACCCAGGAGCTCAACTCCTGGGGGGCTTAGTAGCTAAGTGCAGGTGAAGCTGTGCGGACCAGTCCAGTGTGCTCCAGTCCAGTGTGTTCCGGTCCGGTGTGTGTTCCAGTCCTGTGTCCTCCAGTCCAGGGGATTGCAGTCCAGTGTTCCAGTCCTGGGTCCTCCAGTCCAGGGGATTCCAGTCCAGGGGATTCCAGTCCTTGTGTTCCGGTTCGCTGGGCAGTGCCTGCAGTCCCTGCCGGTGTGCTTACCCAGCGTTGGTTGGTGGGTTTTGCCTGCTGCTGTCGCTCCTCGTCAGCAGCCCAAGGGCTCACGTTTGCTCCAGAGCCCAGCCCCGCGGGCTCTGAACCTGAGAACCTGACAGATTGCAAAGGCCATGAGCCCGGCAAGAACCCCCGCCCAGCTGACCCAGCTGGGGTCCAGCTCCATCGTTGTTCTTGATCCTTCTATGACTCTTCGTCAGTATCGTGAGAAACTTTTGTCTCATCCTGTTTTGAAGAAGACCCCTGAGGCGGCAGCTGAGAGAAAACGCGTCCGGTGGCTTGGAATCGCTGAAAACCCAGTTTCAGATATGGACCCTTTCATCACGCTCTCAGAGTATCGCCGCAGACTTGTCTTGAATCCAGCTTTGTGGGATACTCCTGAAGCTGTCGCTGAGAGGAGACGTCTTGGGAATTCCATGCTCTGGGCCCAGCAGGGGTCCAGTCCCGTTGAAGCAGCGCGCCTAGACAAGCCTCTGAATCCAGTCCGAGCAGCACATCCAGCCAAGCTTCAGAGTCCAGTCCGAGGGACGCTTCTGACCGAGCCTCCGATGCCAGTTCAAGTGGCGCTTCCACCCAAGATGCTGAGTCCGGGTCAAGTTGCAACTCCGGTCAGGATGTTGAGTCCGGTGAGAGTTGGAGTTCCAGGTCCAGGCAAGAAGGAGCGAGTGGTAGTTCCAGTCAAGATGCTGAGTCTGGAGCGAGTTGTAGTTCCAGTCAAGATGCAGAGTCTGGATCGAGTTGCAGTTCCAGTCAAGATGCGGAGTCTGGATCGAGTGGTAGTTCCAGTCAAGATGCTAAGTCTGGATCAAGTTGCAGTTCCAGTCAAGATGCTGAGGCTGGATTGAGTTGTAGTTCCAGTCAAGATGCTGAGTCTGGATCGAGTTGCAGTCCCAGCCGGGATGCTGAGTCTACACCGAGTGATGAGTCCATGATGAGTGCTGAGTCTGCACTGAGTACAGAGTCCAGCCGAGACAATGAGTCCACGATGAGTGCTGAGTCTACACCAAGTGCAGAGCCCAGCCAAGATGACGAGTCCACGATGAGTGCTGAGTCTGCACCGAGTGCAGAGTTCAGCCAAGATGCCGAATCAGAATTGAGTTACAATCCCGGGCAAGATGCAGAGTCCGGGTCAAGTTACAGTCCCGGCCAAGATGCTGAGTCCGGCTCAAGTTGGAGTTCCAGTTCCAGGCAAGATGCTGAGTCCGGCTCAAGTTGCAGTCCCAGCCAAGATGCTGAGTCCGGGTCAAGTTGGAGTTCCAGTCCCAGGCAAGATGCTGAGTCTGGGTCAAGTTGCAGTCCCGGTCAAGAGGCTGAGTCCGGGTCAAGTTGCAGTTCCGGCCAAGATGCTGAGTCCGGAGCGAGTTCCAGTGCCAGCCGAGATGCTGAGTCTACGCTGAGTACCGAGTCCAGCCAAGATGCTGAGTCCGAGTTGAGTGGGAGTTCCGGCCAAGATGCTGAGGCCGGACCAGGTTGCAGTCTCAGGCAAGATGCTGAGTCTACTCCGAGTTCCCATTTCAGCCAAGATGTTGAACTCCTTCTGAGTTCCAGCTCCAGCCAAGGGGCAAGGTCTAGTCTGAAGTCCAGTTCGAGTTCCTGTCTGGCTTCAGATTCCAGGATGGGTGTGGGCTCTAGCCCAGTTCTGGCTGCTACAGTGGAGTGCCAGGAAGTCAAGGAAGTTGTGGACTCCTTCAGGAGATGGTTCCTGTTGAATAGAACTCCGCTTGTTGCATCCAAGACTCTGATCCTGCCTAGCAGCCGTTCTAAAGAGCCTCGTGGCGGCCAAAGCCATTCTGGTTTCCTAGTTCCAGATGTACTTGTCACGTCCTGCCCAGCCGCCCAGATTTATGTTGTGAAACCCATTGGGAGATTTCATCACAGCTACCCATGGAGACCTAAATTGTCTTTTGAGACCTGGAGCTCCCATGGGGACACGGGAGCCTTGAGGGGGAGGTGCTGTTATGATTGGGGTCTGAACCCCTCTCAAACTTACCTCTTTCCTGGGGTCAGCTTCTTAGCTGGTTTCTGTTTCTTTTCTCTGTCCTTTCTGAGCTGGCCCTGTCTCTCTGTGCTGGCAGCTTCCAGCAGCATGGCTCTAATTGTTTCACTATACTGCACCTGTGTGGGTAGTCTGACTTGTTCTAACTCTCTTTGGGTGTACTGGCTTCAAGTGTTTCACAGTTTTGCATTGGTGTGGGTTGGGCCTCTCTGGGTCAGTGTGCTTTTGCCTAGGTCTAGGGAGTGCGACATCATCAGGGAGGGCCTTGATAAGGAAGTGGTGTTGTTTCCTTCAGGGCCTTTGCAATAGTGGTGTTTGCTTTAGGTAGGGTGGTGCAGTGTGCACTTCTGACTTTGTGTCTAGTTTCCCTGCTTGCTTTTGCTAAGGTCCAGGTTAGTGTTAGTGCAGTGTGCACTGGTGACTGTGTGTTTAGCTTTCCTGCTTTTCCCTTATGGTTCCCCTGCTTTTCCCTCTTGGTTTTGGAAGCATTGCTATGTGTAGGGCTTTGGAAGCTCTGTTGCTGATAGATGTACTTCAGGGTTTGGTGTTGTTAGGAACACTGCAGAGTTTGCTGTTAGAAGTACTTCTGGTGTTTGTGCTATTGGGAGCATTGCAGTCTTTGCTGTTGGTGTTTGGTGATTTAGAATCACTTTTGGCTTATGTGTTAGCTTCCCTTTTTTTTCCTTGTGGCTCCCCTGTCTTCCCTTTTAGTGCTAGGAGCTCTTCTGGTTGCTTGCCAGAGTAGTGCTTGGGAAGCACCTTGTTAGTTGTATCTAGCTTGCTAGAGCAGTGCTTAGGTAGCTTGTTAGTTTTGTGTTTAGCTTATTAGTGTAGAGCTCTGCGTGTAGCTTGGTGCTTAGTAGCACCTGTGTTAGCTTTGTGTTTAGTTCCCTGCTCTGTTAGTTTAGGGCTTAGGAAGTCCCTTTCTTGAGCAGGGCTTAGGAGCTCCTGTTTAGTATAGGGCTTAGGAAGTCCTTTTGTCAGTGTACTGTTAGGAACACTCCTGCTGGTTTAGGGCTTGGGAGCACGTAGATCAGTTTAGGGTTAGGAGCACTTCTGTTTCCAGTCCTGGTCCCTATGTCATCCGGTATCCAGTAAGTCCTGTCAGCTACTCGAACCCAGGAGCTCAACTCCTGGGGGGCTTAGTAGCTAAGTGCAGGTGAAGCTGTGCGGACCAGTCCAGTGTGCTCCAGTCCAGTGTGTTCCGGTCCGGTGTGTGTTCCAGTCTGGTGCGCTCCAGTCCAGTGTGTTCCGGTCCGGTGTGTGTTCCAGTCCTGTGTCCTCCAGTCCGGGGGATTGCAGTCCAGTGTTCCAGTCCTGGGTCCTCCAGTCCAGGGGATTCCAGTCCAGGGGATTCCAGTCCTTGTGTTCCGGTTCACTAGGCAGTGCCTGCAGTCCCTGCCGGTGTGCTTACCCAGCGTTGGTTGGTGGGTTTTGCCTGCTGCTGTCGCTCCTCGTCAGCAGCCCAAGGGCTCACGTTTGCTCCAGAGCCCAGCCCCGTGGGCTCTGAACCTGAGAACCTGACAAATGGCACATTATCGAATTATCTCCAAGAAATGCAAGCCCAGAAGCCAGAAGTTACCTGCTGCTCCATCTACCCATCTGCAGAAACATAACATACAAAACCATCTACACAACAGGATTTAGCTACCTGGGCTCCAAATGGTGGAACTCAATACCAAAAGTCATAAGAAGTATCACCAACTATCTACAATTTAGAAAAGAACTGAAAACCTACCTCTTCAAAAAATTCTACAGCTAACCACACCAGCTATTGATGATGTAACACACTAATGTATCTCACCAAATGTAAATTGTAAGCCACTTTGAACCAAAACCTAATTTCAGATAACAATGGGATACAAAAATGCATAAATAAATAAATAAATAAATAAATAAAATACTTGTAACTTGGATTGGCCACTGTTGGAAACAGGATACTGGGCTTGATGGACCTTTGGTCTGTCCCAGTATGGCAATGCTTATGTTGTAATGCTATGTAAGTCCCCGTATGGGGTACCTCAGGCTCTCGTATTTCCCTTCTTTTATATAACTTGTACATGAGCTCGCTTGGACAAATTGTTTGGAATCTGAGTGAACTTATATTATCATATACTGATGATATTTTTATTTTGAGTCTGATTAATCATCTTATAGGTTCAGTTTCTTCTGTTATTAACAACTTTATCAGGAGGATTAGAGACTGGTCTACATCTGTACACCCGCTGATAAGACCAGAAATTTATGGTTCACACTCAACTTGTTAAATATCCCACAGTCTATCCAAAATTAGTGATGGAATTCACTTAAATATTGAAAGAGTATCAAAGGTTTAGGGAATATTATTGGATTCCTCTTTAACTATGGAACCCCAGATTAATAGTCTGGTTAGGAAAGTCTGTTTTAAGATGAAGCCTACTGCGTTCTTATTTTTTGAAGGATCATTTTAGAATTATAGTCCAACTTTCAATTTTAGCTTTATTTATTTATTTATTAGGATTTATTTACCACCTTTTTGAAGGAATTCACTCAAGGCAGTATACAATAAGAATAAATCAAACATGAGCAATAGACGATTACAGCAGTAAAAATATTCAAATCACAATACAAAGCATGACATAGTATTCTACTTACAATGTCAACACAATACATAATACAACATTTTAATTGACAGTGTAGGGTATAAGCAAAGATAGAATAAATAGATAGGTAAGAGAGTAAGAAGAGTTAGAAAATAAGGTGGCTAATTTAAAGAAAGTTGCACATGAAGTCAGAGAGATGGTTAAATATTATGTCAACTAGGGTAGGAGTGGATAAACATGTCCTACTGCAATGTGTGCAGCCCAAGTCACTCCTTGTGTGTGTGAGTGAGACTAACGAGTTAGTTACTTCTTCCATTAAAGGCCTGGTCGAAGAGCCAAGCTTTCACCTCCTTCCTGAAGCAGAGATAGTCTCGTGTTAAGCACAGCCTTTCAGAAAGTGCATTCCAGAGTGTGGGGGCTACTCTGGCAAAGCCTCGCTTGCAGGTATAACATTGTATAATGTGTTTTGGAGAGGTGTGGTTACAGATAATCCTTGAGAGGACCTTAGTGTCCTTGGAGGAGTGTAGAGGATCATCATATTCTTCAGGTACTTGGGGCCATTTCCTTTAAGGACCTTGAAGATCAGAGATAGAGTTTTCAATTTAGCCCTATAGATTTTGCAAAAATGGTGTGATGTGGTCACGTCACTTGCAACCTTCTATTAGAGTTGCTGCAGCATTCTGAATCATTTGGAACTGGTGCTAGCCCTTTGTAGTCAGACCATTGTACAGTGCATTACAGTAATCCAGTCTTGATGTTATCATGGCATGCACAACTGGGATAAGATTTACCTTCTTGATGTAAGGAGAGAGGCAGCATAGCTGTCGCAAATAGTAGAAGCAGCTCTTGAAGGTTGCTTGGATTTGGGGAATAAGAGTAAGTGTTGAATCTAACTGTATTCCAAGGTTGCTGACTTGTAATTTGAGGGGGAGTTCATACTTCCCAAAAGAGATTTTGATGTCAGGAATGTATCCACTTGTGTTAGGGACCCAGAGAAGCTTGGTTTTACTTGGGTTCGGGCAAAGTTTGTTGTGTAAGCCCATTCTTGAATTGATGTTAGACAGGTAATCAGTTTATTCAGGAATGCAGTTAAGTCAGGTTCAATGGGTATGAGTAGCTGCACATCATTCACATAGATGTAGAACTGATTGTCCATTGACGGAATCAGCTCAGCTAGTGACTTGAGGTAAATATTGAACAGAATAGGTGACAGTATTCATCCTTGTGGTACCCCACTGGTCAGTGTCCATGGTGGTGATGAGTTGCTGCCAAACATTATCGATTGTTGCCTGTCTGATATATAGGATCTGAACCAAGCAAGTACTGTTCCATTAATACCTATTTCTGTCAGTCGTGCTGGCATGATATCATGATCCATAGTGGCAAAAGCTGCTGAGAAATCTAGTATTAAAAAGGAAGCAAATCCCTTGTCTCAATTTTTTGATTATTGAAACTTTTATATCTGGGTATAATTGTTAGGCTGACTCATAAAATACAAATGATCTAAAATTCAGCTGCTAAATTTATTTTTTGTAAGTCTCATAGCAACCATGTGGACTCCTCTATTGGAGGAGTTACATTGGCTGCCGGTACAGACTATATTATTATGTCTAGTGTTTAAAACTTGGAAGGTAACTGCCAAAAGAAGGTTTGTCCCAAATATTGTTAATCTCAAACTCTACTGTGACTTCAAGGCATTGTAATCAATTGCTTTTGGCTTTTCCAATGATTAGGTCTGTTACACTCAAGGCTTTTTCTCATGCCTTTTTGTTTTTGGAAATTCTTTGGAAGTATGTCTGGTCAAAGGTTAGTAACATAAGTAACGTGGTACATCATAAGTACATATTGTAAGTAGGTACCTCTAGGTGCAGCCAAGGATAGAACAATCTCCTCCAGCCACAGGCTCCCGGTACAGTCAAGAAATAAATGTCCACCAGCAACTTCAATCTTAAGGACTTTATTCCATGCAGATTTCTAGTAGACCTGATACACAGTTCCAACACCAGCATTCACCTTCAATCTTAAGCACATGTAAGCCACCTGAAAGCGTGTGGCACATAGTCCCCTTTAAGCAGTAGGCTATCAGCACATACCGGGATTCAATACAGGCTCACAGTCAGTTCCATTCTGGGCTCTTTATCCAGTGCACAGTAACAGTAGTTCAATTCCAAATAAAAGCAGTTCATTCAGTTCATCATCACAGTTAAACCACAAAGCAGAAGTTTCTACATTCTACTCTCTTTCCCTTCATAATGGGTTCAATACTTTAGGTACTTTTCATACCCAAGGGATTTCAGCCTGCTTCAGTACTTTAGGGACCTCTCTTACCCAAGGGTTTTCAGCCTGCAACTGCTTCTCTCCTCCCTGGGACTCCTTCCCACCTGCCTAATCAATCCCTGGCTTCTGCTCTCACAACCATTCATTCTCCTTCTATTAGCTTCCCCCACACCCATACCAGCTGAGTTAAGCATTAGACTAATGATGAGCTCCTGCACACAGGGTTTCCTATCTCTCTGTCCCCCTAGTGGCAGCCCATCTACACGTCCTGCCAGCTTACACCCATGTCTTCCCCCATTGCAGCTAGGAGTCCAGTCCGGGTTCCTCATCTCACCCCCTGGCTCCTTGCCTGCAATGCCTTCTGGGACTTGTATTTCAAACTGACACTGCCTTAACCCACTATCCTGGATGTGACTTTATCACCATATACATAAGTACATAAGTATTGCCATACTGGGAAAGACCAAAGGTCCATCAAGCCCAGCATCTTATTTTATTTATTGCATTTGTATTCCACATTATCCCACCTCTTTGCAGGCTCAATGTGGCTTACAATTCATCATGGATGCTGGAGGTAAAAGAGAATATACAATTGGTTTTACAGAGAGTTTTGGGTTACATGGTGGTGAAATACATGATAGTTTTAAAGCAAAAGACATTAAAGAACATTTCTGGTTATATTAAAGATAGTGCAGTTACACGTGTTGATCTTTGTGATATATTTTGTCAAAGAGATAAGTTTTCAATAGTTTGCGGAAGTTGGTCAATTCATAGACCGTTTTCAGGTTGCGTGGCAATGCGTTCCAGAGCTGCGTGCTTGTATAGGAAAAGGTTGATGCATGCATTAATTTGTATTTCAAGCCTTTACACTTGGGAGGATGAAGATTGAGGAATGTGCGAGAAGATTTTTTTGCGTTTCTGGGTGGTAGTTCTACTAGGTCTGACATATATGCTGGGGCATCACCATAGATGATTTTATGGACTAGGGTACAAAGTTTGAAAGTGATGCGTTCTTTGAGTGGGAGCCAGTGTAGTTTTTCACGTAGGGGTTTTGTGCTTTCGTATTTTGATTTGCCGAATATTAATCTGGCTGCCGTGTTCTGGGCTGTCTGGAGTTTTTTAAGTATTTGCTCTTTGCAACCGGTGTAGAGTGAATTACAATAGTCCAGATGACTAAGTACCAGTGATTGTACCAGGTTGCGGAAGACATTCCTTGGAAAAAATGGTCTGACTCTTTTTAGTTTCCAAATTGAATGAAACATCTTTTTAGTTATGTTTTTCACATGATTCTCAAGTGTTAGGTGTCGGTCAATGGTGACTCCAAGAATTTTTAGGGTATCCGAAACTGGTAGACTTAGTTTAGGTGTGTTGATGGTGGTGAATTCATTCTTGTTGTATTGCGAGGTGAGTACTAGGCATTGGGTTTTTTCTACTAGGCAATTTTGGGTTTTTTCTGCGTTAAGTTTCAGTTGAAATGCATCTGCTCAGGAGTTCATAATATGTAGGCTTTGGTTGATTTCATTGGAGATTTCTCTTAGATCTTGTTTGAATGGGATAAAAATCGTTACATCATCAGCGTATATATATGGGTTTAGTTTCTGATTCGATAGTAGTTTTGCCAAGGGTGTCATCATTAGGTTGAATATGGTTGGTGAGAGGGGGGATCCTTGTGGAACTCCGCATTCAGGTGTCCATGTAGCTGATGTAGTCGAATTTGATGTCACTTGATATGAGCGAGTAGTTAGGAACCCCTTAAACCAATTGAGAACGTTGCCTCCAATTCCGAAGTATTCGAGGATGTGTAATAAGATTCCATGGTCAACCATGTCAAATGCACTTGACATGTCGAATTGTAACAGTAGTATGTTGTTGCCGTTTGCTATCAGTTGTTTAAATTTGGTCATGAGCGTAACTAGTATGGTTTCAGTACTGTGGTTACAGCGAAATCCTGACTGGGAATCGTGTAATATTGAGAACTTGTTTAGATATTCTGTGAGTTGTTTGGTCACCATACCTTCTGTTATTTTGGTAATTAAGGGAATGGATGCTACTGGTCTATAGTTCGTTAGTTCACTAGCATTTTTCTTTGCATCTTTGGGAATGGGGGTAAGTAGGATGTTACCTTTCTCCCATGGGAAGAGTCCATTTTGTAACATGAAATTCACATGATTTGTTAGGTCGGTTAAAAAGTGTTGAGGGGCTGACTTCATGAGGTTGTTTGGGCATATATCTAATTTGCAATGAGATTTGGCAAATTTTTTAAGTGTTTGTGAAACGAGGTCTTGTGGTAGTATAGTAAATTCAGTCCAGGTCCTGTCTGCTGGGTAAACTTCAGGGTTTGGGTCTAGGCACTCTAGGAGTGTAGTGTATTCGATTGGGCTGACAGGTATTTTGAGTCGCAGTTGTATGATTTTCTCCTTGAAGTATTTCGCCAAGTCGTCAGCTCCTGGTGTGTCTTTGTTGTTGTTGGTGGTATCTAATAATTTATTCACGAGTTGGAAGAGTTTGTGTGTGTCTTTGAAATTTGGTCCAACTTCAGTTTTGTAGTATTGTCTTTTGGTTTGTCTTATGGTATATTTATATTTCCTTCGGAGTTGCTTCCAAGCGTTAAGAGCGGGATCGTCCTTCTTTTTATTCCATGCATGTTCTAGTTTCCTGACTTGTGTTTTGAGTTTTTTCAGTTCTTCTTTGAACCATGGTATTGAGTTCTTTCTGTGCGAGGTTCTGGTTTGGATTGGGACAATGTTGTCTAGTATTGATTTCATCTATTATCCCATTTTGACAGGAATTGGATTGTGTCTGTCTTTATTGTCCATCCGTCAGTGTAAATCTGTTGCCAGAATATAACCGGATCTATTTTTCCTCTAGTGGTGTAAGTTTTTCGTGGTTGTTTGTTAGGTAGGTCTTTCATTCTCCATTGGAGGGTGATATGTGCTTTGTAATGGTCTGACCACAGTGTAGGTGACCATTTAGTGTTAGTTAATATAAAGTTTGCATCATGGTCAAATTTGTGTGTTATGATGTCTAATGGGTGTCCTTTTTTGTGTGTTGGTTGCGTGTTTGGTCCTTGTAGATCCCATAATTGTAGGAACTCTTTGCAGTCTTGGGTACTTGTTGTGGTGAGATCTTCCAGGTGTACGTTAATATCTCCTATTATGATGAGGTTAGAGGAAGAGATACAGGTGTTCGAGATAAAGTCCATGAAGTGTGTTTGGCTATCTTGCCAGTTGCCTGGTGGTCTGTAGAGTATAACTGCATTAAGGTGTTCCTGCAAATTTGGGTGACTGATTCTTATGGAAGCGATTTCAAGTTGTGGCAGTATGGATTCAGCTGTGTTTGTGATGTTAAACTCAGCTTTGTATATTATGGCTATTCCTCCTCCTCTACATAGTAACATAGTAACATAGTAGATGACGGCAGAAAAAAGACCTGCACGGTCCATCCAGTCTGCCCAACAAGATAACTCATATTTGCTACTTTTTGTGTATACCCTACTTTGATTTGTACCTGTGCTTTTCAGGGCACAGACAGTATAAGTCTGCCCAGCACTACCCCCGCCTCCCAACCACCAGTCCCGCTTCCCACCACCGGCTCTGGCACAGACCGTATAAGTCTGCCCAGCACTATCTCTGCCTCCCAACCACCAGCCCCGCCTCCTGATCTTGACTAAGCTCCTGAGGATCCATTCCTTCGGCACAAGATTCCTTTATGCTTATCCCACGCATGTTTGAATTCCGTTACCGTTTTCATTTCCACCACCTCCCGCGGGAGGGCATTCCAAGCATCCACTACTCTCTCCGTGAAAAAATACTTCCTGACATTTTTCTTGAGTCTGCCCCCCTTCAATCTCATTTCATGTCCTCTCGTTCTACCATCTTCCCATCTCCGGAAAAGGTTAGTTTGCGGATTAATACCTTTCAAATATTTGAACGTCTGTATCATATCACCCCTGTTTCTCCTTTCCTCCAGAGTATACATGTTTAGTTCAGCAAGTCTCTTCTCATACGTCTTGTAACGCAAATCCGATACCATTCTCGTAGCTTTTCTTTGCACCGCTTCAATTCTTTTTACATCCTTAACAAGATACGGCCTCCAAAACTGAACACAATACTCCAGGTGGGGCCTCACCAACGACTTATACAGGGGCATCAACACTTCCTTTCTTCTGCTGATCACACCTCTCTCTATACAGCCTAGCAACCTTCTCGCTACGGCCACCGCCTTGTCACACTGTTTCGTCGCCTTCAAATCCTCAGATACTATCACCCCAAGATCCCTCTCTCCGCCCGTACCTATCAGACTCTCCCCGCCTAATACATACGTCTCGCGTGGATTTCTATTCCCTAAGTGCATCACTTTGCATTTCTTCGCATTGAATTTTAATTGCCAAACCTTAGACCATTCTTCTAGCTTCCTCAGATCCTTTTTCATGTTTTCCACTCCCTCCCGGGTGTCCACTCTGTTACAGATCTTAGTTTCATCCGCAAATAGGCAAACTTTACCTTCTAACCCTTTGGCAATGTCACTCACAAATATATTGAACAGAATCGGCCCCAGCACCGATCCCTGAGGCACTCCACTACTCACCTTTCCCTCCTCCGAGCGAATTCCATTCACCACCACCCTCTGGCGTCTGTCCGTCAACCAGTTCCTAATCCAGTTCACCACTTCAGGTCCTATCTTCAGCCCCTCCAGTTTATTTAAGAGCCTCCTGTGGGGAACCGTGTCAAAAGCTTTGCTGAAATCTAAGTAGATTACATCCATAGCTCGTCCCTGATTCAATTCTCCTGTCACCCAATCAAAGAACTCAATGAGATTCGTTTGGCACGATTTCCCTTTCGTAAAACCATGTTGTCTCGGATCTTGCAACTTATTGGCTTCCAGGAAATTCACTATCCTTTCCTTCAGCATCGCTTCCATTACTTTTCCAATAACCGAAGTGAGGCTTACCGGCCTGTAGTTTCCAGCTTCTTCCCTATCACCACTTTTGTGAAGAGGGACCACCTCCGCCATTCTCCAATCCCTCGGAACCTTTCCCGTCTGCAAGGATATATTAAACAAATCTTTAAGAGGACCCGCCAAAACCTCTCTGAGCTCCCTCAATATCCTGGGGTGGATCCCATCCGGTCCCATGGCTTTGTTCACCTTTAGCTTTTCAAGTTGTTGATACACACTTTCTTCCGTGAACGGTGTTCTATCCACTTCATTCTCATTTGTACTATTTCCAGTCCATCGCGGTCCTTCTCCAGGATTTTCTTCTGTGAAAACAGAACAAAAGTATCTATTTAGCAAATTTGCTTTTTCTTCATCATTTTCCACATAGCGGTTCGCAGTATCTTTTAGTCTCACAATTCCCTTTTTAGTCATTCTCCTTTCACTAATATACCTGAAGAAATTTTTGTCACCCCTCCTTACATTTCTAGCCATTTGTTCTTCCGCTTGCGCTTTTGCCAGTCGTATCTCTCTCTTGGCTTCTTTCAGTTTCATCCAGTATTCCTCCATGTGTTCCTTTTCTTGAGTTTTTCTGTATTTCTGGAACGCCAACTCTTTAGCCTTTATTTTCTCAACTACTTGCTCTTTTTCCGTTTCTTGTCCAGTGTGTAATTTTGTATCCTGGTGGGCATAATTCTAGGATTATAGGATCTTGAAGTTTGTGGACCCAGGTTTCAGTGATAAATAAGAAGTCAAGGTTGTCAGCAGTGATCCAGTCTATTATGGTCTCTGTTTTGTTTACTACTGATCTGGTGTTTACGTAACCCATTTGGATTGCGTGGTAAGGTTCAATTCGAGGTGTTGATGTCTTAATTTTTATTAGTTGTCTGTTTTCCTGATGTCTAGTTTTGTTATGTTCTTTCTTCCCTTTCTGTTGGTTATTTCCAAAAATGTTATTTTTTCCTTTTAGTTGATTGTTGTTCTTTTGTTCTGGTGGGTTGTGCGCAAATTGTCTGTAGGGTGCGTGTGTTGTAGGCAAATTGGTATTTGTGTTAGGAATCTTGTTTCCAACAGTGGCCAATCCAGGTCACATATATATGGCAAGATCCAAAAAAAGTACAAAACATTTTATACTGCTTATCCCAGATGTCATCTTATTCTGACACTTGGAGGGGCATTTTCGAAAGAAACGTCTAAATCAGAATTTGAACGTTTACAAAGATGTCCAAATTCCGAACAGGAAAGAAAGTAATTTCCGAAAAAGATGGACGTCTATCTTTTGTGTTCGAAAATACTATGGACGTCCTGTGATTTTGACGTCTTTGTGATTTGGATGTCCTTTATTTTGGTCCATTTTCGAACAAAAGACATCCAAATGCAAAACGTAAAAAGCAGAGGAGGAGTGACTTTCTCTGAAGTCTGGACGTTTTTTCTTTGTTCCATTATGGCTGAAAGACTTCCAAGTCTTAGGAATGCCCAAGTCCCTGGCACGGCCCCTTGAGATTTGGACGTTCTTCTGACAGACTTCAGAGAAAGATGTCCAAAAAGAGGTTTTGATAATACTGATTTGGACGTTTCTGTGAGATAAATGTCCAGATGCTGACTTATGTCACTTTTTGGATGTCTATCTCCAAGGCCTCTAGGAAATTCTCAGCTGTCAGATTTGTTTTTCTTTGATCTCCTTCCAAACTCTGGGAGGTGCCATTTGTTTCAGGTGGTCACTTAGGGAGAATTTAATTAGAAAATGGTCTGACCATGAAATAAAACTGCTCAAAAAATTATTGTACCTGGTACAGCAGTTATAAACTATTTCATAGTGGGTTCATCTTAACTGTTGTTGTAGTCTGCCTTGGGAAGCCTGGTGTAATAAAGATGGAATAGACTGAAATTAAATGGAAGTAAAATTGAACTCTCCTTTCACTGGGGCACTCTGAGGGGCATAATCGAATGAAAACGCCTATTTCCATGGGCGTTTATCTCCGAGAACAGATCCGTGAAGGGGCGGGCCGAACCGTATTTTCAAAAAAATGGACGTTTTTGAGCTGGGCGTTTGTTTTTTTTAGCGATAATGGAAACTAAAAACGCCCAGCTCAAAAACGTCCTAATCCGAGCCATTTGGTCGTGGGAGGGGCCAGGATTCGTAGTACACTCGCCCCCCTGATATGCCAGGACACCAACTGGGCACCCTAGGTCAGTGCAGTGGACTTCAGAAAAAGCTCCCACATGCATAGCTCCCTTACCACGGGTGCTGAGGTCCCAACCCCCCCCCCCAAAACCCACTACCCACAAATGTACAACACTACCATAGCTCTTAGGGGTGAAGGGGGCACCTACATGTGGGTACAGTGGGTTTTGGAGGCCTCCCATTTACCAGCACAAGTGTTACAGGTGGGGGGGAGGGATGGGCCTGGGGCCACCTACCTGAAGTGCACTGCGGTACCCACTAAAAGTGCTCCAGGGACCTGCATACACGCAGGCCTCTAGGACTGGTTGCTGCTATATAACATTGGCACCCCAGTTGACACCTGAAGACTAATCTCTCCGAAAACGTCCTTTATTGGAATAACCGCCTTTACTCACAGTTAACTGCAGATCAGAGGTTGTGCCCCACTGGCAACGAGTCTCCCTGGTACTCAGAGTAGCAGTAGGTCAGAGCTGGCAGAATGCTGTACAATGCCCTCTTTCAGCCACATTCAAGGGAAGAACTAAGTTGTCTAACGTGGCTAACACAGGAAAGGGAACTAAAACTGGCTTACAAAAATGGCCACTACCGCATGGATTACAACAGGAAACACAACAGGGCACAGGAAAAGCACCATGGGAGAAGAGCCTACCAACTACCAACATCGTGAGACTGTAACACAAGCTAATGAAATCACGGAGCCCAATACCCTACACCCACCACAATGCAATGCTGATGTGACCCTGCACTGCACCCGAGAGCCACATCTGACCCAGGGAAAGGCTGTGACAGGATCGAACACATTCTGCTGTCATGGAGGTGGGTACGGCATTTGAGGCTTGCAACAGGCTGGAAAAAAAGTTTTTAAAGTGGGTGTTTTTTTGGTGGGAGGGGGTTAGTGACCATTGGGGGAGTCCGGGGAGGTTATCCCCGATTCCCTCCAGTGGTCATCTGGGCAGTTGGAGCACTTTTTTGGTACTTGTTCGTGAAAAAAAAGGGTCCAAAAAAAGTGACCCAAAATCGCGGTAAAAACGCCTTTTTTTTTCGATTATCATCTAAAGATGCCCATCTCTCCTCGGCTGATAACCACGCCCCAGTTCCGCCTCCACCACGCCTCCGACACACCCCGTCAACTTTATTTGTTTCTGAAACGGAGTGCAGTTGGAAACGCCCAAAATCGGCTTTCGATTATACAGATTTGGGCGCCTTTGCGAGACAAACGTCTATCTCCCGATTTAGGTCGCACTATAGGCGTTTTTCTCTTTCGAAAATAAGCTGGTCTGTCTCTCTCTCTTTCCACCCCACCACCTCCTGGTCACTCACAAACCTCTCCAGGCCTCTTTCTTCTGCAGTCCACAGTGGCCTGGAGGAACCGATTCCTGACCCTGCCTCTCCTTCACTCACTGCCTCACCCCCGTTCCCATGGCTGCCTGCAAAACAAAAATGAAACCGTGTGATTGCGACTGCAGCTGCAGCAACCTAAAAGAACCCCAAACTTCATGGCCCTGCCTCTCACTCACTCTCACTCTCCCCTGCCCCATCCCCCACAAAATGTGAAAAATGAAACTGTGTGCGGGACCAAGGGAGGTCTTGCGTGTGCAGCTGCCAGCTTCCCTCCTTCCTCCTCCTGAAACAGGATGTTACATCATGAGGGAGGAGGGAAGATGGCAGCTGGCAGCAGCATGTGCAGGAACTCCCTGGGCCCCCCGCATGGTTTCATTTTTGACATTTTGAAGGGGATGGGGGCAGGGGAGAGTGAGAGTGAGCAAGAACAGGGCCAGGAAGTTTGGGTTTCCTTTAGGCTGCCACCGCTGCAATTGCATTCACAGTCAGTGACCGCCAGAAGGGCTGCTTGTTTGGGGGGGGGGGGGGGCAATGCCTCCCCTCGCCGTCGCCCCTCCCAAACTATGCCCATGAAGACATCTAAAGGTGAGTTCTACATTACAGTCCCTAGCAATGCCTCCGTGGACATATTCCCGCAAAACACCAGTTCTAATTTTGCAGTATGTTTAGCAGGACCTCTGGATCTACAAGGCTCTTGGTAAGTGGGTTTGGCAGAAATACAATACTCACACAAGTGGAATAGCGTTACAAAAGACCAATGGTCTTGATGGTGTATGGCTTACCGGATGAAACATTTGTAGTACGGCCAGGTTATTACTTGAGCGTGGAAAGTTTAATGGAGAGTATGAATGATAAGCAACCCCTGTTAATCTCTTATGACCCCATCAGGTGTAGAACCATCATGAGAAATGCAGGAGCACTGGTGCTCATCTGAGCAGACAAAGAATTAGAGATCATTTTAGGGTTAGAACCTAATGGTTTTACTAGTAGTGTGTGCTTGCCCGCTGACTTCACAGCTGGTTTTAACACCTTGTACCTCTATACAGACATCATGGAGCACCAGTTAATTGCAGATCATTTTGTACTGCTGTTACGTTGGTACCGGTTAAAGGGAACATTAACGAGTTTGTCACCTTCACATTTAATAAACCCCATTATGCCCCTGTGAACAAGAACCACATCAATACTATTGCTTTTGAAATAAAGATGGATCAGAACAGGCATGTCTTATTTCGCTAAGGGAAGATGATGCTTACACTTCACTTATGACCTTGGGAAGCGATTACAATTTATGACGACCTAGCGGCGTACAGAGATTATTATGTAGCCCAGGCCGGTCATGGACTCTCGGGCTTTTACGGATCACCTGTTATGTATGCAGCAGAGATCAGTGATGTGTTTCATAGTCTCTTTAGAAAAGTGCTACCGTTACTGAGAAGGGGCTTTGAGATTGTTAAACCACATGTGAAAAGCGCTGCTAAAAACATAGCCAAAGATGTGATGGGTCAGGTTACTACAGCTGTTCTGAATAACATGAACAAAACAACGCCAAGCAGATTGGATCAGGACTAGTGGTCATGCGAAAAGCCCGTAAAAGAAAGAGAGGAGGGCAGACACTTTTAGAAGGACCACCTAAGTCCCTTAAAAGAAAGAAACTCAACTGTGTAGTGTCTCAGAAGCCTAAGCACAAGGCTAAGAAGAGAGCCGGAAGATATATTTTAAGAAAAAAATCATGGCTTTTGTGAATGATGGCTTTGAAGAATGCATTAAATCAGAACTGGACCTCTTTCAATTGTCACTCACACAAACCAGTATAGAAAAAAGCATTTATGTGGAAATACTGCCTTTATCAGCCTTATCAGAAACCATGCTGCCTGACTTTTACATAGCTGGTCACGGTGAAGATTATTTGGATTTGAACAATATGTTGTTGTATGTGACCTGTAAGATCATGAAAGAAAATGGAACAGATATCGCAGGGGCGGCCAAAGTGGTGCTAGTAAATTATTCGATAGCCTCCCTCTTCAGCCAGCTGGACATCATGGTCGGAGATAGGCTCATCAATCAGAGCAACAACTGCTACCCTTACAGAGCTTCTCAATTATGATGAAGAACCCCTCCAAATGTAGTTTACAAGTTGTCTGTTTTATAAAGATTCATGAAATATGAAGAAAAAAAGTGAGGAGAATGAATGAGGATACCAAATAATATGTTTATTCACATAAAAAATGATGAAATTCTCATAAAAAATGACCCGACACGGCCGTGTTTCGGCCCAAAGGCCTGCCTCAGGGGTCTATAAAACCTCAGAGAGTGTGACTTGAAATATGTACTCCAAGGCAAATGATAAAACAGAATTCTCTTCGGTCTCCTCTCTTCTAAAAAAGTTTTTTTTAAAAAAGAACGGAACAGGCTTGTTATACTCCTCTCCAAAGAGACGTTTGCAATTGTAGGATATTCAGCCAGAATCCACGAGTTGACAGACCCCAGCAGTTGCAATGTCGGTTTCAATGAAAGGGCTCACTTTACATCCAGTAGCCAGAAGGTAGAATTACTGGGCCCATAGGCGGTCGGTGGCCCAACTGTTTGGGGAGGCTAAAGGGGCGTGGTTAGGGGTGGGGCCAGGGGTGGAGCTTAAATCCATAATTACTACTACTACTACTACTACTATTTAGCATTTCTATAGCGCTACAAGGCATACGCAGCGCTGCACAAACATAGAAGAAAGACAGTCCCTGCTCAAAGAGCTTACAATCTAATCCATAATTGTCTGATAACACACAGAAAAAATAAATAAATAAAAAATAAAAGTTACAATTAATACCTTTTATTAAATTTAGACATTAGATATGTATCAAAGAATAAAGTGGTTGCTCAAAGCATAAACTAACCACAATCGCTCAACTGCAAAACACTATGCACAACTTTGTGCAAAAACACACTCAGAACCTCACTATACCATAAATATTACACTGGGCAGAACCTAATACACCAATATACCACCCATACGGAAAATGCAGACCGTCAACAATATGAAACAAGGTATAACTTGTCTGGAATGTTTTTACGTTTGGGGAGCGTGCCAGGTGCCCTTGACCTGGATTGGCCACTGTCGGTGACAGGATGCTGGGCTAGATGGACCTTTGGTCTTTCCCAGTATGGCACTACTTATGTACTTATGTACTTATGTAATCATATCATCATAATTCTCATGTAGAGCCACAAAATACCCTAATTCATGTTTAATGTGGGATAAAATGCCATAAATAAGTAAATAAATATAAACTTTTAATGTTGAGCACCTGATTCTCAAAGTGGACATATTCCAAACACTATAATGAAAATAAAATGATCTTTTCTACCTTTGTTGTCTGGTGACTTTGTTTTTCTGATCATGCTGGCCCAGTATCCGATTCTGCTGCTATCTGTCCTCTTAACTCCGTTTCCAGGGCTTCCTTTCCATTTATTTCTTTACTTTCCGCCTTTCTTCTTCATTTCTTGTCCTACATCCGTAAGTAAAAGCTGAGTCCTCCGCAGACTTGACTGTCCAGTGGATCCAGCTTCTGCCTATTTTCTTCATCCATGTGCATGTGTGTTTTTCTCGCTTCCTTTTCCCTCATCTCATATCCTTCCTCACTCTTCCCTCCCCTCCATCCATGTCCAGCATTTCTTCTCTCTCCCTTTCCTCTCCTCCATCCATGTGCAGCAACTCTCCTCTCCCCTGTCCCCCTCCAGCCATCCATACCCACCCAGCGATTCTCTCCTCTCCCCTGCCCCCCTCCAGCCATCCATACCCACCCAGCGATTCTCTCATCTCCCCTGCCCCCCTCCAGCCATCCATACCCACCCAGCAATTCTCTCCTCTCCCCTGCCCCCTCCAGCCATCCACACCCACCCAGTGATTCTCTCCTCTCCCCTGCCCCCCTTCAGCCATCCACACCAACCCAGCGATTCTCTTCGCTCCCCTGCCCCCCCTCCAGCCATCCATACCCACCCTCAACATTCCCCTCGCTCCCCTGCTTCCGTCGCAGCAGCCGCAATGAAAGTCTGTCTCTAGCCTTGTAAGCCTTCCCTTCATTTCTGTCAGTGTCCCGCCCTCGCGGAAAGAGGAAATGACGTCAGAAGAAGGCGGGACACTGACGGGAACGAAGGGAAGGCTTACAAGTGAAATATTCAGATCCTTTTCTCAATAGAGAAACCTCAAACTTGTAAATTTCCACCAATCTCTTTTCACTCATATTTTCTCATTTACCACATAATCAGGCACTCTTTTATAATTTCAATTCTTTCTATCAATCCTTACACACGGAGCTCAAAGCTGCATGTCCTCTCAGTCCAAATCTTCAGTTGCTCTCTTCTCTCTGTTCCCGGGCAGATTTCTAACAGAAGCTGCTCATCCAATCAGAGAGCTCTATTTGAATGCAGATTAACATACAGACACTCTAATGGGAATTTTTAGTCAAAAACACTAGATAAACCCTTTGTTTTTGGGTCAAACTTCACATTTTTGATCAGAGCCATGCCCTAACATTAAGGCTGTAAACATTTCCAACAATTTCTACCCATAAATATGCAAATGAGAACCTCCCAAAAACGGACTAATTTGCATATGGCTTGAGCAAATTTGAGTACATAGCATACCAATCCCACTTCCTTGCACTTAAATTCTGAAATTAGATTTAATACAAATACTTTTAAAACTTATTTTTAGCACTTTTAAAATCTCAGGTGTCAGTACAAGTCTCTTTGGTATGAACTGCTCATGCAGGAAGTCATGGACACCTCCAGCCAACCCCCCTGCTCTCCCAGCAGTAAGGTAAACAAATTAAACCATAAACCAATTTCTACAACTGGTTACAGAAGGCTAGAGACGGGCTATCACTGCAGCTGCTGCTGCGAGGATGGAGGTAAATCAACAATTTAAACCCCCCAGAGCAGCGGGACTCCTGGGAGAAACAGCTGATCCATCCTGCTGCAGCAGGGGAGGCTTAGCCTCCCTAAGCCTCTTATACCGGGCGCCTATGACTGGGCCATTTACACAGTGATCTGTTTTTCCAAGGAAAACTTCTGATCAACGGGGTAGATGTTTAGATAAAACTGCCGAGAAGTAAAGATGCCTTCTGTTTAATGAGCAGGGATGCCAACGAACACTACAAAGTACAGATCCTGTCTGCATCATTGTTCATAAAGAGAGAAAAAGTGTCACCGGGAGTAAGATTAGATCACGCTGAATCGCTGTTGAAGTTCAACATCAAGTATGCCATTGATCGTGTGGGGCTGAAGGTATTTAGCATACCTGCTGGAGCGCGTGTTACCAATCAGTAAAACCTCTTTCTGGGCCAGTTGCCTAAACTCATCGTCCTGGGGTTTGTGGACAACAATGCTTACAGCGGGTCCTATGGTAAAAATCCTTTTAATTTTCAACATAACAATTACAATATCAACTTTGCCACACTGTATGTGGATGGCAATCAAGTGCCCGGGAAGCAAACAGGATTTTGAATATGGTCATTGTGTGAGAGAATGCATGCAGCTGGTACAAACATATGAAAGATAGCGTTTTAATGATTGACCATACGGAATTTTACAGAGGTTATGCTTTGCTGGCTTTTGATCTGTGACCTGACCAGGAATGTGCAGATCACTGCTTCTTTATCAAAACCAGTAATCTGTAGGCAGAAATCTGTTTTACAAATGCTCTGCCCTGTACCATAAACATGATCGTCTATAGGGTGTTTGACAATGTCATTGAAGTTAACCAGCGAACTATATGTAAAACAATGAACACAGTACAGATTTATCATTTGTTGAAGGAGGACCCGTATGCCACAGAATCATTTTTAGACATTTTACCCGGTGATTGGTTATCTGGCCAGTACTTGCCGTGGAGACCTTTGGTGTTAGTGGTAAATACCCACCCAATTGACTAGCCTGGAGAGCACTGGTTAGCCATCTACCTGTCTCAGAATGGCGTCGGCGAGTTTTTTGATTCTTACAGACACCCCCCTGCAGTATTATGGACTTTTTACAGAAGCACTGTGAAACTATTGTGTACCACAACAGATGGTTACAACACCCTCTCTCGATTATCTGTGGTCACCACTGAGTGTTTTTCATATACCACCACTGTAAAGTCTGGCTGTCTGTGGTTACATTCAAAGTGGTTTACATATTATATACAGGTACTTGTTTTGTACCTGGGGTAATGGAGGTTTAATTGACTTGCCCTGAGTTGCAAGGAACTGCAGTGGGAATTGAACCCAGTTCCCCTGATTCTCAGGCTGCTGCACTAACCAGTAGGCTATATCTCTACTCCATAGGGCCCCATAGGTTAGGACACAAAATAAAAATGAATAATATAGGCATAAAAATTAAAACATCTATATAGGATTTGTATAAAACTTAAAACTCAATCATATGACATCTCAAAAAAATAGGTCTTTAAACCACTTCTAACAGATGAACAATTTATGTAGCACCCCTTGTTCCTCGGTCTGTGTCACAATTGTGACTGTATTCCATGCCTACACTCACCTTGCCTCTGTGTGCCCAGGCCCTGTGGCTACTGTGGACTGTCTTCTTCTTGTTTCCCGGGCATGTTCCAGAGTTCATTCCAGTCCTGTTCTGATCTTCCAGCATTACAGACTTGCTTTGGGGTTCCTGCAGCCAAGCCTCACTTTGGTGCTCTTGCAATCAAGCCTCGCACTGGTGTTTCTGCTGCCAAGCCTCGCTGTGGTGTTCTTCCAGCCAAGCCGTGCTCAGGTGTTTCTGCTGTCAAGCCTCACTCTTACCTGTGACCTCATCTGTAATTGCCGTTATTAAGCACCTGGGAACTTTCAGGCTTGCCTTTGCAACAGAGGTCTTCAGATGAGTTTTCGTCTGTGAATGCTTGTTGCAGTTCCAGCCCTGCTAGTTCTTGTCTTGTTGCCTTCAGTTTCAGTTCCCTTCCTGTTTGTGTCTGCCCTGTTTGTCTTTAGCTTCAGTTCCCTTCCTGCTTGTGTCTGCTCTGTTTGTCTTTAGCTTCAGTTCCCTTCCTGCTTGTGTCTGCCCTGTTTGTCTTCAGTTTCAGTTCCCTTCTTGCTTGTGTCTGTCCTGGTTGTCTTTAGTTTCAGTTCCCATCCTGCTTGTGGCTCCCTGTTTGCTTTCAGCTTTCATTCCTGCCTAGCCTGTTCCAGTATCCTGAATCCTGTTCCAGTATCCAGCCAAGCCAAGTCCGTTCCAGCATCCGGTTCCAGCCAAGCCAAGTCAAGTCCGTTCCAGTATCTGGTTCCAGCCAAGTCAAGTTCGTTCCTGCATCCGCTTCCAGCCGAGCCAAGCCAAGTTCATTCCAGCATCCAGCTCCAGCCAAGCCAAGTCTGTTCCAGCATCCGGCTCCAGCAAAGCCAAGTTCGTTCCTGCATCCGGGTCCAGCCAAGTCAAGTCCATTCCAGAATTCTATCCAGCCAAGCCTGTTTGAGAGTCCTGAATATTGTACCAGCCTCTCTGTGTTTAGTCTCGCTTCCTGTTGGGTGGTTCACTTGCTGCTGCTGGTCCCCGGCAGCGGCCCAAGGGCTCACTACTCCGGATCATTCCTCACAGTTGTGACAGTTTGAGGTCAACCTGGCATGAGTCCCCCCTTGAGCATGCTGCATCAGTCCCTGAATGCTTGGTGCATGCTGCCTCCACCTGAGGAAGAAGGGTGTTAGTAAGTTGGATTTCAATCCCTTCTCCCCAGGAAAAATCTGTGACTGTGAACAAGGCTGGCTAAAAATATATAAAAGTTTCTTCAACTTATATAGATTTATGGTAAGTATCAACAGTGAAATTAAACAGTGGAAATATTAAACTCTATGAAACACAACCATTTGAAGAACAAGCTTCTCTTACACACTACATTTCTATAAAATATGAATTAACCATTCAGACAATGTGTGCTACCTATTCTAGCACAACATTGCTAACTAACCTCCCTGTTTATATTGCTGCGCTATTGGCTGTCAGTGCGCTAATGCAGACACAGCCCAATCACTTTGAATGGGCTGTATCGGGATTGCCATACGGCAGACACTAGCTTAGCTTTGTAAACAGGGGGAGGGGTAAATGTGGAATAAAAATATTGCACCCTCATGCTCCATTATTAATTGTTTTCTCATTCTCCTTCCCCACTATGTCTCGTCTCATTTGTAGGATGGAGTACAACTGGTGGTTTCTGTAAGTCCCAGAAGGATGTGTGATGCCTGGCCTAGCCCACCTCTGGTGCTTTGCTGTCTGGTCCCAAAGCTCCTCTTTTCCTGGTTTCTGGATTCATTGTCTCTCAGCTGCCAGGCATCTCTCCCAACTGGAGGGGGCACTGTTCCATTGCTTTTCCACTGCCATGCCTCCCTTTTGCCTAGAGGGATGCTGCTCCATCACCTGTCTGATTCAAGTGTCTGCCCACTGCCAGGTCTCCCTCCGTTCTGAAGGGTGTGCACCCCTGCTACCTCTTCCTCTAGACCCACAGTTCTACCTAAGCTGAACTGGGCTGTCTGTCACTGCAGCCCCACTCTCAGGCTATCTTCTTCCACTGTCACTATCACTGGACTCTGCAGCTCCACCTGAGCTGCCCGGGGATGTCCACTGCTGTCACACTGCCTCTGAGCTGTGTCCTCTGAGTGCTGCCTCTCTTCCTGAAAAATTGGCATGGCTTTTCTCTTTCAGAGGGGTCTCTGTCTCCATGGATTGCCTCCTTGCTAGGCCCAAGGCTTAGTAGCTCTAGCTCTTTGTTAAGGAATATCTTTTGGGAGCCCAGATCTTTGTGATTCTATCTTACCCAGCCTGGAGGGATACCTCCCCACTCAGCCAGAACACCAAGAGTCAGGCAGAGACCTGATTTTTTTTTTCTTTTGACCCCATGAGAGATGTGAACCTTTCTGTTTCTAGGGGGGTAAACTCTAAAATGATACTTTTTGAGCTGTAAGAAATATGCTGGCTTTGTATGTGGCAACATAAGAAAAAATAATACAAAGAAACAATATTTTCTACTTATTCATTCTCTTCCTCTCTTCTATTCCCCCCCCCCCCCCCTTCCAAACTCCTTGCTTCTCTGGGTTGTTCAAATCTTCATAAGTATTCAAATGTTAGTGCCAACCACATTAAAACAACTTCATAGCTGCACAATAGAAATCACATTACAGCATGCTCCTGGGGCAATGCTCTTCTGTGTATGTAATTATATGTTCTTTATAGTTATGTACGTGTGTGTGTGCAGTATATGCGTATATGTGCCACGTGTGTGTATGTGTGGGTGTAAATGCGTCTGTGTGTATGTCTTTGTGCCATGTATTGCGTATGTGTGTGTGTTTGTGTGTGCAGATCAGAGCTGATGCCGCTGAGACTGACCAGGCTCTCTTTCTGCGCTGGGATTCCACTGCAGCCCTTAAATATGCTGGTTATTTTTATCTCCCTACGTAATGCTGTGAAAGACCATCCCACCAAGCACTGGCTACACAATGTTTCCCTGTAGTCGGGAGGGGAAATGGACAAGGGCCAGGCTTCCTGCGATCACATGGTGCACAAGTCAAGGGAAAAAAAAGTAAGGTGGGGGGGAGGAAAAGCTTTCTCCTTGATTCTTGCTGGTCTACACTTCAATGAAGAGAGAAAGCTAGGCAGCCAGCTAGGACTGAATCCAAAAAAATAATAAAAAAGAAAGTAATAAAAAAATAAACACAAGATTATGGCAGTCATTGGTGTCCAGGAAAATACGCTGAGGAAATGAAAGGCTCCTACGAAATATCAGCAGATGAGAAACAGGGTGATGTCAGTCTGCCTTCCAGGATTAGAAGCCCTTAAAAGCTTCGGGATCATGGCATGTCATGTCACACAGGACTCCAGCCTCAGCTACCTCTACAGAGAGAGAAAGAAGGAAAGGAGGCATGCCCCAAGCCCTGACTTTTGCTTTCATAATTCAATAAGCTTTAGCTCTATTAAAATAAAACAATTCTGCCTTGCTTGATATCCAGGTCTATTAGATAAACATAGCATTTATCTACAATATGGGTTTGTGTTCAAACAGTTACTAACAGGCTTATTTTCGAAAGAGAAGGGTGCCCATCTTCCGACGCAAATCGGGAGATGGGCGTCCTTCTCTCAGGGTCGCCCAAATTGGCATAATTGAAAACCGATTTTGGACATCCTCAACTGCTTCCCATCGTGGGGACAACCAAAGTTCACGGGGGCATGTTGGCACCGTAGCGAAGGCAGGACTGGGGCGTGATTATGAGATGGGCTTCCTCAGCCGATAATGGAAAAAAGAAGGGTGCCCTGACAAGCACTTGGCCGACTTTACTTGGTCCATTTTTTCTTGCGACCAAGCCTCAAAAAGGTGCCCGAACTGACCAGATGACCACCGGAGGGAATCGGGAATGACCTCCCCTTACTCCCCCAGTGGTCACCAACCCCCTCCCACCCTAAAAAAAAACTTTAAAAATTTTTTTTGCCAGCCTCAAATGTCATACCCAGCTCCATGACAGCAGTATGCAGGTCCCTGGAGCAGTTTTAGTGGGTGCAGTGCACTTCAGTCAGGCGGACCCAGGCCCATAACCCCCCCCCCCCACACCTGTTACACTTGTGGTGGTAAATGTGAGCCCTCCAAAACCCACCCAAAACCCACTGTACCCACATGTAGGTGCCCCTCTTCACCCCTTAGGGCTATGGTAGTGGTGTAGAGTTGTGGGGAGTGGGTTTTGGGGGGGCTCACCACACAAGTAAGGGAACTATGCACCTGGGAACTTTTTCTGAAGTCCACTGCAGTGCCCCCTAGGGTGCCCGGTTGGTGTCCTGGAATCTCAGGGGGATCAGTGCACTATGAATGCTGGCTCCCCCCACGACCAGAGGGGCTTGCATTTGGTCATTTCTGAGATGGGCGTCTTCAGTTCCATTATCGCCGAAAATCAGGGACGACCATCTCTAGGGACAACCATCTCTAAGGTTGACTTAAATGTTGAGATTTGGGCGTTCCCGACTGTATTATCAAAACGAAAGATGGAGGCCTATCTTGTTTTGTTAATACGGGTTTACCCGCCCCTTCGCGGAGCCGTCCTGCAAGGACGCCTTCATGAAAACTTGGGGTGCCCTGTTCGATTATTCCCCTCTATGTGTAAAGGAATTTTGTATACGTGGAGGAGCATAATCGAACGGGGCGCCCAAGTTTTCCCGAGGGCGTCCTTGCAGGACGTCCCGGCGAAGGGGCGGGGAAACCTGTATTATCAAAACAAGATGGGCGGCCATCTTTCATTTCGATAATACAGTCGGGAACGCCCAAATCTCCACATTTAGGTCGACCTTAGAGATGGTTGTCCCTAGAGATGGTCGTCCCCGATTTTCGGCGATAATGGAACTGAAGGTGCCCATCTCAGAAATGACCAAATGCAAGCCCTTTGGTCATGGGAGGAGCCAGCATTCATAGTGCACTGGTCCCCCTGACATGCCAGGACACTAACCAGGCACCCTAGGGAGCACTGCAGTGGACTTCAGAAAAAGCTCCCAGGTGCATATCTCCCTTACCTTGTGTGCTGAGCCCCCCAATCCCCCCCCAAAACCCACGCCCCACAACTGTACACCACTACCATAGCCCTTAGGGATGAAGGGGGCACCTAGATGTGGGTACAGTGGGTTTGTGGTGGGTTTTGTAGGGCTCACATTTACCACCACAAGTTTAACAGGTAGGGGGGATGGGCCTGGGTCCGCCTGCCTGAAGTACACTGCAGTACCCACTAAAACTGCTCAGGGACCTGCATACTGCTGTCATGGAGCTGGGTTTGCTATTTGAGGCTGGCATACAGGCTGGAAAAATATTTTTAAAAACTTTTTTTGAGGGTGGGAGGGGGTTAGTGACCACTGGGTGAGTAGGAGGAGGTCATCCCCGATTCCCTCCAGTGGTCATCTGGTCATTTAGGGCACATTTTTGTGGCTAGGTCGTAAAATAAAAAGGACCAAGTAAAGTCGGACAAATGCTCGTCAGGGACACCCTTCTTTTTTCCATTATCGGCCAAGGACGCCCATGTGTTAAGCACACCCCAGTTCTGCCTTCGCTATGCTTCCGACACGCCCCCAGGAACTTTGGTCGTCCCTGCAACGGACAGCAGTTGAGGGCGCCCAAAATCGGCTTTCGATTATGCCGATTTGGGCGACCCTGAGAGAAGGACGCCCATCTCCCGATTTGTGTCGAAAGATGAGTGCCCTTCTCTTTTGAAAATGAGCCCAAAAATGACCTGACCCACAGCTGGGTTTATCACCAGTTTAAGGCTTGGATTGTCAGTGACTTAAACCGTTCTTTTTTTCTATTTCCCTTTCATCCCCACAGAGAACATAACTGCATGCAAACTATTTGATTTGCCACAGGTTAAAAATGGTAACACCAAATATGACATCTGAATGAAATGAAAGATGAATGATAGAGCTAATTCTATATTATATATAATTGCAGAACCCTAAGAACATAAGAATTGCAAAAGTGATTCAGACCAAAGTCTACTACAGCCAATGCTACAATTAGTCACTGATATAGTGCTTTAAGATATACACAGCACTGTACAGCATCACATAAGAGATGACCCTTTTAGTAAATTCAAGACTGTTCAGTCCCATTTTATTACTTTGCTGTGTGATGCTGCTGTTTGTGTGAGGGCTGTGTGCTGGTGCTGGCACAGTGAGTGCTTTGTGCTCCTGCTGTTTGAGAACTGTTTGCTGATGCTGGGAGAATGACTGCTGAGTGCTGGTCTCATTAGGTGCAGTAGGTGGAGGTATGCACAGTGGTGTTACTGGGGTTAGTGGGTTGCACCTGTGGTGATGGGATATATAAGTACATAAGTATTGCCATACTGGGACAGACCAAAGGTCCATCAAGCCCAGCATCCTGTTTCCAACAGTGGCCAATCTAGGTCACAAATACCCGGCAAGATCCCAAAAAAGTACAAAAAATTGGATTTTCCCCTTTTTAATAATGGTCTTTAGACTTCTCCTTTAGGAATCCGTCCAAACATTTTTTAAACCCCGCTAAGCTAACCACCTTTATCACATTCTCTGGCAACGAATTCCAGAGTTTAATTCTATATTATATATAATTGCAGATGAATGCTGTTGTGGCTGACACTTTGTTGGATGTGGATGAGAGGCTCCTGAGGAGCTACCCCTTTCTGAGAGTATTTAGCCACAGGACCCGCTTCCTGGTTCTCACTGACCAGAAATGTCTTACTAGGTACCGCTTTGATAGGGCTGGCATACAGCACCTCTGTGACAAGCTACAACCCCTCTTCCAGCCATGACATGACATACAGGAATAATCCAGTGTCAGTCCACCTTAAGATCAAAGCCTCCCTCACCTTTCTTGTCACTGGCACTTTTCAGTCAGTGCTAGCTAGTGCTGTCCAATTCACGATTCAAATCGATTTGTCGATTCGTTTTGGACGAATCAATTTGAATCGTTTCATTTTGGAAAGAAATTGGGAGTCCCGATTCAGGATTTCCCCACCTCCCTCCCTCCCATTTGCTGTCACCCAATCTGCTGCAGGGCCGGCAGAACCCAGTAAGCGTGGTAGGCATGGAAGGGGGTGCCGACCTCTGGAGGGCGCCACAAGCCATGCTTACCACCGACTGGGCGGCTCACAGTTCCAGCCCAGTTACAAGCAGCTCTCGGATCCCACCTGCCCACCCTCAGCCCTCCTTTCATTCCTGCCACCCTGAGTGGTT